>NC_051850.1:169124929-169749929 GCF_905115235.1 Hermetia illucens
ACGGCTCCAGGGACTCCCAGTGTGTCCCGGCGTGTATCGGTCATTAGCAGTTCGCTCTTCACCGAGAAACTTTCTCGAGGCTACTACCTAGGACCTATGCCAGCTAGGGGGTCAGAACTACTTGCTCGGGCACCTCGGGGGACGCCACCTCCCCGTATCGTAAACGACCCATGAAAGATCGTTGACGATCCCTGAGGGCTTTCAGACGGGTTAAATTTAAGTTGGAGTATCGCTGAGTCAAGTGTATCGAGCTACATAAGAGGAAACACTGTTTGAGAAGTAAATCGTCACTTTTTCAAAAATTTTGGTTTTTCTTTTGTATGCTAGGTAATTATCGGACCCGCCCTCGTACTAACTTTAAAAACTGGAGGTTATCCTCCGTATCTTACTTTTCTTCTACATATTTCTTTCGATGTACATTAATCTCCAATCTCAACAATTCTATTTATGACAATTTAACTGCTAGTGAACTGCACTCACGCCAGAAGCCCACGAATGTTTTTTTATAGCTAAGGTCGATCAACTAATTATCCTTTTTCAGTGTTTAATCAATTCGTTACAATCGAAGTCCACTTGTCCATTTAAATTCCCGCGTCACCTAGCTAACCTAAAATTAACTAACTTAGCATGAGAGAAAACTCTCAAATTTTCTCCAGATCTACCCCTGTCACTCTTTCCACTTGAAAACTGTTCGATTACCCCTCGCTTGGCGCTCAATTTTGAATCTTCTCCACTGGCATATCGTTCTCAATCGCTCTCACCTTCCCCAGTTCCACTCATGATTTCTCTCTCTTTGGAGACTCGCCAAGTTTACGTGCGACTTGTGAAGGGTGATCTCTCCAACAGCGCTCACTCCAGGTCTTTTCTCCTCCGCTGTCGGCATCCGCGGATCCGAAGTTTTATTTATTCACGTTTTAAAAATTTCGCGCGTTTCGCGTCTTAACAAAAACAAGTGATTTCTCGAGAAATTCGTTTGTTTGGGTGTCGGCGAGGAGTCCCGGGAGCGGAAAGCGGCCAAGATGCAGACTCATAGCAAGAAACGCGTCTGTTATTACTACGACAGTGAGTGCATGGGCGCGAGGCGCTCGATTTTTAGTTTTGTCATTTCCCGGGAAGCTTTGGGGTTTTCCTCCCCCCGATTGCTTCAAAATGCTCAAAATAACGCAATTAAAAGATTTTCAGCGGAAAATGCACCCCGTCCGGTGCAAAATACTGAAATTTTCTTTTCGTGAAATTTGTGGTGACTGTCGCATGCTACACTTGTACGGGCGCTTGTCAAACCGCAGATTTGTTGACGGCCTGCGGTGTTGCAATGCGTCGACCATTTGTACGGTTGTCGGATTGAACGCGTTAAGTGTAGCTTGCGACAGTTGGGGAGTAAAATTAATGAAATGAAAAATGTGTTGGCTGGTAGTCTGGGGAAGGAATTAATCTTTGGTTTTTACTTTTAGGGTGATATCGGGAACTATTACTATGGCCAAGGACATCCCATGAAGCCACATCGGATCCGAATGACGCATATTTACTGCTGAATTATGGACTTTACAGGAGAGATGGAGATTTATGTAAGTATTTAGGCCCGAGTGAGGGACTACAGATGTGTATCCCGCAATTATATTCAGTTTCCTATTGCGATTCATTTTGCGCCGTCAAAAGTTTAGGTTTCAATTCAGATTTTATCTTTTTGAATGCGTAAAAAGGTAGCAGATATTTGTATTCCTTTTCTACTGTTCTGCGGCAAATGCAACCGAGGCGACCTCACTCGTCGACTATTTTGGGGAGAGTGAATTCCACTACTTGGGGTAGCCAGCAGTGCAATTGTCACCTCTCCTCAATATGTGACCTATGCACTGCCATTTCCGATCACAGTACGTATGAGTGTCAGACCTGCGCGCCGACAAAAAAATCTTCATTTGAGATAGTGATAGGCCCGCGTTTTCTGATACGATGCAGACAGATATTGACCAAAGCTTGGAGCTTTTGGATAACAGTAGGGTCCACTTTCCATTTGCTACTCCCATAAAGCAACACAGAAAGAACACCAGCACAGAACAGTCAACATCAACTTGACCTTGGTGTTGAGATCATTGCGTATCCAGATTTTAGACAAAGCAGCGAAAGTCCTGGATCGCTGTTAATACGTCGGGCGACATCCATCGATGCTCTGACCATTGAGGCAGATAGGAAGAGTGCGGTATCCCGTCAGGCTGAGAACCGTGGTTTTGTTGGTGTTCATCTTCAGTCCAACTCTACTTGCCCCTCTTTTCAAACCCAGAGCCGTTCGGGCAAGGTAACAGGATGCAACCCTAGCAAACTCCGCTTTGGACCTCAAAATCTTACGTGATATCCTGCGCCATTATATGTACTCTCATAATAATTTGGTTTAGGGATTGAGGAGTTCTCTAAGTCCGCATCCACTTGATGTTGGACCAGACCAATGGAGAGCAATTTAAGGTCGAAAACACAAAAGTGGAATGATTGCGTCCATGCGGAGTGAGAGAGTTGTCAAATGAAGTCATTACCCGGACTTGTACATAGGAAGCAATATACAAGTCCGATGAGCAATGCGGCACGCAAATAAGTTCGGAAAATTGAATTTTGAGATGCGTGACAGATAATAGTTTGTTGGCACTTCACATCATTTACAATATGGCGGCGTTTTTCGTTTTCGCATCTGAGCTCTGCAAAGCGAAGAGCTGGGGCCCAACACTGTGGCTTAGTGAATTCTTTAGTCGGGTTATTCAGGAAGGTAGAATACCATCTGACTGGCAAGAAAGTACTACTCTTCCATTATGGAAAAAGAAAGGTAGTAGAGCAGCAGAATATTCAAATTACCGTCCAGTCCGGTTACTTTCCCATACCATGAAGATTTTTGAGCGCATTCATGACAATCGTACTCGCGAAATCGTTGAAATAACCGTGAATCAAGCCGGATTTGTCAAAAACGCAGGAGCTATTGGCGCAATACACGCTGTTCGGTTACTCATGGAGAAAACCACCGGCAGAAGCATCGCCCCTCTTTACATTGCCTTTCTGGATCTAGAGAAGTGTTTGACCGTGTGCCTCACGAACTCATCTGGTATGCTCTACGACAACACTTAGTACCCGAAGAACTCGGGCGCTGGTTCAATTGCTCTATAACGATCCGAAAGTAAAGTTGGAAGTATGGCGGGTGTATCAAAACCGTTTCGTGTCTCTCTTGGTGTTCATCAAGGAAACGCCCTCTCAACACTCCTCTTTGTTCTTGTTATGGACACCGTCACACGGTGCATCCAACGTACAGCGCCATATACACTGCTTTATGAAGATGTTTTCCTAGCATTTGATAGCAAAAATGATCTCGAGCAACTTATCCAAAAATGGAATGATCGCCTCATGCAACACGGTCTCCGATTGAATCTAAACAAAACTGAATTTTTTGACGGCTGATCTGTTTTAGGGGGATCGGTCGTAAAAAAACCAGTTTTTAGATTCAATCTAAGACCGTATTGCGCATGAGGCGATCATTCCATTTTTGGACAAGATCTGCCCAGAATTGAGCGATTAAAATATCTCGGGTCGACGCTATCAGCCAATGGAGAACTGCGTTATGAAATTGCTTCACACATTAACGCAATCTGGATGAGGTAGCGTTCCATAACTGGTGTTCTTTGTGATCGACGTATCCACGAACATCTCAAATCTAAAATTTACCGCAATATCGTCCGTCTTGTCATCCTCTATGGTTCTGAGTGTTGGCCGACTATAAATGATAATGAACGGCGCCTTGCGGTAATGGCTTCGAAGATGTTGCGTTGGACTAGTGGCGTGACACGGTTTGATCACATTTGAAATGAGGAATATCAATCGATCGCGGTTGCACCGATCGTGCAAAAACTACGAAAGAGGCGACTTCGATGGTATGGTCACGTAATTCGCGCTAACGAGAATTCACATTGCCAAGATTGGTCTGAAATGTCGAAGTCGATGGTAAACGATCAAAAGGCCGGCCCGAACAACGGTGGCTTGATGCGCTGGATGGGGATTTAAAAGCCTTGCGATTGCATCCATATCAGGCATTTGATAAAACTAAATCGCGAAACCGATCACGACGAATCGACCCCGCATATGAACGGGGACAAAGGTTGAAGAAAAAGAAGAAGTAGATTGCTATCCTTCGTCCGACTCCGGTGAGCTATAGGTGTAGTGGAACTTGGGTCATAGACGCGCGTGTGAAGTACTTCCGATGTAAAGTGATCATACCTAAGATGCTTCTGAGTGCATTGTTCAGATCCCTTGAACACTAACTGCATTGACACTTTTTCTGTAGAGGGTTAGATCCATTTTTGGTGATTTTATGCCCTAAGTATTTAAACGAGTCTGCACCTAAACCCATTTCGATGCATGACGATCAAACCTTATTGATGCCTCCTGAACGCAGCTATGAAGTGCTCTTGGAACTTTTCTGAGGACGCTGAAGTAAACCATGAATGAATGTTTTCAACGTAAGTAAAGTGTCTAATAAAAGTGTGTATTGGTGGACATAGGGTCGTTTCAAAGTCGACTATTAGAAACCTGCGGCCTTCAGCTTTAGGGAACGCCTAGAGTATGCTCTTAAAAGGCAGGTACTGCCGTCGCGCACTTGAAATCTGCAATTGAAATCTATTCATCGGCTGATGACTTTAAGCACTGGTAGTGGAGGCATAATCCCAGTCGATATCCTGACGAAAGAAGTGATTGTGTTGTATCGTGCAGGATGTAGGGCACACAGAACGAATACGGCAAGGTCAGAGTAGTATAGTCTCTAGCAACATAAATGCAATGAGTTTGACGAAGCGTCTCTAGATCTGGATGCAAAGGTGAATTTCCAACGTTAGGCTTGACCAAAACCATGGGGCGACGAATCCAGTCCTTTATGGAACACTGTGGTTACTACAGGGATCGCTTTGGGTTGGGCTGTCTGTTGAATTATCCTGGATAGGGTGGCATAGCGCATGATGAAGAGCATGTGATGTTTCACTGCCTAGGGTTCGTGATAAAGCATCCTCAACGAAACGCTGGGGCGTGGTCCAGAAAATATTATTGCGGAAACGCTGAGGTTGATGGAGAATTGGTTTATGGTTTTCTCAGTAGTGGTAAATTGCAGAATGAACTGTTGAAGGAAGCACAAGGGAGCAGACGCAGCAATGCTTAAGCTTTGGATGAGCAGAACCTTAGAGGTACGGTTGCACCAACCTAATAAGCAAGCGCCTCTACAAACAATGCATCGCCAAAGCAGGTAACCTGTCCATGCTTAGAGGATGCACATTCCCCAGTTGAAGACTCAACTCTATCATGCTCGATATCAAATATGGTTTTGCAGAACGGGGTTAAATATTGCATTAAATGCATGTATTACTCTCATCGATTGAAAGTTCCTGCAAGTTCAACCCAGTTGTCGAGGATTTTTGAATTGATCCAGTTGTCTATCGAATGCCTTGCATTTCCAATTTATCAGCATATCCGCTGCCGTTAATTGCCGGATAAGTGGACCAAGTCGGTTTTGAGGCTGGCGTTCAATTGCTGTAGTTTTCGGTGGGAAGAATTATCTGTTTCCCTGGTTTAATGTATAAGCAAAGAATCTATGATCCGCAGAGGCTGTAAAGTGACGACCTTCGTCCGTATATTTAAAAATTATTCTACAACTCTGCCATCGCCTTCAAAGTAATCCCTTTAGGCAGCTATACAGCGATTCCAGCGCGTTTTCCACTCTTCGTAACATCTCTGGAACGCTTCGACTGGGATGCCCGCGAGTACCCTCGTCACGACCGCATGGATGTCTGTAATTGACTCAAAATGGGTTCCTTTGACCACCGATTTTGTTCTAGGGAACAAAAAAAAGTCACATGGTGATATATCGGACGAATAAGGCGGCAGTTGCAACACGGCGATCCCTTTAGAGGCTAAATACTGGGAGACGCTGAGAGCGGCGTGGAAGGGCGCGTTGTCGTGATGATCCAGTTACGAGCGATGTCTGGGCGCACCCTGTTTGACCTCGTTTTCTTTCGAGTACTTGACGATAGTAGACTTGATTCATAGTTTGCCCCGGTGGAACAAATTCTTTGTGGACGATTCCACGGCTATCAAAAGTAATAATCATCGTTTTCATCTTCGACTTGCTTATGCGAGGTTTTTTGAGGGGGGGGGGGGGGGGGGGGGGGGGGCGTGCGGAGATAACCATTGTGAGCTTTGACGTTGGTTTTCCGGGTCGTATTGGAAAAGCCAGCTCTTATCGTCTGTATTAACTCGATCAAGCAGCGTGGGATCGTTTTCCACTTGTTCCAAACAGTCTTCTGCGACGGCCTTTCGATACTACTTTTGCTCCTCAGAAAAGTTTTTTTGGAACCATCTTCGCGCACAACTTTTTACGCCGAAATCACCTGTTAAAATTTGTCTGATAGTTTTACGGTTTATACTCAGTCCCGAGGCCAAAATTCGAACTGCTAAACGCCGATCTTCACGGATTAGGGCGCGCACACGCTGCACATTCGTGTCAGTCCGTACCTCAATGGTCTCTCACTTCACGCCTCGTCTTCCTCGCGTTTATGCCCCTCCTTAAATTCTTTATGCCATCGAAACACCTGGTACGACTAAGAGCGCTATCACCATGCATTTTTACAATTTTAGCGTACATTTCCGAAGCTGTCTCGCCCAATCTGGCGCAAAATTTTAATCGCAACGCGTTTTTCTAGATCTCGTTTCTCCATTTTCGTGATGAGCACTACCGACACACGTTTACTCAACACGACACAGCAGACGAACTGAACAAGCTAGAGTGAATATATCAATGGAGAAGGGGAGGATGCCGGGGAAGGGTAAAGGAATTTGAAGGTTGCAGGTTTATCACAAGCGCGGCTATAAAATCAGTCTCATTACTTATTTGTACTTATTACCTCGTATGGAGAAGTTGAGGCAGAGTTATTGGCCTCTTACCGTTAGTATTTTCATCTGAATGCTTTGCTTGTGGGTGCTAAAATGTCCGGCCCTGATATCCATAATGAAAACGCAGTTATATACGTCTGCACTGAACTGATTTCCTCAACTAATAAGCGCCGCTGAAGTTAGTTTTTTGGTGGTCACTGCATTTCTTAGCAATTGTTGCGACAGTTTCGCACCCTACCGGTCGAGTTTGCATTGGAAATACCGTAAAATGCGAGGCTATCTTTTCTGTGAAAAATCTGCTACATTTGGGTCTCAAAAATGGCGGAAAGCTCGCCGATATTGAGTTATATGCCGTCTAGGGACTGTGACTTCTTTCCTTTGTTGTGCACCACGTTAAGGTTTGGTTGTGGTAGGACCCGACTGTAGAACAGCTTAATTCTCTCAACTTGTCTTTCAGGTTTACCGTAAATGATCACTGATCATGGTCGGCTAAAGCAACTTATATGGGAGTTGTGACGATCATTTGTCAGTCATTGCGTATGTAAAACGGAATCACCTTTTCTGCACACTGTGCTTCACTGGTTTTGAGAGACTATACTCGGTTGTAATCTGGCTGAACTTTTGGAGAAGTGCCCGAATACGAGAGTCGGTAATCTCTTCTTAAAAAACGGAAAGATTATTGTCTGGGTGAGATGTCGTTTGGCCCGACGAATTAAGGTTGGTCGTGGAACCTATAAGAGACTTGTTTTGCAATTCCACAGCAATCCATAGTGACACAAGAAGTCTGCGCCTAGTATGGGGAAGTTTGACATCCGCCAGGATGAAAACGCCACGAAAACGTCCTACGCAAGTCAAGAATCACGTCCACTTGCCTATACCCGTATGTGTTGATGCGGGAGGAATTTGTTGCCGCCAGTTTGCGCGGTTGTGGAAATAGTTGATGTTGCCGAGGTACGGGAAGAACCGAAACTACCGCACCAGTATCGATGAGGTAGTTGCACCTGCTGAGGAGGTCGAAAATAGTTAGGCGCTGCGTTCTGGGTAGCCGTAGCAGGAGCCCCACAGACCTAGTTTTTAAGGTTTTGTGTAAACACAAACCTTATTAAAATCGGTTTACTGTCTGTCCGCCACACACATTTTTTTTCGGAGGCGGTTGTAGCGATTCGCGTCAAATTTGGTAGAAAGGTGGGAACTGTGAACGCCCACGATATAGTGTTACATCCTTTTACGTAGAATTTAAGGGGGGGTGCAAAAGGGGGGTGTAAATTTTTTTTTATCAAATATAGTCATGTGGGGTGTCAATTTAAAAGTCTTGGTTAGTACTTTCGAAGCCGGTCTTAGTTTTGACATTTGTTGAAAAGGTGGGGAGTGTGGGGGGTTGAAAGTGGGCATTTTTTTAATCGACCCATTCTCAGAAACTACCGAACCGAAAAATTTGAAAAAAATCAGGGAGCTGCCACTATATGGTGCCTAGGCTCCGAAATAGCCTCCATAACCGATACCTGTTCAAATAAAGTTAATATAGTACATAACTATAATTTTTAGTGGTTGACAGGAAACCCCCCTTAAGTTCACCCTAGAACCACAAAATTTTGCAACAATGTAGGCTACAGTATAGAGCATGATCTTGCCAAATTTGGTGAAATCGCATTATTACTAACGAAGTAATGCTAGGTCAAAACTGTCGATTTTCTGCAAATTCAAGGCTATGAATGTCAATATCACTTGAAAGTGGAAATTTTCACATAATATATGCATATTTTACGTGCTACATGCTAATGGGACAAATTCACATTCAAATCTCTTTATTAAAGGAATACACAAAACCTTTCATACCTGAAGCGTCTAGCTTCCGGTTTCCCGACTTGTTTGGAGTAGGCGGCGAATTTACACGGGAGCGTACATCTGGTCGCTTTATCGCCGCCGGCATTGGTTGTTAAGGCGGCTATCTCGCGCCTTAAGTCGCCCCATCTCGTCCGACGGCGGTTGAACGGCCGCTATGGTTGGGCGTACGTGCACCTTGTCGGCCGTAGCGGCCAGTTCCTCCAAGGATCGGAGACGCACACGAGGACCGCGTGGGTACCCTCCGGGGGCCGACGCAGCCAGAGCGACCTGATCAGGTCGTCGCCGATCTTGTTCTCACCCAATTACCTCATTTCGTGCAGCAATTGGCTGGAAGTTCGATCTCCCAACGCTAAACCCGCCAGCAGGTGGTCTAGTTTTGCCGACTCACTTACCGACAGGCGCCCTGATCAATTCGGTCTTCAGCAGCGAGTACGAAGCCGACTTCACGTCAGACACCAGAAGGATGGACTCCTCGTCCAGGCCGACCACCGCGTAATTGAAGCGGGTCGCGTCCGCTGTGATCCCGGACATTTGGAGTTGTGTTTCCAAATGCACGAACACAGCTCCGGGTGCTGCCGCCAAAACGGAGGGACGCGCACAGCGAGAGCGGTCATTTGCGACGTTCTGTAGCAACAGCGTGTGGCAGCGGCTAACGGTGGCAGTTGTTAATGAAGGAGTTGCAGCTGGCGATGTCTGATGAAGACGAGGAGGAGGATCGGGTTGTTAGTGATGTCGCGGCTGCTGGTGATGTAAGAGTTGCTCTTATAGCTCCAGATGCTTGGCAGCTTCTAAAAGTGTAGTTCCTGTGGAGGATTCCAGGCGAAGTGACAGTGAACCACACTCGGAGTCTCGTCGCACTTCTCGGAAATAATGGAATTTTTCTGGGAAGTCGCTGGTGTCACACAACACGGCCGACACGGCGAGGCTCGGGCCGGCGGGCGGTCCTGGGGCGACGTCGACGGGACGGCCGTTAAAAATAAAACCACGGACACCTTGCTGAGTACGAGAGCTGCGGCTGCACACGAGTCACTTGCTTGGAATCGAAAAAAAAAACTTGGCCGAGAAGGCAGTGTGAATGGTGGGAAGGGCTGCGGGCTCGCTCCGACGCCCTTCGTTTCGCTTCTCCTCTGTCCAACCTCGCGAACTGGCCGTTCCGCAGGTTGCCTGGCTGGGCCTAGATTCACGCTATTACCAACGTTCAATACGCTTAGGTCGTTTAAGTTGTGCGACTGGTGCTGAGACTGTGATAATTGCAAACTGATGGGACACTTGTTGGTGATGATTGAAGATACTGCTGATGTTGGGTCTGCATTTGGATGACGAGGACGTATTGTAAATTACGTGGAAATCGTGCTTGGGTCGATTGCTGCAGCAGTCAGCCGGCGGGTGCCAGTGATCCAAGTGACAAGACACTCGTGGTGGCTGCTAACTTGGAATTGTGTGCTGGTAGGAGTAAGGTATGTGCTGTAGACTCTAAGCACTCTGAGTGTGGGTGATCTCCTCTGAAGACCTCCAAGTTCCAGTTGTTTCCGACCTGGCCGAATTTTCGACGTCAAGTGAACGTCTTGATAGTGATGATGCCGTTGATGAGCCGGATGATCGCCGTCCAGATCGTGTCGGAAGGGAAACTCTATTGTTCACGGTTGCCGGAGAAATTCTGTAGCTTCTGGTAAATTTGGGATGGATAGCGGCTGGGTTTCTGTCACGCCCGAGTAGTGCGTGTTCCGGGGTCACCACTTTTCGGTCCAACCGGACAAACGTAGTAATAGTTTTAATTATATTTATACACAGTTATTTCGGAGATAAACTCTAGAGAAGTTGTGTCCCGTTGGATCGGTTTGAAAAGACTACGTGCACATCGTGCACACGTCTCCAAACCAGCGGAACTTCTTCAACCGCCGGCCTCTCCACTCCTGTGGCGAGTTCTAAAATGCGTGGAGAGCGCCGGTGCGCCATCTACCCGCTCGTATTCACAACAACGCGAATCCTGCTGCGCCACACCTTGACCAGTATTATTTCTGGATCATTGTGTGGCACCAAATACTGAAATTTGTGCATCTTTGGTAATTCCAGCCGTGGTTGGTTCAGCTCTCATCAATATAAATCAAAACCGGGATCTATAGTTTCCTCCAACAAAAGCTAGTATTTCTAATCGGCGGAAATCGCGATCTTTTAAATTTAATCATAAATTCATTCAAATTACGACAAAACTTTTGATCTACTCATTTCGTTTTCTTTTAGCGTCCCCACAAAGCTACTGCCGATGAAATGACCAAATTTCATTCAGACGAGTACATTCGCTTTCTCCGATCCATTCGTCCTGATAACATGACAGAATACAACAAGCAGATGCAACGTTTCAATGTAGGCGAAGATTGTCCTGTTTTCGACGGCCTCTATGAGTTCTGTCAATTATCGGCCGGAGGATCGGTTGCGGCTGCCGTCAAGCTCAACAAACAAGCATCGGAAATCTGCATCAATTGGGGCGGAGGCCTACATCATGCCAAAAAGTCAGAGGCTTCAGGTTTCTGCTATGTGAACGACATAGTACTGGGCATCCTGGAACTTTTAAAAATACCACCAGCGTGTTCTCTACATTGATATCGATGTGCACCATGGCGATGGCGTTGAGGAGGCTTTTTATACAACGGACAGGGTGATGACTGTCAGTTTCCATAAATACGGAGAATATTTTCCTGGAACCGGAGATCTACGTGACATTGGAGCTGGAAAGGGCAAGTACTACGCCGTTAATATTCCGCTAAGGGATGGCATGGACGATGAGGCGTATGAGTCTATCTTTGTGCCGATTATTTCAAAGGTTATGGAGACCTTCCAACCGTCTGCGGTGGTGCTTCAATGTGGGGCTGATTCATTGACGGGTGATCGGTTAGGATGTTTCAATTTGACGGTAAAGGGCACGGAAAAGTGCGTGGAGTTTGTCAAAAAGTATAATTTACCATTTTTGATGGTCGGCGGTGGAGGCTACACAATTCGAAATGTATCGCGTTGTTGGACATATGAAACTTCGGTTGCGTTAGGGGTGGAGATTGCAAATGAGCTTCCTTACAATGATTACTTTGAATATTTTGGACCTGATTTCAAGCTGCACATTAGCCCGAGTAATATGTCGAATCAGAATACAAGCGAATATTTAGAGAAAATTAAAAACAGGTGAGTGTTTAGGGACAATTTGCTATATACAAGCCTTTTGAGAACTATCACGAAAGTGGCTTTGATTGATATTTTCTATATTCGCAGACTATTCGAAAATCTGCGCATGTTGCCCCATGCTCCCGGCGTTCAAGTGCAGCTATCCCGGAAGATGCTGTCAATGATGAATCAGAGGATGAAGACAAAGTTGACAAAGATGAGAGGCTACCCCAGAGCGATAAGGACAAGCGCATCGTGCCCGACAATGAATTCTCAGATTCTGAAGATGAGGGCGAAGGCGGACGACGGGATAATCGTTCGTATAAGGGGCAAAGGAAACGACCACGTTTGGATAAAGACTCCAAAGTAGAAAATGCCGACACAAAAGATGAAAAAGATAATAAAAGTGAGTGATAATTTTTGGTAAACTAATATTTCGAGGTTCATCTTCCCTTTTTGAAATAGAAGTAGTTTCCTTCGTACCCAAATCGATCCTAACATTTCACAGGAGTTCCTCTTATATCTTCTGATATTTTCCTTTACAGTGGATACAACGGAACCGGATGACGTGAAAGCCGAGGACACAAAGAAAGAGACCTCCGCGATGACGTGATAGACTTGGTGTTGTGTCATTTGTGTTCATTTTGTTATGACCCTTCATTAAACCACTTTTCATATCCTAATGTTAAAGAAAACTTTTTTTATGCTCGGTAAAGTCCATCCAAAGAGGATAAATTCATAAGAAATTGCATTCAGACATTCATTTTCTGCCGAAACCAATCACTTAAGAGCAAGGCATGGACAAATAAGTTAATTTTTATCGCGATCTGATGCGATTGAAAGATTCTTAAGTGGAATGCAATTAACCTTTTTTAGATAAAAACACGTCTCCTATACCAATCCGAGCAAATCTTAGATAATTTTCGTTTCTATTCTTTAATTAAGTTCCGATCTCATTTTTGTATGAGCAACACTATGCATTTAGCAAACGGTTTTTTTGAGTATGTTATTAGTCCTCAGATTGTACGAATCTTAAAAATTGTATAATTCAATATCTCTATCTCCATCAAAAGATATTTGTACATATGGAATCCGATTTTAAGGCAACTAAATTCAATTTTAAACGAATTATAGTGTTCTGAAGGAGAAATGCAAATTGAAATGTAAGTTTTAACATCAAAAGCTAAAAAGGCTGACAATTTCGCACTTGTTTTTCTCTAACTCACTGGGAGCAGTTCTAATTGTAAAATGTAATGAGGTTGTTGATCGTTCTTCACATTGTGTTGGATAGTGAACGCGAATAGCCTTCGGGGAGGATATCTTTTAACTAGAATGATTAGATAAAAGTATGAAAATTATATATATATCTATATAACTGCATGATTTGCTATAAAAACTTGATAAGAAGACGAAAAATACAAAGTAATTTATTTTGGAAATTTATTTCTTTTTATTATGTTGCAAGGCGGCGGAAACCTGGCCTGTAGGTTCGGACAGGTGACGGCGAGAGAAACACATATTTCTACATTCCATCGGTGGTGTATACCTTCGAAAGTTTCTTCATCAATAGGTCCGCCAGGCAGTCGTCACTCATTACATGTACAATACGGATTGTTTCGGCTTTCACAAACTCTCGAGTATACCGAAACGATACGATAGTGTCTACGAATGTTGGTCAATCTTTCAGCAGCTACTTATACAAAACTGTCGATTCTGACTCCCATCACGATTTCCTGGGATGCTTCATGTGCGCTCGCATATTCGATTTTTGTTATAAGTGTTGTGGAGGCGCTGTAGTGCGGAGTCGCTTAGCGGAGATTCGTCTGAGCTCCACACCAAAGTAGCGGAACTCATCACAATTGGAAACTCGCCCACCTGAGTGGCTTGTCCACCTGTTGATGGCCACGTGAGTGGGTCTGAGGTGGCGGTGAGGAAGATGCTGTCCCAGCAATTCTATCGGCAAGACCAAAACCAAGTGACCGAGGAGAACTTTCCCGTGATGGCATCGAGAAATGCTGCAACCACATGTTTTGAAGGTCGTGATGCAATAGGCGAATGCCTCAAGGTTTGTATAGGCGATCAGATCCGAGTTGCACGGAGATCCATCTGAAGTGGAGTCAGCCACGAAGCATTACCAGGGGTATACTGGTACCATGGGAACCAGGGTAGCCCCCTGAATTACATGTCTCGGGGGAATTCATGCTTCATGTACTTTCAGCTCGGTTGTAGTACTCTTTAGTTTGGCAGAGATTTCGGTATATCTTGCATCCACCAGTATGAATCTTGAGCCAAGCATTCAGTATTCTCTGGCACCGTTATACTTGCCTCAGCGGGGCCCTGGTTGTGGTTACAAAATCAATCCGTTTCTTAAGAAGACCGTGGGGTTATGTCAATTCGACAAGTACTGACAGAACTTCACCGCCAATGGTTGGAAATAAGATATTCTGGTACTCTCATCTTCCCAGGATCACAATTCGGTACCAAAACTATTTCTCCTCAACAAAACCTGTAAAATCTGGTCCGCCGCATCCAAAATAAATTCGCTAGCTTTGCCTTTAAGGTTAATTGTGAAATATCCATGGCTTGGTGGATTGCAAACCTCAAACCCCTTTTCAGAGCAAAGTAGGCAAAGGCGCAAAGCGAAGCTATGTAAGGACACTTGGAGGTCATTATGTCTGGAACAGTATTGTCGGAAGCGAAAAAAATATCATCATGAACAGCGCAACAACCGGCATCCGGTCTAGGCTTGCCTTAGTAACGCACTCCAGACACCCCGGTTTTGGTCGAGACCCGCCAATTCGATATCCCTAAAAGCTGTCTGCCGTCCTGACCAACGCCATCGCTTCATCTCAGGCAGGGTCTGCCTCGTCTTCTTTTTCTACCGTAGATATTCCCCTTATAGACTTTGCGGGCTGGATCATCCCCATCCATTCGGTTTAGTGGACCCGGCCACCGCAACCGCTCATAGATTTCGTCGTTATGTAGGGGGCCAAACATTTTTTTGCTAAGAACCCAAGTTTCCGAGGAACACATAAGGACTGGTAAGATCATAGTCTTATACAGTAAGAGCTTTCACCCTATGTGAGGCGAGCGGAACAATTTTTGTAAACTGAAATAGGCTCTGTTGGCAGTCAAAAGCCGTACACGGATTTCATCGTCGTAGCTTTTATCGGTTGTGATTTTCGACCCTAGATAGGAGGAATTTGCAATGGTCTCAAAGTTGTAGTCTCCTATCTTTATGGTTTTCATTTGACCAGTGCGATGTTGTTCGTTCTTTGGCTTTGGGCGCTGACGTTGCCACCATGTACTTTGTCTTGTCTTCATTAATATGCACCGCGAGATCTCACGCCGTCTGCTCGATCTCGATGAAGGTAGACTGTACTTCTCGAGTTGTTCTTCCCATAATGTCAATATCGTCAGCGTAGGCCAGTAGTTGGGTAGACTTGAAGAGGATGGTGCCTCTGCATGATAGGGCATCCCCTTGTCTTAGACAAGATTGTTGATGTTGAATGGTCTCGAGAGTGATCCTGCTGCTTTTATTTGGTCTCGTAGGGTCAGCCTAGCCAGTCTTATCAATTTCGTCGGGATATCGAATTTTCTCATGGCCGTGTACAGTTTTACCCTGGCTATGCTGTGTGTCAGTGGACGGATTTATTGCCAACAGGGTCATGCAGACCGTGGCCTCTATTCGGAATTTCGATAAAATTTCGGATCTGGAAAATACCTTTTTCTCCTCCCTAATTTGTATATCTGATGGAATTTCTCCTCTTGTGGATAAAATGGCTAGTCACCGTTATATGCGAATACGGATTGTTCCTCTAAGCAAGATAAATCATTTCGGCGAAATGCTAAGGGTTTAAGGGTCAGGTCAGGTCATCCACTTTCATGAACCCCTGCGCCGCCCTCTAATTTAACCTTTCGAGAAATCGCTTAAATCGCAATCTTGATTACCTTCCGGTGCGATGCCTTTCTCAATCTCCTCTTGCCCCCGTCAGGAGTAACGTAAGCTGACCTCATCATCCTGCTCTCGAATTTGATGCTTAGAGCTCCCGACTTCATTTCTCTGTCGTGCGCAAGTTGTACCCAACACCACCTTCTATACAATTTGCTCAGGTGTCTGTTATTTTCCCTCCTATCCTAAGACCTTGCACTCTTGCCTTGTCTGGTTCACCAGTGAAGTCCACAAAAAACTTCGTCAAAAACACCCTCCGAGAAAGAAATTCCTGTCCTCTAGAATCTATGCTGACTTAATTTTTTTCAAAACTCCGCGTTCCTCGGACAAATCCTTAACACTTAATTCCAGAAAAAATGTCTGGCCAGTTTTGAAGACTCATTGGAGCGCGGAAACCTCAAACCATTCTGGTCCCATTCGCATCTCCAGCGGTCCCGCCCAGCTTTCTCCTCCTTCCATTAAATTCCCTAGCTACTCTGCTAACTCGCCCCCACCATCCTGTGATTTGCTATGCCGCTACTTTTTTTTCTGTCTATGTTCCCTCCTTGTCCCTCCCGCTAATGGATGTAGCGTGCTCTGCGTATCCTACCATTCGGCTCCTTATCCATCTCCTCTTCTAGTATTTCACTGGCGAGCTTGACGCCAATGTCGGCCCTGGTTACAATGGTCTTTCAAACTTCTTTTTGCTTAAACTGGTCGATTAATCTCCTGTTCCCCTTTCTATTACTTTCAGGAAAACCTCAAAGAGAACAATTATCCTCGCCTGTGGGGAAAGTTTCTCGTCATCCCTATTCATAAAAGTGACACTCTTACCGCGAATTACCGTTTCATTTCGCTCTTCTTCGCTTGTTTCAAAATCTTGGAAACGTATGTAAGCGTTCCCATACCACTTGATTCACGGTTTGCCTCCTACCTTTCCAAATGATCTTGCCGCGTCCTTTTTGATGGCTGCACATCCCTGTTTGCTCTATGTCGAACACCGTAATTGGTTTTCCGCTAAATAGTCCCCTATAGATTGCGCCTCCTTCGATTGAAAGGAGTTACAATCTATAGGAACATAGGCACTCTAGCTCGGGGGTGCTCTGCTAACGGCTTAGCGCTAAACGTTAGAAACTGTTACTCTATGTGCTGCTCGTTTAAATCCGCACCCACTTCCTTTTCCTACTCCCTCAAAGGGCATTCCTTATCATATTAGAAGTCCATTCAAGACTTCGGAGTCACTTATACTTCGCTTCTCCTCTGATTTTTACTCGATCCAACCCTCCTTGACTCTCTTCAACTACCTCGTGAGAAGTTCACCGAGTACTTCTCCGTGAGAGGCCTGGTCTGCTTATGCTTCAGGTTAAAGTTGCTGCATAATTCGACAAATAGTAGTAGACAAATAAGACCCTTATCCTCGTTGCCGGGTCAGTCAGGGTGGATATTCTTCCCGGACTACTTGTGGGATCAAGGCATGAACTTAATTTCAAAAATACAAAAAACAACGATAGAAGAAGAGGGGTGATGCCAGGCGCATCATCGGAGGATGAGCTGCTGGCATCCAGCCAGGAGACAGTAGCCGTCGAGAGAAGTACACTCGGTACCAGCCGTAGCACCGCTGTGCTGAGACCAACCGCAGGACCCCCTGGAGTAAGGCGAAAAAACGGACTAGTGGCTTCAAGCCTGGAATCTACTGCCGTCAAACTGGGTGTAACGAGTACCAGACATAGTACTCCTAACCCGAAACCCTCGACGTCGGGGGATCCCTCGAAAGTGAAAATCGATAAGAACGTCGTTCGCCGGAAACCGACTAAGAAGCGAAGGTCCACTGGTTTCCTACTCAAGAGCCAGTACCAGAAGACCATGCATATTCTTAGCAAAATTGCTAAAAATAAGAAGGCCGGTACTGTCGACGAGCGGGATGAAAAAGACCTCGCTAAATACCAGACAAGCAGAAGGCGAAGCCCATCGCTCTGAAACGCAATCGATTTCAAGACAAGGTCGAGCACGATCAGAAGCGAAGAGTGGGCAAGAGTTCAGACGCTAAGCAACATCCGAAGAAAATTGCGCAGCAACAGCAACGTGGCCAGGAGCCACTTACATGTGGCGCTGGTGGATGGTAATTCTGATCGCGGCAAACTAGCACCCGAGGTATGGACCAGTGTTGAGGCCAGGTTGTCGGGGATGGTCTTTGAGCATCTTCTGGATACCGAAGGCAAAAACACGGAACTCATCCCCTGCTTCGATTTCTCTCAGGTGGTCCGTGGGTTCCACATTATAGCTTGCGAGGACCAATTCTCCAGAGACTTTCCCGGTTCGTGCGTCGGTAAGATCAGCGACACCTGGGAGCACTGGAAGTGCGCCTTGTCTAATCTGCTTGACATCGCACTAATACAGGAGCCCTGGGTTGAAGGTGACCGAACCATCAAAGGGCTCCAAGGCAAATATTTTAATTTATTCCACAGCACATACATGTATTCTCGGGTCTGCATGCTTTTCTGTGTGCAGACCTGGGTCTAGCGACATAATCGTGGTTAAGACGGAGCAGGCGGGGGCAGAGAACGTGTATATTTCCTCGGCTTACATGGCTCATGACCGATCAGCTCCGCCAGAAGATCTACATCTGACGAACACCATAGCAACAAAGAAGGTCAACCTGGTGATAGGCTGCGACGCCAATGCAAGGCATACGCTTTGGGGCAGCTCGGAAATCAACGAGAGACGTGAGTCATTGTTTGATTTTATTATTACTTCAAACCTATCGGTGTGTAACGGGGGCAGTACACCAATTTTCCACTTCCCCAGCTCGGAGAACTTTGACGCTTGGGAGGAGGTCCTTGATATCACCCTAATAACCGACAATGGGATTATTAGGGTGGAGGAGTGGAAAGTGTCGATCCTTCTCAGATCACAGTTGGATACTTTCCAGTCTAGATCTCGCCGCACAGGTTTCCAAATCCTTCAGAGACCCCAGGAGAATCGACTGGAGAAAGTTTAATCAAGTAATTAAGAACAAACTCTCCGATGTGCAAATTGGTAAGATTGGCACGACAGACGAACTGGAGTCAAAGGTCGGGGCTCCGGAAAAGCATTCGATACCTCCTTTAAAGTCTCGTGCCCTAATAAATACAGCAAGAAAACACTGCCACCGTGGTGGAATGAAGATCTCTCCAGCCTCAGGAATCTGATCAGAGAAATGTTCAACATCTGCTACAGGCATAAATATTGGCAGCCATACAAGGACTGCCTGAAGAAGTACAAGTCGGCCATCAGGACCACCAAAAGGCGGTCTTGGCTGAACTATTGTCAGAACATCGAAAGCACCACTGAATCCGCGAGGCTCAGTAAGATTCTGTCCAAGGAACATAGGAGCCCATCCTTTCTTAAAAAGTCGGAAGGCTCCTGGACGGAATATTCTAGTGAAATCTTGGAGCTGCTGGTTCAAACGCACTTTCCCGCCAGCGAGGAGGACTGTGAGTTAGCACCTTGTTTGGACGGTTTGCGGCCACCCCGGCCGAGACTATCAAGTCGGTAATTACCAAGGATAAGATCGGCTGTGCTATAAATGGCTTCTCGGCATATAAATCTCCAGGCCCAGATGGCATAATGCCAGTCATGCTACAGAGGCAACAGGAAAGGGTTGTGCAGTGGCTTGTTGAGATATACTGGAGTTGCATTTCTTTAAGATACGTACCACAGTCCTGGAGACGCGGACGAATGGTTTTCATACCGAAAGCAGGCAGGCGCGGTCACGAGTTCGCGAAGAACTTGCGACTAATGAGACTGACCTCTTTCGTGCTGAAGACCCTAGAGCGCGTCCTGGACATCCACTTAAGGACGATTATGGAGAGAACGCCTTCCTTTCAGTCCCAGCATGCCTAGCTCAAAGGAAAATCCACAGAGACCGCTCTCCACGAGGTTGAGCGGTCGCTGGAGTACAAGCAGTATACCCTAGCTGCCTTCTGGAATATAGAGGAAGTTTTGTACATCGTTAGTACCAACGCCATCAAGCAAGCTTTGACCAGTATTGGATTGGGGGGTATCTTACGCATTGGATAATATCCATGCTAAATACCAGGATAATCCAGTGAGATCTGGGAGGCAACCACTTGACCAGAGCTGTGAACAGAGGCACGCCCCAGGGTGGCGTCATTTCTCCGGTGCTCTGGTTAATAGTAATGGACGAAATTTTACGAACATTGGTCAACAGCGGGGTGAAGGTAGTGGCGAATGCCGACGATTTGGTCCTCTGTCCTCTGTTGGGATGTTTCCATCCATTATGAGCGACATCATGGAAGGAGCGTTGCGAAAGGTGTGTCTGTGGGTCGCAAGATGCGGACTCGGCATAAACTTAACCAAAACGGAACTAATGCTATTCACCACCCAGACAAGGATACCTGAATTCCACCTACCACGGCTGAATGAACAAAGATTGGTTCTTTCCTCTAATGTAAAGTGTCTGGGTGTAATCCCAAGCTTAATTGGAGATTGAACACAGAACTGCGGGTTAAGAAGGCCTGTATAGCTTTTTTGTCTGCAAGAGAACCTTTGCAAAGAAATTTGGTCCCCGGCCGAGGATCGCTCTCTGGATGTACACCGCTGTAGTGCGTCCGATCCTAACGTAATGCTCTATTGTATGTTGGCAGGCTTTGAGCAAAAAATACAATCGGATGAAGCTTAATAGGATCCAAAAAAACCGTGTGTGCAGATGCTACTGGGGCTCTGCAGTCCTGCCCGGCAGATGCTCTCAATGTATTCCTGCATCTCCTCCCCCTAGACCTCCACATTAAATACGTTGCAGCGTGCGGTGCCGTCAGACTGTGTGAGTCCGTATGCTGGGCAGTGAAGTCCTAGGGCCACAGTAACATCCTAGACGAAGTACTTCAGGAAATCTGAGCATTCCCCACGGACTATGCCACACGTAAGCTGAACTTCACGAGAAAGTTTGCTGTCGACTTTCCAACCAGGGCAAGGTTATGACTCAGTTTTCTTTACCGATGGATCAAAGATGGCCTGTGGAGTCGGCGCGGAGGTTTTCGCGAATACACAGTGTATCCAAGTCGTATGGTTTCCTAGGTTTCACCAGTGTATTCCAAGCGGAATTACTAGCGATATTGGAAGTCTATCGATGGCTACAGCGAGGTTCGAGCCCCAAGTGCAACATAGCCATTTTGACCGATAGCCAAGCGGCCATCAAGGCCTTGTACTCAGCGACGATATTTTCCAGACTGGCAGGGCAGTACAGAGACGCGCTGAACCGTCTGGGCGGCACGCTCAAGGTCACCCTCCTTTGGGTTCTTGGACATAGGAACATAGAGGGGAATGAGTGGGCTGACGGATTGGCCAGGCGGGGCTCTGCTCTTGGCAGTCCTTCGGTGAATACAGTCGGTGTTTCGCTGGCGGCTGTCAGGTGCGTAGTCTACTCACACTACCTAGCAGCCGCGGGCCTTAGGTGGCGAAGGCTTACGAGCTGCGCCAAGTCAAGGAGAATTTGGCCCGCTTATAACATAGTCCGATCACGAGAGCTCCTATGCCAGACGCGTGCAAATGCATTCAAGGTTACGGTGGTCTGCACGGGGGACCATGCCGCCAGGCTTGGCATATCCTACAATTTGCATTGCCGAAGCTGCGGAGAAGGAAGGGAAACCCTCATGCACTTTCTCTGCCCAGATCTAGCTAGAATCAGGTTACGGACAATGGGTAAACCGTTCTTTGGGGACCTCAGAGAGGTTTCTAGCTGCAGGGGAGCTCTGAAGATCCGAGCCGGCTAGACTCTGCCTCCCTGCTCTCATAACAGTAGTCTCGGTCTTAGGAGTTTGTGGCATCAAAAAGGCGCACCACAACGCTAATTGGGTTCCTCGGAGCGGCCACTGATACCTACCCTACCTACCCTACTTCTCCGTGATCTGGTTACACTCCCGTAACTGCGATTGTCTTGCTCTTGAAAATTCATTCAGAGGAAACCCTTTATTTAAGAAAAACTTTTCACTTGTGGTCTACCACTCCCGCCTCCGCTTTCTGAACCCCCTTCCAACAACAGCGTAATAGCGAGCCAATGAAGAGGAACCAATAGAAAACTGTCCGCTCTTGGCTACATTCGAGTGGAAAATACGTATCCACAAAGGACAAGAAATGATTCTGCAAAAACCTTTGTATGTTTTATAACCTTAGAGATAAAGTAAAAGCTTTGAGAGACTAAACAAAGGTTATACAGAACTCGATAGATGATGTCCCTGACCCTGTTAGCCAAACTCAGCAATACTATTCGCTCTACTACAAGTTCGTACTATTCTCAAAGTGGGCTCAAAGTGAGTTCCACTCTCTACGCTCCTAGTTTTACTTTTTGCTTTTATAGTTCGCGTGAATATCACAAGGACTTGCCTTTGATGTCCTTTCATGTTGCGATTAAATTATTCCACTGTGGCGCTCCGGTATTTATAATTCGGTCCGTTTGTTTATGGCGGATCAAAACGCGCCATTCCGCCTCGCAAAGGAGTAAAATTTAATCATGTTGATTTCATCACCCACAATGCACACCGCCATTCCTTACCAGGTCCTGTCGTGAAATAGGAAATAGAAATAGGAGTGCTACCTGCCTGGTAAGACAAGACCATCTCCATTCCCGCCACGTTCAACGTCGCCATCACTTCCAGCTCCGATCGACTTAATTAATTTTCGTTGCTTTCAAACTCTTTCATCCACCTGGAGTTCCTCGTCGGTGTGAGATAAATGAAAGGATTCCAGTTTCAATTTAATGTAGTGTAAAACACTTTGAATTAATTTTGGGATCATTGAAAGTAGAAATTTCCTGATTCCTCCACTTAAGCCCATTTAATTCGGTTTAGCTAATATCTGGAAGTGGTAGCAATATTACAATGGAGCGTTTCAAGGAATTTCTTTTAATGGAATTAAATCTAGCGGAAAAAGAGGAAGAGTTTCCACGGGCAAACCGGAACGCAACACAGGATTTCGGGAAACAATGAAGGACAATCTGAAGCACGGAGCCGGCAGTTCACATGGAATCGGTCTTCATCAATCTCGACCCACGTTCGAGTTTATTATTAATTCTCGTGGAAATGATAGGAGCCTGCAGCTTTATGAAGTTGCTGGTCACGCAATAATTCACTGACCTTTAGAAAAGGTGTATCTCCGCAGTGAATATTTTTGTGTTAACTAGAACGTATGCGGATGTATGCTACCCTTAGGTTAGTAACCATTCGACAGATTCATGCGTGAAATATTACTTCTTGTTGTGTATTTCGTTCAATGACTGCCAACTGTGAATGCTCGAGCAATAGTGCGCACTAATGGGCTTTTCCGAAGCACCAAGGATTCTACTTCACTTGAAAAATATCCCTAAGTTTTGCTGAGGATGAATGTGGGGAGGATGACGTATAACGTCTTAATGGCCAGGACACACTTTAGCGCTTACGTCTCAGGAAGCAGGTGGGGTGAATGTCAAGTGGCAATGACCAGTCACCATAAATACTCGTAAGTCAAAAAGGTCAGTAGGTTTTCGATCGACCGGGAATGTTCACTGAATCCGATGCACGTCATTACGATTAGCAGCAGATTCACGAGTTCTCCTTTCGAGGTCAACATTGATATTAACTTTGTGAGAGATCATCATTTGATGGCTCGTCGTCATAATCATCTGCATGGAGTGTACTTGAGAGTGGGCCTGGTCCCAGTAATCATCATTATCATTAACGGCGCAACAACCGGTATCCGGTCTAGGCCGGTCCTAATAAGGAACTCCAGACATCCCGGTTTTGAGCCGAGGTCCACCAATTCGATATCCCTAAAAACTGTTTGGCGACCTGGCCTACGCCATCGTTCCATCTCAGGTAGGGTCTGCTTCGTCTTCTTTTTTCTACCATTGATATTGCCCTTATAGGCTTTTCAGGCTGGATCATCCTCATCCATACAGATTAAGTGACCCGCGCACCGTAACCTATTGAATCGGATTTTATCCTCAACCAGACAGTCGTGGTATCGCTCATAGATTTCGTCCTTATGTAGGTTAAGGAATCGTCCATCCTCATGTAGGGGACCAAAAATTCTTCAGGGGATTCTTCTCTCGAGCTCAGTCAAGAATTCGCAATTTTTTTTTACTAAGAATCCAGGTGTCCGAGGAATACATAAGGACTGGCAAGATGGTGAGACGTTTCAAGCGAAACCCTTTTTGTAAGCTGAAGTAGGCTCTGTTGGCTGCCAACAGATCGTCATAGCTGTTATCGGTTGTGATTTCCGACCCTAGATAGGAGAAATTATCAACGGTTTCAAAGTTGTATATTTCTACCTTTATTCTTCCCGTTTGACCAGTGCGGTTTGATGTTGTTGGTTGGTTGGTCTTTGGTGCTGACGTTGCCACTATATATTTTGTCTTGCTTTCATTGATGAGCAGCCCAAGACCTCGCATCGCCTGCTCGATCTGGATGAAGGCAGTTTGTACGTTTCGGGTGGTGTTCTTCCCATGATGTCGATATCGGCAGTATAGGCCAGTAGTTGGGTGGACTTAAAGAGGATCGTACCTCTCGCATTTACCTCAGCATCACGGATCCAGAGCTTGGTTAAAGAAGACACATTATAGGGAATCCCCTTGTCTTAGACCGTTGTCGATGTCGAATGATCTTGAGAGTCATCCTGCTGCTTTTATAATATCAGGCCTCATACATTGACCAGGTTCAGCCTAGTCAGTCTTATCAATTTTATTGGGATACCGAACGT
Organism: Hermetia illucens; assembly: GCF_905115235.1. Lineage (NCBI taxonomy): Eukaryota > Metazoa > Arthropoda > Insecta > Diptera > Stratiomyidae > Hermetia > Hermetia illucens. Next base: position 169,149,489 of record NC_051850.1, read on the forward strand.
ACTCATAGCGGTGTATAGTTTTATCCTAGCTACGCTATCATAACGGGTGTATCATGTATTTTGGCACTAACTTCAAAAGCATGTCATTCGAAAACAAACAATCGATTTGAAAAATCCTTTTAATCGTACTTTATTCTGTTCATGATTCGTCGAAAAAAACATTTACAGTACACCTAATGGACCATGGTCCTCGATTTTTCGTAGTGTGGAGCGAATGTTCTGAATCAGGTTTTGGCGGACCGATGGATCGATTTCCTTCAACTTTCTCTTGATTCGACCAATCAACTGTTGCTCGTTTCGAGCCTCCCAGCCACCGACGTAGACCATACGCTTGAGAACTGCCCCAAAAATTTTCGATTGGACGTGCCTGAGGTACGTTTGGGGGATTGTCCTTTTTCGGCACAAATGGTATATTTTGCTCAGTCAGCCAATTCAATGTTTTTTTTGCATAATGACAGCTTGCAAGGTCCGGCCAAAACATTATTTCGTCACGACCATGATGTTTTTCGATGAATTGCTTCAATTTCGGCAAGCATTGGCCGATATAAATGTCAGCTTTGATCGCTTCTGATTTGTTTGATCGAATCAAAGGCTCTGAAACACCCTTCGATGAAATGGCTGCCCACACCAACACCTTTGGTTCAAATTTTGATTTGCCGGCATATTTAACATCATCTGGTGTTGCTTCAATCTTGTCAGTATAAAAGCCGTCGTTGCCACTCAATTCATGATGGGAGAATGTGAAGTACGATTCATCATCCAAAACTATGGATTTTCCATTCGCAAAGTGTTTGTCACGAAGTGCACGGCAGCATTTTGGTATTTTTTCGAGTTGTTGTTGTGTATATTTTGGTGCTCGTCGACGTTTACGATAAATTACGTTGTTTTTCTTCAAAATACGATGGACTGTATCTTTCGAAACACCAAATTTTCGTCCCAATTTGCGTGTTGATTGACCAACCTTGTTTTTCGCACTTGATAGCAGACTTATGACTGTTCTGGCACCTAATTTGGATGGACCACCGCATTGCTTTTTGTTTTCGGGCTCTTTACCGTCGCGACAATCCTTCAGAACACGGAAAATTGTTCTGCGAGAGATTGGCTTGTCTTTGAACATTTCAAGAATTTCACTAGAACTTAGTCCGCCAAACATGTTGGCGGCAGATTTCCGTAAATCGAGCTTGTACGACATTTTGAATGGATCTAACTGCACAATTTGAGTTTGACAGTTCAGTAGGAGTACAGTTAAGTGTGACAAGTGCATTGGTTTACATTTGTGTGTTTGTTTATGCAGTCAAATAAACGCCTGAAGTTAGTGCCAAAATACATGATACACCCGTTAGGTGACCTTGAAGTCGATGAAAAGATGGTGCAACTGATGTCCATATTCCAACAGTTTTTCCATCGCTTGCTCCAGAGAGAAAATGTGATCTGTTGTTGATTTGCTTGGAGTGAAGCTTCTTTGGTATGGACTAATGATATTCTGGGCGTATGGGACTATCCGGCCTAGCAAGATAGTGGAGAATATCTTATAGATGGTACTCAGCAACGCGATACCTATATAATCGCTGCGTGATATCCCCCCTTTTATGTATAGGACAGATAATGCCTCCTTGCCAGTCGTCAGGCATTGATTCTCCATCCCACACTTTAGGCATAAGTTGGTGAACCACTTGGTGTAATTGGTCGCCTCCACTTACGACTTATGATTTTTAAGCCGATGAATTGCACGGACTGTTTCTTCTATGCATGGTGGTGGCAGCATTTGTCCGTCGTCTTCAGTTGGCGGGACCTCCTATTCGCCGATGTTCTGGTTGTTCAGCAATTTATCAAAGTACTCAACTCATCGCTCCAATATGCCCATTCTTCCGTATCTTTGCTAGCTTACATTCATCGTCAAACCAGCCGTTCCGACTCCTTTTGCGGCTGGGGCCAAGTATGTTTGTGGCCGCATTTATGATAACGTTCTTCAGGTGATTGTGAAGATCATTTGTTGATACTTCATCATCAGGATCTCTGTGGACTGTGGTTATTGCGGCATCCATTTCCCTCTTATAGGTGTCGCGGAGGGATGTGTTGTGGATGGCTTCGGTGTTAACTTTCACTTGATTGTCAAAGGGGATTCTGGGTGGTGTTGTTATTCGAGCTCGGAGCACCATGCCAACGAGATAGTAATCCGACTCGATATTTGCCTCGAAAGCGCAGAGTGCACAGCCGTTCGCTTATGTTTTCAAAGCCGATAATAGCAGGCTTCATTTTGTGTAAGCAATCCTAGCGACTCAGAAGCACGTAGCACTCAAGAAAGTAGCAGAACTCGCCGATTCTATAGTAGAAACAACGCGACCTAGTGTGAACGCAAGTCAAGCACAAACTAATGCGAGTCCAGAGGCGCCAATGACAGTGAAATTTGCGCAGCTCAGCCTTAGCTTACAGGATGAACTTCGGTCCATTCGGCAAGAGATTAACTCTCTGCGCAACCACCAATGCAGCAGCGATCACCCAAGAAGCCGTTCCGGATCTCGATCCCGCTCGCGGTCTTGCAATGAACCACCAGCAGATATGTGCTGGTAACACCACATTTATGGCTCTAAGGCGAAGAAGTGCAAGAATGGTGCGTGTAAGCTTCCGGGAAACGCGAGGGCCGAGAGATAAGCGCGGCGTTCAAATCGGCCAATGTGCCCCACTGCCTATTCGTTACCGATAAGGAGACGAAGCGAGACTTCCTTATCGATTTAAGTGGCGGCATCTGTGTTATTCAACACATGAACATTCGTCAAGGATATAAAAAGTCCACGTACGAATTTGTGGCAGCAAACGGCTCTGCGATATATACGTATGACACAGCTGAACTTTGCCTCAACCTTGGATTTTATTGCCACTTCCCTTGGCGCTTCGTAGTAGTTGACGTTACGAGGCCAATCATCGGGACAGATTTCCTCGCACATGACGGTGAACAGCTAGATCATTGATCCATCACTACGCGCAAGCAGTTCGAAACCGTGGTGCAATTAGGTACGATGCGTCCATCATCCAGTAGCTGGGTAGCTCAGCTTCATATGGTCTCAAGGACAAAGGGGTTGCCGATCACACTGGGATGATCGAGCGCTCAATGCACGCATTATTCCCGATCGCTATCCGGTATGGTACATAGTTGAATTCATTCAGACGCTTTGCGGCAAGAAGATCTTCTCGAAAATCGACTTGATGCGAGCATTTCACCAAATACCAGTGGCAGAGGAAGCCATTGAAACGACATTAACTTTTACAGGAGCTTCATGTCAGACTGTACTAAAACACAAGCACCACTCAACAGTCTGCTCGTCGGTAACATCAAAGGAAAGACCGAACTTCGTTGGACTCCTGAAGCTGAAACGGCTTTTCAGATGGCAAAAGGCGGCCTAGCGCAAGCCACCTTGCTCCACGCCACTTGCGGTTCTCACGGACGCCTCTCGCTGGTTCAGTTCTTCAGCAGCAGGTTAATGGAGTGTGGCAGCCGCTAGCATTCTTTTCAAAGAGGCTAAGCACTGCACAGACACGTTACAGTGCCTTTGACCGAGAGTTACTCGTTACCTACCTGGCTGTCAGTTCAGACATATGCATATGTGATTTTCACAGATTAAAAGTCGCTTACCTTCGCCTTCTATCAGAAGCTCGACACCTGGACTTCATCACTCAGTTTTCCGATCCGGCTCGATCAAACCTGCCTCCGGCTTTCATATGGGAAGCTTTTGACTCAACCCGTCGCCTATCTCATCCAGACATCAAGGCGACTTCAAACGCTTCATCTGGCAATCCATCCAGCGCAAGCGTGTATTCAGTGCCAGCGTTCGAAAGTCTCGAGACACACACGCACACCGGTGGATAGCTTCTTACCACCCCATCGACATAATCATTATGTTATGCTCATAGGGTAAACGATATTGTCTTACGTGGGTAGACAGATTCTCTTGCTTACCCGAGCCCTTCTCAATGTCGGACTAAGAAGCTCTCACCGTTGCTCGGGCATTCTATAACGACTGGAAATTTTTTTTTGTTTTTGGGGTAGGGTAGGTGAATGCATTTACGCACACAGTGTAAAATTCGCGGTTCGGTACGTCGTCGGACTACCAACTAAACACCTCCCTATCGTCAGAGAGCTAGCCTGGAACCGTTTGTCACATTACTTCGGGCTAGTCCCCGAACTCTCCCGCCTTTCTTTCACCAACGGGAGGTGAGAGGAGGGAACTGTCAGTTCAAGGAACCTCCTGTCATCCGGCTCCTCCACCGGTCGAGTTCTATCTTCTCAGCAACGAGAAGGGCCCGAACGTAATGGGCAACACGCCTCCACTTTCAGCACTTCTCAGCATCTCTTCGACAATGTTGTCTGGAGAGTGATCCCCTGTGTTTAAATAGAGCTGCTGACGAACCCCATCCCACCTTCCACAAGAAAAAAAAGTGTGGTGGGCGTCGTCCACAACTCCATTGCAAAACACACAATTCGGAGATCGTGCCTTTCCAATCTTGTGCAGGTAAGACTGAATACCTCCATGCCCACTTAGAAATTGGGTAAGGAAATAGTCAGTCTCACCATGATTCTGATTCAGCCACGCACCCAAGTTGCCGATGAACCGCACAATCCATCTGCCCCTAGTTTCATTTTACCAAGGGCCACTCGTCTAGAGTGCGTTGCCGTTCTTCACGAGCAACCACCTCCCTTGGCTTTTCTCCCTTGCGCTTGTATATGGCTTGACGCTCCTTAGCAAGAAGGGCAACGGCGATCACTCCCGCGATTACTACCACAGCCGGTTCAGAGACAGTGCAATACGCAGACACCACCCGCAAAGCTCCCCGTCTCTGTACTTTCGCGAGAGGCTTACGATATATGCCAAGAGCGTCAGCCCATACCTGCTGACTGCGTTGAATTCACCAGGAGACATCGCCTGCTAGACGTAGGAGCTCCAATATTTGCCATTAGCCTACTTAACGTCGAAACTCCAGCTGGAGCCTTGTTCGCTGCTGCTTGGATTTGCTCAAAAAAGCTCATCTTTGAGTCAAGAGTCAGCCCGAGGTACTTTACCGCTGGTTTTGACTCGATTATCGATTCGCCCAACGATATGGGACGTAGGGTCGGAATTCTCTTTTTAGTCAGGATGACTACTTCCGTTTTTTCCAGTGCAAGGTTGAAACCATGAGTAGTCATTCATCCATTTACCCGTCGTATCAATACGACGAGTCTGCTTGCGCTTGTACGGCAGTGCGTCCAGCAACAAGTGCCGCGACATCACTTGCACAACCAAGCAGGCTCAACACTTTTGGCATGTTGGGTTTAAGTAGACTATCATAGGTAGTGTTCCAGAGGTCCGGCCCTAGGATAGATCCCTGGGCTACCCCCGACGTGACCTCCATCCTCCTCGGACCCTCTAGCGTTTCATAGAGCAGGGAGGACTAAGATAGTCCGTAAGAGATACTTCAGCATGTGGAAATTATTGTCTAGTGTGCCTAGAATGTCTCTCCATCTTACGGAATTAAAGGCGTTTCTGACGTCAAGCCTTACGAGGAGCACCACCCGTCGAGTTAGGCGGCTATGTGTTTCCGCTCGTCGAACGGGATCCACGACTTGCATGACAGCATCAACTGTGGATCTTCCTGTTCTAAGACAAAACTGCCGGGGGGATAAATCTCCGGCAGCGCGTTTGGCTTCAGCGAGTCTACTTCTGATGTGCTTTTCGAGCACTTTTCCAGCAGTGTCAAGCATACATAGTGGGCGGTTTCCCTTTGTTGACCAGCGCAACCCTCTTTCAAGCAAGCATTGAATGCGCCGAGCAGTGGTTAGAGCGCAAGGCTGTCGTACGGAAGGTCGCGGTTCAAATCTCACTGGTGGCAGTGGAATTTGTATCGTGATTTGACGTCGGATACCAGTCGACTCAGCTGTGAATGAGTACCTGAGTCAAATCAGGGTAATAATTTCGGGCGATGAATGAAGTGCTCTAACACACTTCAAGGCCCTGATCCAACATGGATTGTTGCGCCAACGATTATTATTATTAGTAGGTCTGGCCGGTATTGGAGTATCAGTTTGTATACCTCTGCCATGCCTTCGAGTCCTGGCGCCTCCTTGCTTTTCATAGAAAGGACTGCCTGTTCCAACTCTTTTATAGAAGAAAGTAGGGAGTCCACCGCGCTCTCCGCGCCGACGTCATCATCCCATACGGGGTGCGCAGAGACTAGTGCCTTTACAATGCCCCAATGTCCATCTGCTCGGCCTTAAGTGAACAGGGTTTCCGCAGAACCCCGATTTTTCGGGTTACCAGTTTGTAACCGAGTCCCCACGGGTCCCCATTCACCTCGTCGAGCAGATTCTGCCAGCAGCGAGCTTTGCTCTTGTATATTGCGCTGCGGAGTCTCCTTTTGGCTGATTTGTACTCCGTCGTTATGGTACAAGCCTCCTTCCCGTCGCTTAGGCGGCGAAACCTGTGACACTCCTTCCGGACCTCCGCGATTTCCACCGTCCACCAATACACAGAAGGTTTGCCATGTTTCGATGCCTTCGCGGGCATGGAGGCTCCGCAGGCTGTCGTAATCAGGTTCATAACTTCGGGGGAAGGAGGAGTAACCTCCAGCGCGGCCCCGCCTGTTCCAAGAGTTTCGACAAACAGAAAGAGCGCCCGGGTGGCGCACACCGAGAGTCTGTGTCCACCACTTCGAAGGCAGTGCATTGATGGTCGCTTGCCAAGAAGTCTTCCAGAACCCGCCACCTGCCCACCAGCGACACCAGTGATTCCGACGCGGAGGTCACGTCTGGAATGCTTCCCATGCAGCCTGGGGACCGGAACGCTGGGGTGGGAGAAGACCGTAGAGTTAGGTCTAAACGACGGGTACTCACGTAAAATCACCAGAACGTAACTTTGATCACCACTAAATATAACACAGTTAACTTTTAACTGTAGCCATTTGTTGTCCACAGAATTGTCCCCAATAAAGCCACAAACATACGGGAAGAGGAAATGATATCGAAATATATCCAAATGTAATCAATCAATCTCAATTGACGAAAAATAACCAAATAGATACATAAATCTTCATAAAAGCTCTACTTGAAGTCGATTATTCCATGAAAAACTAACCGCAAATTTTCCCAAAGCCAATTATCAAACTCTTCAAATCTTCCAAAGTCACTTCACTTCCACTGTAAAGAAAGAAAGTTATAAAAGGAAAACTTGAAAGCCCCCATTCTATCTGAATTCTTCCGCCTATTCATTTCTCAAACTAATTTCATCCATCATTTAGATCTGTTCGCAGCCAGAGAAAATTATTAGAATTTAGTTTCCTTTTTTTCCACCCTTTATGAAGCCTCAAGGTGCACCTAATGTTCCACCATAAAACTTCCAAGCAGAAAATCCCTCTCGAAATGATGAAAATTTTTCTCCATGATTTAGTTAAAAGTCCTTCCTGCTCTTATCTACGGCTCCGGTCCAGGCTGCCATATCATTTCAATATCTTGGGCAAAGTCTTAAGATGAACGCCGAGATGGAGAGAAAAATGATTGCGTTTTGATATTGAACCCTTAGGTTCTAGGATCAAGAACGAGCCAAGTTAAACCGATGACGATAGGACAGGACCTGGCGTGGAACGGGTATCGCAGGATGACGACGACAAGCCCGATATGGACCAACACAGGACCCGATAAATGTAGAGGGAGGAAAAACTTTGAGGCCATAAATTTGAAATCGATGAACTGGATAATTGGTCACCGTCTGCTCCAAATGCACTTTGATGTGCCATTCCTTACTTTTTAAGATCCTTCATACTTTTTCATTAAATTTGTACCCAACATCAGCAGTGGGAGCTTTGCCGGTATCAATGGTGATGTTATAACGAAGTCGATGAAATGGATTTTTTCTGTCTTTGGATATTTATTGATCCTTATCTCCCACACTCGTTCGTGGAAAGCAATGCAGGGGGAGGGAGGCGACTAGGAGTAAACATTCAATAAAGTACGGTTCAAAGAAAAACTAAATGAATGTGAAAAACTAATTAAGCTCATCAGTTTTGGAGGATGAATATTAAGTGATTCATTCTGACTTTAATTAACTACTTGAGAGGCTCCAAATTTTTCAAAGTTTACCTTTCCTTATTTTCGAGGGCTAGGCTATAATATAATTGTTCCTAATGTGATATATCTATATTAAATTCACATCATCAACATGAGTTTCCTTTTTAGAACTTCAAACAAGTCGGGGAACCGGAGGCTTCACGCTTCAAGTATAAAAATTTATGTCAGGAGCATAACGCATTGCTGCAAGACGTCGTTCATTGTCTTTTATAGTCGGCCTAAACTCAGAACCATAGGGAGCGACAGGACGGACGACACTTCGGTAAATTTTAGATTTGAGACGTTCGTTGATACGTCGATCACAAAGAACACCAGTTGTGGGACGCCACTTCATCCAGGTTGCGTTAATACGTGAAGCAATTTCATTACGCAGTTCTCCATTAACTGATTGCATTGACTCGAGATATTTAAATCGGTCAGTTCTGGGCAGTTCATTGTCGTTAACGTTAGGGGTCAAGCAGTGCACTACAGGATAGGCTGACGTGGAACATAGCTCCCTGAACCCAACCTATCTCTCTCTGAGGGTGAGCTATCTTTTCTCTAGGGCGATGTGTCGCTTTTCAGGGGCCAAGCCTCTCGTCTTTTTTTTTTGAGGAGGTGGAAGTTTTCAAAAGACACTGGCCTAGACACGCCAGAGTGTGGGATTCTTACCCACTAAAACCACCCCCGACTTCTCCCAAGCCCCGTGGAACTACCGTACGGTATTACATCACGGGGCGGAGTCAACTCATTTTAGCTTGGTCCCCTTTCGTCTCTACGCGGCGTACGTAACCGCACTTTCTAGTCTCCTCTGCCTTTTGCAGTTTGCTCTGGATAGATACGATCATGGAGTTGATCGCATCCCAGTTTTCTTTTCATGCTAACATTCTTCGTACCAGATTCTCTGGTACAAGCACCTCTTCTAGAGTCTCCTCTAGGTTCTTCCTTTCCTCCACAAACCTTGAACGGTGGAAGAATACTTGCTCTGGGACCTCTGGGACTCCATCGCAGTTTGGGCAATCGGGTGAGGTATCTAGCTTAAACCTAAACAGGTACTGGCGATATCCTCCATGCCCCGTGAGAAACTGAGTAAAATTATAATTAATCTCACCGTGTCGTCTCTCAAACCACCCCTTGATGGCAGGGATGATGTGTGTTCACCTACCCTTTCCCGAGCGTTCTCTTTCGGCGTTCTTCGTCTGATAGGAGAGATAGACTTCGCATTATATATATTCGTCATCTCATCTGCCCAGATGTCAATGGGCATCATTCCAGAGATGACGAATGCTGCATCATCTGAGACAGTCCTGAATGCCGAACACACCCTTAGGGCTGTTCTTCTGTAGGCTGAACTCAGTTTGCCAGCGTTAAATGTAACCTGCAATGCCTTTCCCCAAACTGGAGCTGCATAGAGTAGGATCGAACTCACTACTCTAGCTATAAGCAACTTGGAAGCATTTCGTGGCCCTCCCACGTTCGGCATCATTCTTGCCAGGGCCACACTCGCAGTGGATGCTTTGTCATAAACGTACTGCACGTGCTGCTTATAGCTAAGCTTCCCGTCTATCATCACTCCTAAGTATTTGATGGTAGGCTTAGAAGTGATGATATGATTTCCAATTTGAATACGGGCAAAATTTCTTTTACGGCGCTTGGTGATGGGGACCGCTTCCGTTTTTTCCTTTGCAAGTGTCAGACCAGAATGCTCTAGCCAACCCTTAACCAAGCCTCTCGTCTGCCAAGACCGTTAGTGAGTGGTGATAACTACACACTTAACAAAACGCTTCGGATCTAGACTGGTGAGTCGAAAAACACCTCCCCCAATCCGGGGTGTCATGCGAACTGTGCGTATTGGATAGTATGTAGTCGGGGGTAATTGACTGTATTCGAACGGAGCCTCAGTGATACCTGGTCGCCTCAGTGAGTGAGTTAGACCTTACCGTGGTACGGGAGTTATAGCACGGCGGAACTCTTAACCCCCATACTCGTGGGAATCAAATGAGTACCAGCAATAGAGAAAGAAATACCAAAACCAATAAAGTGGGGCCCCGTACCACATATAAACTGGTTAATCAGGCAGAGACACATCTCCAAAATACTGAGAGCCAGGTGATTGCACACAAGAAGGAAGAAGTTTGGACGTCAAGCAGTGGACCTAAGGTTAACATTGGTATACTGCGTGAACAACAACCAACAAACGCCACTGCTCAAAAAGCAGGAACCAGCAAAAACACGTCTGAGATAAATGTATCAGACGTCAGGAAAGAGACAGGTCTCAGCGGCGCTCTTCTGAAACCAGAAGAGACCGTTAAGAAGGTTCAGGATAGACCTTAGTTATTTCTACTGGAGCCGAGAAAGCGGAGAACAGCAGAGATCAGCCCGCATGAAGGGAATGCTCCCAAGAAATCCAAATGTGAACCCAAGGGGGGAGAGAACCTAGCGGGTCAGGGGTGAAGGCAGGACTCAGGAAGCTTGCCATTAGCTATGCTAGTGCGGTCAAGGGCACTGGACTGGCTATACTACCAAAAATGTTTCCCGAGCAAATACTCATTCGTTGTCGTCAGGCAGATGTGGAATTCGAAACTTGTGTTCACCGGGATACGCTTTCGACCAGGCCTTATACTGGTGAACTGCGCGACGGAGGACACTGCAGAGTAGATTAGAACCATAGCTCCTAAATTGCCAGCCTGGGAAGGGGCAGAACTGTCAACATGTGCTGGGGATGATATACCAGTAGCAAACATGGTGACAGTTTTTTTCCCAAAAGCCGCGACAATAGAAACGGAAGATCTTATGGGCCTCCTTATCGTTCAGAATTATGATCTCCATACACGACTATGGAGAGTTTTCAGAAGCAAGGTGGAGGGAAAGGGTAAACTCCTTACGATCGGGGTAGATGACCGATCCCTGGAGGAAATCAAACGTCGGAGTTGCCATATCGACTGCCGATTTGGCAGCATACCCGTGCATGTGCACAGGGAAAAGCCGAGGAAAATACCTCGGAGGAGACACCGGGTGAAAAGTATACCGAGGTCTTCGAAGAAGTCTCGAAAACCATAGAGGCGGAAAGGACTGGATCAACCAGGACAGTAGACCTGATGCCCAGTGAAGAGCAGAAGTTGGACGACCTAGACCTAGGACTCCTAGGGCTCAGGGTGGACAGCGATGCGCAGGAAAGCGCCATGTCGAAGGAGGAGGGCGATACTCCGACAGTGGAGAAGAGCTCCAAACAATAACGGAGTCAATGGCTGGCACTAAGACAGCCCAGATAAACCTCCACCATGCGAAAGCGGCATCGGCGGTAATTGCAAGGGCAAGTTCCAAGGTGAACGTTGGAATAGTGCTGGTTCAGGAGCCCTGGGTGTACCGGGGGCAGATTCGCGGTTTGCAAGGAGGAAGCATTTAGGTAATTTGGGACTCCTCTTATGAAAAACCAAGAGCTTTCATAATCCTTAAGGGTAATTTAAAATACATATGTCTTTCAGAGTTCCTGACTGGGAACCTTGTGGCTTTCCAAGTCTCATTGGAAGCCGGGAGGAGAGGCAGTCGTGGCATCGGGATACTTCTCAGGAGACGAAATCCGGGCTCCACCGCAACAAGTTGCTAAACTGGTGAAGCATTTTGAGAAGACGATGTTACCACTTCTCCTGGGCTTCGATGCCAACGTCCATCACGCAGTCTACGAAAGCAGCGACACCAATCGAAGAGGTGACTACCTTCTTGAATTTATTCTTAGCAATAAGTTAGAAATATATAACTGAGGGAACACTCCAATATTTGCGACCAGCACTAGATAGGAGATACTAGACATAACTTTAGGAAATACTTTAATGAACGGGATGGTCAGGAATTGGAGGGTGTCGGATGAACCCTCTATGTCTGATCACAGGATAATCAGACTCGACATTGAGGGAAACTCTGAAATAAAAAAAATTAAAAAGGAATCCCAGGAGAATCGGATTGAACAGATCACAGAAGCAACCAGGCTGTACAAGGCTGTGGCCAAAGACGGGGAAATATGCTCTGTCAGTTTGAAGAAGGAAGATGGGACATTTACCGAGAATGAGGGGGACAGTGTAGATCTGCCTAACATCGTTCCTTCTCAAAACGGTGGAGAAGGTCATAGAAAACTATATTAGAACTAACTTTCTAAAGCGTAATCCCCAACATCACTGTCAACACGCTTACCGGGCAGGACGGTCAACTGAAATTGCTCTGTATTAGCTTACAGATGTATTACGGGGTGCCAGAGAAACAAAAGAAATTGCACTGTGAGCGTTTTTGGATATCGAAGGAGCGTTCGACAACACACCGCACACAGAGATACAAGATACCATGAGCCGCAAGGGAGTGGGAAACACCCTGGCATTCTGGATGGGCAAATTGCTAGAATGCAGGCAAATAGAAGTACCGACAGGTAAAAATTCTATTGTCATGAACACTACCAAAGGTTGTCCACAGGGCGGGGTACTATCGCCGCTTATGTGGAAAATGGTAGTGGACGAACTCTTGGACGTGCTAACAAATACTTGAATACAAATCCAGGGTTACGAGGATGACATTATTTTAATCTTTAGGGGCAAATATGAAGATACCCTATGTGGTAAAATCCAAACTGGACTAAGGGTTACTAAAGGCTGGTGCAGGAAGGTGGGATTGCTGATCAATCTAGCCAAAATCACCATAGCACCATTCATTAGAGGACGTAAGCTTGATCATTGAGAGCCATAAGATTACATGATATTAAGGTGAAACGAGAAACAGAGGGGAAACCAGAAACAGTGGTCAAATATTTGGGAATTACGCTAAATCAAAAATTACTCTGGAAGACACATGTCGGAAACACTTGTCGGAAAGCCAGGAGGGCTTTGGTGACTTGTAGGCCAATAGGAGGAAAAAAATGGGGTTGCAACCCGAAGATACTACTTTGGATATATATTGCAATAGTAAGGCCAATAATTACCTATGGAGCGGTAATCTGGGCAGAAAGAACCGAACTCAGCACACAAGCCAGGGAATTACAGAACCTCCAAAGGCTGACTTGCATGTGTATTAGTGGGGAGACATGCCCAACGGCATCCCTGGAGACCCTTCTCGGATTAACCTGTCTCCGTCTGCATATACAGATGCAGACAAGGAATGGCCGGGAGTATCACTGAGGCGGGGAGCTGTCTAAACCGAAGATTGATATTTTTTCCAGGCGGCATCCCGAATTACTGATACTAAGAGATAACATGACAACGAGGTTTCACTTCGATAAAAAGTTTGAAACACGTTGGAGTAAAAAGGCAAACTGGGAGAGGGTGGCTGCGACATACCACTTAAACCAACAACTGATTACTTGATACACTGACGGATCCCTCGCGGACTCTGCCTGAGATGGAGCGATGGCGTAGGATGGACGATTCCGTAGCCTACGTAACGACGAAATCTATGAGCGATTCCATGACTATCAGGTTGTGGATAAAATCCGGCTCAATAGGTTACGCAAGGAGGGTTACTTAATCCGTATGGATGAGGATGATCCAGCCCGGGAAGTCTATAAGGGCAATATCTATGGTAGAAAAGAAGACGATGGATTGGATGGAGCGATGACTTAGGTCAGGACGCCAGACAGCTTTTAGGGTTATTGGTGCAACTGCGATGTCTGAAGTTCCTATGGCAGGCGGAGACCGGATACCGGTTGTTGCGCCGTTGATAATGATGATCCTAGCGGCCGAGGCGATCTGTTATTTGTTTCATGTATTATAGAAAATGTAAATAGTTTACATTTTGGGTTTCTGGTGACGTTAAGGTGCTCGATTTAGTACTTTAGAGTTCCCACCCGATTTTCTCCAGGAGATGGTTGTGGAACCAGTGTTCTATTTGAATGCTATTCGATTTTTCCTCTCATTGACTTCTTAGTGGTGCTCGGAGGTAGACAAGGCTGAAATCCTTTAGAAGAACTTCCAAGTAGTGATACCAGAAAACGCTGTATCCACATTGATTGGTTGGTCGTTATCCAGTAGGTGAAAGCTCGAAGGCCCAGTTAGGATGATCCGACTCGAGTCTGCATGAGACTCATTTGAAGTGGCTTCAGCCACGGGCTTCACCAGATGTTAGTTTCCACATTTTGAGGGCACATGTCTCAGGAGAATTCCTGGGGGATGTATTTTCGAGCTGGTTGCGCTGTGCAACTCTGGTGTAGTATTCCTTAGTTATGAGAGCGACTTTGGGTAGGCCTTGCATTCTCCGGTATCAATGTTAAGCATGTAATTTTTACCGCTGCACCAGTCATGGCTGGGCTCTGATTGTGGTCTCCAAATCAATCCGTGTCCGATGGGGACCCTGGGGTTAGACCGATACGGCGGGTACCTAAAATCACTAGAGCTTAATGCCCCTCTGCTTAGTACCCAGACCTGTAGTTAGATGGTAGAACGGCTTTGTTGTGGTTCTCTGCAATGGGGCTGATTTCTGTTAACTCGTGTGGGAGTACCAATTCCACGTACTCGAGGAGGGCGATCAGACCTAAGTCTTTACTGAGATTCATCTGAAGTGGTTTTCGCTACGAAGCCCCACGCAAGCACCATAGCCTTGCTCTACGGTAGTCGAGGTTCTGGGCAAATGATGCTGAATTGGAAAATTGATCTAACCATAATGGCTCTAGGACTTGGTCACCAAGACATTTTTGGCTCTAACCCATTCGAAGAAGACCGAACCTCGGACGCTATGGAGAATGTTTTGGAGATCAACATTGTGAAGAGCTTGTGTCGGCGGGGAGATTCATAGGTCGTTGCTTTCTTAGTATAGAAGAATCGCTATCAGGACCTGATTTTCATTTCCAATCGGGAGCGACTGAATGAGCAATATTTTCTATCGTAAATTAATTCTTTTAAGATAGTTTTCTACTTCTATACTTACATTTCCAAGTATTCGTTGAAAGGTTTTCTGCTTCTTTAAATCCTGCAATGTACCTCCCGTTCTTCCATCAATGGATAAAAATATACCAAATTTCATCCGTAATTTTCTCTTTATTTTTATCAAACTCTCCTCTAATTAAACTACTTATCACTCAACTATCAAACTAAGTACACATTAGTCTATCGACAAAACTGAATCCACACTATTCCTATTGCGAGGCTCTAATCGAGGTCCACCTAAGTAGCTAATTGGATTCGAGAATTGTCGATGTGCTTCATCGATATATGCAGGTGATACGTGCGCTTTTGGATTTCGACGTGTGACAAAGGGTGAAATAGGAATTCCGGAGATCCTCATAGTATCATCGAGGCTATCGTCGGGACTGGAGCCTTTGAGGAAAGCCGGCTCATTGCTAGGTGAATTCTGTCCTACTGTTGCTAGTGTGGTGTCGAGACTATCGTCGGGACTAGGGTCTTTGAGGAAGGTTGGCCCATCGCTAGGTGAATTCTGTTCTACTGTTGCTAATGTGGCATTTGTCGAAGCGGGAGCGGGTGCAAATGATATGGGAGCTGTTGCCGGATTTTGATGATTGGCTTGATGGGGTAGTTCTTCATCATCTTCATTAATTTGGTATAATAATGGCATCTTGCTTTCATATCCGTCCATGTATTCATCCTAGATATGTAGGCATCATTGTTTTCTTTACTAATTACTTTAAACTGCTTTGTTTGCTTGAAAAGCTTTGCTGTTTTGGTGGGAAAAGCGGATGATCTTAATTCTAACCGTTCGTTGTGTGCGAACGTGATGTGGAAGAATAGAAAGGCATTGATTACTTTTGTGAAATTCAAAACAGTTAATTGCAACATAAAAGAACGTTGATTAAGCATCAAGGTCTCTACATTTTGGTTCTCTCTATTGTAAGGTGAGCGTGGTTCCTCCTTGAAACACCGGTTTGCCTACAAAGCATTCGTGCAAGCTTGTCCTTATTAATTAATGAATGAAAACTGGTAGACCTCCACCTTATGGCTGAAAATATAAGCGACTTAAAAATCCTGTCTTTGTAAGCTTATCCTATTTATTGGTTTGATGTTTTTCTAATAGAGAATATGAAATCATCATCATGTTTTTCATGGGACCCTACTAATAATAATAGGTAAGGGTGCGTAATTGCATGCATCGCTTGTGCTTTCTTCCTGTGAAAATACATCGGTTACTGACTTTATTGGCCCTAGAATACTTAACTAAAGTTCCATCGGTATTCCAATTTTATCTTTACCTTAACGATAGGTGCGGTGCGAACCTAGGCCCTTTTATGTGAAGGTACTCCTAAATATCTTTCCAATTCCGCCTTTGTCTTAAGTGCACAGAGTAGGAGCGAAAATGTTACACGAGGAAAGGCTCGAAAT
Source organism: Hermetia illucens (assembly GCF_905115235.1). Lineage (NCBI taxonomy): Eukaryota > Metazoa > Arthropoda > Insecta > Diptera > Stratiomyidae > Hermetia > Hermetia illucens. Next base: position 169,165,866 of record NC_051850.1, read on the forward strand.
ACCAAGGAGACAGTACACCTTTGTATGGACTTTATATATCTAGGTAGCGAACCTGGTTACTTTAGAGGTTCCGGTGGAATAACAAGAGAGCATTAATTATCTCGTCACCAAAATACCACAACCATGGCTCCAAGTTCTCAGTTTTGACATTTCGGCTTTGCAGAGTACTAAGGAATCTATGTCGTTATATGGACCGATGAGGGGTAATATGTGTCATAGTGTCAATACGACATGCTGGTGTCAAACAACTAGAAAATGCACTTTGAACCACCATCGACAGTTTTGATACCAACTCCTCCTTTCACCTCGTCATACCCATCAGTAAGGAATATTTCGATAGCAAACGATAGAAGATGAACTGTGGGTATTCTATCCAGTAAAGAAGGTAAAATTGAATGTGAGGAGGTCACCCATAATAAAAACCGAAAAAATATGAAACAAGTGAAAACAAAAATCCAACTCAAACAAGGATGCAACATATATTGAAGTTTCGGAAGATGCCGTGACAAGTGGCAGCTAATCTTCCAATTTAACTGGAAAGGGACACTGGCTGCGAAAAAAACAGTAAGAATGGCTCCAATGCCAGATGTTCCTATAAGATTGGTCTACAAGAGGGTTGAAAAATTGAAGTGAATATCAATGAAGAAAATAACCGAGATTGAGTCTTTATCAAAAGCTGAAAGCGCTGCAACTCCAAGGAAAATACGTAGTTGTGCTTCAAATCCAATTCCGGAACAAATGGTTAATAAGGTTGTTCAGGAAATCGAAGAAGCAGTATAGGTCCCTGGTCAGATAACAGAAAGGAAAATGAACGCAATCTGCGGAGGATTAGATTTTGAGCAAAGGAAGAAAGAAATTTACTGGACGATATAGGTGAAAACGTGAGGGGGCTATTTTACAATATAATTTTCGTAGATAAACGATTAATTGTATTTTATGCGCCTAAAAAACTACATTCTTTGCACATGGCGCGGTGCCTTATCATGGAGTTGCCACTGCCGCCATTTTGGTGTGACGAAGGTGTGGATACTATAAACTACAGATACTATATTTCGCGAACCAACTGTTCCCTCCTATAACGCGTTAAATTCTGGACCCAACTGTTCTCTTTTTTAGTGGGTTACATTCGGGATGTACTAAAGAAGGGAACAGCTGGTTCCCGAAGAGTAGTATCTACTGGCATATAGAATGTAATGCACTAATGATGGAATATTTGGTTCCTGGAATACAGTATCTATAGCAATAAAAAAATTTTTCAATAAAAAACAACCGCTTAGGTACTAGGCATAGGTTTTGGTTGAATATTCCCACCGCAGCTCTACTCTAGCCAATGCACATCGGAGCTTATAAGAAAGATCTTGAAGGAGATGGAAGACGAGAAAAGTTACGTCCGGCGCTCAGTTTCGCAGATTCTAGAGTACTTGAAGAAAGGCGATAAATTCTTTTGAAAGAGGTTATATACGAGGTTCATTCAGCTGGAGAGTAGTACGGGAAAGTAGCAGAGAACCGATATTAAAGAGGCTGTCAGCTTTATAAGCTTCTTGGACACATACAATGGAGAGAAACAAACTCCGTTATGATATTTACATAGCATGCTGGTCCCAAGCCCAGATAAAGGAGGAGGGTTTGAGGAAACGTACTATTTACTCTCCTTACTCAAACAAAAACCAAGTGGTAAGATCAGGGAAAATAAATAAAGTATAGTTGGAGTTATTCCACTATGCTAAATCCTACCTGATCTCTCTTGGTGACAGATTCTACGACAGACCAACGAAGAAAATGCATCCAATGTCGTTAAAAACAAAGTTATTGTGTTTAGTCATAAGTCTGACCTCAGTCGACGTCTCAGGGGGGGGGGGGGGGGGGTCCGGTCCTGTCGAGAAAAGGGCAAGGGTTCTTGATGCGTGGATGACGTTAAGACGTAAATAAATTAATCGGAACGAATCAAATATGAGCCGGTGCGTTAAATATTTGCACCCTGACTGGAAAGTCCAAGGAACTCGCCAGAAACCCTCCTTGATATTTGCCAAAAGCTGGGACCGAGAAAGATGCCTTCTGCAAAAACGGCGAGGAAGACGGGCAGCAACCCTATCGGCCAAACCAAAACTAAGTGGCTGTGGAGGACTTCCTTGTGGTGCGACCGGGAAAAGTTGAACTCACTTTGGTTTGCTGGCCGTAATGTGGTACGCGAATGTTTCATAGCCTAATGAGGGCGATGAGACTTGAGCCTGCAACGGGACACATCTGAAGTAGCTTCGTCACGAAACTGGTATACTAGTACCATGGGAATCGGGATAACCCCTGAATTCTCATATTTCAGGGGAAAATTCAGCTCAGTTGTTTGCGGTTGGCCCCCTTGTGTGAGCTTCATAGGGGCTGTGAACAAAAAGATGGATTTAGTATGGAAGAGATATTTAATCAGAAAGCCTCCATGAGTTGTGGTATACAAAGCTTCCTAGTCTCTGTTACAGTGGCAGGCAGAGTATCCTTTGGGGTTTAGAATAAATTTATATATTCATTCCATTATTGTCTATCCAGTTAGGTTTCAGAAATAGAGATGATGTGCTGGAAAAGCATGACAGATTATTATTATTCTGTTAAGGGAAAGTCGCACCGCGTCCTTGAAGAACTATTGTGCCCCTTTTATTGGTTATAGTGTACCTGTTGATTATAGTATCTCAAGCAGGCCTGTAACCGTTAGGAACTTTAGTATGTTCCCCACTTCCAGAAGTTTCAGCTTTGCATCTGGTATTAAGTGTTCTCCCAGATGTATCGACCTACTTTGCACAAGTGCCGGACACTGTCCTAGGACGTGCATAGAGGTTTCGTCCTCCTCCTCACAGAACCTGCAGGCAGTGTCTGTAGATATCCCTAGCTTCCCTAGGTGGTAGTTCAGCCGACAATGACCAGTGAGAATTTCCACTATGATTCGGAGGTTCTTTTTGGTGAGGTTTAAGCAATCCTTTGTGCGCATGGGTTCGTATCCCCCAATAAGCACCCTTGACTGCTCCATCCCTGGTAGGCCCGCCCAATATAGTTCCCTCAACCGTTTCTCTTCGTTTCTTAGATTCATATCCATGAAACCGTTTCCGATTCCATAGAAGGGTTCTGGCCCGTGTAAAGGCATCCCTGCTCCCTTCTTGGCTAGTTCATGCATGACAGATAAATTGAAGCTTCTTTTTTTTCAGACATTTTCACATTCTAGAAAAACAGCCAACAGCTAATAAAAGATTCATTAGTTTAGATCGGTGAGGAAAGGGTTGGCTCGTAGTCTGCTCTTTTGCTAAGGTTTAATGGAAGCCCTTGAGGCCAAAAGGACGATTGCGTGATGGCGTCTATGACGTTGGGATTTTGTTTGTTACCTTGAAGATGTTACGCGAGAAGGTTAGTGGAGATAAGCTGGTTTTGCTTTTGACCAATTCAAAAATATTGAGAATAAGTTAGCCTCAATATTAGGAGTCCGGAAAGATGGCAGGTGTAGTTTGTGGTGTTTCTATCGTAGGCGTCGGTTTGGGAGATGCCCGTAGGAGTCGGACCAACGTCTTCCTGGTCCTATTATTGCGGCGTGACAGTTGTGTCCCATTGATAAGATTTTTAGGGGGACCTACGGATTGGCAGCACCGCCTAACTGGAATAGTGTAGAACAACTTTCGCGGGGTGCTGCTGGGTGAAGACTGAAGTGGGGGTACCACAGTGCCCGAGAAAACACTATCTCCCATTGGGAGCTATGTGCCGAAGGAGGGTTTCAGTTTTTTCAGAATGGAAGAAACCATATTACCTAATCGCTGCTATTGCCAGTTTGCTGATGTAGCATTTATATTGAATCAGTGAGCGAACGTGACGGAAAGATCTAGACACTGAGTATGGGAATGTTCCATAGCATTCACCACCGTTAAGGGATTTACAACAGAACCATTTCGGCTCCTTGTGAATAGCACGGTGTGTGCTAGCGGGGATGATGCCATAATGTTTATAGTGAAAGTATAAGTTTCCTTATGGCAATCCGCAATGCCCTCCCAGGCTCATGTATACATAATGCGGAGTGAACGACGATCGATTGAAGGACATGCGCTTTGTAATCTACAGCGGTAGTTAAGCAATTTTGATGGACTTGAGCAGTTTGATGATCAACTCAAAAGCTGTCCGGGAATGCAGATGTTATTAATATTTTCTATATCTAACTTTAAAATCGTGATAGTGTTTGAGACGTAGAAACTGTCTTCATCCAGATCGAGTAGGCGGCGCAAGATATTGGGCTGCACATTAATGAAGGCAAGACAAAATATATGGTGACAACGTTAGCACCAAAAGTCCTTATGTATTCCTCGGAGACCTGGGTTCTTAGTAAAAGAAATTGCGAAATCTAGACCGCGTTCGAGAGAAGAATCTTCCGAAGAATTTTTGGCCCCTTACATGAGGATGGACGATTCCGTAGCCTACACGACGGCGAAATCTATGAGCGATACTATGACCGTCAGGTTGTGAATAAAATCCGACTCAATAGGTTATGGTGGGCGGGTCACCCAATCCGTATGGATGAGTCAATAAGGGCAATATCTACGGCAGAAAAAGAAGACGAGGCAGACCCTGCCTGAGATAGAGCGATGGGGTAGGTTAGGATGCCAGACAGCTTTTAGGGATATCGAATTGGTGGACCTTGGCGCAAAACCGGGATGTCTGGAGTTCCTTATTAAGGTAGGCCTAGACCGGATATTGGTTGTTGTGCCGTTGATTATGATGATTTCGGAAGGTCGCGGTTCAAATCTCATTGGTGGCAGTGGGATTTGTATCGTGATTTGATGTCGGATAGCAGTCGAGTCAGTTGTGAATGATTACCTGAGTTAAATCAGGGTAATAATTTCGGGAGAGCGCAATGCTGACCACATTGTCTCTTATAAGGTACTATAATGCAGTAGTGCACCGTTTAGGTATTGAATGAAGTGCTCTAACACACTTCAAGACGTTTTTTTTTAATTTTTTTTTCTTATATTCTGTTTCATTCTTTTATTTTTATCTTAAGATTTCCTAGTATTTTTTTAGAAGCTCCTTCTTATTTTTCTTTATCCGTCTTCCGAAACTAAATTATTGTTGAATAAGTTCATTAAGTTTCTCTGGTTTAAGAATATCCTCTTCCTCTCCTGCTTTCTAACCCCGTAAAACTCATATTAATGAAAGGGTATCTTCCAATATAATGGCCTGATGGTAGTAAGGCGGGAGGGCTGCACCTTAAATGCAGCGTCTCATTTCACATCTGAAGCAGAAGAATAATCAATTGAGGATGCGATCTGTTGTAGATCTTCTCTCTTGATCGCGGCACTCGGAGTCGGAGTCTCACGTGCGTGGTCTAGGCGTTATTTTTTTTTATTTTCAACTTCCAAGTTTAACTTGCTTGTCAATCTTTCGGTCGATTCGCACGATGTCCCATGTTTGTTTGAATTTCGTGTTCTGGTGCGGACCCAGGCATTGGTTAATGACACGTGGAGTTTTGCTAAATAACACGTGAGGGATCGAAGTGTTCAAAGGTCCCCTCACCTCACATCCCAGACCCTGACTAGCATAGAGGCATGCTAGCGCGTGTCGATGGTACGCCTCGATTAAGCTTCAGTATTCCCAGATGAACCTTCACGGTCAATTTTTTTTAGGTTTTTGGCGCACCTCTTCGCGTTTGGTCATCTCCGGCCACTCAAGATGGCTTTTTGGCCATCACTCAATTCACATTTTGTTATTATAAAGTACTGTTTTACATTATGAGCTAGTTCAGAAAGCTGGCATGATTGGTCAAATCGAAGATGACAGAATTTGAAACCTAAATAAAATTAGTTGGCGACAAAACCTCACAGCTGCCAACTTCAACCTCGAACGGGGTTCAGCGACAAATAATAATGGCAAACAGAATCCACTATCCAGTCCGGAAAATAAGGAAGAATAGGGAGCTACACAAAAGTTAGCTCCGGTTCTACAAAACCTTAATAAGACCTGCCTTGCTTTATAGTTGTGGAGTATAGACTTTGACTTAGGCGAATTTTAGTTGACAACGGGTTCTATAAACTGTAAACTGGTGATGCGAAAAATGAAGTGGATAAGTCACATACAACGAATGGTCTACGAGCGAATACCTGGAAAGTGTTAGCAAATCGCCCTAAAACGAAGCCATTCAAACAGTAGGAGGACTCTGCTGTCGATATCAGCAAAAGGTTGCTGAATTTCAGTTATACGATATGGTAGAAGGGTCGAGGTGCTTTAAAGAGCTATATCCAAGAGGATCATCGTGCCATTTCTTTGAAGTATTAATTGCTTGGATAATATCACGGATTGGCCCTTGTTCTCGTTTAAGAAGTTAGTTTTTTTTTTCAGGATTTACCTATTAAAGGTGTGTTCATTTGCCTATTTCTACCCTGACAATTGATAGTATATATTTCGGTTGAACATTGAAGCTAAAAAAGGGTATGGGACGTGAGGCGAGAGGTCAGCGACATCACGGTCATCTCCTGACATCGCGGCTCTGATCGGAGAGTGGAGAGTTTCAAACGATATGACATTCTCGGATCACAGACGCATTGATTTCGTAATGGGCGTGGATCCACCTCAAATTGGGTGATGTATAAAATAGAATTGAGCGCCCGAGTCCAGATCCCTGGGAAGCGCATCAAATCCATTGCTGGAATTGACAAGACAACCCAGATGATCACCACTGGCATGAGAGGAGCTTTCGAAGAAAGCTGTCTACTCAAGATGCCAAAGAAGGGTAAAACACCATAGTGAAACTGGGATTTGGCAAAACAGAGGAGAACAACCAGGATGCTCCTCAATCGTGCTTTGAAGTGTGATTCAGGGGCTAGTTGGAATCGCTTTAAAGAGGTACAGAAGGCTCTAAAGAAGAGCATAAGATCGGCTAAACGATCATCATGGAGACGCTTCTGCGAAGAGACTAACCCTCATGAGGCCACCTCAAAGCTGAAGCGGATTCTGGTTGAAGGAGGTAGCCAGAAAATGGGTTATTTACGTTTACAGAACGGGACGTGCACAGAAGGCGATGAAGAAACGGTAAACCATTTGCTTGAAGTGCACTTCCCAGGCAGTATCCAAAATCTAATCTCGGGGCCAACAGGTGCATACAGCCCTCAACCAAGAGACTGGAATCTGGCATGCAAATTAGTATCACTGGAGCGAATAAAATGGACATTTAACTCGTTCTATAGATACAAGGCTGCAGGTCCAGATGGCATCATTCTGCGCTAGTATTAGAGGAAATGGATGCTTTGGGTCTACATATTCGGAATATATATCGCGCATGCCTAGCACACGCTTATATTCCAATTAAATGGCGTGATGTGAAGATGTTATTCATACCGAAACCAGGGAAACCTACCTACACAGACGCAGAAAGCTTCCGACCGATCCGTGTAACGTCCTTTCTGTTAAAAGGACTAGAAAGACTAGTAGATCGGTACACAAGGGATACATAGATTCCTAAGTGGCTACTTCACCATAGGCAACACGCATACCAAAAAGGCAAATCAACGGAGATAACATTTCATGAACTTACGGCGACGTTCGAAAAAGAATACGCCTTAGGCGCATTCATGGACATCGAAGGTGCCTTCAATTATGCCTCATTCGCGGCAATTTGTGATGTGGCAAGACAACATGGAATCGAACCGCTTCTAATCAGTTGGATAGTTCACATGCTAGAGTGGAGAAAAATCCACATATCGGTCGGTCAGAAGTCTATTGAAGCAGAATGTCTTAGGGGCTGCCCACAGGGAGGGGTTCTCTCTCTACTGTTATGGCTCTTGGTAATGGATACCCTCCTGTGGCTCCTGGAGGACAAAATAGTCTTCGCGCAAGCATTTGCGGATGACCTAGCCATAATAATTACCGACAAGTTTGCGGACATAGTATGTGACCGCTTGAGTGCAACTCTGGATGAAATCCACAGTTGGTGCCTCCGCAATGGACCCACGGTGAACGCTAGGAACATTGGACTAGTTATGTTCACTAGGAACGTCAGGTGGGGCAGCTATACGCTATCCACCTTAGCAGGGGCGGAAATCCAGTTGGCACGAACAATGCATGGATCGTCTGGTGGCCGAGACTGAACTTTGCTAACAGCAGGAAGCTACTAACGCAGATTCAGAGACTTAGTTGCCTAATTATTACTGGAGCAATGAGTACTACGCCGACTGCGGCACTTGAAGCTTAATTTACCCCCCATTCAGGTGGTGAAACGGAAAGCAGCCAATGACGCATATAGGCTACCATAGGATACCATTGGGGCGTGGAAAGGCGGCCAATCACACGGTCATGCGTCTATCTTGGAAATTCCTTGACAAACATCCGGTAGTACTGATGCCGACCGATCATATGGTTTCCAGATTTGCCTTCGAAAAGACATACTCCGTTGTAATCACCGAAAGAGAAGAATGGTCGATAAGTGCCCATGAGTCTTTTCAGATTACAGACTTAATAGTCTTCACCGACGGGTCAGTCATCGAGGGTGGATCGGGCGCAGGGATGTTCCCGGAGAATCCGATTATAGAACTGGCCCGACCCCTCGGAAAAATGACGACCATATTCCAGACGGAGATATATGTGAGTGGAATTATGCGGTGTTTCCAACGATTAATTAATTGAAATAATAAAACTTGTTGTTTCTTTTTCGTTGGTGCGGATATTTATTCTTGCAAATGCCGATATTTCGGGAACCACTTGTTCCCTTCATCAGTGCCAACAAGGAGATATATGTTATTTCATTGGCAGCAGAAGAATGTCTGCGACAAAAATGGAGGGGTCGCACCATTCGAATCTGTTCCGACAGTTGGACGGCATTATCAGCACTAAATAGCAACGACATGTCAAGCCAGTTGGTGTGGAGTTGTCATCAGGTGCTGCTGAAACTTAGCCGACTGAATGAAACATTCCTGATGTGGGTGCCGGGGCACTATAACATCGCCGGTAATGAGGAAACGGACATACTGGCTCGCCGAGGGTCTGGATCCACAATGGTAGGGGCAGAACTAGCTCTTGGAATCCGACCATCTACTGTCAAGTCTACTGTGAAGGGTGAAATTGTAAGGATTCACGTAGCCGAGTGGAGAAATTTGGAGTCTTGCCAGCAGGCGAAAATTCTTGTGAAAGAGCCTAGGGCCACTAGAGCGGCATTTTTGTTGTCCCTCAAGAACTGGGACATGAAAACTCTAGTGGGGCCTTTAACGGGGCACTGCTCCTTAAACTACCATATGGAAAATATTGAGGTAGTGGTTTCGGCTATGGGCATCCAATGCGAGGAGGAGGCATTCTCAGATCTCAGACGAAGACACCTTGCCAAGGTTTTCATCAATGAAGAATCTGCACACTCTCTGCATCTGGAGAATGCTCTCAGATTCGCTAAAGCCTGCGAATACCGTAGGCGGGAAGCCATTGGATAGGTGATTTACGGGGATAGTACAATGGGCCTAACGTTGGCCTGAGTGTTCGGAGCTGCGGCTCCCCCAGGAAACTAAACTAATTAACTAAAGTTGACGTTATTTTTTTTCAATATTTTCCACGCACTGTGTATACGCCTCCTTCAAAGCATCGTCACTTATTTATTACAAGGGAGGGGGGTGGTTGTTCACGATGTGAAAGCTACATATGAAGGAAGGAAGACGATTTCAGTTCTGGTCATTCGATGGAATTGAATGTGACCAAGGTTTGTAGATAGGATCACTTCATAACTAAGCGACGCTGAGCACAGTCTAGCCGCTCAGTGCCAGCTGAGGGTGAAAAACACCCGACAACGTTACACTGTCATCCTTGGACTGCTATATTATGGGTTTCGGCTAGGATATTTCTTTTAATCGAATTCGTCTGTTCATACACGAGCTGCTTCCGGGGGTGTTTGTGTACTCTTCCGGATCCAACAAAATACCAGAAAACACTTGAAGGGATTTACTCTTCTTTCAAAGAGAGAATCTAAAAACGGAATATATTTTCTTTACAATAGGAAATCCCTTTGATCAAAAATACATCAGTGGATTTGTCGATGAAATCCGAGAAATCTTCCCTTTAAAATGTTCTACGAATCGATTTGTCCTTGCGTTGTGCGGCAAAAGAAACACCATTAATTTTACCAGAAGAAAATCGTTTATTTTCCCGCACAAAACATATCAAAACAAATCCATTATGTCTTCACAGGAATACTAACTTGGTAGCTGGTGTGCTGACTGGATATTAGCTAGCTGGCATCAATCTTTCGTTTCCGTTTTTGTCCTTGCTTCCTAATAATATATAGGTAGACAAAACAGAATCCCATTTTCCGGGGGAATGTTTGGAAAATAAGAAGGACCTTCTATCATGGTGCTGTCTTTGGAGCCATTTCTTATTTATTCTCCTTTCTACGGCTCCAACGTACGCCCAATAAATAAATAAATACAAAGCGTCAGTAAATCGACCCTAATATGTAATTGGCCATTCAACTCAAGTAAAATAGGTTGGGAATGAGGGCAAGAGATTTGTTCCACTCCATACGTGTGGCGCACGTCTGAGTGGGAATCGCCAGGAAGTAGGCGCATAAGTAGTTGGTAGGTGACGTTAAATAGGAAACCGTATATCTTCGAGGTCTTTACCTTTTATTGTTACATTGCGGTGCTGCCTTTTGCTTCTTGAACGTGCTAGTTAGTCCTGTCCGGGGTGGGGGTGGGAAGAGACCAAGGGTCTGCTGGTGGGAGCAGGCTAACGAGGAAGGGTTCGTTTCACCAATATACGGGTGGTTTCAGGTTCACCATACAAGTACTCGCACAATGCACTTTCCGTGTTTTATTGAATGTCTGCTGCCGGACAAAAACCACCCCCATGTCGTACGATGGCAGTAACTTAAAGCGGTAATCCCTGCACATAAAACATGGTCATTATGATGTTTTCCTATTTCGCTCAGGCTCGGTCTTTCCGGATGGTGGTTGAAAGATTTGCTGCACTGAATTTCAGAGATTTTTTTTCCCATCGTTTGGTTTTTCCTAGTTTTTGAGGGAGTGGAAATGTGAGCTCGGTTTTGCCACGGAGATGCCACTCCATACGTTATACTTAGTGAGAGCATAAAGAGTAATTTCAGGGCGAATCTTAAGACAAAAGGATCATAAGTTATGCACCGAATTTATATGAAATGAGGCAAACCATGAGCAATGGCCCAAATGGAAAAGTAATCACCTTTCCGCCATAATCACATACGCAAAGGACATGAGCGATTTCAAGGGGTATATACTGTGGCGACCTCCAGTTATCTGCAGCGTCAGGGGATTTCCATATAATGCAAATTTTCCAAACCACCCGGAATAAGTTTTCCTTTTTTGCATTTGGCTCATGTGGTGTTGCAAAGTAGGCTTGACAGAGAATTCAATTGTTGCCGTGCTAGGGAAATATCTGAGAGTTAACTTTTCAACCAACCCCGAATCTACCGCTGAATGGAAATGTATTTATTCCAAATTTTACCCATGCGTTCTGTATCAATTTTTCGTTCATATTTCATTCGTTCTCGTTATCTATGAACAATTTTCGTGACGATATTAAAATCCTGCAGCTGACGGGGTGATTATTGCATGGTAAAAGTGCAGATACCCAAGTTGGATTTATGCGGAACTTCATAATGGGAGCTTTGTTTAAAGGACCCCGAAAGCACGGAGAAAACAAAACGCAAGGACAAAGCAGGTCGTGTTTAAATTTTAATCAACATCCGATATGAAGCTCGAGCTTAGTTCCATGTTGGCTGGGACAATGGGAAAATGAATGCTTTCAAAGCACCCTGCTTCTAATATGTTCACTAAATTGAGGATCTCTGTCTGTGGTTTTTTGACGATGTGTTTTTGCTGAATATTTCCACCACGAAATTCAGAATGCAGACCATTGAATTGGTTTCGCTGGGAGATTTTAATAGGAGTCGTATCAGATCTACAAATGCGGGAATAATGAAAATGAGTTTTGGAAAATTGTGTTTGGCTCTTATATTTTTTTAAAGGAAGTTCTAGTTTAGTAATGGTTTTCGGTGTCGCGGTAGGAAGGGATAGTGTTGGAAAATAATGAGCAGAAGACTGTCAACGCATTCACAGGTGCGTTTTAATTAAAAATATGAGCCGCGTCTTTTCGAGCAGGAAGGAAACGCTCAGCGGAAGTGTTATAGGCGGGGAGATGTGCGTCTATGTACAAGCCAGGTAGGCGTGGACAAAGCGCCCCGCCCGATGAAAATTGACTATAGGGAGGATATCCAGAAATAAAACCGAACATGGAGGAGAAGAGGAAGGATAAAGTTACTGTTCACAGCTCCCCTATCTTATTGTGGTTAGGGAACTTAGTAATGAAGATTCCCAAGGGAACCAGAGGTGAGGACTGAATTTAAGCGGTAATCTAAATCTCCCGCCTCCCCACATGGATCATCTGCGACCTTTAACCTTGCTCATGATAGGGAGTGACGTGCACGAAGTGCCCGATTAAGTAAATCTCACCCTTTAGTTCACAGTATACCTAGCTCCTAGGAAGGGGGGGGGGCTTGAGAAAGCCTCTCGGTGAAGAGTGAATCGCGAGTGACCGGTATACGTCGACACACACTGCTGACGTCGATGAGGTGATGCGAGCATAGCTCTGCCAAGGTAGTAGTTGTGACACGCATCAAGAGCTAGCCCTATCGGGACCCTAGTCGGGTAATCTGCATTGAACCAATGTTGGTAGCTCGCGCGTTGGTCCGAGCGAGCGTTGATTCGTCCGTGAGTTAGATCAGGTTCTTAGGGAGTTGGGGTAGGGGTCTTGGCCAAAAGGGTGCACCCATTTCTGACTATTGCGGCCCACTCCCTTACATACGATGGAGAAAAACCCATGGAGAATAAAAATAAAATAAATAAAAAAATCTACGTACGGGAAGAAGGAAGAGTTGACTGCATTTGGGCGCATCACGCAACGTCGGTCACCGCAGCAGCAAAAGAGGTAGAGAGGACTCAATCATCCGATGTGATACAGGGGCGCCCAAATAGAGAGGAAGCTTTATAAAATGTCGCCGATGTTGGTGTGGGGACGGAAACTCCACTAACCTGCAGTGCTCCTGTTAACAAAACAGCCCAGTCAAAATTGCTAGACCTGAATTCTAACACGAACCGAATGGAAGGGTAGTTGACCGTGCTAGCTAGAGCTAAGCTCATCAACAAATGCGCGTGAACATAGGCGTCAAAAACATTCTGATGGAACTTTAGGAACTACTGGGCCGCATTTTCTTCTACATGCGCAGAATGGGTCAAAGGGAAGATCTTAGATCTTGACTGCCTTACAGAAAAGGTCGAAGTGGGGGCGGCCATAAATCGTGAATGTCCAGAGGTAACCGATGCCCAGATATTCATTACTCCTGCGATTGAAATCATTGGACAACACGCGAGAAAACTCCCAAACAGTGGGAAACTCAAAATTGGATGGATAGTATGCAGAGTAAGAATAGCCCCCACCAAGTGTTAGGGGTGTCTGAACTATGGACACATGTTTGCAATTTGCCAGCGATCCGATAGGAGGACAGCATGCTGCAGGTGCGGTCAGGTAGGTTACCAAGCCAAGATCTGCAACGAAAGCGAGAAAGCGCGAAAGCTTTGTCCAGTCCTTAGGGCTGAATTAAAAGAGCTAGGACGCGACTAGCATTATCCGTGTCCTACAAATTTACATGCGCCACAGTGCAATCGCTCACGAACTGCTAGCTTAGTTCGCTGTGGAGGTAAAGTCTGGCTTAGTGCTTAGCAGCGAGCAATACCGGAACAAAAAGGAAGCGCGTTTCGACTTATCGGGTATCGCTGCCATCTGAGTTCGGGACGGCATTTAGCTTCAAGTTCTTGCCCAAGGACGAAAGACTGACTTTGCCTGGACTCGGTGTTTAGGGATAACGTTTTTTGATGTTTACCTAACGCAGAAAGCGACGATGCCGGACTTTCGGCACAAACTCCATGGCCTAGAGGACGGAGTTTCGGGAACGGAAGGGCGACTTTAATGTTAAGATTCTTAAATGGGCCATCCTCCACCTGGACTTCAGAGGCCAATGCATCTTGGAAATGACGTGGGAACTGGGCTTGTTTTAAAAAACTGAGAAGAAATCATCCTGATGTAACTTTCCCGTTGGAATGTTTGGTGCCGTCGGTGCACGGGTGGCAAGTTCGGGAAGATTTCTTGGTAAGTGACCACCGATGGATTGCATTCAAAGTAGTTGGCAGTATTTGTCGGAGTGCATTACCACGGCGCTCTGCTTGCATATGGAATGTCATGAGGGTGAACATATTCGTAGTATTAGTGAACGACAAGGAGAGTCATAAGCTCCGGCGTTTGGCACAACGTTTACACGCCAGCGAGGAGGTATGCGACACAAAGCCAGAGTACATATCAGCAAAAAGAAGACTCTGCAGCGCGATAAATAAAAGCAAAGCTCCCAGCTGGCAGAACCTACTCAACTAGGTAAATGGAGATCCATAAGGACTTGGCTTGTACCCGAGAAAATTCGGAGCTTTGCGGAAACCCTGCGTACTTAGTACTGACCAGACGGACCGCATTGTGCGGGCAGTATTTTCTAGACAGCCCAGTGTGTTGTGATGTGAACAGCGCGCAATTTCCACCAGGAAAGAGCTCGAAAAGGCAATTCTCAACATGGAAAATAAGAAAATGCTAGGTACTGACGTTTAACGCTTGCCTGAAGGATTGCGTTTTTTCTTGTCGCAGTGAGGTGGCGAGGTTCGCGTTAATCAGAAAAGGAAAAGGGGACCTCCAGTTGCCCTCAGCATACATGGAAGTCATAGCTGTGGCTCATCGAGCCGAAGCACATAGCCGCTGATCTTGACGAGGGATACATCGTTGAACAGGTGCAAAGCAGACTTGGTATATTGAGGCGACGGGTACGCGGAAAAAACCGAAGTAGTTACCCTGACCAGAAAGAGAATCCCGACCCTGCGTCCCATATGGATCGGCGAGTTAAGAGAGAAAGTCAACACTAGCGGTTAAATATCGGTTTGATGCACGACTAGGAGATGAGGTTTCTCGAGCAAAAAAAGAAGTAGTGGTCAAGGTTGCAGCTGGAGTCTCGGCTTGCAATCGGCTAATGGCCAATGTTGGGGGCCCTATATACACCAGAACACGTCTTGGTAGCAATGCAATCTGTTCTGTTTTAGAGTGCGAAAAAATGGGTTGATACCCTTGGGAAGCATGTGTATCATTTCAGAACCGGCTGTTATGGTGATCGCGGGAGTGATCTCTTACTTTCCAAGGTAAAACAAAGACCATAGCAGCCAACTATGACCAATCTAAAAATTAAAAAAAAACCGAATTTGAATTTCGATCGTTGCAATGGAGAACCGAAATCTAGAGGTAGAGCCTAGACGCACGTTCAGAGAACAATCCAATTGGGACCCAGCCCTTAACGAATAGGTCGAAGTAGGCTCCTACTATCAGCGCTTCTGACCCCCGGGTGCCAGTCGGCGGCAGCTAGTTATGATCCAAGGAGGGGTTAAGCAATTAATTGTAGGATAGACTGATGCTGAGTGTACCTGTCTGGGAGTCGACCTATCTTTTTCTGGGGTTGAGATGAGGCGCACTAGGTGCAAAGTCTCTCGTATCCCAAGACCGTTAGAGGGTGGTGATCCAATTATTAAAAACACGCTACGGATCAAGATTCAGGACTCCAAAAACATATGCACAAATCCAGGTTGTTATGCTAACTGTGCCCATCATATAGTTTGCAGTCTTGGATAAGTGACTATAACGAATCGGAGCCTCACTGGTCACTTCCGTGAGTAAGCTTACTTTGCCGTGTTTGGCGGACATTTAAAGCCCCATACTCGTTCGAATCAAATTAGCGGACAATTTGAAAAAAGCCAAGGAAAACAAGAAACAAGCGGCATTCAATACCGCACACAAAGGCAAGCAGGGGAGCCAATCTCAAAATTTGGCCACTGCGAACATCGCAACCGACAAAGGTCCTTACTTGGAAGGCAGGGACCAAAAAAAGGCCAGGAAGAAGACATATGTCAGTGGTGCATCTGAAAGAAAGCCTGGAACCAATAGAGGCTCTTAAGAATGCTTAAGATGGATCTAAGCTGTAAATAACGGAAAATAGGAAGAGGGGAACAGCGGGAATCGGTCCACAAGAGGGAAATGCTTACAAGAAACCCCAATCCGAACCTAAGAAGGACGAAGTCTTGGTTAGGTCTGAGGTGAAGGTAGAAGCCGGGAAATCCACCTACAGCTATGTTGGTGCAGTGAAGGGCATCCAATGGTTGTACTCCCGAAATTATTTCCGGAGCAAATATTTACTCCTGTGGAGTAAGGAACTGTAGAAAACTGTGCGTGAGCGGACACGGCGGAATTGTTTATTCCTAAATTGGCTGGATGGGAACATAACTGTTGACTTGTGCAGGGGATGGTATACCACTCGTACTCATGGTGACAGTCTACCTTCCCAAAGCTGCAGCGTTTGGGAGGAAGAAGCTTCCGTACTTCTCAATTGCGTAGCACAAGGATACGTGGTTAAGGAGAGTCTTTAAAATCCCTCAGCCAAAATCTTCACGGTCGGGATAGATGACCAATCCTTGGAGGTAACCAGACGACGTAACTGCCTTATCAATTATAGATTTGGCATACATACCTGTGCACGTGCCCCGGTGGAAAACCTATCGAGATCCCTAAAAGAATCGTGGAGGCTGGTGAGTTCCAAAGGTCAGGACCGAGCAGGGAAGTGGACGAGCTGCTCACTGAGGACGAGAAGCTGGACAGCCGAGATTTTTTTAGCCGCCAAAACAGGCAACAATACACCAGAAGGTGCCATATGGAAGGAGGAAGATAATACCCCGACATTGAGGAAGAGTTCCAAGCATTAATGATGCCAATGGTCAGCACTAAGATAGCTAAGATAATCATCCACTATGCAAAGGCAGGATCTGCAGGTGGGCAGTGATATTAGATATTAGATTCGCAACCGAACTGGTCAAGGTGATGGAAGACCTCATCAAAGTCATCATTGATGTATATGAGGCCAATTGTTTGCCGAAGACAGTCATATTAGCAAGGAAAGTGACCTGGTGAAACAGGAACTAAGCTAGAATTAGAACAGAGGCCCAAAAACTCTTCAAACGGGCGAAACAAACTGGGGTGTACCGAGGTGCAAAAACGCATCGACGACGTATAGCAATATGATCAGTACAATTGTAAGAATCGGCTGGTAAGTGGCATTCAATCTGATGGGATGCCTTGGATTCGGTCATACCACGAAGGCATGTACCAGTGCGGGAGACCATATCAGCATTCATATTGCACACTGTCGACGTACCCATAATTGATGAGCTATATTGAAATCACAATGGTGGCATTTGGGTTAAAGATCGAAAGAGTCAAACGACGATAGGGGCTTGCGGCGAAGAAGCCTTCCAAGAAATAATGAAGTAACGGAGAAGGAATTCATCATAGCTAAGGTGAGGGGAGTACAGATATATGGCTGTTATGCTTCATCAGCACAACACTAGTCGAGTATGAGTGCTCTGGTTTTGGAGGGGAGAAGAGCTGGTCCGATAATCATAGCGGGGAATTTGAGCTGGTAGACTTTTGAGTATATGAGAATATGAGGGGACGTATTCAGAAGAAGTCTTCGCTGGAAAGGGGGTGCCTCAAGGCATTCAGGGTGATCACCAGGTATTATGCAGGGAGATCAAGGGCGAATTGACTTTGAAAAATAGGTAGAATTCTGGGTGGTTTACCCTGGTGGACGGCGGAGGCTTTTGAGGAGGACATATTTTCCGCAGGACTCAAGTCCAACCAGACAAAAGTCACCTAAATTACCAGAGAAAAAGTCACCTAAATTACTCAATGGGTGATGGGTGCATGTGATGCTACCTTGCCCAGAGCCCGACTGCACCCCAGTAAGCAACCCAACTACTGCGAACCGCGCATGTTTTCAGGCAATGAAACTTTATTAGAGATTCCGGGGAAAACCTGGTGATGATCGACCGAAGGTACACAGGGAACTGCGGGGCACCTAAGGGACGCCATTTACAAAAGCAAGAGGGGCTGCTTCGAAATGCTGTGCGAAGACGCCGGCATAAATATTTAGGGTAGGATTGCAGGGTGATAATAAAAAGGCTGCAAAAACAATTCTAGGTTAACTGCCCGCGCCTTCCAAAAGAAATTGGGGCGAATTTGTTTCCTTACCATCTGGACAGCAGATGGACGCATAGGCTTATTTATAATATTAGGGTATGGCTTGCCCAGAAACACGGAGAGATCAATTATCCTGTTATTTGGAAATTTGAGACCAAGGGCTGGGAAGGAACATAAGCTTTGGGGAATAGTTCCGGAGATGCTGAGGTCGAAAGAAAACCGGTTTACAGTTTTCTTCGCAATTATAAAAATGCAGAATATGCTGCTGAAGGAAGTTAGGATAAGGAAAACTCCAAAGACTAGAAATGCGAATGCCACATGTCGTCTCGTGGCGCTGGGGTTGGAGAGACCGTGATGATTTTTAGTAAGTGCGAATCCCCCCAGCTGGAGCGTATGTGTCCTTTTAAGATTTTCTGGCCTCCGTGTACGAACAAGGTTTGTCAAACGGTCGTTTACGAGCGTCTAAATAGTTTTTACGTTCCTGGGATATCCTTTAACGGAAAAGCGGATAAGCGATAGCCTAGAACAAATATAATGATATCTATGGACGTCATCCTATATAAATGAGGTAGTAGCCATAGCAAGCAACACTTCTAATTAGTACTATTACATTCTTTTTTCGTCCCTAGCTTTTAACACACATGGTGCACTTCCGTGCGCTGAATATCAATTCATTTGCAGAATAGCCAAACAATTCATTTGTAAAGTAAATTTACCGTCCGCATTCATCAATAGCACAAAATTCACAATCGGCCCTTCATATTTTAATCCAAAAGTTTATTTTCCCTTTCCAGGGCTGTCTTTTTTTTATCACATAAAATACATGAAGGGTACATCATAGTACGCATGGAGTTATATTACAGCATCGTCGAGGACTTCGGAAGTGGAGGAAGGATGCATTAGACAATGGCAAGATATGCTATGATACTATGAGTTGACTATTTTTGAATTATGATGGTGACCATTTGTTTCCTTTCCATCAATTTTGAATGATAGCCGGCGGGTGTTATCTTGAGCGATTGGTGGTGGTGGTCCCCATGAAACTTGACGATGTCGCTGTCTCATGCTTCCTCTAGTCGATCCAGGCGGACTTGGATCGACTTTCTTTCCATTTGAATTGGTAACCTATATGATGAGAACATAACATGTTTTATAAACTCTAATTTTTAATGGAGAATAATCCATGCAGCAATTCATGCTCGGTTTATCGTGCACATGCGTATTTGTAGGTCGATTCACAAGTTTACTTTTACAAGGTAATAATATATTTTCTGGGAAGATTGTTTTATTTGCCGTGCTATAAGTTCAGTCACTAGTTCCGCTAATTCAATTGCATTACTTTCCAAACTGACGAACGTTGTCTTAATGTCAAGAATATCGTCTATATCGTATTTTATCGGTAGCGTTTTACTGGAGCAATTAAGGTACTAAATGTCCGGCATAAAAGGGATTTTTGATTTTGATAAGTTTGGTAGTTCAGTACATAACGCATTTTATAATGATGAAGAGGCAGTCTTTGTCAAAGAGCTTCATGCAGAAAAAATAATGCTTTTAGGCAAACCATAAGTTTCACGTTCTATCAAGGTTAATGGTAACCCGAAATGTCAACCTAAAAGACTGAAAAAAGGCACTATCGGTGACAGTTAAATCTTCATTTCCAACGAAGGCTATCTAAGCTGATTAATCGGTCTTGTATGGCGGCCCAATCCATTTGGTAATAATGGTGAGCGGTGTAAACAGCTTAGGAAGACATTATACTTATTAGGTGGATAAATTACTTGTAAGGATTTTACAAAAGATGGCGTTCATGTTATTAACTCGCATCAAGCTATACTGCAACCAACTTCATGACGAAGCGCCATCATCAGACTTTAGATCTCAGTATATGCCATTTCGTTGTAATGTAAAAAATATGATTTTTGTGCTTCAAACATGTCAAATTTTGTGCCATTGAAACACAATTGTGCGAAGCAGCACATTTTTGATTTAATTGGAAGACAGAAGCAGCGGGAAGTTATCGATTGTGAGAAGTTTATGGGGTACATGCTTCATCACAACAATGATGTGGGTAGTGGTTTCGACACTTTAAAAATAGCGACTTTAACGAATGTTTTGGATAGCCGAAAAAGTTTGAAAGTACCGAATTGAAAGTACTATGGCGTGAAGATTCGTGTCAAACCTAAGAGGAACTTGCCGAACTAATAGGAGTGACCAAACCAGCCATTTCCGCATGTCGAATAGCGTCCAAACGGAAGGAAATTGGGTACCATACGAACTGAACCTGAGAGCAACTGGCAATGAAAAGTAGATCTCCTACGACAATCCCAAGTAAAAAAAATCATGTGGTTACGCCGGACAAGCATCAACATTGAAGGCAAAGCCGAATATTCACGGATCGGAGTTCGGGCTCTGCATGTGATGGGATCAGAAGAGCACCGTGTACTATAAGCTCCTCCTTATGAACGGACTCTTCAGGGGGTGACCGACCAGAATATGCCAAAAGGCACGACATGGTAATTTTTCAACAAGATAATATTCGGCCCCATGTTGGAAAAGAAATGTTGGAAGCGTTGAACTGATCTATGTTATCCCACTTGTTATATAGACCAGACATAGCTCCTTCCGATTACTACGTTTTTCAATCAATGACGCAAACTGAAACAATAGAAGAATAGGAAAAATTAGCTGCTAACGATGCACAATAGTTTGAATAATCGCATTGTAATCAAGGTTTAATTTCACGAAAAATATCCTTAAAATTAATTTATACTCCAATAAATGTGAGGACTGAGCCAAAGCAGGGCGTCAAATTTTACTTTAAGTCGGTAGACGTAAACCGTATGGCTAAAATTTGCCAACAGTAGCACGAACAAGTGGTTTAGAAAGCCCTGCTCCTCCTTTAAAGATATGATGGGGGAAGTACGATTGATCCTGTAAAGGGTCACTAAGTTGCTCTTTCTTAACAGGTACTTTTTCCGGCTTCTAGAGAAGGAATGGAATTATGCTGAGCTTCTGAAATCTTAATATCATTATCCAGAAGTTGCTAGGTAGCAAATTAGGGGAGAAAGTTGAGAGCGATTTATATGACGGCGATACTACCTCGATTGATGTAATTAAATATAAAAAGTCAACAGGGTCATGAGCGGATCCTTTAATGCTCTAGTTCTTTCCCCTTGGACAAGGACAGAGATCCTGGTGGGACCTATAAAATGTACCAATAGTAAAGGCATGGTAACAGTCCATAGAGACAGTATTTCACGAGGTTCCGGCAAAAGTTGAGAATTCAATAGGAATACCAAGGAATTTATGAACGTGGAAGGTGTCTTTAACTACCCCTCGTTCTTTGTGATTTGTGACATGGCAAGGCAGCATGGAACCGATCCGCTCGATTGGATTCTTCACATGCTGCTGACGGATGGAAGTCTATTGGATAATGTTAAAATCTGCTCTGAGGGGGGAGGGGGAGCGGTCGACTAGCTTTATCACCTTGAATTTGGTCCCTTGTAATGTTCCCCTTCCTATTTCTTCTAGAGAAACTAAGGGTCTTTGCGCAGTTATTTGCAGATGATCGATCCAACTCATTCTTGGAAAATTTGCAGACACAGTACTTGAGCGCAACTTAGCAAGTGATCCACAGATAGTGTTTCCATTATGAACTCACAGCGAACGCTAGTGAGACTCGATATGCTATGTTCACTAGAACAGTAAGCTACACTTTTCAATGGAGAATCTGAGTCTAGACCCAGATTCTCCGCTGAAGTGGCAACTAATTCGATTGGGTCCCAGTCTTTAACGGAGAAGCTGAAGCAAGCTCTTCTGTTAGCAGTTGTGACCCCGGGCTCCAATCGGCGTTACCTGCTGAGGCTAAAGCCTTTACAACGGGTAAGCATCTGTCCTCGGACAGCAAATAGCTTTCGGGTAAATCGTCTCTGGCTAAACCGCCTTACAGGCAAACCACCTCCGGGCAAATCATAACCCGCGAACTGTGCACAGGCTCCTCCCTCAACGATATGTGAG
Source organism: Hermetia illucens (assembly GCF_905115235.1). Taxonomy (NCBI): domain Eukaryota; kingdom Metazoa; phylum Arthropoda; class Insecta; order Diptera; family Stratiomyidae; genus Hermetia; species Hermetia illucens. Next base: position 169,188,012 of record NC_051850.1, read on the forward strand.
AGGGTGCGCGACCAACTCTGAAAAGTGTCACTAAGCTGTCAATGTTCAAAAGTTGCTTTCTCTCATTTTCAGAAGAGGAGGGTAATGGTGCTGAGATTTTGGAACAATTTGGTATCCAGAACAATCTCAACACCTCCACTTGGATGCTGCTAGGCAGCAAAGCAGGAGAGAAAATCAATAGGTCGTTAAGTTTCTTTAACATCGGCGTTGCCAAACTGGATATTAGGAAGGTTCGGGAACAAATGGGCTGCCGGTTCTACTACAGACTTGGGATCGTTACAAGTGTCAGCTCCTAAAACCATTGAAGGGACATACAGTCAACGGCATCTTCATCTGAAGCGTAGATAAGGTGCCACATTTCCCAAATAAATTTGTAGCATTACAAAGCGGTGACTGCACTTGCCAATCGTCAGATCAAAAGCTGCAAGACATTTATTAAACTCATATAAGAACCGTGGGTTGTGGGTGGGGTAGTCAGAGGCTTAAGCTTTCAACATGCTGAACTGTGATAAGGCAATGTAAGTGATAAACTCCGCTCCTGCATGGTGGTCTCAAAAGACCTCCATGGTAATTTAGTTAATGAACGCAATACACTCTGCGCGGTTACTCATGGAGAAACACCGTGAGAAGCATCGCCCTCTTTACATTGCCTTTCTGGATCTAGAGAAAGCGTTTGACCGTGTACCATACGAACTCATCTGGTATGCTTTACGACAACACTTCGTGCCAGAAGAACTCGTGCGCTGGGTTCAATTGCTCTACCACGATCCGAAAAGTAAAGTTCGAAGTATGGCGGGTGTATCAAAACCGCTTCGTGTCTCTGTTGGTGTTCATCAAGGAAGTGTCCTCTCACCACTCCTCTTTGTCCTTGTTATGGACACCGTCACACGGGATATCCAACGTCCAGCGCCCTACACACTGCTTTATGCAGATGATGTTTTCCTAGCACCTGATAGCAAAAATGATCTCGAGCAACTTGTTCAAAAATGGAATGATCGCCTCATGCAACACGGTCTCAGATTGAATTTAAACAAAACTGAATTTTTGACGACCGATCCCCATGAAACAGGCACAATCACTGTCAGCGGCAGTGATCTGCCCAGAACTGAGCGATTTAAATACCTCGGGTCAACGCTATCAGCCAATGGAGAACTGCGTTATGAAATTGCTTCACGCATTAACGCAACCTGGATGAAGTGGCGTTCCACAACTGGTGTCCTTTGTGATCGACGTATCAACGAACGTCTCAAATCTAAAATTTACCGCAATGTTGTCCGTCCAGTCGCTCTCTATGGTTCTGAGTGTTGGCCGGCCATAAAAGACAATGAACGGCGTCTTGCGGTAATGGAGATGAAGATGCTACGTTGGACTAGTGGCGTCACACGTTTAGATCACATCTGAAATGAGGATATCCGCGATCGTTATGGGGTTGCACCGATCGTGGAAAAGTTGCGAGAGAGGCGTCTTCGATGGTATGGTCACGCAGTTCGTGCAAATGAGAATTCACTTGCCAAGATTGGTCTGAACATCGAAGTCGATGGTAAACGACCAAAAGGCAGACCTAAGCAACGGTGGCTTGATACGCTGGATGGGGATTTGAAAGCCTCGAGATTGCACCCAGATCAGGCATTCGATAGAGCCAAATGGCGAAGCCGATCACGACGAGCCGACCCCGCTTGTGAATGGGACAAAGGCTGAAGAAAAAGAAGAAGAACTATGTGATGGCACACCACAACGGCCAAACTAACTATAAAAAGTCAACAGGGAGATATTCCAGTGGCACATTCATCAGAGCTATCCAATATGACAAAACTAAAGGCATGGGGGTAATAGCAGGATGAAATATCACCGCTCACCACATATGGTGGGGAAGTTCCAACATTAATTCAAGAGGATCGAGACTATTAGAGTATCTATTAAGAACCGATCTGTAAATGCTCAATTTGGGTGATGACCCCATTTTCTTCAAAGGGGTCAGGCGAGAGGCTATCGACATTATGGTGGCATTCCCTGACATTGCGGCTTTTTTTCGGAGAATGGAGAGTATCAAACGATATCACACTCTTGGATCACAAACCCATTGATTTTGTAATGGGCATGGATCCACCTCCGGCCACTTTATTTCGGAATCAGCAGAAGACAGATTGGGCGAAGTATAAAATAGAACTAACCGCCCGGGTCACGATGGAAAGCCCATCAAATCCATAGCTACAATTGAGAAGACAATTCAGATAAGAGCAGCTTTTGAAGAAACTTGCCCACTCAAGATGTCGAAGAAAGGTAAAACACAAAGGGCAAAGGACAAAATAAGGGGGGGGGGACGGTAAGAGTGCTCCTCAATCGTGCTCTCAAGTCTGAGTCGGTCGCCTGCTGGAATCGGTATCGAGGCACAGAAAGCTCAAAAGAAAAGCATAAGATCGGTTGAATGATTATCATGGAGACACTTTTGCCAAGAGGCTCTCTTGAGGCAAATAAAAAGCTCAAACGGATGAAGAGAGTAGTCAGAAGCTGGGTTATCTACGTTTACAGAGCGGGAGGTGTACAGAAGGCAATGAAGAAATGACAAATCATTTGCCTCATCTCACCTCAGTGTCGACCGGTGCATATAGATAGCCCTTAACCGAGAGACTGAAATCCGTCATGCAAACTTTTTTCATTGGAGCGAGTAAAATGTGCATTTAGCCCATTCAATAGATACAAGTCTGCAGGTCCGAATGGAATTATTCCTGCTTTAGTAATAGAGGGAATAGATTCAATATAGTTAGATGTTTCACATGTTAAGGCGGAGAAAGATCCACATATTGGTCGGAGAGAAGTCTATTCAGGTAGGGTGTCATAGGGGTTACTCACAGGGAGGGGTTCTTTCTCCTTTGTTATGGTTCCTAGGAATGGATATTTTGCTATGGATCCTGGAGGGCACAGAGATCTTCGCACAAGCATTTACGGACGATCTAGCCGTAATAATTATTGGCATTGCGGGCACAGCGTGTGACCGGCTAATGCAACAATGCATGTAATCTATAGTTGGTGCCTCCGTAAAGGACTCACAGTGAACGCTAGGAAGGCTGGACTAGTTATGTTCACAAGGAACGTCAGCTGGGGCAGCTACACGTTATCCACCTTAACAGGGGCGGAAATCCAGCTGGTAAACCTCCCCCTCCTTATAGACTTTCTGGGCTGGATCATCCTCATCCATACGGATTAAGTGACCCGCCCACCACAATCTGTTGAGCCGGATTTTATCCACAAAATGACGGTCGTGGTATCGCTCATAGATTTCGTCGTTATGTAGGCTACGGAGTCGTCCATTCTCATGTAGGGGGCCAAAAATTCTTCGGAGGATTCTTCTCTCGAACGCAGCCCAGAGTTCGTAGTTTTTTTTTGCTAAGAACCCAAGTCTCCGAGGAACACATGTGGACTGGCAAGATCATTGCCTTGTACAGTAAGAGGTTTGACCCTATGGTGAGACGTTTCGAACGAAACAGTTTTTGTAAGCTGAAATAGGCTCTGTTGGCAGCCAATAACTGTGCGCGAATTTCATCGTCATAGCTCTTATCGGTTGTGATTTTCCACCCTCGGTCTAGAAGTTGTAGTCTCCCATATTCATTCTTCCCCGTTTGACCAGTGCGATTCGAAGTTGTTCGTCTTTTGGTTTTGGCGCTGACGTTCCCACCATGTACTTCGTCCTGCCTTTATTAATGCGCAGCCTGTTCGATCTGAATGAAGGTAGACTGTGCATCTTGGGTTGTTCTTCCCTAGATGTCGATATCGTCAGCGTAGGCCAGTGGTTGGGTGGACTTGAAGAGGATGGTGCCTCTCGTATTATATCGGCAGGCTGAAGAGGCTCGAGAGTGATCCTGCTGCTTTTATCTGGCCTCGCACATTGGTCAGGGTCAGCCTAGTCAGTCTTATTAATTTCGTTGGGATTTCAAATTCTCTCATGGCCGTGGAAGTACCATATCCAGGAACAATATCGGAAATCCTGCAGATTGCTCTGGTGCTGGAGGAATGCGATAGGTATGATCTGGGGACTTTGACCAAAATGAATACATTGGACGTATACATCCATAATAAAAACACATTTTCATCTATGCATGTATTGTTTGGTTGCCGAAACTGAACTTTGGTAAAAGCAGGAAGCTGCAAACGCAGGTTCAGGGGCTTGCTTGCCTGACTATTACTGGAGCAATGAGTACTATGCGCACTGTGGCACTTGAAGGTATCCTTAATCTACCCCCCTACGTTTCAGGTTTTAATGCAACACAATATTGTATAGAAAAGGCTGATGCACCTGGACCTAGCCTAATCTAAATGGGTGAAATATGTTTGTCTACTTATCGAATGACAGGTTTTACAAATGAAGAAATGAAGAAGGCCCTGTATTTACAGCTAGACTTGGAGTGTGGTTTGGGCTAAGTGGGTTGTTTATCGGTTGCTAGCTGTATTTTTGTAATGAGATCAGACAAAACTCTCTGGTTAGAATTGCGCCTAGAAACTAGTGAGACATCAAGTGGATTTGCTAAGTCTATACCTTCGGTCCATCTGGGGAAGTCTAGGTCAGTAATACCTTGGTTAGCGTGAACCCGGCTGGGTATCTCTAGGCGGCACGATATAATTTCGCGATGATTTCTCCAATGGAAGCAATACATTCAAGGACATATACACGACTGGAAGTGGATTTTCGCTATCAAACTTGATAAAAAGGTTACTTCCCCGTTCTTTATGAAATATGTCTAAGCGCATCTTTACCATTCCATACTAGAGGACTAGGACTAGAAGGATGAATAAAGTTTCATTTTAAAGTTGTACTTCAAATACTTCAAATCTCACTGGTGGTAGTGGGATTTATATCGTGATTTGACGCCGGATACCAGTCGACTCAGCTGTAAATGAGTACCTGAGTCAAATCAGGGTGATAATCTCAGGCGAGCGCAATGCTGACCATATTGCCCCTTGTAGGGTACTGTAATCCTGTAGTGTATGGTTATGGTCTTTAATGAAGTGCTTCAGCACACTTCGAGTTGTCACAATCTCGGCAGATGCCCGATTTTACCTAATATTAGCACTAAGTGCCAAGCATTTAGACTCGGATTATTGTACTTACATAAAAGATAAAGGGGCGCTGGTGGTGGTGGCCGCTGGTAGCTTAATGGGAGAATCCGTCTAGAACTTCTAGCAACATCGAGCACGTAGGCAGAGTGGAGTGTTTCCGCATGGTTTGAACCAGACTGAGTGAGAGCCCCAGGATATCAAGGGAAGGCGTGGGGGATTTAGGTACAATACCTGTAGCTGACAATATTATGGGAACTAAAATCACTTTCTCGAGACGCCAGATTTCTTTGATTTCCCGAGGCAATGGCTCATAGTTCACCTTCTTCTCCACGCATTTCCGTTAATGTTGCTATTATGAGGGATAGCAATATCAATAATATAGGCAGAGCGACCCGTCTTGTCAGCTAATAGCACGCTAGGCTTGTTGTGCGATATGTGGCGATCAGTTAGAACTTGCCGGTCCCAGACATGCTATAAGAAGAACTATCAAGTACTGCTTGCGGTTCATATCGGTAAACCGGACGTGCTTCCCTGATTAGCCCATGCTTGTATGCAAGGTTTTGATGGATCACCTTGCATACAGCATTATACCTGGTGATGTATTGCACCGGTGCCATAACAGTACAGCTAGAAATGAGATAGTCCAACGTCTCTAACGACGAACCACACATTTAGCACTGGTCGTTCTCCACTCGCTCTTTTATTATGAGCTTTTTAGAAGCGCCGTCTTGAATGACAAACATAAATCCCTCCGTCTCAGCAAAGAGCTCCATAGCACACAGCCAACTGTTTGACAAATGCAAATCGACAAATAGTTGCCAAAGACAATTCACGTTTTTATCGAACATTCTTTTCGTTGTCGATTTATCGATCCGTCCTTAGTCCGACTTCACCCCACTCAGAGGATTGAATGATCGATCCTTCAAGTTAAGTGGAGTCAGCCCACAGTCTGCTCTTTGATGTAAAAATGAGCGTTCAGTGAGTCGATTTGGCGATAATGTTGCGCCGCCACGTCAAGCACGCCACTAACTCCGATGTCACGAGAAAGGTTCATCCGCGCCACGGCAAAGTTTGGATGATGTATTCGGAATTTGGACATAGGAGTCCGTATCCCTCGCTGGACGTTTTCCGAATCGGTTTTTGTCCACGGGAATGCGCTTATTTTACTCTTCCCCGAGAGATGGGATTTCAGTACCAGCTTTACACGTCGTAGGAATTCGGAAGCAGAACATCCTTCAGATCACTAACTCGAGCATGGGTTCTTTGTAGAATTCCCAGGTATTTGTAGAAGTCTGTCACGGTCGTAGTTTGGGTGTGGAGGCCACCAATGGTACGTCCGGTCTGCGGCTCGTGATGTCCTTTGTAGATGGCTTGGATTCGACACTTGTCTAATCCTAATTCCATCCGAATATCGACTTCTAAGGTGTTCTTCAGTACCAGCATACAGCTTGATATCATCTAGTACATCAAGTGTGTCAACTCGCACTTAGCACATAGGCCATATTTTATTGCAAAACCATGCCCTCTAGCATTATTCAGTAGTCATGAAAGGGAGTTCAGTGTAATGCAAAACCAAAGGGGACTCAACGAATCCCCTTGGAAGATGCGCCTCCGTATATAGATAGCTCTGAGGTATTAGCACCCTCAGATGAACGCATTGATAAGGTGGTATGCTACCTTTCCATGACTTCCACTAAAAACTTTATTAGTTTCGGATCAATGTGATACAGATATATGGCATCGATTAGCCAGGACTGGGGGAGCCTGTCGAAAGCCTTGGCATAATTGGTATAGCAATTAAAGGTTTCTTAGTTGCTTGTCCTACAATTACCGAGTTGATAATGAGCTACTCTTTGCAATCCCTTGACCCAACTCGTCGGTAAGATCCGCAAAATTCATGCCAGGTGTATTGGCATGGCGGGTACCGTAACTGTACGACAATACACAAGTGATTGTAGTTGCAGCAGCGACATAGCAGCACACAGCCATCTCATCATTCATTTGAAATAGAATTCTCGGGGTTGCTGGAGATTCATGGAGCCTGGTCTATGCAAAGGATTTCCAAGAATTTTATACACGCTCTTTGGAAATCATCCCGAACCTCAGCGGAGACCTCAGCTGGACGGTGGAGAAAAGTGCTTCGGCGAGTACTGAAACTGTTGCCTGCAGTGCGGCGTGGTTTTGTTGATGCCGCTTGACGATGGAACTAATTCCTCGGTTTGTCTTAAATCCATGTGATTAAGGGTAAAACACTTATTGAAGGAAGGGAAATGGTTGAAAATCAGAGTTGTCATTGGCCTCACTTCCATTACAAGAGACAACATCTTTGCTGATTGGGAGTTTCTGGAGGGAAAACCGGTGCCTCATTGTTGATAAAGTTGTTTCATTAGTGGATTGAAGATACAGAAGTGTATCTACATTCGATAATCAGTGAGGAACTTGACTTCTCAACGACCAGAATGCTTAGAGATCACAAAATCGCTCATTTGGAAAGCTTCTAGAAGCTTTTCGCCCGTTATGCCGCTGAGGTTAGCCACCACATGGATTCATCACTATATTTTGAACTGAAGAGGTTGAACTGCAACATGAGGTTGCACAAACCAACACAATGAAATCGGTTAGAGACTTAATTTACGCCTGTTGATGATGATTGGAGAACAAACTATTTAAAAAAAACTTGTTTATTTTTGATTGACCTTCGTACATGCGTCATTATTCAGGGAGGAATAAGTATTTGACGACAGGATGCGTAGAGAGAGAAAGTGTGAAGATCTGAAAATTTAATTCACTCGGGGCCTTAGATATGCTTACAGTAATTTTCATGAGTAATTTTAGTATCGCAGATCATAATCGTGAATATATTGGGGAGGGCCAGGGAGGGAATTCTTTCTCCCCTTAAGGACCTTAGCGAGTTGGCCACACATAGCTTGCTGAAGTTGGTCTTCTGACTAAATTCAGGTTTGCTGTCTACCATAAAGCACTTGAAAAATATATAAATTTACAATCAAAATATGAGAAAAAATAGTATCATCTATCTGGTAATCCAGGATGCTAGGAAAACCACCTTTTTGACTTGATATTTCTAATGGATCTAGCTCAAAAGGGAGAATTAAAATATGCGTAGTTTCAACAATATAATTGGAATGACTTCCAGTAAGTAATTTTGGTTGGTTATTTTTGAAAGAGTAAAGGATTATATTAAATCGGTCGACGTCGATAGAATGTCAAAGAATAACTAAAATTGATTAGATAATTTTAAATTCTGCAACATGGTGGGTGGGTTTATAATAAAATAAATAAAAAACGGAAATATATTTACAATAGGACAGGGAAGAGAGAATACTAATTGACTAAATGATGTTTATGTTAACAATAACTTAGTTTTCCTTTTATTTTCTGTACAAATGTTGATTTTACAATTTTTATAATACTCAGAATATTTTAATATCACTTTAAATTCGCTCTACACTTGGGTTGACCTAATAATTTATTAAATTTTACGTATTTGGTATTTTTTTTCCATTTCGTAATACTTCAGAATATTTTTTAAAATAAAGCATATCATATCGAAAATATGGGGAAATATGCTGAAGGCAGTGGGGAATAGAAGAGGAATACATCAGGGGGTAGACGAATACTGACCATATAAATACTTTTCGTAGTTTAGTGAGTTGAAAAAGTGCCTGGTTTGCATGATAAAAGTTTAAGGATACAGATACAATTGCTAATTGTATTAAATTCCTGTCCTAATACTGACAATAGGAAAGAAGTATAGTAGTAGCTTAAGTGGGAAGGAAAGGGATCCTTTATTCTATGGATACATACATATAGTATAGTGAAATTTTCAATTTTTTTTATTTAGATTGAAAAGAAGTTAGAGCGTTTGTCTTTTAAGCAGAATAGACGGACAGATAAAATTAAATTTCCTTGGGACAAGTTTTGAAAGTTTCAATTAATGACTTGCGCCCTAAATAATTTGCTAACCTTCCAAAACTTTCTCCTTTGCAACATGACAAAAATACATTCAAAGCAATTAGGAGAAGAAATTGGAAGTTCACTTTCACGTGGAAAACAGGACATAGAGAAAGGGCTAGGTAGAGTGAAACGTCACTGAAGTTGAATAGAAGTGGCAGGTATAGAAAAAGAGTTTCAAAAGATTTGGAGGAATAATTTTCTTACACTCTAGAGAGTCCATTGGTGAAAAGAGACACTTGAGCTGATTAAGCTTGGTAAAAAGTAGAAAAAAAATTGTCAAGGACTTTTCACTTTTTGAGACATTTATAAAGAGAGCCAATGATATAGAATGCGGACAAACACAATTTGAAAGCGAAATGGTCTTAAATTTACAGAGGGAGCAGAAAAGCAAAGTGTTTGAGGACATTGACAAAATATAGCTTAGCAGAAGAACAAGAAAAAATGAGAGGCGCATTCCTAAGTATGCATAGTGTTTGCACCATAAACATGAACATTATTATTTAAGTCCAATATTAAAAGTATTATACATTCGCTCATGCGTTGCACATACGGGTAAGTATCAATTATTGTATGATCGCTCGTAAAATTATGTCTTATGCATAATATGTGCGTTATTATGTGTTAAACAAATTCTTCATTTGTTAATTGACAATCGCCTAAATCCATTCGATGCAATGTAACTTCGCTAATCGAGCTCAACGGAGCATATCGATATGGCGTCATGCTTACCGGATTATCTAAGACGGCTTCATCATCAGATGAAGATGTCGATGAACTCTCATCATCAGTTGCATCACCATTGCCGTTTTCCTTTGATTCGTTCTTATCCCCGGTAGGTTCTTTCAAATTTGGCAATGGGTCCCACCTCAGTTCATGATCCATGAGTTGACTGTCTGCAAGGGGTTGGTTGAAAAATCCAAAAAATCCAATAAGTCCACATATTTTTAGATAACCTCAGGGTTTTTAACTAACCTCTAACTCCAGGCATTAAAGGTATACTCCTTCGATTCAGTTTTGCATTGTCAATTTTGTCGTATGCCTGCTCTTCCTTTTCCTCTTCTTCAGGCTCTTCAAGGATACCAGTTGGTAATGACCCATTTGTAGGATTTTCTAAGTTAGTTGGCACTGGTGTCGTTGGAGCGTTACCGTTCTTTAAAATACCAACCAAGGGTGCAGCAGCACCAGTATTGGGTGTAGCGCCGTTTTCATCATGTGCAACCTAGTGATTTATTCCAGATAGTCTTATTAGATACAAATTTAAATACCTTTTCAATGACTAATTCGATTTGATAGAAGCTTGGAATTACAATTTAAATTTAAATCAAATGGGGCACCGGGCACTGAAAACCTATACCCGATACAGGTATCACCCATCAAACAAAGGTTCAAAATAAAATGAGGAGAACTACAAAAAAAAAATAGGTAGCTTTGATAAGAAAGGACAAAATTAATATAATAGTAATTTTCAAAGGGATCGGACCAGGGGTAACTTATCAAAAAGCAAAGAAGCATAACAAGCTGAAAAATTGCAGGTGACATCAGTACCTAATATAGACTGGCAGCTGAACTTGACGGTACCAAATTTAAGAAGGGAGAAACATAGCCAACATACAACCTACGCTATCTACTTCATGGCTCTTGAGAGCCTCGTAAAATATTGGCTTTGCGTATTGTCAGAACTGTCAGGAATTTGGTCATACAAAAGCATACTGCAATCTGCTAAACGTTAAACGTTTGTGTTATCCGTGTGGAGCCACACACTACAGCTAATTCTAAGGAGAATGAGGAGAACTCTAATGTCAAAAATTGTAGCAATTCTGGCGATCCACACACGCAAACTAGAAGGGAAGCCCAGTAAATAATGGGATTAAGCAAGAATCGTACCAAAAAGTACGTCTGCAACGTGTTGAAGTGGACGTCATTTATAGCAGGTAGAATGCTTCAAAAACAAGCTGATGCCAAGCCCAGGTAAATGAGGAGAATTTAAGGCAACATACTTTGTACTATCCTCAGTAAAACAAAACTAAAGTCCTGGGATCAGGGAAAGAGATAAATAAAGTATAGTTAGAGTTATTCCACTATCCTACGTGATCTTTCCTGGTGACAGGTCTCGTGACAGGCCGATCAAGCGAATGCATTCAATGTCGTTAAAAACAAAATGATCGCGTTAAGTCATAAGCCATCGCGTCCAGTCGTTCACCTAACTCGATGCGGGAGAACGGTCCTCGGTCTTGTCAAAAAAAGGGCAAGGACGAAGTCAGGACGTAAGTAAATTAGTCTGAGCAAATCAAATAGTGTCCGGATGGCTCAAGTGGTTAGAGCGCTGAGCTGTCGTAGCGAGAGGTCGCGGTTCAAATTTCACTGGACGCAGAGGGATTTGTTATCAGGACTGGGTGTCGGATATCAGTCGACTCAGCTGCGAATAAGTATCTGAGCGAAATCAGAGTAATAATCTCGGGCAAGCGCAATGCTGACCACATTGCTTACTACATTGTACTGTATTATACCGTCGCGGAATGAAGTGTTTTAACACACTTCGAGGCCCTGATCCAATATGGATTGTTGGGGTAATAATTATTAATTAAATAGGGGTCCGCACGTTAAATACTGAGAAACTCACACGAGCGTTCGGAAAACGCGTATTGATAGCTGCGCTCTACAAGAAACCCGATGGTCTGGTGCCAAAAATGGCTACAAACTTCTCTATTTTGGTAGCCCACACACCCAATGCGGCCTTGGCATTGACATCTCTGAGGGTTTCCGAAATGCCATTAAAGAAGTCGAACGATCTGATGACCGGCCGATGAAGCTCACCATTATATCAGTTAATCGCCCTATTCACTTCTTCACCGTATACGCACCACAGACCGGTCGACCTGATGTCGAGAGGGATGCTTTCTGGCAACTTCTTGATGCAAAGACCTGTGACGTGCCCGCTGATGAATATATCATTGTAGCCGACCTTAATGTTATGAGGGTGAAAAAGTAGACGCCAACAAGTGCCATAGGGAAAAGAAATTAGGAGTGCACAATGAAGGCGACGGGCGTATAGTCGATTTTGCGGACATCTATGATCTTGTGGTTATGAATGCTTGGTTCATCAAACGTTTGTCTCGATGAAAGTAAAACACAAATCGAAGATATCCTCATAAAACGTCGACATTTTACCACTGTCGCTGACTGCAAAGCCGTTCCTTATGAGACCATCCCATCTCAACTGGGTCGTTGATTGTCATCTTGCGAATCAAGGCACCGATAAAACAGCGTGAGGAATGCACTGGCCCGCCGCACATTAAATGGTGGTGCTTTCGTGAGAAGAAAGAATAATGGTTACTTACGCGGTTACCAAGCATCACAATGTAGAAGAATCGTGGAACCAAATTAAAGACGCGATCAGAAAGGGGCCTCTGCAACCCCCAGGGTCACTAAGCCAGATAAGTGGTTCATACATGGTTTTGGAATGAGGATGCTGAAATAAGCAGACTGTCGACATTTGGAGCAATTGCACCTTTCAGCGCAACTGAAGTCGAAGAAGCAATAAAACGAATGAAATCGGGGAAAGCAACAGGACCTGACGACACCGCATCTTAGCTCTAGAAAGTGAAGAGCTGGGACCCAACATTGTGGCTTAGTGAATTCTCCGATCGGTTTATTGAGGAAGGTACAACACGTTGAATTCTGGATCTGGAGAAAGCATTTGACCGTATACCACACAAACTCATCTGGTATGGTCTGCTGCAACACCTAGTACCAGAAAAATCCAATTGCTCTACTACGATTCGAAAAGTAAAGTTCGAAGTGTGGTAGGTGAATCAAAACCCTTTCGTGTCTCTGCCGGTGCCCATCAAGGAGACACCCTCTCACCACTCCTCTTTATTCTAGCTATGGACACGGCCACACGGGACATCCAACGTCCAGCGCCCTATACACCGCTTTATACAGCTGATATTTTCCTGGTGTCCATGCAACACGGTCTCAGATTGAATCTGAATAAAACTGAATTTTTGACAACCGATTCCCATGAAACAGGGGCTACCTAGAACTGGGCGATTTAAAATATTCGAGTCAACGCTGTCAACCAATGAGGAATGGTATTACGAAATCGTTTCATGCATTAATGTAGCCTGGATGAAGTCGCGTTCGACAACTGCTGTTCTTTGTGATCAGCATATCAATGAACATCTCAAATCAAAAATTTACCGAAATGTCGCAAGCCCTGTCGCCCTCTAGGGTTCTGTCTGCCAGCCGACTATATAAGACAATCAACGGCGCCTTACAGTGATGGATACGACATTCCTTGATCTTATCCGAAATGAGGATATCCGCCATCGATATGGAATTGCATCGATTACGCAAAAATAGCGGGAGAGGCGTCTTGGATGAGATGGTTATGCAATTTGCGTTAACGAGAATTCATTTGCCAAAATTGACCTGCCGAAACGCTGGTTGCTTGATACGGAGGATGGTGATTTGAAGACCTCGTGACTGCATCCAGATCAGGCCTTTGAGGGAATAAAATGGCGCAACCGACCCGATTGTGAACGGGACAAATGCTTAAGTAAAAGATCTGACAGTTAATAATAATAATAATAATCCTTAGCGCAACAGTCCATGTTGGATTAGGGCCTTGAAGTGTGTTAGAGTACTTCATTCAAGACCGTAACGGTACACTAGGAGGCAAGATTATTACCCTGATTTGATTCAGGTACTCATTCACAGCTGAGTCGACTGGTATCCGACGTCAAATCACGATACAAATTCCACTGCCACCAGTGAGATTTGAACCGCGACCTTCTGTACGACAGCCTTGCGCTCTAACCACTCAGCTATCCGGACTATCTGACAGTTACCTCAGCGGAAAAAGTGATTTCCAAATTGACGGGTATTGTCTTTAAGGCTTAGTGTCTTCTGGAAAAGAAAGCTCATGGGAGAACTGGAATATTTATCACATCCCGTATCAGCTTATAAAAGATTGCGGCACAGACTACCTTGAAGCAATTGCAATCTGATTGTTGGAGTAGATCAATGAAATACCCATTGCTGCGATTAACTGTCTGTCAAAAGACTGATGAACTGACGTTTCAAATATTTAAACAATTTTTCTACACTATGGGGAAGACACTCTTGTCACTAGGGGCGTCAATGATGGCTGCTCCCACTGAGGATTCTGTACGCTTTACGATGATAGGGGTAGAATTAATTTGAGAAACTAAGCTTTGATGAAAGTTAGAGCAAATTTGTAACTGTCAGTGGTGCTCTGAGCAAATGTTTCTTGATCATATATGTATGCAGCGCATTAATTTCCAAAGAACTGCAGACCCTCCAGCATCTAACTGCAGCTTAAACGAAGCAAGCGCTTGCTTGTCTTTTTGCTAGCCACTTCGGAAAGGTGAGTTGAATCCTTTGACGATTCGTACCCTCTGCTTTTGCCAAAATTACTTGCCTTTGAGCTAATGTGCCTGAATTTGCATTGCCAGAGTCTCCCATCCTAGAAATATCGCCAGGAACTTAACGGGGACAAAGGGGTAAAAATCTGGTAAATCCTCACATGATATTTCATCTTGGACGAAGTGGAGCCTATAGGGTGTTCACCCTTTTTCCACGTTTTCATGTCTAAGTATAACTTCGTGAGACGTGAAATCAACGGAACGGAATGAATCTATAAAGCAACGATGAGGAAGACTAGCTTTCCATGCGTGTAAAGGGGAGAGGGGTTCCCCTTTTTGCCACATATAGTCAAGCGGGACTCTGAGTGACAAAAATGAATACTACTTTCAAAAATAGGTCTTTGATATTGATTGTGAAGTAGAGAAGGGTTGAATAGAACACTTATAGTACAGCTTGACTATTATCTAATCCGGCTGCTCAGCGGACATGGGTATTTGGAGTCTTATCTGCATACAATTGAGAAATCACATTCGCCCGACTTCATTCATTGCAAGGATATGGTGGATGATGTATATCATACCTTTTCTTTCTATAGGAGGTGGAAGGGCCATAGCCATCGTCCTTTGATGGAAGGGCGTCAAGTGTTTCCGGGGTCCTGGTCCAGAGCGAGGACAGGTGGGGTGGTGAGTAGCCCGAGAGTGATCTGGTTGGTT
Source organism: Hermetia illucens (assembly GCF_905115235.1). NCBI lineage: Eukaryota > Metazoa > Arthropoda > Insecta > Diptera > Stratiomyidae > Hermetia > Hermetia illucens. Next base: position 169,203,140 of record NC_051850.1, read on the forward strand.
TTATCTGATCTCACACAATAGTAAGAGTCAGCCTAGTCAGTATTATTCTTTTTTCGGAATACTGAATTTTCTCAGCGTAGTGTAGGGAGGTTGATGAGAAGACAGTGCAACTGATGGATATATTCTAATAGTTTTTCCATCGCTTGCCGCATAGAAAATCTGATCAGTTGTTAATTTAGCTGCAGGAAAGCCTCTTTGGTATGGGCCAATGATGTTCTGGGCGTATGGGGCTATCCGACCTAGTAGGATGGCGGAGGATATCTTATAGATGGTATTCAGCAACGTGATACTTCTATAATTTCTGCACTGCATGATATCCCCCTTTTTATTTATGGGACAGATAATGCCTCGTTGCCAGTCGTCAGGCATTGGTTCGTTGTGCCACACCTTGAGCATCAGTTGATTAACTGTTTGGTGTTCTTGGTTGGGTTTTCAATTCAATGTCTAACGAGGCACACCTTGGCCGTTTCAATCAAGTTGAGGTTGTTTAGTATTAGTGTTCTTTTTGTGCTGTTATATGGAAATAGAATATGGAAAGTCGCCCTCCTGTCAATCAAAGGCTCCAAGCCCCCGTGAACACCTGTCTGCGTCGTATCTTCGGAGTACGCTGACTTGATACTATTTCAAACAAAGAATTTGATCGGCGCACAGTCTTGGCACCCGTACGTGGTGTAATCGTAAGGCCAAAAAGGCACTGAATAAGTCACACACTAAAGATTGCAGTACAGTGGAACCCACTCGCCAACGAGGGGGACGATGGGGCATGAGGGTGGTTGACGCACTGTACCCCACGAAGGGGTGAATGGCCACCATATTAGTATATTAATGCTGGATGATTATAAGGTATGCAGATGTGTCTTTGAGAGGATATACTCCGTCGGAATCATCAAAAGAGAAGAATGGACGACGGGTAGTCACGAATCATGTGGTATTTCACATGTAATAACCTTTACGGTCGAGTTAGTCATCGGGCCCAGAATTATAGGACTGTCCCAGCTGCTTGGAAAAATGGCGACCGTATTACAGGCGAAGATATAAACGGCGTGTATAATACAATTGAAATTCATGCGCTGCTCCTATTGGTCGGAGGGGGATCGAACCACTTTGAGTAGGTGGGGAGGCTCAAACCTTTGCCCTGGTACCTGCCTCAGTGCTCTTCAAGCTGTGGAAGCGTCAGGGGGGGGGGCTTTTCAATACGACCCAGAATCAAAACGACAAACCTTTGAGTGGCATACCGACCAGTTCTCCAAGCCAAAAAAGACGAGAATGGGCAAATCAAAGGTGAAAACAATGCTTGTTGTCGTTTTCAACAGTAAAGGAGGGGTTTCTTCCTCAAGGACAGACAGTTAAGGTTGCCTACTACGTGAATGTGCTGGAAAAGCCCAGAAAGGGTCCTCAGCTCCTCAAGCTGGAAACTCCATCACGACAACACACTACTAGTCTGTGTGTTCCTAACTAAACATCAGGTGCCAATGCTGCCACCCAGTCCTAAAGCCCTGACGTTGCTCCAACAGGTTCTTTTCGTTCCCTCGCATTAAGATAGTCCTGAATGGAGCACGATTTTCGTCCAGAAAAGAGATGCAATCAGAAGCGCCAGGCCATTCAATGTAAAATCAATTTGGAAGGGTGAAGCTGCACGGGTTCATGCAGCTGAATGGAGAAGTTTCAATTCCTTGCGGCGGGTGCAGGTCATTGTAAAATAAACTGGAGTTCTGGAATGGAATTTTTACAATTTTTGCATAGGAGGGTATGAAATGTCAAATAGGGCCTTTCATAGGATACTGTTTTTTAAACTAGCACATGGAAAAATTTGCCTGTATGTAACCAATGTGGTGTAGAAAAGCTGCTTGCCTTAGACCTCAAACGAAGATAGCTTGAGAAGGTTTGACGAACCTCATTCCGATCAAGGTTAAGAGAGCAAAAGTATCTCAGAGAAGCCGATTTTAGTGTACCAGTACGACGTATCAAAGAAAAAGAAAGCGGAGAATGCCAGCAAAGATTTGACCAACATCGGAATTGGAGGTGCTGATGACCATAGGGATACAAGCATATCCTCGACGTTAGACAGGGAAAAAAGCGGCTGGGATATCGTCCAAGACTGACGGTAGAGTTCAAGTACATCCTGCTCTGAGAGAGATCAGTGGCGGTGTAATCCAAATTACCCGAACTGAGAAAGCAGGAGAGTCCTGCAGGACTGCAAAGTTAGCCGGTGAAAGATGACAGACCTTAAGTGGTATTTCAAATGATTACGTTTTTATCACACAATGAGCAATTTTACAATCTCTATAACGTCTGACGGGCTACGATTACAGTAGGAAAATGCATCGAGGTATCTACTTAAATGGAGACATGTAAGCTCTCTATTCTATGCGCTCCCATATTCTGTACTAAATAAGCAAGATACTATCTCAATCGAATTAGTCACTTTAAAACTATCTCTAAATTTAATTTACAGAAGCAAAAAAAAAAGGAAACACTTACCGGTCTATACTGGAAGTTTCTCGCCCCCAGGCCAGGTGATTCGTGCAGTTTGGCAGCTTGTTCCTTGGACCGTATTATATCTTCATCAGTTTCACGTTCGATCCGTTTCTTGTGCGCTCGATTTGTTCGATAAACTTCAATTAAGCAACAGAGAATTATCACAAAAAATACCGTAGTTAAAATAATGAACACCACTTGGGTCTTCTCCTCTTTTCGCGAGGAGTCAAAGTGTTGCGCTTTGTAGGGTATTTTCGTTGGGGGCTCTTCAACCCATGACTTCTCAGAGCCCTGAAATTACAGAGAGGGAACTTTTGAAGAAGAGCTATCGCATTACGTAGTATATTATGGAATAATTTTGAAATAATTTATAAGGTCTGACGGAATAATCGATTCTTCTTGATACAGTTTAATTAACGAAGATGAAGTAATGGAGCAAAAATGAACGTTATCTGTGTATTTATAAATATCTGTACTTACGACAACGCTAAAGTTCAGGGTAGGTTCGGATATCAGTTTCTGAATTAAATCAAACTGGGCGTTGCATTGAGCGCTCCGTACTCCTTGTGAGTTGATTACAGTGATGTTTTCTGCCCCAGACTTGGTGAATAGCATGTACTCCTCCAAAGGCTTCATCGAATAATTATTGACCTTGATGAAAATATCTGAAAATTTGAGAATCGTTAATTAACACATCAGGAGTCTCTAGCAGGCATCCCCCAATGGCAAGTTCTGGTGCTATCCCGGACAGTCAAACTTCCTGAATGGAATAAAGTTTTAATAGAGGTTTCGATTGAAATCTGACACAAATATTTCATTTCCTGTTCGCAAGCCTAAGCGAGATTCACAAGAAGTTAAAAGATACTTCGATGCCTTGTCTGCCATCCCACCTCTGTCAGTGATGAGAAGTCTGAAGGATATTTTTTGTTTGTGGAAAGGTTCATAAATAACTGAATGTACCGACCCCTCTCATTAGGGAAACATTAAAGTCGTTCACCAATTTAGGCAAACGGTGGGAGGAAAGCCATAAATAATGACTTGGCGTCAAGCTACAAAACATCGAAATACATCTTCCTTATCAAATTTTCTTAAGACGTTTTAAGGGTGACTACCACTGGCGGGAAAGATAAATAATTCAGTTTTAAGATGTAAGTTGGCTTGGAGTTTTATAATTCTGATAAGGAGCTTAAACGTAAATTATTGAAAGGTCCCGGTGCAACTAAATTTCCTGGTACCAGTCGCACACCCTCAATAGTATTGAATGCTTCTCCTCATGTTCTGCTGAAACCGTAAAACTTGACGCTGCCACCTTATATCATGTATGCCATGAAATAAGTTTGACTATCACATTGGGATACCTTAAAATTGTGAGAAGAGCGAGTGGGGGTTGATACCCGAAACCCGACAATTTCTACATGAAACCTCCTTCCTTTCTAGGAGGAAGTGTAGCATTTTGCCTTGGTGCTTTTAAGATCCAGGGATTAATAACACCCTTGTCAGGACTTCTCTATTCTCTTGCTTCGTTTTCATTTTTCGCTTTTCTTTCCCTTCACCACTTACTTGATAAACAGCCACTGTAACTTTTGTAAACAGCAAATCTTGGGTCAGTTGTGTTGATGCCACCAATTTGTACACTATTAGCGCCCGGATCAGCTACAGACGTTAATGTCCTGGCATTGATTGGCACTAATGGTACACTCTGCCGATCAATTAGCAAGACAGCTTCGGTTCCATTCCGACTATAGTAGACGGAATGTCGGGCATTATTCAGGAAGTTCCTTTCAATCTTGGCACCGACAGCATCATTGCCTTCTCGGTCTTCCTCGAAGAGTAAATGTCCATCGGGATTTATGCCCACCATGAGGTAGTAGCTTCGGTCGTTGACTGTTTGGAGTAGGAGCATGACACGACTGGCACGACGTAAATCATACCCGGAAAAGGCTAATTGTAATTTGACTTGTTCTACTTTTCCGGCAAGTTCGAATTTTCGTTGTAGGGATGATTCGCCATTGAAATCGGCTCCCTTTTCTTCTGTGCAAAATTCCCCTAGGAAGCTTGTGTGTTCACAGTCGCAGGTGCTTTCTTGCATGGCGAAATTCTCCTTGCAAATACCACCGTTTTTGCAGGGTTCTGCATCACATTTAATTTGGCAGTTGGGCAGGACACCATCCAGTACTGCAAATAAAAAAAAATATGAGTAAAATAATTATCTTAATTGAAACATTTGAGATGGAATGCATGAAAATCTGTGGCTGGAAGTACTTATATCTGTTTTTGCTTAAAAGGGTATTCTCGAAGGTTTCTTAAAACTATTAGTGACAAGTTGAAACAATAGGTTAGAACATACACTATACTTGTATTAACGTTTAGTTCATCTACTGGCTCCCTAGCGGATGACCTACCTTGTCGTGGTGAGGAAGCTCAGTAAGAAAGGAACCTCTTGGGACCCAGAGGTGACACCTGAAGAGAAGAGGTAATCGAAACCGCAAATCAAGGTGTCATTACCGTTCTGAGGAGTTAATGGTCACAGAGATTAGGATGCTGCCATGTACGGTTAACCCGAGATAACAGGCGACCCCCGTTTCAACTAGCCTTGCCTCGGCAAAAACGGGCTCTGTCGAGATCAGCTCACTTGGCAGCCAACAACGATCAACTTCAAAACTTTAAGGGTTTTCGTGGTTATCTTAGCGACAGGTCCCCATGTTGAAAATCTTTATTTTCTGATTGGGCAGTACAGCCCCCCTTCCTCCTCTCTTCCGGATATCCTTAGATATCCTACTGTTTGTCAGCTCTTCTTTCAAGAAGCACTGACTGCTGCTTTGCTTAGGCACAACCGTGCCTCCACCCCTTATCTGCATGTACGTTGGTTTGCGCCGGAAACATTCTCTGCGGTGCTGCAGGGGCTTAAACTCATCTAGTTGAGTCCTCCAGAGGACTGGTCTATTATTCTTAAGGACACTCAAGGAAGAAATGTTGGCCAGATACTGTCCTGTTGCTCTCATTAATTTGTTTGCCAAACTGCTTAATTCTATGATTAAGGCTCGTATCGTTCGCGCCTGCTGACTGTCATGCCTATTCGTCAGGCAAATCTAAGTCTGCTTGCATCAATGATATCCTTTTGGACATTTCGATAGCAAAAGGTAAAGGTCAGCAGGTCTTAGCTGTGGCGTTGGATATGAAGAACGCCTATGAGAAGGATGATCTGGCTACCATTAGCGACACAATGTCACATTTCCACTTTCCTGTTGAAATTGTTTTATGGATGTAAAGGATAATGTCCAATCGAGGCCTACAATTAGGGCTGGACAGCGTTCAAGTTGGAAATGGCGTTCGCCAAGGATGCGTTTTAAATTCAATGTGGTTTAATATCTTTGCAACATCCCTGCATAATAAATGCTCTGATTGCATTGAAATCTTCCAACATACGGACGATTTCCTCATTTTGGTCACTGGATACGATTAATTGTCCACTTCCAAATCTTTGCAAAGGTAAATGCGTTTGTTGATGAATGCCGAAGACTGACCTAGCAATCAACATAACCAAACCTCTATCTATGTCCTTCAAGAGGGGCAGGGTAACACCCCTACTCATAAAAATTAATAATCTTACCCATGCCTTACCTTTTTAGGCAGGGAGATAACGAGGACGAGTTCCACCACCACTTGAACTCCATTATTCCTAAAACCGTAAGGGCAGGCAGGTTGATTAATTTTTCATCTGGTTTTCTTGAGGTCTCTCACTTCGTAAGGCCATCAATCTCTACATAGATCTGTGGTAAGGCTCATTATTGAGTATGCCGCTACCTCCACTATGAATTCACCAAAATACTTTGGAAAAAAGCTCAACTCAATATTTGCATGTATCTTGAGAAGAGGCTGACCAGAACCACCCCATTGCACTGGATTTTTGTTTCGGCCAATGGCCGCCACTCCGTATCAGAAGGCAGCCAAAGAACTTCGTAAATTACAGAAAGAAATCCCAAAAACAATCCGAAGCAATCGCCTTCAGTCAGCACTCTTGACCCCGAGCTCCAGTGGTTTCACTTGCTGAGGCTAGAGCCTTGTCGACGAGTAAGCACCTGTCTTTGGGCCGTAAACAGCCTCTGGGCAAATCGCTTTCGGGCAAAACAATGCCTTTAGACAAACTGCTTTCGAGCAAACCACAACCATCTGATTGTGTCAAGGTTGAGGGGTAAGGATCGCCCAGGGCATTCGCGGCTAAGGGCAAGTCAAAGCGGCGGCGGTCTTCTGACGATCTGAACTTTTCAGCCCAAAGCAAGCAAAGAGGGCTTGAGTAGTAGCGACTAACTCTTCGTTTCCAGCCTTGGCTATTGAATCGGATGGATGGGTCTTGTATGACGACACCAATCTATTTGATTACGATACTGAGCAGTACAAACATTTCAGAAGGAGAGTACTCGTAGCGATAAGTGTATACCATATTACAGCTAAACTGCTCCTCCCTCAGCGATCTGAGGTAGGAGACGTAACTAATCCTGAAGAGGGTCTCTTAGCAGCCATCGCTTAAAAATTACCTCTTCAGACTTCCAGAAGAGGAGCCTAATGGTACTGAAGTCCTGAATAATCTTAACCTCACCCCCCGGATATTGCTAAGTAGCCAAGTAGGAGAAAGAGTCGATAGGCCGAGAATTTTCCTTACTACCGGTGTTTCAAAACCAGGTATCAAAAAAATACAGAAACAAATAGGTTGCTGGTTCTACTACGTGGTTTGGACCATCAGAATACAAGTGTCAACTCGGGAAGCTATTGCAGGGTAGTAGCATCCTAAAGCATCTTCATTGGAAGCGTAAATGAGGTGCATGTTTCTCAAATTAATTTGCAACATTGCAAAGTGGCGACTGTACTTATCAGTCGTCGGTTAATAGCAAGAACCATGGGTTGTTGGTAGGGAAGTCAGGGGCTTAAACCTCCGACATGCTAACTTGATGTTTGCCAATGATAGTGTATTCATGTATGGTAGTTTCCAAAGACGTTGAAACTATCTAGGTTAACGATTAACGTAATAGCGGTATTACAACGTTCAAACTGATCATAAAAAGTCATCAGGGAGATACCTTGATGCTCTATTTACTTCCCTTTTGACGTAGACAAAGTTCCTAGTGGAACATTCATATTAGATACTCTATCCTATATACCAAAAGGCATGAGGGTAATAGCAGGATGTGATATTTATGCCTACCATGTACTATGTTGGGGAAGTTCCAACATCAACGGGCAAGGATTGAGACTATTAGAGCTTTTGATAAGAGTCGAACAGATCTTCAACATGAGTATTCGATCCCCTTTCCTCGATGTGATCAGGCGTGAAGTCTTCGACATCATCGTGACCAATGAAGACGGATTGGGGGCAGAAGTGTTCTCGGGAAATTCGATTGTGGGCCGAACCCCTTGGAAAAATGAAGACCGCATTTCAGGCAGAGATAAACGCCATTTCATTGGTCACAGAAAAATGTTTGTAACAAAAATGGTGGGGTCACAACCTTCGAATCTGTTCCGATAGTCAGATAGAGTTATCAGTACTAAACAGCAACGACATATCAAGCCAATTGGTGTGAGTTGTCATCAGCCATTAGTCGACTGAACGAAATATTCTTGATGTGGGATGGAGAAGCAGACAGACTGGCTCGTCAAAGGTCTGGATTCACAATGGTGGGGCCTGAGTCAGCATTTGGGTTCCAGCTTTCCACTGTCAAGTCAATTCTGAAGGGTGAAATTTCAGGGATTCATGCAGGCGAATGGACAAATTCCAATTATTGCCGGTAGGCGAAAACCTTTAGGAAAGTACCCGGAGCAGCTAGAGCCGAATTTTTGTTACGCGCCAACGTGAAGAAGAGACGGCCCTGCATTTCAGCTAGTCGGGCTTGTGTTTTCTACTTAATATTTAAATATTTAAATATAGTCATGGCAAAGGTTAAATCTTCAACCCTATTCCCCGTGAGCGTTGAAAGTTTTTGCAGGGGGAGGGTTTTTTTTTAACCATTATGTTAAATTTCGAAAGTTTTCCCCATATCCTGAGGGAGAGGGGGGAGGATAGGGAGTATATATGGAATAAAGAAGAAGCTTCCACCTTGCTAATTACATTAAAGAATTGCGGCAGCAATGCTTCTTTGAAAACTAATGGAACCTTCGGGTGGAACTATTTTCATGCCAAAATGGTAGGGATCCATTCTGAACCCTATCCTTGGAGGCGAAAAGGAGAGAATGAAGGAAAAAGCGGGAGGTCCTCTCTCTCAAACTTCTTTAAGAAATTGTGGCGTCACCCACTTTTAAAAAGTCCAACGGTGTTAGAAAGGGGTGTCTTTTTCTTCCTCTTACTTAACTTTTTCATCCACTTCCTCTCCAAGGGTGGCGTTAACAAATCAGGGTTTACCATGATGATATCATCATTTGAACTGCCATAACTTTAACGAAGTTCGAGAGAGAAGATCTCCGACTTTTTCCTGCATGTTGTCCCCTCCGTCTGCGAGGACAGAGTTCAAAGTTGAATCCTACAGGTTTGGCATTCTTCCTTCTTAATGGGATAGGGTTGGCAATCCAAAATTTACCATGCTGATGTGAAAAAAAACCCAGTTTAACGGTCCATATTTTTTTCAGAGGAGGTGACTGCCACGAGTTTTCATTGGGATCGAAGAGAGGGCGCCTCCCCTTCTCCACCCCTCCGCGGATGGGGTTCAAAATTTAACCTTTACTCTAATTTTAAATAATGGAAAAATGAAAAATTTTCACTGAAATGGATGCAAGAAATACCTACAGATTTTTTTGCTGAGGAGAGTTTCATCAATCACTACCTTGAATAGGAACCACTCCACTGCCATAGATAAAAGCTGACGTAAGCAAAGTTTAGAAAATTTGCGAAAAAAAATATTTTAAAAATCCCACACCAAATAAACTAGGTTATTGCAAATTGTTGTACAGTAAAATAATCAATATATACAAAAATATGATGTGGTTGCCAAAAACCTTTCCGCACCATCCTGTCTGTACCTAGAAATGTGCTTCAGCTGACCCTACGATTTTCCAAGAAGCTTACAGTTTTTCTCGACTGTTCGGTGCCATGTAGCTCTAGGGTGAGCAGTGGTGTGCTAGGACGCCTGGCCAGTCCCAGTATACCACTGTATGGTATAATTTCTTTTTAGGGAAGTGTGAGGAGTCCTGAACGTCTGTAGATTTGCCTCTGCTCTGATAAGAAACCGTAGCCGTCTTCGACCCTTTTTTTATTTTTGAACTTTGGGTGTTAACCCAAAAAGGGGAGTCCGTGGACCATAAAGAGTGGGAGAAAGTTGTTCTCCATTTGGTGGTCAAAGGGTAGCATAGGTCCCAGGGCAAAACGTGGATTGGTACCCACGATGGAGCGTAAGAACTGAGCAATGTCTGCTGAACTAACAGCTACAGCTCTACCACCAAACCCTATCTTCATCTCACCTGGTGACCGCTGGGAGCTCTTTCTTAACGAAAAACTGCAGACGGGGAAGGATGAAGGCGAGTCTCCCGTACCTAAAAATGGGACAAATTGCGCCAATTGGCCCTCCAGGTTGGGGGTTAGACAGGGCTGACAACTCTGCATGGAAAAAAACTTGTTACGAAGCGACAACAGGAGCCTCGGACTGGATGGACTTTGCAACGACAAATCCGGCAACGACAAAGGAATAACGTTTTGCGCATTTTCTCATGGAACGTGCGCTCCCTGTACAGGTATGGAGCTGTCAAGCAGCTAGCCGATACCCTGTCTAATGCAGTCAACAGAGATCCTGGAGATGAAGCATCAAGAAATGATCTTTACAATCACCTGAAGAACGTTATCATAAATACGGCCACAAATACACTTGGCCTCAGCTGCAAAAAGAGTCGGAACGGCTAGTTTGACGATGAATATCAGCTAACAACAGAACGGAAGAATGCTGCATACCGAGTAATGTTGCATTCCCAAAAAACCTGGGCACGCGCAGAGACTTATCACGAACTGCGTCGAGGGGAGAAGCAACTTCACAGACGGAAAAAGAAGCCTGCGAGAACCAACAGGTCTGTGAACTAGAAAAGTACAGACAGCAGCCGCACCAGGCGCGCCAGTTTTACTAACAAGTCAGCAGGATGAAGCTTTACACACTTCGATGCTGAGGTAAATGCGAGGAGTATGACCTTCTTTAAGTCCACCCAACTACTCGCCTAAGTTGACGATATCGACATCATGGGAAGAACGACCCGAGACGTGCAAACTGCCTTCATCCAGATCGAGCAGGCGGTAATCGGGGCGAGATCTTGGGCTGCACATCAATGAAGGCAAGACAAAATATATGGTGGCAACGTCAGCACCGAAAATCAACCAACCAACCAAGATAGGAGACTACAAATTTGAGACCGTTGATAATTTCTCCTATCTAGGGTCGAAAATTACAACCGATAACAGCTACGATTATGAAATCCGCGCACGGTTGTTGGCAGCCAACAGAGCCTATTTCAGCTTACAAAAACTGTTCCGCTCGAAACGTTTCACCATGGGGTCAAAGCTCTTACTGTATAAGACAATGATCTTGCCAGTCTTCATGTATTCCTCGAAGGCTTGGGTTTTTAGCAAGAAAAATTGCGAACTCTTGGCCGCGTTCGAGAGAAGAATCCTGTGAAAAATTTTTGGCCTCCTACATGAGGAAGGACGATTCCGTATCCTCAATAACGACGAAATCTATGAGCGATACTATGACCACCATGTTGTGGATCAAATGCGACTCAATAGGTTACACTGGGCGGGTCACTTAATCCGTATGGATGAGGATGATCCTACTCGGAAAGTCTATAAGTGCAATATCTATGGTAGAAAAAGAAAACGAAGTAGACCCTGCCTGAGAGGGAACGATGGCGTAGGCCAGGACGCCAGACAGCTTTTAGGGATATCGAATTGGTGGACCTCGGCGCAAAACCGGGAAGTCTGGAGTTCCTTTTTAAGGCATGCCTAGACCGGATACCGGTTGTTGCGCCGTCGATGATGGTTTTTTGGATGCGTCCAGCTGCGTTTCATCCCATCCTAATGTACCGGTCTATTTTTCAGCAGCAGGCGCTAAAGTACAATAGAAATAAGGCTAATAGGATTGAAAGAACCGCCGCTGGGGCTCCGCAATGTATTCCTATACCTTATCTCCTTGGATCTCCACTTGCAATAAATTGCAGCTTGTAGTGCTGTCAGACTACGTGAGTCCGAACGTTGAACAGTGAAGCGCTGTGCAAAGGTGTACAAGATTACGATGGTCTGCACGGACATTGGCCTTTAGGTGACCGTGTCGCGAGACGACGTCTACCATATAATTCGCATTGCTGAAGTTGTGGGGAGGTAGATTCAGTTTGTGGACATTAGATTACCATCCTTTGGGGACTTTAAAGAGATCTCTCTTTACAGGGTGGGGTCTGCTTTCCTCCGTAAATGTTACGGGTTGGTTCCGAGAAAACTTTGGGTCCGGGAAGAATCAAAACCTTTCTCCTCTTCTCCCTACGGACCTGTTAAAAAGGTTAATAACCATGAAAATGATAGGAACCCCTAGTCGTTGCGGGTGGCAGAGGGTTCGCAGGACCAAGTAGCTGACGAAAACGATCACTGAAACAGGACCAATGAAGAGTTCATATCAAGGAAGCCCAGTGTTGATGAGGACTGTAGCGCCATGAAAAAGCTGTCTTCATTGATGTCCTTTGTCTTTTAAGTGTCTGCTGGTCTATATAAGATGGCTAAATTATCCACCTTTATAAGAATAACATTTTCGCTAGTCCCTAACATGAAAATCCTTCCCTAATCTCTAGGCACTAATAAAATCGATTTTCATAATACAAACCAACAATTTTTCAATAAATAAATCCTCCATTAGAAAACCTCGGTCAACATTAATTTTCCTAGTGCAGCCATCGTCATCCAACTTACCACCGTCAGCATAGTGCGGTCTAATTAATTTCCTTTTCTGCAGTAAAGTCGACTCAACGATGAATACCAAGAATCGATTTAATTCGACATTTTGTGGTTGAGAAATAACGATCGCATTGATAAAAGACTGAAAGAGCCTCCAGCAGTTTCTATATATAAAGTTTAACTGGGCAAATGTTAGGGGAGGGGTAGGTTCGGGTGGCTTGATGAATTTCAATTTGGCAACTATCATATTATTCGACTTGGAAGAGGCAAATTTAATTTTTTATTGCATTTTTTGAATTTTTTTTCTGTAAATAAATGATTGCAGGGAGAAGGGCACCGGGGGGGGGGGGGGGGGGGGTTGTAAACTTTGTGTATGATATCACGTGGATTTACATAATTTTCTAGATACCGAGGGAGAGTGTCCAGGATTTGTGTTTGCTAGCAAAGCATCCACTTTCAGTTAATGACGTTAAATCGTATCGGAAAGTTCCTGCTTCCAACTTTCATCATGAGACGTACGATTCGATGGCAAGGATCTTTTTATCTAGTGACGTATCTATTGATTAGACTGCCATTAAAAGGATGATACTAAACTGAGTGGAAGTCATATAGCACTTCCGTTTAATGAACATTGTTCCACAAGTTCGGATCGTCTGAGTGCAGATTTTCGTAATCTCTCCAGGAGTTTCGGTCCACTTGGAAGTTCAAATGGACCAATCGAAATCCTCTGAGGACACTGCCATTATTTGCTACATCTGCAACCGAACTCTATTACCCTTACTTTCCTCTACACTCAACTGGTTGGCACAGCTACACACTTTTCCAGTTTCTTTACACTCCTTCAGATATCCTCTTGACATTTTGCTTGGCCGTGCCTTTCTACCCAGCCATTCAATGGGAACGAATAGAAGCCAGGAAGGACACTGCCGACGCAATGGACAAGAACTAACAAAGATAGTGTGTACATATAGTTGACAGTTTGGAGTGAAAATTTTAAATAGAAGTGACTTGAAGGAATCGTCTTGAATGAGAATAATTTATTGTTGCCCTTAAAATGGGATTATCTCGGGGATAATCCGATAGAGCCTCGAAGGATTAGTTGTGATATGGTAGCTGGACGAAGGCGGATTGAATAGATGAAAAGATGGAAAAGCAATGTCGAAGGAGGATATTTACATGAGAATGGGGATTTTTTCTTTTTTTAACTTGGAGAAAGTTCTCAAGATTTATATTTGCAAAGAATTGTTCACTTTGTGGAGTGGTTTGACTATAGTGAAACTGTATTTGGCTGGAGAGTCTTTGCAAATATGTAGCCGAATGAATGGATTCCGAGAATTTGTGGAAAGCATTCGACACTTTCTGAAAGTTTTGAATAAGTCGGGAGGGGTTTTGTGTAATTATTTATGCCTCCGTCTGAATTGAGGGGATGATGGGCGTTAGATGAGGTGGTGGAGCGTACATTCATTCGTTTGGCCATTCTAGGAATTGAATGTGAATCTTTTTTGAGTTTTGCTCTTTAAGTAAGTCTGCAATGCCCACTCGTGTAATTCTGTGCATTCATACAATTGGAATTATAAAGGGAAGGAGCGTTCAAAATAATTCTGTTTCCTCGAGTGAAACTCAGCCTACAGGGCAAGTCAGATTTTTGGAAAATTGTCATCGACATATACTGATGAGACCGCTCTTTGGCAAGTAGGGAAATGGGACATTTTTCGTTTTATGTCTTATTGTCCTTTTTTGGATATTTCAACTGTAAGTAAAAACATCATCAAGCGAAGAAGTTCAAAAAAACAAGCAACCAATTACAAACCACCAACCGAATTCCCTTTTGTGTGGGCTAATTGGCTACGAATGTTGAAAATCATGATTTGTGATCCTCTTTCCTTGTGAACTCATTATAGTGTGTTGGGGGCAAGTAGATCTGGCGGGGGGATGAGCCAAAGTAATAGCCCGGGGATCGTTCTCTATGCACTGGAGAAGGTGCTAATAGGATCCTAAGCCAAAGTGGAACAGCATCGCCGAGGGCTGCGTGGCGAGTAGTATGCGAACTCTGAATACCATAAGCACCTTGGCTTTCAAATAAGACCCTTATCCTGGTGGCCGGACTAGCCAGGGTGAACATTCTTCCCGGACTACTCATGGGATCAAGACACGGACTCAATTTTAAAACTAAATAAACCAACGATAGAAGGAAAGGGGGTGACGCCAGGGGCATCATCGGAGGACGAGCTGCTGGCATACAGCCACGAGACAGTACCCGTCGAGAGCAGTACACTTGGCGCTAGCTGTACCACCGCTATGCTGAAACTAATCGCAGGGACCTCCCAGAGCGAGGCGGCAGACGGACTAATGGTTTCCAATCTGGAGTCCAATGCTGTCAAGTTGGGTGTAGTGTAGTACCAGACATAGTACTCCTAACCCGAAACCCTCGATGTTGGGGGATGCCTCAAAATTAAAGACTGACAAGAACGTCGGTCACCGGAAACCGGCTAAGAAGCGAAGGTCTACTGGCGTCGTGCTTTGGAGCCAGTACCAGAAGGCCAAGCATATTCTCACTAAGATTGCTAAGAATGAGGAGGACGGTACTGTCGACGAGCGGGATGAAAAATCATTATCATTATCATCAACGGCACAACAACTGGTATCCGGTCAAGGCCTGCCTTAATAAGGAACTCAAGACATCCCGGTTTTGCGCCGAGGTCCACCAATTCGATATCCCTAAAAGTTGTCTGGCGTCCTGACCTACGCAATCGTTCTATCTCAGGCAGAGTCCGCCTCGTCTTCTTTTTCTACCATAGATATTGCCTTTATATACTTTCCGGGCTGGATCATTCTTTTCCATACAAGTGAAGTGACCCGCCCACCGTAACATATTCAGCCGGATTTTATCCATAACTTGACGGTCATGGTATCACTCACAGACTTCGTCGTTATGTAGGCTACTGAATCGTCCATCTTCATGTAGGAAGCCAAAAATTCTTCGGAGGATTCTTCTCTCGAATGCGGCCAAGAGCTCGCAACTTTTCTTGGCTAAGAATCCAGGTTTCTGAGGAATATATAAGGACAGGCAAGATCATTATAGTGAGACGTTTCGAGCGAAACATTTTTTGTAATCTGAAATAGGCCCTGTTGGCTGCCCACAACCATGCGCAAATTTCATCGTCATATCGGTTGTGATTTTCGAACCTAGATAGGAGAAATTTTCAACGGTCTCAAAGTAATATCTCTATTGTTTTTGTTTGATCAGTGCGATTCGTTGTTGTTCGTTCTATGGTTTTTGGCGCTGACGTTGCCACCATCAACTCCGTCTTTCCTTCATTAATGTGCAGCTCGAGATCTTGCGCCGCCTGCTCGATTTGAATGAAGGTAGACTGAACATCTCGGGTTGTTCTTCCCGTAATGTCAATATCGTCATCGTAGGCCAGTAGTTGAGCCGACTTGAAGAGGATGGTGCCTCTTGCATTGACATCTGCCTCGCGAATCCCTTTCTCGAGGGCCAGGTTGAAGAGAGCGCAGGATAAGCAATCCCCTTGTCTTAGACCGCTGTTGATGTTGAATGGCCTCGAGAGTGATTCTGCTTTTATCTGGCTTTGTACATTGGACAGGGTCAGCCTAGTTAGTCTTATCAATCTTGTCGGGAAACCGAAATATACAGTTCTACCCTAGCGATACTGTCATAGGCGGCTTTAAAGTCGATGGTGCAACTGATGTCCATGTTAAAACAGTTTTCCATCGCTTGCCGTAGAGAGAAAATCTGATCTCTTGCTGATTTGCCTGAATTGAAGCCTCTTTGGTATGGGCCAATGATGTTCTGGGCGTATGAGGCTATTCGGCCTAGCAAGATAGCGGATAAGATATCTTATAGATGGCACTCAGTAACGTGATACCGCTATAATTGCTGCAACGGCGTAATATCCTCCTTTTTATGTATGGATTAGATAATGCCTCGTTGCCAGTCATCAGGCATTGATTCGCTGTACCACATCTTGAGTATAAGTTGATGAACTGCTTGGCGAAGTTGGTCGCCTCCATATTTAACCAACTCGGCTGTTTTTACTTACCTTATTTTACCGAAATCGGCGCAGACATGCCTGAAATGCAGTATCTACCGAAGCGGAGCTTATCGTCAAATGTTACGTCGATGTCTTGGATGAAGTTCTGATTTGATAAAGTGTGGCCGCAAAGAGAATGGAAAATCGTTGATATAGAGTAAGCGAGGGACCGTGGAGAGAGAGAGAAGCTGAGAGCTGCTGGTGAGAAGTACAAATGATAGTGAACCCAAAATGGAACCTTGCGGTACACCAAAGAGGGGGAAAGGAATGGAAATAGAACCATCAAAAGCAACGCGGCAGGAATGGATGAAGGGGAAGTAGCTGATCTATGTAACTGGTGACAAGCGAATATTAAGATAGGCGAGTTTAGGCAAAAGTACCGTGAGATTAACAGAGTCAAAGGCTTTAGAAAAACCCGTGTAGAGGACATGTACTTCCTGTGAAGAGTCTAGACATTTGGCCACGAAGTTGGTGAAGTCTGGTAGGCTGGTAGCGATGGGTTCACAAAGTCGTGTTGTTCTTTTGCTAAACAGTGGCGGAAGTGTGCAGTTGACTAGCGATTAACATATTTTCCAAGAATTTTAAAATAGGAGAAGGAGAGGGAAATAGGAGAGTAATTTTCGGCGAGTGTATGTTCACAGGTTTTCCGTATAGAGATAATGAGGGCATCTTTCCCCGAACTATGAATTGTTTGATTTTTAGCAAAACGAGGTTAGGGAGATGTCAGGGTCGGGACTAACAATGGCATTAAGGGTGCTAATGAGGTACTCCACTGAGAAAGGGATAAAAAGAGGAATTGTAGGAGATACGGGGCAGGCTGCACTAAGTTGGGGCCAGATAGGAAGGAGGAGAAGAGTAATTACAAAGTAAGTCGATAATTGGGGCGAGTCCGCGGAGGAGCCGGAAAACTTTATGAGAGTGGGAGAAGGTCGGCGGAATTGCGAGTGTTGCTAATGCGGTACCAAATGGCTTGAAGTTTCTCCAAGCCTATTCGGCCTCAACACTAGTCAGATACTCCTTTGTAGGCTTAGATATCAGTGATTTTACTGAATCTCGGAGAGCTGTAAATAGAACGAGATCAGTATGGTTTCCGCAAAACTTGGATTTTTTCTTGTAGCGTGTTCTCATGAATCTCAGTGGTTACCCAGAAGGGGTAAGAGCGCAGAGACTTGGGAGAGAATAGGATGAAATAAAATAAGTGACAATGGTGTAAAAGAGTCGAGGGCTCCGATACAAATGAAAAGAGTGAGGATCATCATGAAAGTCCTCTGCGGCCAAAAACTTGACGTTGGATACCAGACGAGCGAGCTGTGAATGAGTAATACTGATCATATTGCTTCCTGCAGGGTAATGTAATTCTGTAGTGCACCGTTGTGGTCTTCCTTGAAGTGCTCTGTTAATGCACCGATAATGGACCCGAGAACTGTTTTACAGAAAGAATGCTCTGTTATGTCACCGATAACGGACCCAAGGAGTGGAGAATTGGTATGTAATCAATCATAAGGGTCTTTTAACGTAAGCTAACAGAAGTGTAAAAGACCAGGGATACCAGAAGAAAGGAGATCTAGCTAGAGTGAAGCGAACTCCCTCTGGTGATATGATACCTTATGGTGGTTCCATGGAACAGTGGGCTGTATGTCGTGGGCTTAGTGGATGAAAGTCTTTAACATTGACGTCCCCATCCTATGCGAACATTGCAGAAACCTCTACAGCGGTGTTCGGCCATCAGATAGAAACGGCAATACGGACCTGCCGTTCAGATAGTATGCCGCATAATGTTCTCGCTATGAGTGAAGCATTGAGGATGTAGATCAATTTGTATATCTAGGGAGTGTTATTTTTGCCGACGGCGGAACCCAATTTGATGTCTTTCGAAGCATTAAAAGCGCTAAATCTGCCTTTGCTATTTTGTCAAAAATGTTTGAATGTCGTAACACTAATGTTAGGTTGAGGCTGTTCCGCGAGTTCTCTCTGTGGTACTATATGGAACCGGTCATCTCTTCAATTCTGGGCCGTATGATCGTGGTATTCTGCTCTAAGATAATACCCTAACGGAGACTTGGTCAGCATACGGACAGATAGCCGTGAACGCGTTGATGAAATAGCAGAAATGGTAGTGGATAGGTCATATATTGAGAAAAGGGGTGACAACTTCACTGCAGGATATTTGATTCAATCGCGTCCACTACCCCAAGATGAAGGTGAGAGGGCCGGCCGAGAACAGGTGAGATGATGATGAGTGCAAGCTTCGGAGAAAACGTGGAGGCAAGCACATTGCCAGGAGCTGACGGCGATAGTGCGTCTGTGTGGTTGATACGCTATGTCCCTAAAAGTTTAACGGTAAACACACAAACTTTTACGGAATGCTTGAAAGAAAGGTTTTTGCAGCACATTAGAAGCAATAAGAGAGTGCTGATCCGAAGGTAAATTAGCCTGCATAGATCTTCGTCCTCGGGAGGTTCCTTCGAGTGAGTCAAAAAGCTTATGATGTTCATAGAAAGGGGTGGTGGTCTTTCAGAAAAGTAGTCCCGATTCGGAAAGGCGAGATCTATAGCCAATGCGATGCGTACCGCAACGAAATTCGCTGGAGACCAATAAATTTTGTGGTTCGAATCGGATAGGTTGTCTGCCTTCTGCGGGAGCAAGTTTCATTAAAGAGTTGCTTCAAGTATCCATGTTTGGACACTTTGCTAAGGCATGCATCAGCGGCATTGATCGATCGAAGACGTGGAGAGAAAGGCCAGATTGCTAAGTTGTGCAATAGAGACCCCAAATGCCTATTATGCGAAGAAAAGGCAGGAAGGGATAACCGGCATATTGCCGAAAGTAGTAAATGCTCGGAATTTGTGAAGGCGTTGACTGCAATAAAAAAATGAGGTTTATTCAAATAAACCTTGAGTAGACCACTTATGAAGCTCAGATGGAAATTGTCATCATAAAGGAACTCACATTCGACTAGTGGAATGGCGATATTTGCGTACGGTCGTGAAAAATTTGAAGACATTTTAGACAACCTTGTTTTCGATGAATAGGGAAGAAGTTCAAAGGTGGCTGCCGGTGACTACAACGCATAGACCCTAAAATGGGGAAGCAAGGAGAGTAGTGCAAGGTGATATGTCCTAGCAGGTTAGCTAGACTTCACCAACGATGATCATCAGGCAATCAATTTTGAACTAACGAGGGAGTCACAGGCCCGGGAGGTAGGATGCCTAAAGCCGAGCGATTAGTTTACAAAGGGATTAGATGAGGAAAACTTTTTGGAAGTGTGGCTAGGCCAACCTATTAAGCAGGCCATGCCATTGTGAGAGCTCTTTATGTCACACAATGCACAGCCAAGGCATGTGACGCGTCCATGCCTAGAAGTCGCTCATTCTCCTGTAGAAGGCCCAACTACTGTCGCTATAGTGAATTGACCAGCCTACGATCAGCCTGCTACCGTATGCTTTCAAGGAAGTCCGCAAAAATCTCAAGCTTGTCATTCATTAGAGGGAATGTTTTAGGGAGCTGTCCTCGGAAGCGGATGTAAATCCGTGGGAAGCGCCTATAGAATTGTGATTTCGCGGTTTAGAGGCCGCTTATCTCCACAGATCACGTGCCTTACTCTCTTGTTGAAAATCGTCTAAGGGTCATTTTCCCCAGCAAGAGAGGGATTCTGATACATTTTAAAGATCTCTGAATGTAACGACAATTTCTGCAGTAATCATGGACGAGCTATTGGAGATCTATAGCAGAATAGGTGATAATAAAGTTCCGTGCCTGGACCGCATACCGTCCTTAAGTTCGCAGTAAAATCCAACCCGAACATGTGCACTGAATTGTTCGTAGCGTGCATATCGGAGAGGATGTTTCCTACAGCGGCAGAAGCTGGTATTGCAACCTAAAGTTGGTAAACCTCTAGGTGAGCCATCCTTGTGGAAACTGTTGGAGAACGTAATCTCCCGGTTATTAAGGAGGTCTTTCAGATCGGTAGTTTGGGTTCCGTAAAGCCAGATCCACCATAGATACCATCAAATTGGTTACTTGATTGGCCGAGGACGCGATTCACGGAAAGGGTAGTACCAGCAAATGTTGCATAGTGGTAACCCTGGAAGTGAGCGATGCGTTCAATTTGACCAGTTGTAGTTTAATACGGAAAACCCTTGCAGCGACCTATCTTACTGCTATTGTCGATAACTATTTAGTAGAAAAGAGGCTTTGGTATGAAACCGATGACGGACCCCAGGAGTACATTTTATCTGCAGGTGTTTCACACGCCCCTGTACTGGACCCACTACTGTGGAACATTATGTGCAATAATGTACTTAATCTTCGGATCTCGGAGGGGTCACGGTGGTGAATTACGCCGGCTGTGTAGCATTGGTCATATCGCGAGTATGCCGAACTTGGAAGGGTCATCGTATACTTGTAGGCTACTTATTGCCAGGGTGGTGAGCTCGAACTTGCTTTATGCGACCCCTATTTGGAGTACATAATGCTGATAAATTGAGTGCGGTCTATAGGAAGAAAGCCTTAAGGATGTGTTCTGCTTTCAGAGCCGTCTCAGATGAAGCTGCATTCGGTATCTCGGAAATGATGTCAATTGACATTTTGGTAGATGGGATGACGAGGACACAAAATTTGAAGTCAGTTTCTGCTTTGTCGCGAATAAAGAACACCGAAAGGGAGAAATCTGTAAATAGATGGAGCGTAGGAACCACTCGAGATAGGGTCGGTCGTCCCACAGGCTGATTCCTACCATCAAGGAGTAGCTAGGGGGACAACACGGGGAGATTAATTATAATCTCACCCAGTTTCTGACGGGGCATGGAGGACATTGCCGATGAAAATTGCTCGATTTGCCCGATTCTCGAAACTGCGAGGGAGTCCACGAAGGCGAAGTGTTCTTCTATTTAGGAAATTTTAGGTGAAGCACTGATACCAGAAAATGTGGTGAGGAGAATGTTAGCATCGCAGGAGGATTGGTTTACACAAAACCTTAAAAAGGCAGACAGACTGACAGACGATTTGAATGAAGTCTCTGAAAATTTTGTTACTCCTTTAGTAAGGCCAATGATTACCTATGGAGCAGTAATCTGGGCAGAAAGAACCCAACTCAGCACACAAGCAAGGGAATTACATAAGCTCCAAAGGCTGGCTTGCGTGTGTATCAGTGGGGCAATGAGGACATGCCCAATGGCATCCTTGGGCATCCCCTTCTGGGATTAACCACTCTCCATCTGCACATAGAGATGCAGGCAAGGAGATCAATATTCAGGATGGCCGGTAGTATGAGTGAGGCGGGGAGCTGCCTAAATCGAAGGAAGATTGATATTCTTTCCAGGCGGTATCCTGAATTACTGATACCAAGGGATAACGTGACAACGAGGTTTCACTTCGATAAGAAGTTTGAAACACATCGGAGTAACAAGGCAAACTGGGAAAGCGTGGCTGCGACATCTGGCTTAAACCAGCAACTAATTACTTGGTACAGTGACGGATCCTTCACAGCAGAGAGAGCGGATGTCGGTGTTATTGGTCCAAGGAAAATGTACTTTGAGCCAATGGACAGGTACCCTAGCATATTCCAGGCGGAAATATACGCCATAGACAAATGTGCCTTCTTTAATCTGCAAAGGAACTATAGGGGGCAGAACATAGCTATCCTCACCGATAGCCAAGCAGCGATCAAGGCACTTAGGTCCAACCAGGTGAACTCTAAACTGGTATAGGAATGCCTTGAGAGACTGAATACACTCGGCTCGTCCAACAAGGTTTGGAAACTTTGGGTGCCAGGCCATGCTGGGTTGGAAGGCAACGAGGCAACGGATGAACTAGCCAAGAAGGGAGCAGGGATGCCTTTACACGGGCCAGAACCCTTCTGTGGAATCGGAAACGGTTTCATGGCTATGAATCTAAGAAACGAAGAGAAACGGTTGAGGAAATTATATTGGGCAGGCCTACCAGGGATGGAGCAGTCCAGGGTGCTTATTGGGGGATACGAACCCATGCGTACAAAGGATTGCTTAAACCTCACCAAAAAGAACCTCCGAATCATAGTGGGAATTCTCACTGGTCATTGTCGGTAGAACTATCACCTAGGGAAGCTAGGGATATCTACGGACACTGCCTGCAGGTTTTTTTGAGGAGGAGGACGAAACCTCTATGCACGTCCTGGGACAGTGTCCGGCACTTGTGCAAATTAGGTCGAGATATCTGGGAGAACACTTAATACCAGATGCAAAGCTGAAACATCTGGAAGTGGGGAACATACTAAAGTTCCTAACGGTTACAGGCCTGCTTGAAATACAATGATCAATAGGTACACTATAACCAGTAAAATGGGCACAATAGTTCTTCAAGGACGCGGTGCGAGTTTCCCTTAACAGAATAATAATAATGCTCCTTTACTTCACCAACTGTCATTGACTTAGTGAGATACAAGGACCATGCTGGATGTAAAACATGCCAACGTGGAGCCAACAGGAAACTTTGGCCAGTTCAGTTCAATGGTGGGGCTTGACAATGCGAATTGTACTGTATGTCAAGTCTGGTGGGTATGGTCTGCTGCTAAAAAAATTTCTCGTGTTTTATTGTGAGTAAGCACAGGTGTGCAGCTTTCATCATCTGTCGCCAGTGATTGGCAAGCAGTGTGAATAGAATTCATCTTTCACAATCGCCAGTGAAATACAGGTTTTGCTTAGCAAAGGATTATCAAGAGCGGAGTTTCGCCTGGCCAGTCCATCGACCGGAATTTTTCTCTGAGTTTCTATGTGCGTTAATCCAGAAAAGGGTGGCTTTAAGGGTGTCGCCTGTCTCTGCACTGTTCCACCAACCTGGAGGATGTCGCCACTGAGAACAAAGGTAATGGTGATTTAACTGTCAGAGGCTCGGATCACACCACAGCCAATCAACAGGCCAACGTTGTCACTTTCTATGTTGAAGAAGGGTCCAAATCCTCTTGCTCCCGACAGCTTCCTGGAAATCTTTGAAGATTTCCATTTAAGTTTCAAATAAATTCAATCCCAGAGAAATCAGGGGCTGAAAGTTGCTGGATTAATTCCATCGTCTAGTTCTACATATCTTTTCCCAACTGTCTCCACATTATCTAATTAAGAATTCAGGCTAACAATAAACGTGATTAAAGGTTAAACTCATGCATAGCTAAAAATAACGGAAAAAAATTACTTTCCACTGCGAGAGCAATTTCCCCGGGCTGTCGAAACTTTTTTTCTGAGTCACGATGTGACACTTTATTTACGTCATCAGTTGGAAATTGGAACCGGTATCACTCTGCAGTCACAAATGTACTACTTCACTGCTTCAATAGACAGGTGTCATCGGAAAGGTCCTTTTGTATTGAAAAGACGAAATACAGAATGATTCATGTAAAAAATATGCAGCACGTGCCAGGCAGTTTATCTAGGATTTTTGCCCCATGTCCTTGAGATTTATGGTTCAGCGTGTACAACAAATAAGAGCTTCCACCACCCCCACAAGTTGATAATTGCAAATTTAATACGTACCGTGAGCGATATTTCCTTCATTAATTTCCGCTAAATCGATTAGGTTATCTCCTATTTTCAGTCCTCTCACGCATCCTATGTATCCCTGGAGCTCTGGATGATCGATTTGTGTTTTTAATAAGTTGGCTTTATCATATCCTCCGACATTGAATTGGAAGTATTCAGTGGGAGGTGCCGGGGGTCGATGGGGTGACAGAACCTCTGGAATGAAAAAAGTCAAGGAAGGAGGATGAATATGTGGAGTATGCCGTGTTTTCAATCCTTCCCCTGTCAAGGACTTAATGGATGCGGATGTTGCTTGTAATGCACCTTTTCGGTAGATTAGCTGGAAGGGATTCTAGGGATCTCTATCGTGAGAGATTGTCTGCCATACCTTTGTCAGGATTGCGCCATGGCTTGTTCGAGTACTCCTCCAAAAGTAACGTGCCCCTGTCAATTGTCACATTTTTTCCATTGACGTGCATTGTTGTTGCCATGTCGGATCTAATTATCGCCACCTGAATACTCTTTCCGCTTTTCACTTCGTCATCCGCGATTGTTAAATTGACAATTTCATCGCCGTAATTATAGAGGAAGACGACATCCTTCCCGGCCGTAATGTACAAATGAACGAAATTATTGAAGTGGTCGTTTGCATAGAGAACCAGCGAGTCGGTATCGTACGTTCGCAAGTTGATGAGGATATTTTTATGGAGGATATCCTTGAGCATATTGCGTTCGTGTTCGCTTACGTTTCGCAAGTAGTTACGCTTTAGATACGATTCGCGGTTAATGAACGTCAATGCCTTTTCGTTAATGTCTGAAAGGACAAGAAAGGATAAATGTGCTGAGCGTGGTCCATAGACGACGAACTTAGATACTCGTAGCTATAAAAGTGTTGATGCGACACCAGACAGAGCAACGTTAAGACCGAGTAGTAAAAAGTTATATCCGTACTTACTTGTCTCACAGAATTGTCCCAAGTGTGCCCAAGGGTTGTTGCAGACGCACTGAAATGTACTCCAGAGCTCCTTGCATTGAGCTCCATTTTTGCATGGCGATGGAACGCAAGATGGCTTACAGTCCTTTATGATTTCTGAAAGATGTACAGACATGTAACTGTAAATGTCGAGGATCTCGCCATTGACGACGAGACCGCGGAAACATCCAATTAGTCCTTGCTTAACGGATTGCTTCTTTAGAAGGTCCCTGCAATACACATTTTGAGAACATCGAATTAGAACAGCTGAATTTTGAATGAGATAATTTAAAGCTTCTAGGAGCCGTGAAATTGTGCAAAGTTTCGTCCTTTTGGATGTTGGAATGGATTGAATTTAGGTTTATGCTTATTTCGCGGAGAGTTTTGAAATGGAAAAGAATTTTCGAGATGTCATTACTTCCTTCGGTAGATTCGTATGAGGATTTTCAGATTTCTGGATGTGTTTAAGTTACTTTGAAGGTACTTTAGTAGCGTGGGAAAGGTTTATTGGTGGGATAAAACCTGCTG
The DNA here is from genome assembly GCF_905115235.1 of Hermetia illucens. NCBI lineage: Eukaryota > Metazoa > Arthropoda > Insecta > Diptera > Stratiomyidae > Hermetia > Hermetia illucens. The sequence goes on from NC_051850.1 coordinate 169,228,562, forward strand.
TGTAATAACCTTGAAATTGGTAACGATCAAACGTTTATAGTATCCCTGTGTAGAGTTTCAGAATAGAGAGGTAGAGGAAGTGATAAATTCAAGGAAATATCATCATCATCAAGGAAATTCAAGGAAATATAGTTGCTTTAAATGCACAAATCCATAACATGTGGTGGATCACAGATGAGGAAAGCTATTAGGATATCTTTTTTATGTCTGTGTTTTGTGGCCTTTTCGACACCAATCAAAAGGAGATCAATAAACTGAATTGTCTGATGCGTGTTTTTGAATTTATCTGTAGGGTAAGTGAAAGCGTTTACGCAGTGAACTCCTCCAATGGTATGCCATCAGAATACCAACTACATTCCTCCCCATCATCAGCGCTCCTCAGCACTTCTCTGACAACGTTGTCTGGAGAGAGCTCGCCTGTGTCCCCATAAATTTGCTGACGAATCCCATCCCACCTTCCACAAGAGAAAAAGGTGTCCATGAAAGAACAAGTATCTTCCATGTTTTGTGCAGGTAAGACTAAAAATTCCCAATTTCACCATACATTCCCTTGGCTCTTCTGGCATATCGAGTCTTAGCAGACTATCGGAGGAAGCTTGTGTGTGTGTGTGTGGTGGGGGAGAAGCTACAGCTTCTGGGCACGCAGGCCGTGTTGGCCCATTGTACTCGCCACCCCCGTCTAACGGAATATTCCGGATTCGTTAACTTATCGCAGGATTTCCGTTAGTGGATGCGATGCTAGTCATCGCAACTGGAGAACATCGCCACCAAAGATCTGATGTCTGATGCGTCCATAGGCGGGGCATTCACATAGGAAATGCACCGTGGATTCCGCTTCCTCATTACAGGAGGGATACGCATCATCTTGAGTAATTCCTATTCTGAACATATGCCCAGCTAGTGAATTATGGCCTGTCAGAATGCCCACAATATACCTGCAAGTCCTCCTGCTTTTCGACAGGATAAACTTTGCAGTACGCATGTTCGGTTCTGGCAGGAAAAGTTTGGTGTGTCGAGCAGCATTTAGGCTCAGCCAACTGTCATTGTGGGAAGCTTCTTCCCAGTTTTTGAAAATAGACTTAGCCAATGGTACTGATACTCCAATTGCTGCTTCTGGTCCCAGCAAAGCTAGATTGACCCCTATTTCGCTAAAGCATCCGAGATTTCATTTCCCTCTACGCCACAGTGACCAAGTACCGAGAGTAGTTCCACCGTATTGAATCTAGAGATAGAGTTCAAACGGTTTCTGCATTCCTGAGCGATTTCCGAGGTGATCAAAGAACTACTCAACGCCTTCAATGGACTTGGCTACCACTGCAGATTGCGATGCGCCTGCCCTTCAACCGCTCATCAATCACCCAGTTTGCCGCCCTTAGGAACGTATAAACTTTGGCTTGAAAAACCGTTGCATATTGTCACAAAGAAAAGCCCACTTCTCGTTTTTATTCGAGAGGTAGACTCCGGCTCCAGAACCCTCTTCTGTTTTTGAGCCATCGGTGTAGAAGACTTCCGTATATCTCGCCACGCATTCCTCTGGGTCTTCCCAGTCCTCTCTATGCTTCAGGGTAACTTCATATCTTCTACCAAACAGATGTATGGGGACACGAGAATCGGAAGGCATTCTAAGAACTGGATTCAGTCCTCCTAGTAACTCTTCCAATGCTCTGTGCCCCCTACATCCATTGTTTCCCCATAGATCTAATTGAACTAGTCTATGAGCTGCTTTCATTGTAGTGCTTTGAATAAATATATCCAGGGATCGCAAATTGAGTAGTGCATTCAGAGCTGCGCCGGATATCGTGCTCATGGCATCAGTGATACCCAGACACACAGTTCTTTACAGTGCGGCTAGTTTACGCTGAAAACCTTTTTGTCTCATCTTAACCCGCCAAACTATAGATGCATATAAGAATATTGGCCTAATGATGGCAATGTATATTCACATTACCACATGAGATCTGAGTCCCCATGTCCAGGTAAAGGTCCGTCTGCACAGCCCATAAGTTGTGAGAGCTTGTTTCATCTTTACCTCTACATTTTTGTTCCAAAGAAGTTTTTTATCTAGAGTGAGTTGAAGAGTAGTACCCCTCATCTCAGGGAGGCACGTATTCACAAAAAGGAGAAAACTGGATCCTTTTTGTGAATACGTAAAAAGCTTTCTAGATGTCCATCCTAGGGTGGATCCCTGTGCTTTCTCTGACGTCATCATTATTTTTCTCTGACCCACACACTTTGCAGCGGTAAGGAACAATGTCTTTCTTGAAGTACGCGTTGAACGTGCCTAGCAGTAGGTAGGCAGTTACCACTAACCCGTATGATATATTTAGGTAATAATCCCTATTCGTTGTGGCCCATCGAGTCGGTATTAAGTATGCAGGGTTTGCACAGAGCCCCGATTTCCCGGTGAAAAGTTTATAACGAAGTCAACACGGATTCTCATTTACCTCACTGATTTGGCTCGCGACGGTTAGTGCTTTGCTTTCCTGTACTCTGTCATTAAGGTCCACGCCTACCCACGGGAGTTTAAGCATTTTGTTAAACGGCGGAGCTTATGGCGCTTCTTCCACAGGCTCTCGTTGTTAGATTCGCTACTGAATTTATGACAGGGGGCGCTGGCAGGCCAACCCATTCCAGCGCGGCTCTGCCGGTTCCAAGAGCATCGACATATCTCTTTATGTTCATCATCATGACGTGGGACTGAAATGTTGGCATGGATCCGGTGTTTAGAACTATGATTTCGATTTTCGCAGCCATTTCCAGGACACGTTTCCATCTGGCGAGACTGGGCATTGAATTTGCCACTTCGAAAACGATGTCAGATAATTAACCCGCCCACTTCAAGTTTAATATTTTCTTAAAGATAAACGCAAGAAGAAACGTTATCCCCAAACACAAAATCCTGACAAATTATTCATTCGGCCTTGGGGGAGAACCCGAAGTCGAGGGAGGTACGGAACCCAGATGGCAACGTTACCCGATAATTTGAGATGCAATGAAGTTGGGCTCTTCCTTCCGTACTGTTCGCATATTACCATTAGATTAGCTTTTACCTTTGTAGCGAAATAGAACTCGTGAGAAATTTCACTTCGATTCATGTTAATTAGCACGATGCGGATCTTGCTAGCCACGTCCTAGCCCGTTCAAATGCTGCTCTGTAGACTGTACATCCGCCCGAGCCTGTAGTATGTGCAGCGCTCTCACCAGTCGCACGACAATTACTACGGAGATCGCAATTGTCCTTTATGGCATACCTGGCTGCATCTACGGCATGCCGTCCTCTAGTCAGAACCCTGGCAGGTTGTAGACGTGGGCCTATAGTTGGAGCTTCTGTGACACTGGGGGGGGGGGTCTATCCGCATTTGTACCTTACATACTACCCGTCCAATTTTGTTTTCCTCGTTGTTAAGAAGTTTCTTCGTGAATTGCTCAGCAACTCCCACCACAGCGAATTTTTGGCCTCGACCATTCACAGAAGTGATACCTACCATTGGTTACCTCTGGACATTCACGTTTGATGGTCCCTCCATTTCCACCTTTCCTATGAAACAGCTAAGATTTGGGATTTCAAGGTACCATATAGGCTCAAGCTTAGAAAAAAGCACCTCCTCTCCCAGTCAACGGAGGACTCTTTTGCTAAACAGTCTTCGGGTTTGATCTTATAGTGAATCTCGCTGAGAACTTCTGTAAATGTTTTGCCGTTCGTCGACTTATGAGCATAGCCGACGATATAGTTCTCCTTCGTTTCCTCATCTTTTCTTTTGGTGGTTCATTCCTTTGTGCGGGCAGTTTCCTAACGGCGGCGCTTGTTATTTACTTTTCCTTCTCTTTGCTTTCCTTTTTCGAACTCTGGAGTCTACTTGGATGAAGTCTGCTTAGGATGCGCATTTTCGTGCTGCGCCCAAGCGTAGTCAACTCAGCATCCTTTGTCACTATTTCATCAATTTTGTAAATTGTCTGATATTTAAGCATCCAGCGGTGAGCTGCTCTATGAAGTTGCTTCAGGCATCAACGCAACCTAGGTAAAGAGGTGTTTCATAACTGGAGTTCTTTGCCAGCTTGATGTGTCCATCAAGATTTTCAATCCATTCCATGTCCCTGTCCCCTGTCGCCTTTTACCGAGGCTTCTGTTGTGGCTTCGTAACGAGTTGTTTTGCGTGTAGGGTTGTCAGCCCTACCCAACCCCCAACCTGGAGGACTAGTTGGTACTATTTGTTCCGTTTTTAGGCGCGGGAGACTCGCCTTCATCCTTCTCTGTCTGTAGCTTTTCGGTAAGAAAGAGCTCCCAGCGGTCACCACGTGCAGGCGGAGATAGGGTTTGGTAGTAGAGCTGTTGGTGTTGGTTCAGCAGGCGTTCTCCAGGTTTTATGCTCCATCGTGGGTACCAGTCTACGTTTCGCCCTGGGACCTATACTACCCTTTGACCTACCCTTTCATGGTTTTTGCGGTTTGTAAATTAGAGGCTCTTATGTGAAACGGCCCGCATAGATTCGTACCAACGTTTTTACAAACCGCAGATGGTCTAATTCGTTCCGAAGGAAGATCAGCCATCTTCGGAACCACGGCTTCTCCCCGCATTCTCAGACATTCAACACATCTCCTGATGTACTTTTTAACCTTCGCACAATAGTCATTGTGAGTCCGGTCCCGCAATACCGGTGTACTCTGTAGGCTCGGTGTACAATTAGGTCGACCAGGTGCGACTTACCTAATATTATGAGGTGTTTCTGTTCGAAGGAAATAAGTGGCTGTTAAAACTTTCCACCCACGTGAAGAATGCCCGTGGGCTTCTCAATAAATTGGTTGAGGGATGACAGCCAATGGTGTTTTTCTACTGCCATCCCTTGCTGAATCCTCTTCATCTATTTTCTGAAGAGCTGCTTCTGCTGGAGTCTAATTACTGCAATCTCAGCCTCTTCCAACTCTTGAATGCATCTTGTCACGGTACTCACCAGCCGAGGACGACTGGAAAAACGAAATATGAAATCTGCACTAATTTCTCTTACATGAGCCAACGTTTCGGAGTCTGTTTGTACGACTGCCGTGAGAGGAAGCTCCCCTTCCAAGAACTGGGGTCCGCTGAACCACAACCCCTGGCCTATGAATCTCTGTGGACAGGGGCCTCTAGAAGCCGACAAGATTGAGCTTGGACTTCACTGGCCCCACAAATACAACCCGAAAGGGTACCGCTACTCCCAGATCCCAGGTAAAATTCTTCGCATCAGGGGTTGCGATAACCGCCACATGCTTAAATCGATGCATAAATGCAAGAGAAATCAGGTACTCTATCGTGACTAGCTCATTTTGCAGCCAAGCTGCCACCGGATATACCTCAAATATTCGCTGGGGCTTTTCTAGTTCAGGCAGGACTATCCCAGGGACCTCTTTCTTAATACGATAAACATATTCCACCACTTCCCTTAAGGGCCGAATATTTAAGAGCTGGTGATGCTTGGCTGCGATTTCCCCCATTAGGGTCTTTATCCCCATGGAGAATTCCGATATTTCGGCGTCGAACAAGAAGTTGAAGCAGTATCAGGTGGTTCAGTGTAAAAGGTTAAGTTGGTAGCAGTACAGTAGCAGCTCGAGCGCCGAGTACGTTGTGGTGAGGCAATTAATTAAGTTAAGGAACTTATCAATATGTAAAATATATAAATATAAAATAAAAGCTGTGGTTATTATTTCTCCCCCAAGCCTTAAGGAGCCTTTGAGCCGCCCTTTAAAGAAGTTCCGTCGGAACATCACAAGTGACCTGGAACAAGCGAGCCGAGGTAATATTTTGGTGGGTCTATCTGGGAATCGCCCCGTCGGTGACGAATCTTTTAAACAATGATGTGGCGAACGACACTGCACAGCGGTTTTCTTTTGCGAGAGGTGGGACGTCAGCACCTTTATGTAGACACAGGGGAGGTCTCTCCAGACAACATTGTCAGAGAGATGCTGAAGAGCGCTGCCAGCCGGAATCGTGTTGCGCATTATGTTCGGGCTCTTCTTATTGCGAAGAAGATTGAACTCAACTGGCGGAGGGACCGGATGGTAAGGGGTTTTCTGAACTAGCGACTCCTTTCCGCCCTTCTCCTTCCGTTGGTGAAAGGGATTCCCTGACTTGAAGGCTCCCAAAGCTGGGAGAGCGGGAGGGCTAGCCCGAAGTAATGGTTCCAGGCTAGTTCTCTGATGGCAGAGAGGTGTTTAGTTGGTAGCCCGGGAGCGTATTTTTGTAGGAGTCCAACATTCTGTGTGTAAACGCACTCACCTACCCTACTCAAAAAAAAGTTTAGGCGAGGAACTACTTTGACGTACAGACCTGATATTCGTAGGCCTGCTCCTCAGAAGTCGGAGATTACAGACAACTCCAACTATGGACTATATGCTGGAGGGAACCAAAGCATATTTCTGGAAATCAACAACGATGAAGCGTGGGGGTGGCTGACGTGCTATGTGACAATGACAACCATATATAATATAAAGATCAATAGTTTCATATTTCTTCTGTTTTCCGAGAACGTTTTCTCCGCCATAAATAGAGATAACCTCATAGCTATTTCCAGCCACTGGGTAGCCTTACACGTGTCATTTTGGAAGGGAACCACTATCTGCTTCATTTACAATGACCGAGTTCAGTGACTTTGCTCCCTGCTAATCTGTGAACGTAGTTCAAACACCGTTTTCGGTACAAAAGTTACAACCAGATTATGAATATTTCATCCGGGATCTATTTTCCACTAGAACAAATCACGGTATAACGCAACGCCTTCTACTCCATCAGATTTTCCCGGTACCACCTACGCCCACTGTTTCATTCCCTAGGAAAACAATTTAATCCTCTTAACAACAACTTGATTAACTTTCCTAAAACACAATGGCTTCTAAAATCCACGCTCACTCGGAAAATCCACAATTCCATCATTGTACGGGCTATTTCCGCTACAAATAACTTGTTTTTAATTAAAGTCATATTTTTCCATGCCGTCAATGCAATATACGCTTGGATTCAATTCGTCCTGATAGCATGTTCCTGGTCCACATGCACGAACGGTTTTAATCCTTTCTGGATAATCCGTACGTCGAAATTGATCCTGAAAAGGCTTCAATCACTACTACAATGTGTGTCCATCAAATTAGTGTCGATATTCTTTTAATATGGATTTTTCGGTATGTCCTTATTGCAGTCGAATCAGGATTTATGTCGGCAGAACGTTCCTAACCAACCTCAACGTGTCCTGTGACGTGTATTGGGAAGGAATCGATCGCTTTGTCGATGGAAGAAAGGACCGGACCGTTACACTCTTTGATATATGATTAGCATCAAGGATGTTTGGAGTGAAGCGTGGGCACAATAGTCCTGATGGTTTGCAGGCAGGGTCTGGACCCAATTTCGATTGGTTGGCCTCCATCTCTGGAAATATTTCCAAAAATATGAATAATGCGGGGTGTTGGTGCTTCCTGTGGAAATTCTCTATCATACGTTTCCGAAGATATACGAGGAGGAACTATGGTATCAGTGGAACTTTCAGATGGTTCCACATCGTCAAGGACAACTGTAGGAAATTTTACTCGAACATATATTATACTTACGCTGTGGCTCCCCCGATGTACATGCTGCCCTCGAAAGGACCAAACTCCTCTTCGGGCAGCAAATCGACCATTTGGTAATCAGTATTAATCATGAACCGAACGTGATATTCATTATAGTCGATCCATATTTTATGCCACTCGCCGCCGTTGAGCTTCCGGTTTGAGTTGATGACCAGTTCGCGAGTTGTTCCTGTGCTAAGGGTGAAATTAAATGTCAGCTGATAGTCGCCGGTCAGCGCAACCATAAACGATGGATAATAGGGGCGGATGGGTGGCTGAAAGAGCAGAATGGCCTTTTCGCCTGTCGTCCGGAACGAGAACGCTATGTCACCCTTTCGCCATCCGGGCACCTCAATGTAGGATTGCGAGGTAGTGAACGTAACCACATATTTTTGGGTATCTGTCGAAATGAAAATGAAGATGGGAGAATGAGAAAACGGGTAATTTCGATAGGTTGTAAAAATTGGAAATTATTATTAAATTTTGATCCTGAAATTTATGTTCGGGCGGATAGGATGCGAACGGCAATCGATGTATACTGAAAAGCACGGTCAGTGCTAAAAAAGGACGATGTAAAAGCAAAATTTCAGGATACGAGGAGACGCACGTAATTTTTCATTGAAATAAAATTAATGGACGGGAAAATTCAGGCAAAGTACGCTTAGGAATTCATGGACATTATAGAGTTTTTCGGGAAGGACAACTAACACGGTTGTGTCGTTTGAGAGAGAGGAAATTGGATTGCTGTAATACCTTAGATACGTACTTGGAGATAGTTTTCACTGGAAGCGTACGTCTGCTGGCTTTAGCTCAAAGACAAACATTCAATAGAAATATGACTGAGCCAGCAGAGAAACTGGGACAAGGGTGTCCTCCCTATTTTGCTTTACCAGGTCGAATTTGTATTTTAGGAGATTTAGGAACGGTTAAAAGCTAAGACTCTCCTGTCAATTCCTTCCCAATGTTTCTGCTATGAAACGCAAAAGACAACCTATTCCACTTAATGAATTATTCAGTCCCAGTTTATGCTGTATCCAGAGGGTAAAACTCCGCAAAACTAACATCTATTTCTGCACACTCATATACATACGTACTCGTTTCAACACATTCTAGTGGTCCCAAGGTAATACGGCCCTGAGCATCCTCCTCTAGGTCGTTTTGCTGTAGAAAATACATATTTGTGACGCCTAAACTATGTGGATCCTTATAGGAGCCTTCATCCGTATACCATTTATTCTCCTTGACGTCGCAGTTGCATGATTGATTTGGGTCCGCACACGTTTTGTTGACAGAGCACGGACAGGCACCCCTGAAAGTGTAAAGAATATGGAAGCATAAATGGAGAGTGTATGGCAAGTGATGTGAAGTGAAGTGATTTGTATTGAAATAGTATTAAAATTTTGGGAAAGGGTATAACACTTTTATGGGAAAAGTAGGCAGAGGCGAAGGACTAGTAAATGAAGCAGAAATTTCAGTATTTATCTTTGGGGTGGAAAACTTTCAAGATTGGACTAAATAAATCCTTTCTTTACAATGTATTTTGCTTCAAAGTTGTACATTTTTATGGAAGTTTTCAGTCGTTCAGTCAGTGTACATTAGATTTTTCTCTGAGGAAGGGATTATGAGATTTATGAGGAAAACGTTGGCTAGGGCAAGGGTTTTGAAGAAAATTACTTAGAAATAAAGTCGTGAGTAACGAGTAGCGATTAACGATTAAAATACTAATCACGATTAATTGTTGGTCTACGTTAATCGGTTATCGATTAATGATTAACTTGAGTTAATCGTTATTATTTAATCATGATTGACTAGCTACTAAAATTTTTAAAAGTGGTTAACATGGAGTGCAAAAACCTTGAGAAAATTGAAGCTGGTTGGTCAGGTATAGGAGGTTTTTGGCATATGGGGAAGGTTGATTAAATGACGGTTTTATTTAGCTTAAAATTTAATTATGCTCGAGTTTTCAATTGGCTTATCCACGATAAGTTCGTTTGCATAACTGCATCAGGAATAGTTCACTTGTCTTATCATCGGGTTTCACGATGAAGTTTGACCATTTATATGAAACGCCCTCGGGTCAATTTTTTGCAGTAGGTCGTCTTTATCTTTGCGCAAACATTGTTCCGAAGGATATCTTTTGTGCTATCAGATTTAGCAGTGTTCCCAAGAATACGGGAATATCATTGGTTTTTTTCTGGCACGGCGTTATAATTGACTGTCGTCAGATTGGTTTGGGATTTGGGATTGACTGTAGCTAAATTGCTTTGAAATTCTGGTCTCATGTTTTCGCTTAGAAGGGTTTATTTTGGAGGAACCTACATTTTGGTCCTTTGGTATTTCAACCGGCAGCGAGCATATATTCTCTGTTCCGACCGGCTTCCTCACATATTCGTGATACCGAACCATAACTGATCGACCTACGAAGTCGTTTCGAGGATGGATAGTTACTGGTCACTTCATCGGGAGTATTTCTCTTGTTTTGATCAGCACTAACTGGGCAGGCTTCATATTCGGAATTTCCTTGTCCCCCAGAGGCTACCTCGTTCAGAACGTTTTGTGAATCGCCTTAAACTGATGCCATCATTCATAAAGGTAGCGGTAGATGCGATCAGCTTGCGGGAGAGCATTGATCGGCGGTTGAGCTAAAAGTGGCCAAATATTAGAATCTCAGTGTCATCTGGAGTCTTGAAGAGCGGAACAAGCTGTCAGAGTTCAGGGATACCGTCATCCAGCAGAGCATGGCAGTAAATTTCTCATTTCAATGTTTGCCTCATTGAATACGCATTTGAAGTGGCGTTTTAATAACTTTTGGGCTGCTTCCCAGCAGCCTAAAAAATGTTGTGTTACAAGCAGTATGAATTTTCATGTGACGCCATTTTTTATGGTTGACGTTGCTTTCTGATTCTGCTAACATTGCTTACTGCATCTCCTTCTCCGTTTGGTTTTTACTCCGTCAAGACTCCATGGTTGTTGTACGTCTCTGAGCACCGTCATATTCTGGCAATAAACCGCTTAAATACAGCAAGAAATGCTTCAATGGGAAGATCGTTCACCAATTCCAAATGTACTGCCTTCGTGACCAGACAAACGAAGACGCGAACATATCCTTCCAAGATATTTGAAGGTGGAATCTGCGAGATATGTGTGCTGAAGGCGTCCGAATAATCCTCGTCGCAGTGCAGGAAGGAGGGCTCGGTTAGATTTGGATCGCGGGCAAGCCAACCATCAACTGCTTACTTCGTTGGTTCAATTATTTTACAAATTTTGGGGACCTGTATACCTGGCTAAGTATCATCTTTTGGCCGTTGAGAATTGAGTACCGCATTTTCAAATAGTTTCGAATAGTGTAAGTGCCCCTATGCAAGGTACTCTGATGACCGTCGCGAGTGATGTGGTAATCGGATATATTTGCATTCCATGAGCAGAAGAAGACTTTGCAACTTTTTGGTGACCGGGTGGCTCTTCTTCAAGTCGTCTATCCCGTTGGCAAACTCTGTCTCTTGGAGCAACGGTAGGATTTTGAGCCTACTTTGTTTGTTAACGAATAACAGAATATGTAGGCGACGTCTTTTACTAACTTTGGGAACCTCAAATAAGGCTTCAATAGATACCCCTGTCAGACATGCTCATCTCTTACGAACTCAGCTATCCTGAAGTCATGCTGGACCCTGCTACCAAAAATGATGCTTTAGCAACTCGTTAGCAGAGTCCGCCGGATTCTCCCTTGACTTAATGTTGCCTCAAGCCCAGGATTTCACACTGAGTTTGCGCATCTTCTTTTCATGTTCTAAATAGGATAGGTCAATAAGATTACGTACAGAGTGGTGGACTTCCGTAACGTTGTGCTGTTGGACTACCAACTAAACATTTCCTCGGCGTCGGAGAACTTGTCATATTACATCCTGCTAGTCCTGCCACTTTCCACCTTGGGGTCCTTTAAGTCAGGGAATGACTTTCATCAACAGTGAAAAAGGAGAAGAACTGTAAGTTCAAGGAACCTCTTGCCATCCATCGCCCCATCGGTCGCACTCTACCTCTATCAAAAAGAAGAATCCGAACATAATGAGCAAAATGGTTCAACCTGTAAGCGCTACTGAGCATCACTTTGTCAATGTTGTTTGGAATGACCTCCGCGGTGTTTAAATAGAGTGGTTAACGATTACCATCCCACCTTCGACAAGCAAAATAGGTGTGATCGGCGTCTTCCAGAACCCCATTGCAAAACACGTAGTCAGAAGATCGTGCCTTCCCCATTTTGTGTAAGTAAGACTGCAAACCTCCGTGCCTAATTATAAGTTACCATTTATAAAGTGTTGTAGTCAGCCTTATTATGCTTTCGATCCACCCTCGCCCCTAGGTTGCCAATGAGCTGTGCAGTTCATCTGCCTTTTCGTATTTTATCAACCCGTTTTGCGACGAAGCTTTCTAGTTGTAGAGGCGATTCCAATCTGCCAGAGTTTTGTTCGAAGACAACTTCATTCTAATTAATGTCTGACTGCCAAATCTTCTGCATCAGGTTTTTGGCCCCAATTGCCATCGGTGCTAATAATTATAGAGGGTCGAACATTCCGATCATATCTGGGAGAAAATATCTTTTTACTAGGTTTCTGGGTGGATCACCCTTAATTATTTTTAAATGAAAGTTGTCCTTCGTAGGATTCCACATCAGATCAAGGGCGGTGATTGTAGAATCTTGGGTGACCTGGTATAAACTCTTCCCCTTGGATTCCTAAGGAATATGGCTTAAGAGTTTGGAATGATTTGATGTTCACTTGTGTAGATTGATCCTCCGGAGCTCAACAAGTCCAACATTTGTTTGATCAGGACTGCCGTCTTCTACTTGGTGCTTGCGCCTTGATTATACTATCATAGTCGAAAAAGCTTTGAGGCGTCTTTTGGAAATATACAGTAGAGATGTTAGAATGTGTTCATTCCCGTCTAGTGAAGCGGCGCTTTGCCAGACAGGATCCGGCTTAGTTTTATTTTCTGAGTTGACAGCGGTCTGCCCTTCCTCGAATATCGTCCAATTATTTTTTCAAAGACCTACGTTCCTGATTGAACATTGAAGGCGGGACCCGTCAACTGCAGGAAATCCATTGTTTGCAGGGCAGGTGATCTCGACAATGCTTCCATTACGCAGGCCTATACGACTAGAGTGTAAATGGATTACGGGTCTGCGAATGACGCGATGTTGTTGTACATTACAATCTGCAATTGTCTCTAACAATGAAGAGGAAGCCGAAGATTCTTATTTGATTGCCCTTTCTGCGGAGCAGCATGCGTTCCAGCGGAATCTGCGGAATTTCAAACGAAAGACTTATTTTGTTGCGGAAATCGTCCATGCCTTTGGTAAGCGCGCCTCTAGTTACCAGGCCCAGTAGATATTTTTTGATCCTCACAAGATGCTAAGAGGCAAAAAGGCTTTTCCCTAAAAAAGTGAAACAGAACAAAATAGTCAAAACCGCGTAAATAACTCCGCCGGCTTCAATGAATACAAGGGAGGTAAAACCCCAAAAGTGAAGTTGTGGACAAAGGTTGAGCCCAGAAAAAAGCGACATGTAAAGGAAGAACACTGCCTAAATTGAATATTATCACCGATATTCTCAGGAAGATCAAATCCGATCCGGAGTTGATGGACCCCAGTCTGGCATCCTCAAAAAGGAGGTTTAACACTAGGGCTTAAGAAGTCTAACAGCAAGATGGCTGAAAATGTCCTCTCCAAAGTGGAGAAATCTTTAGGAGAAGATGAACAACGAAAGTTGATATCCGCGAGGTCCTAGAAAACCATTAGGTTTCTCAAACAATGGACTCAGTGCGAAAGTGAGGAGTGTATGAGGAGCCACGAAAACAGGAACTATCAGTTTGGCGGGTGAGGCAGCGCTCAAACTTAAGGCAGTTGAGAAAGTAAACACAGGTTTGTCGACTCAGCGAGCGGGTGTTCTTTCAGCGCTATTCTGTACGTTTTAGTGATAGGCTGCAGTGTAAAGCTGACTATCAGTGTATACTTCGCAAGGGGAAAAAGGGTGGCAGGATGCCACAGGCAGCGTTTAGGATAGTCTCGGAGGCAGTGACGGGATGAGGTAGGTGCAAATCAACTTTAACCTTTGCGAGGCAGCGCAGGACTTCTATGGAATGGAAATAGAAGTAGCTTTCATCACCGAGTTTCATCGCAAAAAGAGCAGTGGGACGGAGCTAATGATGTAACTAACAACGCAACAACCTGGACGTGCGATTATCAAGTCCTCCGGGAAATGATTTAGTTCTCGGAAACTGGAATTGTCATGGCGTTGGCTGCAATTTGGGGCAGACAAACTTTTCAGAACTTTCCCCGGAGGCAAATCTAAATCCTTACGAAACAGCGTGTAGAAATAAAAATGAAAATTTTTGTTTCGGGTCTACTTGATGACCGAAAGCGGCAACGGGTGGCATTTGGCTCGTTTATATTGAGCGTGTAGAGTTACCACGAAGAAGATGAAAGGACGAACACCATAGCTGCCCTGCCTATAACTTCTTCTTAATATAGTGACGGTGTGTTGTGTTGTGGTGTGTTGTTTAATCCACTGGTAATCATCTACCCCAGGGTAAAAACTAGTTCTGGTCAAAACAACGCCTCCCGTAAAGCACCTCACCGCTTTCCAGAAAATTGGCTCGAGCAAGTCAAAGTGGAAGGAAGTGGTCGTTCGAGTCATGTGGCTAAGGTTAAACCGACACAATCGGGCACCGAACAATTTTCAAACTCAACTCATGAATTCAAACCACAATAAAAAAGATTTGAACGTCTGCATCAATGCAAAGCAACAAATTTTGCTTCAGTCAATGTATCTTGTGGCAAACGTTACGAATCGCCTCGCAAAGTACGCAATTAATGGAGAAAATGCGAACAGCTGGAGCGAATACGAGTTTCGCGGGGTAAATAATGAAATTAAATGGGGAAAATATGAATTCCGTGGAGAAAAATACGAATCTGGTTACGAAAATTAATAACTCGGTTAGGAAAAATACTAGTTTGGCTAGGAAAGCTACGAATTTGACGAGGAAAGTTAGCAATTTAGATGGGAAAAGTAGAAATTTGGTTGCTGGAAAATTCAAACTTGGTTAGTAAAAATACGAATTTGGTTGGGAAAATTTGTAAATTGATTGGTGAAAACACGAACCTGGTTGGAAAAAATTAGAGATAAAATTTGAGTTTTTTTTTGTGAGAATTCCGATTTTTTTAGAAAAATTACGAAATTGTTTGGGAAAAATATAAATTCGGTGGAGAAAAATGCGAATCCGGATAGCTGATTGTTGCGCCAACGATTATTATTATTAAAATGCGAATTTAGTTGGGGAAAATAAGGATTTAGTTAGGAGGCTGGGAAAGTGACAAATTCTTTTCGAGAAAATACGAATGTTGAGGAACACCAGTTCGGAAAATTACGAAATTGTCAAAAATAGTACGAATTGTACAAAAAATTGTTAAATGAGTTGTGAAAAATGCAAATTTAGTTGAGAAAAATGTGGGAAACTTACCAGAACTTACCAAAATAGGATAGGAAATACAAGAACTGGGTTGAGAAAAATACGAATTTGGTTGGAAAAATACGATATCGAAAAAATCCAAATTTGGGAGGGAAAAGTATGAATTTTGTTAGGATAATTCGAAACCGTGTGGGAAAAAACAAATTTGCTTCTCAAAAATTAACAAAATAACGACAAAAATTATATTTAGTTGGGAAAGGTAGAAAAGTGGTTGGGAAAAATGCAAGTTTGACTGATAGAAGTACGAACTTTGTTGGGAAAAATGCAAATTTGGTTGGGAAAAATATGAGTTTGGGTAGAAAGAATAGAAATTGGGTGAGGAAAAATACGAACGCGTTTGTAAAGTAGTCATTTGGGTGGGGAAACTGGATGTGAAAAATTAGTTGGGACAATTACGAAAAAAATTGGAAACAATGACTTTGGCGAGAAAAACAACGAATTTTGTAAAGAAAAATACGAATTTGGTAGTTAAAAATACGATTTTAGCTAGGAAAGTTGCGAAATTGCTTGAGAAAAATACAAATTAGTTCGGGAAAAATACGAAATTGATTCGGAAAAATACGAAATTGATGTGGGCAAATATAAATTTGGTTCAGAAAGCTATAAATTTGGTGAGGAAAACTACGCGTTTGATTGGTGAGACGCGAAATTGGCTGAGAGAAATTCGAGTATGGCTGGGAAAAAGCAAATTTTGGTAGGAAAAATCCAAATTTGATAGGGAAAAATGTAAGTTTTCATGGGAAAGTTATGAAGTTGGTCAGAAAAAGCACAAACTTGTTTGGGAAAAATCGGTAGGAGAGTGATGTAATTATTTGGAAGAAATGTGAATTTTCATAGGAAGCAATTCGGTTGGGAAAAATTCAAACTAAGTTGGGAAAGATATGAATTTGGTTGAGAAAATATGAAAAATTATGAAATTGAGTGCCAAAATGAAAATTTTGCAGTGGTTGTTAAGAAGTACGTTGAAAACATACGCCTTCGGCTGGGAAATTTAGAAGTACATAGCTTGAGAAAAGTAGCGAATTTGGTTAAGGAAAATACGAACTTACTTGCAAGAGATACAAACTTGGTTAGAGAAAACTCAATCTTGGCTGGGAAAGTACAAATGTCATCAGGAAAAATATGAACTTGATTTGGAAAAATACAAAATATGAACTTGGTTTTGAAAATCACGGGATTAGTTGGGAAAATTCCGCGCTTGACGGGAAGAGGTATGAAATTGGTCGGGAAAAATACGTGTGTGACTAAAAAAATTTTAATTTTGGCAGGTAAGGCTGAAATAACACAAATTTGGATGTGGTTCAATTCGGAAAAGATGCCAATCTGGTTGGGAAAATTCTAAATTTGGATGGAGAGAATACGAGTTGTGTATGGAAGACCAGGAAAGTTGCGAGATTCGTTAGGGAAATTAGGAATCTGGATGGAAAAATACATACAAGCTTGGCTACATATTCGGTTGGAAAAAAGGTTAAAAAAACAGCTAAGTTGTATGGAAAAAATATGGGTTTCGGTGGAAAAAGTACGAATTTGGTTGAAAAAATACGAATTTGGTTGGGAAAAATATAAATTGGGTTGAAAATATACGAACTTGGTTGGTTGCCAATTGGTTGACAAAATTTGAATTTGGTTGTGAAAATTGACAAAGAATATCAATTTTCGATGTTGGAAAACACGAATTCAGTTGGAAAATTTGCGAAACTGTTTGGAAAAACATGTTTTCGGCTGGAAAATTAATATCATGAGTGTAGTTGGGAAAAATACAAATTTGGTTTGGAAAAATATGAATTTTGTTCGGAAAAATATGAAAATGATTGCGAAAAATATAAGCTTCGGTTGGAAAATTTTGAATTTATTGAGGAAAACATGAGTTGTACAGTTACAAAATTGGTTAGCAAAAAACGAGTTTAATTGGAAAAGTTAGGAACTTTCTTGAAAAACAAAAAATATAAATTTGGTTAGGGGAAATAGCTGGAAAAGTTATGAAATTTTTTGGGAGATCTAGTTGAGGACATAAAAGTTTTATTGATTGAGAAAAATACACATTTGGCAGGAAAGTAACGAAATTGGTAGGGGTAAATGGGGATTCGGTAAGGAAAAGTCTGAATTTGGTTGGAAAAACAAAGTAAGGGGAGAAAAATATGAGGAAATTGATTCAGAAAATACGAATTGGTGAGTTGGAAAACACTCTGAAATTGGTAGAGAAAAATAATAATAAATAATGCGTTTGGGGGAAATGGGAATCTGGTTGAAGAGGTTATGAATTCGACTGATAAAACTGCACGTCGAGTTGTTAAAAGAAAATTTTGGGTACGATGACTAGGGACAGCACTTTTCTCTAATGTCAGCGAAAATCGTTCCAGGGAAGTAGGAGACTTTGTTCGAAAGATGTGTGTGACTTTGAGGATACAGATTTAATAAGGGAAGCAGCAGTACAACAAAATTCCATCTTTTGAAAAAACGATGAATTTCCAGTTTTGACTGAAGATATGCTGAAACTACTGGAGAGGATCCAAACGCTTTTGTAACTATTGAGGACCTTTTAGGTTTTGTAATAAATTCATAAATGCCTCTCTGATGGGAAAAAATCATCCCTGATATTGGAGTTTAAAATCTTGTTAACTTCTGTAAACATATTCAAATTCAAACTCACCTCTTGACATTACCTAAAAAGTCCACTGTGTTATTCATGAAGGACGATGTAAACCACGTACTTGAATGCAGTTCCAAGGGTGCCTTATAGCATTCATATTTTATGCTCTGCGTACAGTACAGCGAGTGCGATATCAACTCCTGCAGCATTTCTGGCGAGAATTCACGGTATTTGATATTAAAACTGAAATCCTCGAATTTCGCCATTCGCACATCAACCTGACTGGGCAAGTTATGTTCGACAATGGTTTTCGTTGCATTCTCCAAACTTTGAAAATCACATTTCACATGTGCCGGTGGAAAAACTCCATTGCCGTCGATATCAATTAGGTAAACGTCGGATTTGGTGTAACCAAGGAGTGCAAGTTCCTCGCATGTTTTTCGGTACTTGGTGAAGTGGCAGTTTTTGCCTATGTACCCGATATCCTTGCAATCACATGTAATCCTATCGTCCTTGACAAAACATTTACCGCCATGTTCACATGTGTTGGGACGTTTACAAGGATCGATGTATTTACAGTTATCTAGGGCGATTTCACCAACAACTCGCTCCGTTTTGACAACGTACCGGGGCTCGATGGCGAACCCGTTTATTTCCAAATCGCGCATACAACCCACCAGGCCCGAGGTGGAGGCTCGCAGGCTACTACCGATTATCACCTTGTCACCAATTGTGAACGTTAGTGGGAACTTTTGGGTTTGCGAGTGTCGATAGTCGACGGTGAATTTGATTTCGCCATTTTTGTAGTCCAGCTCGACGGCATGCCAAGAGGTTGCGCTGGCAATTTTCAGGCTGATGGAGTGGGTGATGTTGCTATCGTTGATATCCGGAATCAGTTCAAAGCTCAGCTTATCCGTACTCATGCGAATCTTTTTCGAGTTGATAGAATCCAGCGTGATTGCCATTATGTGAACAAGTCGACATGGAAAGAGAAAAGGGAATTCATGAATATAAAACACTGACTAATCCGCATTTGCATATTGAATAACAAAGGCGCAATAGTTGTCACCAAACTATTTATATAAGTGAAAGGATGAGCGAAGGACTATCAGCTATCCAACTTTAATTTGCTTTTTGAACATTGTTTAATAAAAAAATCAAAATGATCCATGCAGGCCCACGTGCTTGCTTCCAGGAAATCCAACGCTTCCGCACTATAATCCATGTCTTCCTCAAAAAATCAAACTACCCTCTGCCATTTTGAAAATTAGATTTTCAAAATACTCATATTCCGCCATTTTCAACGTGGGGCAACAGAATCTAATTTAAGTAAAATCAGGGTCGTGGCTACGGATAACGTTCAACGCCAACTACATCCTAACAACAAGGGGAATTTCCGCTTCATAAACTCCCACATTTTCCCTGGAGGAAACTCCCTAATCCTTCACCGAGGCGAATCATACAACATTAATAGTTTCGCTCTCCAAGTATTCCGCAATGCCTTTAATGCAGGAGTTTCCCATTCAATGAACAGAAGACTTATTCGCGCAAAGTACAAGTTAATGTAATCCATTGAAAAGTTGGAATGTTTGTAACGAGGACATGACACCGGAGTGAGGTATTGAGATTTGGTCATGTTGAAGTGATGTTGGTGGAAGTTTCTCTGGATTAAATCCAGTGGTGTTGACTTGATATCGAATGTTATGTGTTGTTGAATGGTGTTTGTTATTATATTAAATACGTTGATCCGCAGAGGAAAAGGACTCCTGTTCAGTCTTTTACTGGAGACTCAGAATCTTGAGTGGCTCTAAGGATACTGACCGAACCGTTTGGCCTATGATATGGTCTTTTCATTTTAGTAATGTAGCGCTCCTCTTAACAAGCTCTTCCTCGGTACAGTGAAGTCTGACGTTCACTTCACTGGGTCAGATGACACTTCCAACAAAGTGCTCCTCGGACAGTAAACTGCCTTCGGGCAAACCGCCTTTGGGCAAACAGCCTCCGGGCAAACCGCCTTCGGGCAAACCGCCTCCGGGCAAACCGCCTTCGGGCAAACCACCTCCGGGCAACGCACAACCAAAGAGCTGTGTCAAGGTTGAGGGGAAAGGAGCGTTCGGAGCACCTGCGGCTAAGGGGAAACCGAAGCGGTCCTCGGACGATCCTAACTCTTCGACACAAAAGGCGACAAAGAGGGCTCGGCCGGCAACGGCAAGGCATTAAGCTTTGCTTTGAGTCGGTAGGTGTATACCGTAAAATGTTACGGCTGAACTTTGCCGACGAAGACACGAACGAGTGGCTCAGGCAGTACTGCTCCTCCCTTAACGATGTGTGGGAGGGTGCGCGACTAACCTTGAAAAGGGTCTCTGAGCTGCCATCGATCAAAAAGTGCTTTCTCTGGCTTCCAGAAGAAGGGCGAAATGGGGTCGGGGTTCTGGAACAACTTGGTGTACAGAATAACCTTAACACTTCCACCTGGTTGCTGCTAGTCAGCAAAACAGGAGAGAGAACCGATAGGCCGGGAACTTTTCTCACTATCGGCGTTCCCGAACCTGATGTTAAGAAAGTTCGGGAAAAATCGGGTTGCCGGCTCTACTATGGGCTGGGGACCGTCAGGTTACAAGTGTCGGCTCCTAAAACCATTGAAGGGGACATGCAGCCCCCGGCATCTACATCTGAAACATAAATGAGGTGCCACATTTCCCAAGTAAATTTGCAGCATTGTAAAGCGGCGACTGCACTTATCAGTCGTCGGATCAATAGCTGCAAGACATTTATATACCTCATACAAGAACCGTGGGTTGTTGGTGGGGCAGTCAGGGGCCTAAACTTCCAACATGCTGACCTATTCTATGCCAATGGAAGCGATCGACCCTGTACCTGCATGGTAGTCTCCAAAGACTTCCAGGCTAACCTGGTTAATGATCTATGTGATGGCGACACCACATCGGCTAAGCTAACCATAAAAAGTCAACAGGGAGATAAAGAGATACTATGGTGCTCTGCATACTTCCCCTACGACGCAGAAGACGTTCCCAGTGGAACATTCATCAGAGCTATCCAATATGCCAAAAGTAGAGGCATGGGGGTAATAGCAGGATGTGATGTCAACGCTCACCACATATGCTGGGGAAGTCCGAACATCAATGCAAGAGGATCGAGACTACTGGAGTATCTACTAGGAACCGATTTGCAAATCCTAAATGTGGGTAATGAACCCACTTTCTTCAACGTGGTCAGGCGAGAGGTCATCGACATCACGGTGGCATCTCCTGACATCGCGGCTCTGATCGGAGAGTGGAGAATATCATACGATATCACACTCTCGGATCACAGACGCATTGATTTCGTTATGGACATGGATCTACCTCCACCCACTCCATTTCGGAATCCGAGGAAGACAGATTGGGTAATGTATCAAACAGAATTGAACGCCCGAGTCACGATCCCTGGGAGGCGCATCAAATCCATTGCTGGAATTATGAAGACAACCCAGATGATCACAACTAGCATGAGAGAAGCTTTCGAAGAAAGCTGTCCACTCAAGATGCCAAAGAAGGGTAAAACACCATGGTGGAACTCGGATTTGGCAAAACAGAGGTGAACGACAAGGATGCTCCTTAATCGTGCTCTGAAGGGCGAATCAAGCACTAGCTGGAATCACTATAAAGAGGCTCAGAAGGCTCTAAAGAAGAGCATAAGATCGGCTAAACGATCATCTTGGAGACGCTTTTGCGAAGAGACTAACTCTCTCGAGGCAACCTCAAAGCTGAAGCGGATTCTGGTCAAAGAACGTAGCCAGAAACTGGGTTACTTACGTTTACAGAATGGGAAGTACACAGAAAGCGATGAAGAAACGGCAAATCATTTGCTTGAAGTACACTTCCCAGGCAGCATCCAAAATCTAATCTCCGGGCCAACAGGTGCATACAGCCCTCAACCGAGAGATTGGAATCTGGCATGCAAAGTAGTATCACTGGAGCGAGTGAAATGGACATTTAACTCGTTCCACAGATATAAGTCTGCAGGTCCGGATGCCATCATTCCTGCGCTAGTAATAGAAGGAATGGATGCCCTGGGTCGACACATTGGGAATATATATCGGGCATGCCTAGCACACGCTTATATTCCAATTATATGGCGGGATGTGAAGGTGTTGCTCATTCCCAAACCAGGAAAACCCACCTACACAGACGCAAAAAGCTTTCGACCGATCAGCCTAACGTCCTTTCTGCTAAAAGGACTAGAAAGATTAGTAGATCGGTTCATAAGGGATAGACACATTCCTAAATGGCCACTTCACCATAGGCAACACGCTTACCAGAAAGGCAAATCCACGGAGACAGCACTCCATGAACTTACGGCAAAAATTGAAAAGGCGATGTCCGATAAAGAATACGCTTTAGACGCATTCATGGACATCGAAGGTGCCTTCAATTATGCCTCATTTGCGGCAATTTGTGATGCGGCAAGACAGCATGGAATCGAACCGCTGCTAATCAGTTGGATATTTCACATGCTAGAGTGGAGAAAAATCCACATATCGGTCGGCCAGAAGTCTATTGAAGCAGGATATCTCAGGGGCTGCCCACAGGGACGGGTTCTCTCTCCACTGTTATGGCTCTTGGTGATGGATACCCTGCTGTGGCTCCTGGAGGACAAAAAAGTCTTCGCGCAAGCATTTGCGGACGACCTAGCCGTAATAATTACCGGCAAGTTTGCGGACACAGTATGTCACCGCTTGAATGCAACTCTGCATGTAATCCACAGCTGGTGCCTCCGCAATGGACTCACGGTGAACGCTAGAAAGACTGGACTAGTTATGTTCACTAGGAACGTCAGGTGGGGCAGCTATACGCTACCCACCTTAGCAGGGGCGGAAATCCAGCTGGCACAAACAGTCAAGTACTTAGGAGTACATTTCGACTCCAAGTTAACGTGGAAGCATCATATCCAGGAACAATACCAGAAATCCTGCAGATTGCTCTGGTGCTGTAGGAATGCGATAGGTAAGACCTGGGGACTTTCACCTAAACGGATATATTGGATGTATACATCTATAATAAAACCCATTTTGATGTATGCATGCATCGTCTGGTGGCCAAGACTGAACTTTGCTAACTGCAGGAAGCTGCTAACGCAGATTCAGAGACTTGGTTGCCTAAGTAGTACTGGAGCAATGAGTACTACGCCGACTGCGGCACTTGAAGCCATCCTAAATTTACCCCCCATCCACTTGGAGGTGAAACGGAAAGCAGCAAATGACGCATGTAGGCTCGATGCCATTGGGGCGTGGAAAGGCGGCCAATCCAACGGGAATGCGTTTATATGGAAATTCCTTGAAAAACATCCGGTAGCCCTGATGCCGACCGATCATATGGTTTCCAGATTCGTCTTTGAAAAGACATACACTGTCGTAATCACCGAAAGAGAAGAATGGTCGACAAGTAATAATCTTCACCAACGGGTCAGTCACGGAGGATGGATCGGGTGCAGGCGTGTTCTCGGAGAATCTGATTATAGAACTGGCCCGACCCCTCGGAAAAATGACGACCATATTCCAGGCGGAGATATATGCCATTTCATTGGCAGGAGAAGAATGTCTGCGAAAAAAATGGAGGGGTCGCACCATTCGAATCTGTTCCGACAGTCGGGCGGCATTATCAGCACTAGATGGCAACAACATATCAAGCCAGTTGGTGTGGAGTTGTCATCAGGTGCTGATGAAACTTGGCCGACTGAACGAAACATTCCTGATGTGGGTGCCGGGGCACTCTAACATCGCCGGTAATGAGGGGGCTGATACACTGGCTCGCCGAGGGTCTGGATCCACAATGGTGGGCCCAGAACCAGCTCTTGGAATCCGACCATCTACTGTCAAGTCTACTCTGAAAGGTGAAATTGCAAGGATTCACCCAACCGAGTGGAGAAATGTGGACTCTGGCCGGCAAGCGAAAATCCTTGTGAAGGAGCCTAGGGCCACTAGAGCGGCATTTTTGTTGTCCCTTAAGAAGTGGGACATGAAAACCCTAGTAGGGCTTTTGACGGGACACTGCCCCTTAAACTACCATATGGAAAAGATTGGGGTAGTGGTTTCGGCTGTGTGCAGCCAATGTGAGGAGGAGGAGGAAACTGCCCTGCACTTTTTATGCAGCTGCCCGGCATCCTCAGATCTCAGACGAAGACACCTTGGCAAGGTTTTCTTCAATGAAGAATCTGCACACACTCTGCCTCTTGAGAATGTTCTCAGATTCGCTAAAGCCTGCCAACACCGTAGGCGGGAAGCCATTGAATAGGCAACTTACGGGGATAGTACAATGGGCCTAGTAATGGCCTGAGTGCTCGGAGCTGCGGCTCCCCCCATTTAACTAAACTAACTAACTAAGTGCTCCTCGAGAAAGAGCATACAAATTTTGGGGGATGCTATATTTAGGGCCGGGGACTCGTGCTGGTACATTGAAGTTATTTAGGTAATGCAATGGTGAGCCCTTATTTCAGAACAGTTCGCCGAATGGCCAGAGCCATCAGACGTGGGCAGTTCTCTTTCTGAGGATGATAGATACCAAATGATATTTTTCTTTGAAGACCTAGCATAGCCTTTATAAAGCAAAAGGAGCAATATCTTTGTATAGATCGCGCTTGTTGCAGGGCTAACTGCATTCTCTATGCATTTTGATTTCTCCGCATGACTTGCCACACTATTCTGTTAATTTCCTTTCTTGTTTTGCAAAGGATAAGTCACCTATATTGTGCAGAATAGTAGAGGAGAAATGCAAATTTCTCAGGAAATCATCGAGGTGAGTTGAAGCTCATGGCCAGAAACTAGAAAAGTTTGGCTCTTTCGAATATGTAGATGTCATATGTAGCATGCATGTGATCTTACTCTATTAAAAACCCAACTCCTTCGGAATCCTGGGCATTTTGCGCTTGGCAAGGAATTGGATCAAGTGGTAACTCTTCCTTTCATGCAGTCTGGCTACTCTTCGAGTTTGTGGCTCCACCAGCCGTTTTGTGACTAGGCTTTGTCCCTCGCTGCTTTTCGATGTTCTTCCGGTGACTCGGTTAGATTGTGTCCTTTGATCTGGTTGAAATAATGCTTTTCAATATTACTATGATGTAGAGTGCGTCTCCTAACGTTTTTCATAGGAGGCTGAAGCCTCTTAGGACAGATAAATGACATGCTGGGTTCAACCTAATGCATCTTAACCGGCGCTGCACACACCGTGATGGAACATGCCACATGACTATTAGCAATTTATGACACTGCCCTTGATCCACTTACGTGAAGCATTATCCTTGCCATATGTATAGATGATAACACAGAGATATTTAATATTTATTTAAGCAGGTGATAGATGTGCCCTTTTCTCCCGACAGATCTAGCCTGTCTGATGGGTGCTTTTGTAGATTTGTCCCTTTAGCATTGTTCCTTCGAAGATTCTCGCATCGTATCCAGGAGATCTGAAGATGCCGTTCTCCCCCACTTCCAGGTTTCGTTAGTAGAACCAGTCGTTGTTTTTTTTTTCCATAACGCCAGGACCAGGCATCCTTCAGAGGCTCCAGCGAATCTACTGGGAACGTCGTATGAGAACATTGCCTTCTTGTCGCAAATCCTTGCCCAGATCTTTTGTAGCACCTGTTCTGCAGCTACGAGCATCGTATCGAGTGCCGTGCCCGTCAAAGTAGATCAAAATGACATCGCAACCCGAATAAAACGAAGACTTGTCCAATTTCAGGAAGGTGTCTACTGCAGGCATAAATACTAGCAGCCATACAAGGACTATCTGAAGGAGTATAAGTCGGCCATCAGGACTGCCAGGAAATGATTCTGGTTGGAGAATTGTCAGTACATTTAAAGTATTAGCAATTTTGGGATACTCAGTAAGATGCTGGATAAGGACAATTGGAGCCCATCCTATCCTAAAAAGTCTGCTAGTCCAGACGCATTTCCCCGTCAGTGGAGAGCACTGTCAATTAGACCTCGCTTAACAAATTCTATTAAGCAAAGTTGCAGTTGCAG
This sequence comes from Hermetia illucens, assembly GCF_905115235.1. NCBI lineage: Eukaryota > Metazoa > Arthropoda > Insecta > Diptera > Stratiomyidae > Hermetia > Hermetia illucens. The sequence continues at coordinate 169,254,262 of NC_051850.1, forward strand.
TGCGTCCTGGAAGAACTATTGTGCTCCTTTTATTGGTTATAGTGTATCTATTAACTATAGTGTTTCAAGTTAGCATATAGCCGTGTGTGGAGCTGCCAAATCTCCCATCAGGTGCGTCCCTTCGTGCGGATAAGGGAACGCTCGGTGGGTGCGTTATGGGCATGCCTATGCACGCATTAGGGGATACGAATGCATGGGCATGCTTATGCGTGGCCCTGGTAGGTGGGAAGTAAACACCCACCCGTGGATAAAAATTGGCTATGGGAAGGTTGTCGTACGGAAGGTCGCGGTTCAAATCTCACTGGTGGCAGTGGAATTTGTATCGTGATTTGACGTCGGACACCAGTCGACTCGGCTGTGAATGAGTACCTGAGCCAAATCAGGGTAATAATCTCGGGCGAGCGCAATGCTGACCACATTGCCTCCTAGTGTACAGTTACGGTCTTGAATGAAGTGCTCTAACACACTTCAAGGCCTTGATCCAACATGGATTGTTGCGCCAATGATTATTATTATTATTATTATTATGGGGAGGACACCAAGAAATCAAAAAGAAATATGGAGGGCGAGAAAGGTAGATTTTTGTTGTGCAGGGTTTCGGAAAACCAATACCGGCGGTTTTTAGGAGTGGGCAAGTGCCTCAGTAGTAGGAAACTTGGCTACGCTACAAGAGATCTTAGTGGAGTAGAAGAACAACACCGGATTCTTTTCGAAAAGCTCAAATCTTGAGAGGTCAACAATGAAGGCCACCAAAACAGCAGGGCTCTGATACGTGACATTAAGTTGTCCTATATTAGGGCAGTGGAGGAGAAAAACGCCCAAGCGTCATGTGGCAAAGTCGCGCGGGAGACGTAGGTGACGCCTTCTGAGAACACGGGCAAACGAACTGCGAATGGAATAAGTGAATCACTTGATGTCCAACAAGCGGCCAAGAAAAAAAAAGCTTTATCGCTAAAGGAAGCTGAGCCGGTGAAAGTTCCGGGTAGTTCTTCGACTACGGCTCCAACTTTCACAAAAAGGGAAGTGCGTGTAGCTCGTAAACCCGAACAATGGACAAAAGTGGGCGGCAAAAGTCGATTCGGAATTGTCAATCGACTGGGTGGTGGTGTGAGTCATATCAGGCATACGCAAAAGGAGGGACCTGATGCTGCAACTAAACAAATCTAGTCAGGAGACAGTGGATAGTTTCCATGGTCAGGTGGAAAAGGTGTTAGGGCGGAAGCAGACGTGAAAGCTCGAAAGGAATAGACAGTAATCGAGTGGAAAGACCTAGACTAGGTCCCGTCACGAAATGGAAGGAAGTGCCATTAAAAGGATGAAAAAGGCATATGAAGGTAGGCGCTGTTATCAGCTTGCCAGTGGAATCAGGGATTAAACTGATTACCGCGGGGAAGGTAAGAATAGGTTGGGTTGTGTGCTGACAGATGCCTCGATTTCGGGCACTTTCCAGCATCTTATCAAAGACTGGTCTGGAGATCCACGATGCATGCTGCACAAAGGGAAAAAGGGAGTGGACGACCGGCACGTTACAGGTGGTGGCAGGTGCCCAGCAGATAGGAGTTAGATGAATCGTAAGGCTAAATGAGGATGATACAAATCAACCTCAACCATTGCGAGGTAGTTCAAGACTTGCTATCGTAAACCATTCGAGGGTCGAATGTGGAGGTGGGGGTAATATGTGAGCCCTACTGAAATTATTTTAGTGGTACGTGGGTGAAAGACTCACCGGGAAACGTGGCTATATGGGCATGTAGACGACAAGCCATTTAAGAAACAATGGAACCAGTTTTGTAAGGACGAAAGTCAACGGCGTCTGTATCTACAGCTGCTATTCTCCTCCTAGCACAACGTTAGCGCAATATGAAGGGATTCTAGACAGCTTGGTGTTGGACGCTAGATACCAAAGCCCCAAAATCACCTCTGTCGATTTCAACGCGCCAGCTTTAGGCTAGGGAAGCAGAGTGACGACCACCAGGTGTCAAATCGTTCTTGATACCCTCGCGGAGCTGGACATCGTAATAACCAATGTTGAATGCGTGGCCACCTTCCGAGGCAGAGAGCTAGGCTCACTCGCCGATCTGACTTACCTCAGTACCTCATTGGCCAGAGGGATGGTCTGGCGGGTGAGTGAACATTACACCCACAGTGACCCCCAGGCCATCTTTCTCGACATCAGGAACTGGGGAGGCGACAGTCGAGTAAGCAGCAAAAGCAGAAAAGCCAGGATAACTGGCAAGAAGCATTCCTGGTGGCTTTAGAAGGAGGAGGCTGGAAAAAGTGAGTCAGTTTTATAAACAAGTAACTGAGGCATGCGACTCTACAAAGCCGTGACACAAATTCAATCACAGTAGGAAGCCAAACTGCTGGCGGAGCCAAGAAATCTCGCTGTTGTGAGCACTGTGTCTGCGAGCGAGGTGGCCTTGCCAAAGGACCAGAGGAATGCCATGATCTTCGAAATAGCCTTAAGAAGGCTATATGGAAAAGTATGCGGAATTGCTTCAAGCAGTTGTGCCTTGAAGTTGGTTGCTAAAACCAGGCCCGCGTGGCTCATAAGTAGATTTGAATCGTACATGGTCGAAGGAGTGTTTCCTGCTTAGTGAAGCGGCATTATGGGACGCAGAGCGCGGTCCACGTTCCAGGCCATTGCAACGGTCATAGACGTTGCCCGAGAGGCAACATTGATCGGTTTTGCAGACGACCTGCAGTGTTAGTAGTTGCGAAACACCACCAGGACGTGGGACTATATGCAAGCGAAACTATTCATGCCATCAAAGCATGACTCCAAATGGTGAAATTGGACCTGGTTGAGGCTAAGATGGAGGCGGTCCTTATCATCAATCAATCAAATGTCTTTATGAAGGAAATACACAAAACCTTTCATACCTGAAGCGTCCAGCTTCCGGTTTCCCGACTTGTTTTATCCGCTATGGATGTGCAAGTCATCAATCTTCGTAGTTTTCCTATATATGATTTCAACATGAGTCTTTCAGAGTAATTTTTTGTCTGGTGTAATTCCCAAATATTTGACACCTGTTTCTCATTTCACCTCCATCCCATGTAAATTGATGGCTCGCGGGTGATCAAGCTTATTCTGTGAATGGTACTATGGTGGTTTTGGATAGATTGATGCCCAGCGCCGCCTTTCTGCACCAGACACTAGTAACTCTTAGTCCAGCATGGACTCTATCACAAAGAGAATTCTTATATTTGGCCCTACAGATTAAAACAATGTCGTCAGCGTAAACCTGGACTTGTATTTCAATATTTGTTAGCTTTTCTATGAGTTCATCCACTACCATATTCCACATAGGCGGTGATAGCACCCCACCCTGTGGGCAACCTTGAGTAGTATTCATGAGAATTGAATTTGCCTGCAACGTTTTAGTCCGCGGACGAACAGCTCAAAATGCTACAGAAAGGAAAAACGGGGCTTTGACTAATTCCAGGTTCCAGGTGTTAGCTGCAAGCTATGGATTGATGTATTCACTGGTATCATCCGACTGTATATCACTCAACCGTTCCAGAAAATTATTTTCAACTATTTACTACACCCAGAAGCAAACGCCACCGTTAAACTGGTAACACAGAGGTATGTTTGGTTATCTATCAAAACTTATTGGAGGAATTGGACATGTGGTGGACCTTTGCGCCACTATTATTTGAATTCGAGCACGTTCATCTGGATCTTGTCGTCATGGCATGGACACTACTTCCTGACCATAGTCAACCGTTTCTCATGTTGGCTCGAAGTAGCACCAATCCCCGATCAAGAACCAATAACAGTTGCCAGAGCTTTCCTTGACACATGGATCTCCAGGGTCGCATTCCATTTCGGATCACGACAGATCAAGGAAGACAGTTTGAATCGAGGTTGTTTCAAGAACTCAGCATGCTAATGGCATGGTCGAGCATTTTCACCGTCAGCTCAAAGCAGCTTATTGCTGCTGATGTTACAATAGTCGCTGGACAGAAGCATTGCCTGTCGTGCTACTAGGCATTCGCACAGCTTGGAAGGAAGACTTCGGCGTAACTGCAGCAGGAATGGTGTATTGACAGTCATTACGCCCCCCCGGGAAATTTTTCTACTCACAATCCAACAACGAGCAGAGATGTGCGAAAACTTGTTCAAGTTCCAGTTCAGCAACCTGAAGTGGCAAACTCAACGAAGTTTGGTAGACGTGTTAGATTTCCCAATCGTTACCAGGCAGGCCTTCAATAATTTAACAATAATAAGATCACAGATTCACAGCTGGCGTTGTGATACGGCTTGGTCGGAGAGCCATCCTTCGTGAATTTTACATATGTGAGATATGACGGAGTTGAGTTGGCCTTGCTTCAGATGAAGGTCAGAATATTTGTTTCGATAGTAGAATTCCGCTGGTGTGGCATGGGACCGTGGTCTGCGGTTCAACGCAGCAAGGATCGATGAGGTGCAGGTAGGACGGTTGTCTTAGCTGCGTAGCAGAGTCGATGCAGAGAAGGAAACGTGTCCCTCGGATGAAAAACGATTGTTAAGGATAGTTTGCTTTGGAGGCATCATAGGGCTGGTGCGATCTTTCATAGTTGGACTGGAATAGTTCCTGGCAGACAAAGGCGGAGTATTAGTTGGACGGGCGACTTGGACAAGGTTGCTGATATGGCGTTATGGTCATGTTGATTATCAGTGGTATGAAATATTACGGTTTTCGGCAAGCCTGTTTTCATAGTCGCACAGTTGTAGACTTAAAAAATAACGACCTAAGTAGACGTTTACATCAGGGCTTATAAATTTGTTCGATACATTTTTCAAATTTTCAACCCTTACCGGAACAAAACCTCATTTCAACCCCGAAAAATGTCGGTTGAAAATGTTTCTTTTGAATATAAAATATCCTGTTATTTATGGTCACTGGAAGATAGCCTTCATTCAACTTGAAAGCCCGCTACCCGCACGTATTCATTAAATTCCCGATAAACAACAACCAACAGTCGGTTATGCACGATAGAAGTAGTTTTCACCTGAGAAATGACAACACCAAACATATTCATCCCTCGGCTGTGCCAGCAAAAAGGATAACCATCCCTCTCGAAAAATGTCGATGGAATGAAAAATTTCCACCCACATACAATTAAAGAGCAGGACCTGATGATGGTGGATATTCAGAGAGATGGCAAGAAAAGGTTTTCCGGGTTCCTTATCTCGAAACGTGGTAGTCGCTGGCTCCGTCCATTGACTGAGGGATTACTTCTTTTAACGCATGTCGTTTTTCATTAGCTCCGGGTTAATCGTGTAATTAACAAGGTACTCCTGGATTTGGAATTAGGGTTGTAAGAGAATGCGGATGGACATTCTGCTTCGGGAAGGAATGGACGCCGTGAAAATAGATATAAGTCGGATGTAATTGGATTAAAGTAATCCAGAATTCGGGCAATGTAGGAGTCGAGTAAAAGCTTTGAATTGTGAATAGAAGAGTTGGGAACGGGTTTCACGATTGACGGTAGTCACTGCTGATGGGAAGGGCATAATATACTAAAGGAGAAACGTTTTCCAGTTAAAAGAGAATGGAGAACGTAGAAAATCCTTTCCAGGTGACGGGACATTTCGTCCTTTTGATTGCATCCACTTTAAATCGAGGGCCTTGTTTCGGATTCTGTATTGATCATGCTTGGGACTGGGATGCACTGTCCTACGAAAGGAGAGTCATTGTGATGACCGAGACCATTCATGTTTTCCTCCGACTCAAAGGAGCCAGGAGATTAATCACGTTAGGCAATAATCCGTACCTGCTTAAAACAATGATTTGTCGCTTGGGCCAACGTTCCTGGAAAGGATTTCACAATACTCACAACCAAACCAATGGCTCCAGGCTACCTCCTAGCAAAATTCAAACTACTGGAGTCCTGGAGAAGAGATAGTTGGGCTTTATTTATGTATGTGCATGAATGCCTTGGTTTCCATCATCGACTGCACAAAGGACCTTTCCCAACAATAATCACCCTGCCCTAGGTGAATGTATCGAATTATCTACTTAATAGACGATTAAACCGAGTTACAGGGTCGTCAATCATTTCCTACTGAAATTGGTTTCCATCTTCTCAATTTCCTGTGTTTGCCAACACATTGAACTATTGTGATTTGGACGACCATCATCATAGCTTGTTGTGACAGTTCAGCCTGCAACTGTTATATCGATTACGGTGGTCGTGCCCTAAAGAGGACTTACAGGTTACTGTGTAATTTTCCACAAGGGACAGCAAAGACAATCACAAAACAAATCGTTTATATGATTGTTGGAATAGGATAAATACGGCTCGGGTTGGGGTCGAATCAACCAGCTTTGGATACGGTTTACCCTTATGATTTAATTTAACCAATTTTGTTAATGCTTCGATGTATACATTTGTCACTAATTCGGGGGTAGCAGGGAAGCAGTAAGGGGGAAGTAATGTTCGGGCAAAAGTAACAATCCAATTTGTCCAGAGAATGCAGTATGCGACGCGCTCGGTAATGAATTGATCATAGGAGGATTTCAATCAAGTTGGAATTAATATAATCGGTTTCAAACTACCGCAATGAGGTTGAAATTATCTATTATTGTGTTTATGGGATTGTATCATAAACACTAGCTCTAGGTAGTTATTTAGTACTCTAAGTAAATTGAGTGGAGTCTAAGGTGATAAACTAAAGAAGTGGTTTGAAAATTACCTTCAAGGGATCAACGGGCTTCCTTAGATTCATAAATCATTCAATGAGATGGAAGACATCTTTGGTGGCCAAATAGTTTGAGCCGAAATCGGTCAAGAATTTGAGGAAATTTGCCTAGGTCCCTAAGTTGATAGGGATGAGGTCCTGGTGTCGTTTGACGGGGCAAGGGGGCAACTTTTTCCTCCTTCGTCAAGGCTAAACTGGAAACGTGGGGTAGCAGTCGCCTGAACTCCCGACAAGTCTGATTTGATGATCTAGACCTTGATCTACTCCTATTTCCCGAACGTAAAGCACCGGTGGCCTCTGCCAAGCCTGCTGCAGCTGAGCGACCTGGCTTGAGTTGTCGCGAGACACCCCACCAAATATGGGTCGCACTTGGACCTCATGAACTTTGTCCGCGATGACGGCTAACGTATCTAGAGACCCTAAATTTCAACATGCCAGGATGGGTTGTGTGCTCTCCGGAAGCCTCTGCAGCCACAAAGATTGTAGCAGTTTGGAGCCGACTTTGTCACCACCCAACTGCTTTATTTCACGCAGCAGTTGGCTAGGCACACGGTCAGCTGGCATTAGCTCTGTCAGTAAGTGGTTAAGTTTAGCCGTCTAACTTACTGATAGGCGTTTTATGAGCTGTTAATTTCCTATAAGAGCAGTTTTCGAGACAAGCTCAACTGTCTCCCCATCCAGCCCGACTAGCGCAGAATTGAAACGGACGATATCCGGTGTGATGCCGGCCAAAGTGAATTGGGCCTCGAGTTGGAGGAACCATGCTACCAGACTCTTACGCTAGAACGGCGGAACCTGTACGGCCACAGTAGTTGCAATGAGACTTGCCTCGATTCCGGAAGACATCGTTTAACAGAAGTGAACAACCCAAGAGAAAGAACGCGCAAGTGGAACCAGCAGAGTTTAACACAAAGAGAAGCAAAAGAGCGGAGGAGAAAGAAAACGGAAAATGGTCCTATAATATTTGTTAAAGAGAAAGAGGTAGCACCGACTTTTGCGACCGGACGAGTTTTACAAACGATTCGTACTAACTTGGAATAACAGCGAAATTTGATTGTAGCATTTATTTTCTTCGGTGCCGTTTGTGGCGTTTGGACAAACGACACCGAAGAAAATAAAAACGGCACCGAAGAAAATAAATATTTTGCCTTCAGTTGCTTTGGTTTCGGCTGTAGATGCCAGCCACTCGTTGATTTTTCCTTCAGTCACCCGCTAGCGTTCTTCTCTAGCTTTCCCTTCTTCCTGTAGCTTAGCGGAGGTGAAGCAGAAAACAAAGGTTGATTAGGAGCTGAAGTTGCTTGGAGATTATGTAGAAGTACTACTGCGGAACTCTTGTGTATCCTCAACCTCTTTGTATTTCTCGGGCAATTTTGGGGATTGACGAGGAGAAACCATTTGCTTACGTCGTCAAATTTCCTATCGAGACCGAATGAGATAGGGGCTGTTTTTGCCCCTATGGCCGTGAATGATGCCGTGGTGGCTGTTTGGTTGCACTTATGCAGACCTCTCAGCAGTGCTGAGTGTCAGAATATATAGGGGGGGAGGGCAACATAGTTTCTGATCACTATCTCGTTGGGATAATGCTCTGAGCTCGAATAACAACACCGCCCACAATACCCTCTGACAATCAGGTGAGAGTTAACACTGAAGACATCCATAAAAATACCTATAAGGGGAAATGGATACCGGAATAACCGCAGCCAACAGAGATCTTGGAGCTGAAGCATCAACAAATGATTTTCACAATCATTTGAAGAACGTTATCATAAATACGGCCAAAAAACATACTTAGCCCTAGCCGCAAAAAGAGTCGGTTTGAGAATTCTCTTCAAGGGATCAATGGGCTTCCTTAGATTCATAAATCATTCAATTGAATGGAAGACATCGTTTCCACAGAAAAGTGGTGGCCAGATAGTTTGACACGAAATCGGTCAAGAATTCGAGCAAATTCGCCTAGGTCCTTCAGTTAATGGGAATGAGGTCCTGTTGCCATTTGGCGTCAAGGCTCTTTTTCGAGCATGTCGATAAAAAAAAGCGGCTCTGAAGGGAACTTTCTTCCTCTTTCGTCATCGCTAAATTGGAAAACGGAGTTAGCTTCGTTCGGACCCATGCCAAGAGTTTGGAGGAGAAGACGACCTTGAAAGGATGAGGAGGAGGAGGAGGAGAAGACGACCTTGAATTTTGCCACATTTTTTGGATCTGCTATTGAGAAAGAAACACAAATCTTTCGAGGTAAGGCAACAGGATACCAAACAGGTCATCCGGAATATATCAAACCTTGCATATCAGCACAAGGCTGCCTCTTTCAACCAAATCATCCTTTGGGCCATGACTCTCCATTTATTTGCAGAAGACTAAATATATTCTGGAAGTCGCCAGTCTTAACGGGTACATAGACTGGACTATCAATAGTTTAATAGAAAAAAGTAAGAGGATTCTTTAATGACAGGGTGACTCTAGATGACCGGCCCAAAAGGACAATAATGAAATTTAACCAAATTTTCGTTTCACTGAAATGAAGCGGTGAAAACATGACTTGGATGTCGCTCTTGGTAACATTGATAGCCAGCTTAAAGCATTTCTGTAATCACCTACGGGTCCTATCAACCGTCGTTTACTCTAATATTAGCTAATTCAGAAACCCTTTTATTTATTTAATGAATTAAAGACAATACACAGAAAGTAAATTCCTAGTTACATATTCTCCTCAGAGGGAGGAGCAAGTAAGTGGCTTAACTGATGCTTAAAACTAAGGAAGGAAAGAGAGCCAAAGGACTCAAGATGTAGGCCGTTGTAGGATCGGCATAGTCCAGGATTGAGGAGTGAAAGTAGATATCGAGCTCTACGAAAGGGACTTAAAAATGTCCGCACTATATGCACTACGAGAAGCGATGCGGAAAATTACCTTGAATCCGGCAGAGCGGTCCATCAGACAATTACAGAGTTTGAAAAGGATGCGTATGTCAAGGAAAATGCGGCATTGCTACAGCAAAGGGAAATCGAGGATGCGGAGCCGTGACGGATAGTCCGCACAGGGAAGGTTCTTTTTGAAAGATAGGGTCTGGGTGAATTTACGTTGTACAGCTTCAAGAGTGCTACAGTCACCGTTGCGGAAGGGGGACCAGACCAGACCATCAAGGGTGAACTGCAACAGACCACAGTCCAGTGGAGGCGAAACAGAGGCCAATCAATTAATGTGGTCAGCGTACAACAAACGCAGGCAAGTGAAGATGAAGATGAGGTCATTGATGAAAAACAGGAACAGTGTCGGGCCAAGTATCGAGCCTTGGGGAACACCAGAGGAAGGAGGAAAAATGACTGAAGTGCATGGTTAGCCAGTCGAAGATGTATTCCTCGATGATTTTGGAGTAAAAGGGGTAGTTCACAGTTAGTGAACGATCTCCGCCCTTGAGGATACGGATGATAAGGGCTTCGTTCTAAAGATGAGGAAAGTACAGTCGCATTCTTCGAAAGCTTTATTGAAGATAACACGCAGAGGGGGGGGGGGGAGGGAGGGGAGAGGTACTGTCTACAGTTAACAAGGAAGAAGTTAGAATGCCCATTGGGACCCGGTTCGACATTGATTACCAATGGGGAACTCAACTAGGGAAGGCGTGATTAGACGGAATGGCGGCAGAGCAGTCTGCACCTGGATTTGGTATCAAAGGCGCAGTAGTTGGGGGAGTAGGCACGGAAGAGATTTAGGAACAGAGAAGATCGCAGGATTGTTGTGGGGACTTGGTAGGGAAAAATTGGGTGGAATAGCGAGTGTCGGGCCAAAAGTTACCGCGGGTAAGTGTGGCCTCAACCAAGTATCTTCAGCTTCAGATTGGAGCGCATAGCTTTGAAATGGGCAAGACGGCGTCATTCTTAGAAACCCGAACCTTCTTCCGCAATGCATGCTTCAGGCTAATGTTACTTAGAATCTTCGTTGTGAACCAAGTTTGTAAGAACGAAGACAAATAGGAGAAGAAGATATATAACATGAGAGGAAATCAGACAGGATATTAAAAAAGTGCCAAGAGCTTGATTACATGTAGAGTTAGATAATATGTGATCTCAGTTGATTGTCGCTAAGGCTGAGTTGAGGTCATCAAAGTTGGTTTTGCAGAAGTTGAACTTAACAGATTTGTGCGCAGTTTTGGAGTCTGAGCGGGAGAGCTCTGATCAAATTCAAGTCGAGGGTAGCGAGCGTCAGTTTTGGCATACAAGGATGTGCAATTGAAAGAGCATGCATTCAAGAGGATTCGTAGTTCTAACTTTTCTTACCACGTTTGATGGGGTTAGTAGCAGGTGTGTCTCTCTTTGAGATTGGTTTTTATCCGAGAGGCATGGAATACTAAAAGAAGGGTTTCCTTATTTTTCATTTCTTAAGAAGTAACAGGAACAGTTATATCTTATACTTTGAAACATCTTTTCCAGTTTTGTGAACCTTGAATTCTGTCTCACGTAGGCTTTCTTTCTCCACATATTTAAAGGCCGGGAAATGTGAAGATAAAGTGGAAAATCCATGGATTGCCCTTGATAGCGAAAGAAGCATTGGGCCCCGTGGTGGATTTCCCTTCTACGTCCGCGATGTGTGGGCTCGGTAAAAGCTGGATTTTTCCGCTCTTTTCACATTTTCACAATTACTTATGATTTTTGATTTGATCTTAGGGTAAACCCAATGCACAACGTTTAAAACATGTAAAGTGCTGTATATGACGTGTCCAGAGAGAGTTTCCCTTACTTCTCAGTCTGGCTGGCAAGCACGTGAGGATACTTAAATGGGCCGGGCAGATGTGCATTATAAACTCTTGGCCCTTTTCTGCTTTTTGGATAGAACTGCTCTCATGAACGATCACATGCATTATATATTCCTTGCAGCCCCTTCAATCCGTGCAGTGTTGCTAGTTTACCTGATACTCAAATCTCGGAAATCAAGGATCTGTCCCAGGGAGTGAGGGAACCGGATAATTGTAAGGATGACAATGGGAGGATTATTTGCGCAAACTTTTTTGTCGCAAAGATCCTGGGGCGGATCCTAGAAACAGGTTTGTTTTCACTCTGATTCCTCCTGTTCTGACTTTCAATCAAATCCTTCTATTTTTCTGGTGGAATCTAGATCTGCAGAAAACTCAGGAAATCAACCAAATGACTTCGTGACTATAAAGGAATGACAACTGGTTAGAATATAGACTCTTTTGGAATATACTGTGGGGCTGGAGTCGAAAGATATTTTCACAAACTTCACGGTTGAGTTAGTGCAGATTTCTTCCAAGTACATCATCCGGGAGAACAGATGACTGAATTGGATGCGAGAGAATTGGCTTTATTGTTTCAACATGAAAATGTTGCAAGGGAGAGTGAAACATGGAACGGTGGTTAACAGAGAGAAAAAGAAAGAGCTGATATATTATCTTTCGCGAATTTCAAGGCAATTATTCGGCGGTGTTCAAGGACGGTATAGAACACCAAGGAAATATCTTTCTAACAATTCAGCTCTCGGGGACGTGCCGATCTCATAATATTATAGAAGGAATGTGCAGTTGGAGTTAGTGTAGTCTTCCTACCAAAGTCAACGAAGGATGACTATTCAAGGCAAAAAGACTTTAGATAAATTAGCTTATTATCATTCTATCACATTCCCGAAAAGGCGTTGAGGTCGCACTCGCTAAATAACACCAACATTGTTATAATCGTACGTCCAGTAAGTTGGCTCTCTATTCTTTGATTTCGAAGGGAGAGGACGTAACTCTGAAAAGTGAGCCCGCGATCGTGGTGCCGGCGGACATTGAAGGGGCTTTTGATTGTTAGTGTGTCCTTGCAAGAACATACAGAGAGCACGGCGTTGATGATACCTGAGCTAAGTTGATCTATGCTATGCTGATATCGAGACTGCTGTCTGCTGCATTAGATATGGTTCGCTACTTGACACCAGATGTAATGAAAGGCTGCCCCAACTAGGTATGCAATTATCACTGGAGTTGTTGACCAACTCACTGCTGCATTAGCTACAACAACTACCAATACACGTTCAAGTATTTGGGAAGGACGTGGCTGTGCTAGCTGTTGATCGAAACCTTGGAACGGTGGAACTACTTGGAACTATTTCAGGTACCTCAGCCGTGGCTAAAAAGAGGAAACTGAATAACCGTAGGAACGAGGAATAACTGTCTAAATTTTTGGGAAGAGGTGAGATATCTAAAGAAGAACGTAGATGAGAAGAAGAGTTGATATATATAAACTGAGCTTTGGCATTCAATTGAGGCCTGGTTCCACCAATTACATATGCAGTTCGCGCTCGCGGGCATCACTACTGATGCCACGCGATTTAATCATGCGCTCGTCGGCCCAGACCAGGAGTCGATTGGGCTCGTCGCCAACGTGCTTCTAGAGGGTTGTTATTCAAAGTTGAAGCGCATCCTTATCAAGCGACTATCGGTAAGTGAAGGAGCAATGCTGAATCACTTACTGCCGGAGCTCACCTTAGGCGGCCGCTCTCCGAGCCAACTGTTGCGTGAGATAAAGCAGTTGGGCGGGGACAATGTCAGGATGGAGCTGTGGTTGCAGCGACTCCTGTGCCGACTCCGCGTCTTTGAAAGTGTTAGCGAACACCGCTGATTCACGATCCACAAGGTGCATGCGCTTTGTGGTCAGTGAAGTGTTGCGGATGCCGGGTGAGTGTGTGGTCGTAGAACTAGATGACTTAGGACAGTGCAGGAGGATTGCAAGCTTCTCGGCAAATTGTGGTCGCAGTTGGGAACTCACAGCGATGGCATGTAGCTGTGGTTGATGATGCGATATGCCCCCATAGGGGATTGTGTTAACCGATGTATTGGTTAAATACGGGCTCTGTACCAATTTCAGTGTTAAAATTTTCAAATATGATTGAGACAATACTTAGGATTGGTTTCGAGGCTTCGTTACATTGCTCCGTAAAGGATATCTTTTTCAAACTCAACAGTCTTCTCTGTAGTGTCAATGGGCATTGCAAGTGCGGAGTGTATAGTCATTTGCTCATGTTTTTTAGGCCGATAATAGCAGGTTTTATTTTTTGACTGATTAGGAAACTTACTTGAAGCTCATGTTTTACTGAGTATCTCGCTCTTTGCTAGGAAACCGGTTCTAGTCCTCTCCTTCTTTTGAAACGTAGTGCTGTCAGCCTTATACTGGGACAGGGTGTTGTGTACAGTGAGCGCACGTTGTATGTGAAAAGGTGCAACTCGTTTGTCCAGGTCCTTTGAAAACTCCCGGCGTTCACTACGTGGAGGTGGAGATAGGATTTGGTAGCAGAGTTATTCGTGTTGGTTCAACAGGTATTTTCTAGGTTTTGTGCTCTATGATGGGTACCAAGTAGCACTTTCGCCTTGGGACCTAGATTAGTCTTTCACCGAGGGTCTTCCAATTATGTTAACAATGCCAGTGGCAGAGGAAGCGGTACTTGGTCATTCAAAATTTGAGGTTGAAAGGAGATGTAGGAGACTTGGTGAAAAATACTAATCGATGGCGCAACAATTCAATTTGGATGTAGACCTTGAAGCGTATTAGAAGCCTACAGATCAACACCGTAACAATATACTAGCAGACAATGTGGTCATCATTGCGCTCGCCTGAGATTATTACCCGAATTTCGCTAAGGTACCCATTTATAGCTGAGTTGACTGATATCTGATATCCAGTTACGATACAACTGCTTTTGCCATAAGTTAGATTTAAATCGTGGCCTGCCCTTGTGACGGCTAAGAGTTCTAACCACTGAGCCATCCTGTCGCAGGAATTAGTGAATGTCCCAACAAAAGTGGCGATTCAGGAAGGAGCTCACTAATTGACCCAGATAGCGAGGATGACGTGAACCTTAACAGTGCTAACCTGGGCTGGAATACAGTCCTGTGAGGATAGGGTTAGAATGAGAGTGGGGAAGGCTTTAATATAATAGTTGTGGACATATAATGCTTCGAGCTGGTGAATGCATTAGCGCATGCATCTGTATATCCTGATCAGACTTCATTATCAAATATTTACCAGTGGTGGTTATAAAATCGCAAGTGATGCTATTCATATTCTGTACATATCCTTTGGCTTTTTCGTCATGTGTGTAACTCAGCAAACACACGTTTAGCAATAATCACAAACACCGAACAGTTGTCACGTTTGACGGCTTCCACACATTTCATAAAATGCGAGCAAATGCACAATAAGCCACTGGAAATCTCTCCCTCATTAAAAAGTCACTTGACTGTTGCCACACCCGTGAAGTGAAACAACGAACGAACCCACAACGAACCCTGAAGTTATTTATCCACTTTTTCAAGCTTTTAAATCAGTATAGAAACAAAAAGAGAGAAAAAATTGGGTTTGCAGGATTAATATCCTGGAAACCGGTTTGATATCATCACTAACCAGGCAAAATCTCTTAAGCCCCGTGTGTGTTTATCTTTTATTGTTCCACCTCTCGCCTTATCGCCCTCGTCTCGTTAAGCTTCCCCCCACTTACTCTCATCTGCTATCATCGCAGTTATCCAATGTACGAGTATTATCCCCCGAAATCATATTTCGTTTGCTGTTGTTTGAAACCAGATTTTTACACTTTTTTCGGGGAAGGATCTTCTGGATTATTGCCAGGAAAACAATTTCACTTTTGATACATCGCCGACTTGCCTGCACATAAACCTTATTTGTAGCATTTCATCTTTTTATGTTTTTGATTCGTTTTCTGGTTGACGATGAACAGAAGCATCTTGTCTTGATGTGGAATGTTATTATGATTTTGAAAGCACAATTTGTATCTTCTTGTGCTTTTCTGGCGAAGTTGGTTTAGGCAGTTTGTTCTATTGAAACAAGGATATTGGAGCGAGGGTAATCACTCATATGCCAAGGCGGGTGTGAGCACAGGAAAGGCTCATGCTCCCCGAAATTTTGTGTTTTGCGAAGTCACTGAAGTTAGGGAATGTCATTTCAAGAAGTTTGTACAGATTGAATTGAAGATTATATCAAAGAAGTCTTGGAAGTAGTTGGGTTTCTTTTGAAGTAATTGCCCTCAAAACATTAAACTTAGTCCTGGCACCAATCCCTTAATTAACAGGGGACGTCCATATTCTTCTTCATTCAGGTAAGCTTGACGAATGCCTACCAATAGATTGTTTTCATCCCAGGACAAACATGTGAATCATATTTTCTAATAATCACATTGGCGTACCCTTCATTTTTCTTCCTGGAAAATACTCATTCTCAGCTTTCACTTCCTTCAAGTCACAATCATATTTTGCAGCATTCTGTACACTTTATACTACATACGTCCGTACTCTATAATCACGTACGCTAAGGAGGAAGATGTTGTATTGTATAACAAGGAAAAACTTGATATGAACAAGTATCATAAATATGAAAAATAGCACCAGGCAACGACACGTGTTGAGCACATACGTTAATAAAATATTAAGAAGACCTGAAAGTATCTCACGTTGAAGCAAGTCGTGGAGGAGACGATAATGAAAAACAGGAATAGCCAGAAACCACAAGTCAGAAGGGTTGCAAAACCGCATATAATAAACAGCGAAGAGCGGCATTTAGGTGTACATAATTACATTTCTCTCCCCAATACTGACATTCTATGACATCCTTAAATGAAGCAAAGTAGTCCCGAAAACAGTAAGTGCATACCATAAACGGTCGCCGCCCTTCAGGCAACTTAGATTTTCAATGTCATCGGCGGCCAACTTAAGTTCGAAATATGCTAAAGGTGACACTGCGATGGTGATGGGCGAACTTGAATGCCAAGGTGGGCTCTAACAACGGTCATTCATTGAACATAGGATATCATGGGCTTGGTGAGGGACAGTGAAAGATTTATCGTCATCGATGGGGTATTATCCCAACAAAGGGGTTGCGACAAGATCATTTGGTGTTCGACTGAACTGTATCATGATCAATAATATATCTACGATTTATCTTCTGAATGTGTGAACAAAAGGGGTGCTGACAGCGGCGCCGAAAAGGACCATTACCTGTTGGCACAAACTACAAGTAACCCGCCAAGAATATTGCTGAGTACGGACTAAATATTTCCCATCCCCAAAGGTGAGGTCCTAGCCAACTACTTCTTTCAAGCGCACCACTGCACCCTCCACATTTGTGATGAACGCTTCAAAGTGTTGTGAACGAATCCATAGGGTAATTTAAATCTTTACAAACTTTTTAATCCCAGCCAAAACCTTTTCTCCCAACCTGGACTCCATCGAATTTTCACAATGGGAGAACTCGAAGAAGCGGTTCTCACTATGAAAAACAGGAACAGGACCTGGCCTGATGGCATCCCGGCGGAAGTTTGTAAACTGGTGTTCCGCCAACGCCAGAATTGCTGCTGGAAATGTTCAACGCGTCCTTGAAGGAGGGCATTTTTCCTTGTCGCTGGAAAGTGGCCAGACTCGCGTTGATCAGTAAGGGTAAAGGAGACCCGGAGCTCCCGTCTGCATACCGACCGCTGTGTATGCTTGACACGGCCGGAAAAGTGCTCGAGAAGTTCATCAGGGGTAGACTCGCTGAAGCGATCCGTGCTGCCGGGGACTTATCCGCAAGGCAGTTCGGGTTTAGAACAGGGAAATCTACAGTGGATGCTGTTATGGAGGTCGTAGATGCGTTTAATCGAGCCGGGGCACACAGCCGCCGATCTCGACGGATAATGCTCCTCATAACGCTTGATGTCAGAAATGCCTTCAATTCCGTAAGATGGACAGATATGCTAGGCACATTAGAGAACTCCTTTCACGTGCCAAGCTATCTCTTGCGGATATTGAGGGATTATCTGAAAGAACGTTCCCTGCTCTATGAGACGCTAGAGGGCCAGAGGAGGATGGAAATCACGTCGGGAGTAGCGCAGGGATCCATCCTAGGGCCGGACCTCTGGAACGGTTCCTACGATACTCTGCTGAGACTCGATATGCCCGAAGAGTCGCGCCTGGTCGGTTATGCAGACGACGTTGCGGCACTTGTTGCCGGACGCACTGTTAAACAGGCGCAAAGCAGACTTGGCATATTGATGCAACGGGTAAGCGGATGGATGACTGCTCACGGTTTCAACCTTGCGCTGGAAAAACCGGAGAAGCCATCCTGACCAGAAGGAGAATTCCGACCTTGCGTCTCATATTGACTATAGAGTCAAAACCAGCGATCAAATACCTTGGTTTAATGCTCGACTCGAAGATGAGCTTGTTCGAGCAAATCAAAGCAGCCGCGGACAGGGCTGCAGCAGGAGTCGCGGCCTCCTCATGGGAGCAACGCAGTCCGTCCTTCTCTATGGTGAGGAGGTATGGGCTGATGCCCTTGATAAGGAGGTGCATCGTAAACGCC
Source organism: Hermetia illucens (assembly GCF_905115235.1). NCBI lineage: Eukaryota > Metazoa > Arthropoda > Insecta > Diptera > Stratiomyidae > Hermetia > Hermetia illucens. Next base: position 169,272,281 of record NC_051850.1, read on the forward strand.
TCGCTCAAGTGCAGAGGCGGGGAGCTTTGTGAGTGGCGTCTGCTTATCGCACCGTCTCTGAACTGGCTATGATGGTGATTGCGGGAGTGATCCCCGTTGTCCTCCTTGTTAAGGAGCGCAAAGCTATCTATCGCCGTAAGGGCGAAAACTTAAGAGAAGTGGTTGCCCGTGAAGAACGTCAACGCACCCTTAGCGAGTGGCAACTTTCTTGGTAAAATGAGCCAAGGGGCAAGTGGACTGCGCGACTCATCGACAAATTAGACTCATGGTTGAACAGAAAGCGCGGTGAGATTGATTACTTCCTTACCCAACTTCTAAGTGGGCATGGAGGTTTTCAGTCTTTCCTGCACAGGGTTGGGAAGGCGCGATCTCCTGATTATGTGTTCTGCAATAGAGTGGCGGATGACGCTGAACACACCTTTTTCTCTTGCGAGAGGTGGGACGGCCTCCGACAGCAGCTTTATGCAGACACAGGGGAGCTCTTTCCAGACAACATTGTCAGAGAGATGCTGAAGAGCGCTGGCAGCTGGAAGCGTATTGCGGATTATGTTCGGGCTCTTCTTACTACGAAGAAGATTGAACTAGACCGGCAGAGGGATCGGACGGTAAGGGGTTCCCTGAACTGACAACAACTTCCTTCCTCCCCTCCTCTCCCGTTAGTGAAAGGGATTCCCTGACTTGAAGGCTCCCAAAGCCGGGAGAGCGGGAGGGCTAGCCCGAAGTAATGTGTCAAACGGTTCCAGGCTAGTTCTCTGATGACAGGGAGGTGTTTAGTTGGTAGTCTGCCAGCGTGCTGTTGCGGGAGTCCAACACTCTGTGCGTAAACGCATTCACCTACCCCACTCCCAAAAAAAAAAAAAACTTCGAATCCATCTCTCCTCCTGTCCACTTTGTCAGCCCTCGTCCTTGATTGACTATATTTTTGGTCTGCGGACTATTTGCATTTGATTGAGCGTATTAGGGAGAATTCCAACAAACCCTGATCTGCAGGTGTTCGCTGGATTGGTACACAAGCGAACCAATTATACTTTAGGAGATGAGCTGCAGGAACAACAGGCTTGGAAGCTTTGGATTCCGGAGGAGCTGACGACTGAGGTAATCACCCGCGCCCATGATCATCCTTTGAGTGCACATGGGGGGGGGGGGTTGGTAAAACCTTGCGGTTGTGGTTTTATTGGCCTAAAATGGTTTCCCAGGTCAAGGACTGTATCCGCAATTGTGAAACATGCAAGACGTCAAAAGCTCTCAACCAAACGCTCCAGTCTCTGATGGGAAAAACGCTTATCTCCAGTCGGATGTTTCAACGCTTGTATATCGATTTGATCGCCCAAACCAAAGATCTCGCGCCGGAAATATAGGAGCAATAGTCGTTCTCGATTCTCTCTCGAAGTTTTCCTTTGTGGAGCCGATTAAACGGTTTACCGCGAACATGTTGACGGAATACTTGGAGAAGAGGATTTTTCATGTGTTTCGAATCCCCGAGTCGATCACGTCTGGTGATGGGGTACAGTTTAAATCCGTGGCTTTCAACGATCTTTTGAACCAGTATGGCATTCAACACATTTACACTGCTTTATACTCCCCGCAGGCAAACGCTTCGGAGAGAGTAAATCGTTCACTGTTGGCTGCTATACGCGCTTATATCGGTTCTGATAAAAGAGATTGGGGTAACAAGCTGTCATCCATCAACTGTGCCTTTCGTTCAGCGAAACACGTTTCGATCGGTACTTCCCCCTATCACGTCGTACTCCCATGGTCACCCATGGGAGTACCTACGCCCTTTTACGACGACTGAACGCCTTGCATGATGCGACCTTGGAGATCTGTTCTCAGGATAAACTTGCTATTCTGAGGGCAGACGTTCAGAGGCGCATCCTCCAAACAAGAGAGGCACAAGAAAGGGTTTATAACTTGCGATCCCGAGCTCATGAATTTCAGGTCGGAGATATCGTATATAAGTGGGTCTTCAACTTAAGCAGTGTAGCAAAGCGGCACAATGCCAAATTGCATCGGAAGTTCGTGAAAGTGAAGGCTATCGGTAGAGCCGGAACGATTCAATACGAGTTGGAGGACATGGAGGGTCGTAACCTGGGCGTCGTTCACGCGAAGGACCTCCAGGCCTAACTCACTGTCTGGATCTTTGCCTGCCTTTTCTCGTAAACACGCCGATACTCAGCCGCTTATCAGCAGTGATTGTCTCACTGGTCTTCTCTGTCTTTCCTCGAGCGGGTCTCGGAAACCCAGCTGCCCTGTAGTGATCGCGGCTTCGCGACGGGAGCGAAATTTCATTCGCCTCTTTCTGAATTAATTTGCTCAAATAATGCATTGCACAATGTGCAATTACCCTAATGTTCACCACAGATTGCACATTATTGAATGCATTCGGGCGAATTAATCTTAATAGAGGGGAATGATTTGCCACATCCGTAGGCGAACGCGCATGTTGCTTCAACATCAACTCAACAGAGTTCAAGGTGAGCGTAGTGGCATGGGGACCGGTTCTTGGTTGAACAACTGGACTGGTCGGTCAGATAGGAAAAAGGATTGGCAGCGGAGACAGCCGTGAAGACGGGAGGTAATGATCGAGGAATTTTCGCTAGAGCATCTGATGGTATCGAGCGGCCCCTGTCCTGACCCTGGAAGCGAATCTTTCCCACATCGACACAGCCAGGAGTGTAAAGGGATACGCTGGAGCAGAGCAAGTTGCTGATTGTTTTAGAGACGCCGATGGAGTTGTTATCCCAGCGGGCGTGCCACGTAAACCTGACAGGACTCGAGATGATTTGTTCAACACCAATGCTGGTATCGTTCGCGATTTGACTTCTGCCATGTCGGGCAATTGTCCAAAGGCATTAATTGTGATTATGACAAATCTTGTGAATTCGTATGTACCAATTGCCGCAGAAGTTCTAAAATCCAAAGGGAAGTACTATCCCCGTTGTCTCTGCGGTGTTTCAATTTTGGATATTGTCCTTGCTCGGAAATGCATTTCTGTTTCATGTAAAGTTGATGTGAATACCGTTGATATGCCGGTGATCGGTGGACATTCTGGTGTTACAATTATTGCGGTGATTTCAGCGTTTTATGCCAACGTTCTAGCATCCCATTGGATTGCGCGTGGTATGCAGTGGTCCTCTGGCGTTTGAATCCCAGGAGTTTGCCTAGTTCCGAGAAAAGGGTGGATTCAAACTGCATTTCCTGATCAGTGATTATCACTGCCGGGACTCCAAAGCGTGGGATCCACTCTCGACAGAGGACTTTGGCACAAGATTGTGCTGTCATGTCAGCCAGAGGTATTGCTTCAGGCCACCGCGAGAACCAGTCGATGATTGTGAAGCAATACTTGAAGCCGTGCGAATCTCGCAAAGGGCCTATGAGGTCGAGAAGGATCGTTGTGAAACCGCTTGGCCGTTCGAGAGAATGAACCCACTTCTTTTCTTGCATGCCTGGTGACCTTATACTTTTGGCATGCGATACACTTTCTGGTCCAGGAGCTGAAGTCCTTGGTTCATAGCGGGCCAGAAGTATTTTCTGGTAACTAACCGATTCGTTGTTCTGATGCCTGGGTGCGCCAAATCGTGAACTGCATGGAACACTTCCTTGCGAAAGGTGGCCGGAATGTATGGCCGAGGTCCCTTCTCCGAGTCTTCGCAAAAAATAGTGAGGTTTGAACCGCGCGTCATCTTCTTGTGCCATGGTGATAGCCGGAAAGTCGACTGAGGCGGGGATGTTTACTTCGGAGACACATGACAAAGCGTCAGCAACTATGTTGTCCTTCCCGGACACGTGCTGTATTTCAGAAGTGTACTGGCTTATGAAGATCAGGTGTCGAAGCTGACGAGGGGACGCGTTGTCGGGCTTTTGTTTTAAAGCATACGTTAGAGGCTTGTGGTCCGTGAATACTGTGAACGGCCTACCTTCTAGGGAGAAACGGACGTATTTGATGCTCAAGTACGCGGCGAACAGTTCTCGATCGTAAGTGCTGTAGTTGGGTTGAGCGGAGTTCAGCGGTTTAGAGAAGAAACTCAACGCTTGCGAGACTTGATTCACCTTTTGGTGAAGAACAGCACCAACTGCGACGTCAGAGGCAATAACGAATACGGCTAGGGTGCATCTTGTCGGGGTTCCTCCATCGCCTGGACAGCCTCTTCAGACTACACAATCATGTGTGCTGATGTCTTCTAGGCACTATGGGGAAAATATTGGAGCGGGTTATTTATAATAGATTACTCCCAGTCGTCGAGAGTCAAGGGGGCCTTTGAGTTAGGCAGTATGGGTTCCCTAAAGCCAGATCAACCAGTGATGCCATCAAAATGGTTACTGGCTTGGTCGAAAATGCGGAAGGGATTGTACTAGCAAACATTAGGGGTCGTTGGACTTACTGGTTGATCCCTTCCATTGGGGAGTGGCTGGAGAGAAAGCATCGAGAGATCAAGTTTAATTTCACTCAGTTTCTCACCGGTCATGGAGGATACCGTCAATACCTGTACAGATTTAAATTTGACACCTCACCTAATTGTCCAAACTGCGACGGGATCCCAGAGGATGCAGCGCACGTATTCTTCCAATGTCCTAGGTTCGTGGAAGAAGGGAGAAACCTAAAGGAAGGAAGTGCTATCACCGAAAAATTTTGCCCGGAGAATGGTAGCTTGTCAGGAAGACTGGGATGCTATCAATTCCATTAATCCAGGGTAAACTGCCAAAAGCAGAAGAAGTGAGGAAGGCGCGGTTACGAACCCCGTAGATAGAAGAAAGGAGACCTAGCTAAAGTAAGCTAACTCCGCCTCGTGATGTAATACTTAAAGGTGATTCCGCGGGGTAGGGGGGGAAGGGGGTAGTCGGGGCTGGTTTTAGTGGGTGAAAATCCCACACTCTGGCGTGCTCAGGCCAGAGTCTTTTAAAGATTTCCACATCCTTAAAAAAACTGACACTGTATAAGACTCTGATAAGATCCGTTATCTGCTACGGAGCACCAACTTGGATTAGATGCTCCAACAATGCCATGGTAAAATGTGAGGCATTCGAACGCCGAATCCTTAGACACTGCACAGGCTTGTCATACAACTGGAAGGCCAAAAAGGTCGGCAAAAACGCCGAGGTGTATAGGCGAGCCAAAGTGGAACCACTTCGAGAATACGTTCTTACTTTATTGGAAAAGTTCTTCGAAAGAACGGAGGACCACACCAACCAATTAATTCGGCACCTCTACCAACAGGGTAAAACCTATTGGCCACATACTTAAGGCCCTGCCAAATCGTGAGTTCATCGAAATGAAACAAGTCATTGATGGAAATGTTAAAAGTGAGCCTTAAATAATTTAAATAATGAGCGTGGAAAATGCCTTCCCCATATGAAACATGAATGTCCTGAAATCCCCTCGAATAGAAAAATCATTCATTATTTGTTTGGAAAAATTTATAGACCCACATTCCTACCTGATATCGATTTAAAATAAAAAAAATGCGATCCAGTTGACATACGCCATTCGCGTTTGATACAGTCCGTTAAATTTATCCTTTCGTCCTGTTGTTAATGTGGCAGCAGCACGTGTTGTACATATGTGCGAGCATAGCCCCATATACGCAAATTTCAAAAGATGGAAGCCAAACCGCAGATGTTGATAACAGTTGTACATATTCCAATACATTTTGGTATGTAAAACGTTGGATTCATTTATTAATTTTTCAAACTTTTAAATTCACATAGGGAAGTGAGTCCATTATTGCGCTAATTGAGTGAAAAGGTCGCAAACGTAGTGGAAACAAAATTAACAAAAAAAATAAGGCAAGTGCAATAAAGAGGATTAATTTTTCATTTGGAAATTATGGAAATTGTATATGAAAAATGTAACCATAGATACAAAATTTAACAATTTATAATTGTTCAGTCATCGTGAAATTTGAGTGCAACGTAAAAGAGGACACTACTTCGCTTCATTTATTTCATTTCCCGATGCGATTCGATGGGAAAAGAGTATCCTTCTCAATAATAATTTAGGATACCATGAAATAGAGGAAAACAGACCCTGCAGGCTTTCAGAGAGACTTTCAGGCATTGAACTTCATTTAAATAAATTGATAGATACAGTAACAACGGTGCGATGATTGAGTTGATTGAACGTCAGCCTTCCCATCTCTCGCGGTTCGTCATGGATGTTTGTATTTCTTTGTGGAGTTTTGTTGTTGTAGGCTTTCCACTTGCGATATATAGAATGATATTGACACATATTTTCATTGAAAATCGAATAGATGTAAACGCCCCCTTCTCCGTAAAGGAGGGATGTCAGGAGTAATGCTCGGAGTGTTGGCAGAAAAATGTTTTCGGAATGGGTAACATTCGATGTTTGATTGATTATTGATTGATTATTATTGATTATTTTTAGACCGGTGATGATCAATGGAACAACATCTTCCTATCGTGAGCCAATTTTTGTGAATAATGAGTTAATCGTACAAGCCCCAAGGTGGAATCATCCTTCATCACGACCAAATCTTACGTTGGGTTGAGAACTTTATTGAGGCAGCCAGCGTATGGTAGAAGCTATACAATTCCAAAGCCAGAAAATATTCAGAGGGTCGGGGTGGTTCTTCCTTAAAACTCTAACCGTTCTTACTATCTGCTACCCATTTCAATTTGAAGTCAATTGTCCATTGAATTGAGGGTGGATTAAAAATTTTATTTACGCAGGATAATAATGAGTCAGCTATTGTTGGACAGTGATTACGGCCAGCACAGAGAGAACATTGTGAGAGAATGATTTCAGTGTTTGAAAACAATTTTCTATTTTATGGAACGGGGAATCCAGGACACTTTCATAAGAGAACTTAAGTCGTCGAGTTCCCATCCACCATCTGAAAATTTTCTGTGGAAAGAATACCTAGAAGTGAAACCAAATATGGGAGAGAAGAATGTTAAATTTTTTAAGGGCTTCGAAAACTCAACACGGGTAAATAGAATAGGGATGGAATCAGTGAATTATTTGGTACCCAGGAAGCGGCCAAGAAGAAAAGTTCCTGGTAGTTCTTCGACTACGACCCTTAAGAAGGGGAATCTGATGCTTGCCAGGTCATATCACGAGAAGATATCTGCGCTGCGCTAAGGGAACAATTCAGCCTTAACGAAATAGAAGAAAGCTCGATAAAGAGGATGGAGAAGATGTATGGAGGTACACAAACCCCTGTCGGTAGCTTACCGGTTGAATTGGGGATTAAACTGATTACCGCGGGCAAGGTAAAAATAGGTTGGGTCATGTGCTGAGTTAGGGGGCAAGTATCTCTTAAGAAAAACTTCAGATGCCTCGATTTCGGTCGCTTTGCAGCAGTAGTGAGTAGTGAGCATGATACGTCAAGACGGTGCAGGAAGTGTGAAGCGCGCCACCTTATCAAAGACTGCACTGGAGATCCGCGATGCATGTTGTGCAAAGGGAGAAAGGGAGTGGACGATCGGAACGTTGCAGGCGGTGGCAGGTGCCCGACATACAGGAGGGAGGTGAATTCTAAATGAGGTTGATATATCATAAATCAACCGCAACCACTGCGAGGCAGCTTAAGACTCGCTGTCGTAAGCCGAATGTTAACGTGGCGGTAATCTGTGAGCCCTAAAAAAATCACGGTAATGCTACACCCATGCAAGACTCATCTGGAAATGCAGCGATATGGGCATGAGAACGGCAAGCCATTTAAGAAACAATGGCATTCCCCGGAACCAACTATGTACGAGCAAAACCCAACGCGTCCATATTTACATCTGTTAAGGCTCCTTTTAGTGCAACATTAGCGCAATATGAGGAGATGCTAGACGGCTTAGTGTAGGATGCTGGAGGCTATAGCCCCCAAATTATTGCCGGCGATTTCAATGCGTGGGCCTTAGACTGGGGAAGTCGAAGTCGGTTAAATTCTGCTTGAAACCTTCGCGGAGGTGGACATCGTACTACCCAATGTGGGATGTGTGTTCATCTCCCCCACCTCAGTGACTCGTTGGCGAGAGGGATGGTCTAGCGGGTGAGTGAATACTACACCCATAGTGACCATCTGGTCATTTTTTTCGACATTAGAAACGAGGTGACGATTAAGTGAGGAACAGAAGTGGAAAAACAAGAATGGCTGGGTGATCCACTGAAGCTTTCGAGGAAGAATCTTTCCGGGGGCTTTAGTAGGAGATCACGACCCGAAGGAAATGGCGCTGCGGCAAGTGAACCAGTTATGCTAACGTATTACTGAAGCATGCGACTCTAAAATGCCGCAACGGAAGTTCCATCACAGTACGAAACCAAACTATTGGTGGAACCAAGAAATTTAGTTATTCAAAGCATCGTGTCTACGAGCGAGGAGGCTTTGCAAAAGGACAAGAGGGAGGCCAGAACATCGACAGTCGGAGAGAGAATACCGCAATTTTCGAAGTAGCCTTAAGAAGGCTATCCGGGAAACTAAGCGGAATTGCTGCAAGCAGTTGTGTTCAATCTTTTTCCCCCCATAGGAAGAAAGTGAACCTCAGCCAATGGGGAGGACTTCTTCATATCCCCGGGGTGACCGAGGAGGAACTACGAGAGATTTGTAGACGAATTTGGGAAAATAAGACTCCGAGATTGGATGGAATTCCGAACAAAGCCCTGAAGGTGGTTCCTAAAATCATGCCCACATGGTTCATAAGCACAATTAAGTCGTATATGCTGAAGGGAGTGCTTTCCGCCTAAGCCCCAAAAACCACATGGCGCATCCTCTTCATATCACCCAATCTGTCATTTAGACACGATGGGGTGATATACAACAGTCTGCTTCTGTTCGTCGAGATACCGGGCGGTCTATCGGAGCGGCAGTATGGATTCCCAAAGCACGGTCCACTGTCGAAGCAATAGCAACGGTCGTGGACTTGGCTTGGGAGGCATTGGCTGGTAAGTGTTGCGCAGTGGTGACGCTGGATATCAGGAACGCCTTTAACTAAGCCAACAGGGGTTGTATTAAGGGCACCCGTGCTAAGTTGGGTGTCCCTGGTTACGTAGCTCGGATAATCGAGAGTTACCTCTGGGAGAGGCTACTTTGGTAGGTGACGAAGGACGGGTCGAAGGAATATGTTGTGACAGCAGGTGTTCCCTAAGGATCCGTACTGGGGCCGCTGCTGAACATAGTGTATGAGGGAGTGCTTGGCCTTCGGGTGCAAAAGGAGGCGATATTGATTGGTTTCGTAGACGGCCTGGCAGTGGTAGTAGTTGCGGAGCAGCTCCAGGACGTGGAACTGTTTGGAAGTGAAACCATTCATGCCATCAAAGCATGGCTTAAAATGGTGGAACTGGATCTGGCGAAAGATTAAACAAAGGCGGATTACAAATCGCAGAAAATCCGGGTTGGTAACGACGAGGTTGCTTCAAAATCGATCATTAGATACTGGGGGTAATGATCGATGCCAAGTTGAGCTTCAAAGGCACCTGGATTATGCGTGCGAAAAGCCAGTAAAGGGTAGCTCAATCCTAGCAAGGGTGATGCCTAATATTAATAATAATGATGATCCTTGATGCAACAATATATATTAGATCAGGGCTTTGAAGTGTATTTGAGCACTTCCTCTAAGACCGTAACGGTACACTTCAGTACACTGTAGGAGGCAATGTGGTCAGAATTGCGTTCGCCCGAGATTATTACCCTGATTTGACTCAGGCACTCATTCATAGCTGAGTCGACTAGTATCCGACATCCCGCCACGATAACAAATGCCTAATATTGGAGGACTAAAATGTGTTTATCGCAGGGGTGGTGAAATCCATCCTGTTATAAGCGGTTCCTATCCGGGTGTGCGCACTGGATAACACAGTAAACCAGAGAAGGCTAAGTTCGGCATACCGCCCAATTGCGCTGAGGGTATGAAGTACATATAGGACAGTATCCGGTGAGGCAGGGTGCGTCATCGCGGGGATGATTTCATTGGATTTTCTAGCGAATTAGCGAGCTAGAGATGCCGGGAAAGTCTGATCGAAGTGACTGCGAGCCTCCGGAAAGCCACTAGGAAGGAGAGGCAGAAACGGTGGAATAATTTCGAAAAAGACCGCTGGACTCTAACACTGTCCCCATCTATTGAGAGATGGGTCGAGCGATTTACCACCTAACACAGTTCCTTACGGGATATTGTGGATACAGCAAGTACTTGGATCGCTTCGGATTGGAAGACTGTCTCGAATGCGCCGGAGCGGAGATTTGCCATTGAAAGAAGGAGGTTAAACCATGCCCTCAACGCAGTTTTTGAATCCCACAGTTTCATGGAGGAGATGCAGAGTTCGGAAGGAAATTGGAGTGTGATAAATGCAATAGTAGCCGCGACACAGGAAAAACTGCAGGAACTGGATCGGGCTCGGAAAGGGCGACGGACGTGTGACTTGGTTGTGCCGATGTAAAGCAAAGTCCTTCTCGCGAAATAATATTTGACGGTGGTCCGACATGTGGCCGGAGAAGTGGGGATGGTTTCAGTGTGTGGAGAATCCCACACATAGCTGCAACGTGGCGCAGCAGCGATTTTTTTAAAGATTTCCACCTCCACTTATAAAAAAGAACGCTTGAGAGGTCTCGACCGGAAACAATAATTGCCTTGAATTATTGAGATTCGTCACGGGACTCGGAAAGGAATGCGGATAGTCCTCCCATCAAAACTATTGTTTTATACATGGCGTGAAAGTAAACGAGGATTGTTTCTTTTATTTGGGGAACGTAGATGAGTAAGAGAGTAATATCCACCGAAACATTCGGGATTTGATAAGGAGCATTAAGTTGTCTTATATTAGGAAACTGGAGGAGAAAAAGGCCCAACCATCAAGTGAGATGGTCATGCAAGAAACGTAGGTAACATCTCCTCACAATAAAGTAGATAAGAAAGCGAGCAAACATGCAGGGGCGATGACGGTGAGTTTTTGGAATCCCAGTAAGCTGCGAGGAACAAAAAGTTCTCTTCACCAAAGAAAGTGGACTACGAAAATACCCACGAAAGTATGTAGTTTCTCTAAAGCAAACTCAGCGCCTGCTATAGAGGAAGAAACCAAGACTGACCAAAACAGGAAAAATACAAAAGGAAGATTCGACCGGAAATAATAATTTTTTGGAAGAAGGGAGGTATGTTTAATGCAGATTCTTGGAAATTTAAAGGCAATATAGACGCACTCGAAGCTTACGGAATTAGGTGAGAGTGTTGCAAGGTAAGTCTTTTTCTTTTTTTTCAGCCTTTTTTTCGTTCACAAGCGGGGTCGGCTCGTCGTGATCGGTTTCGCCATTTGGCTCTATCGAATGCCTGATCTGGGTGCAATCTCCGGGCTCCATCCAGCGTATCAAGCCACCGTTGTTTCGGCTTTCCCTTTGGTCGTTTACCATCGACTTCGATGTTCAGACCAATCTTGGCAAGTGAATTCTCGTTAGCACGAATTACATGACCATACTATCATGCTTCTCTCGCAACTTTTCCACGATCGGTGCAAACCCATATCGATCGCGGATATCCTCATTTCGGATGTGATCAAAACGTGGGACGCCACTAGCCCAACGTAGCAGTCTTCATTACTGCAAGACGTTGTTCATTGCCTTTTATAGTTGGCCAACACTCAGAACCATAGGACGGACGAGATTGGGGTAAATTTTAGATTTAAGGCGTTGGCTGATACGTCGATCGCAAAGAAATCCAGTTGTGGAACGCCACTTCATCTAGGTTGCGTTAATGCGTGAAGCAATTTCATAATGCAGTTCTCCATTGGCTGATAGCGTTGACTCGAGGTATTTAAACTGCTTAGTTCTGGGCAGATCACTACCGCTGACGGTGATTGTGCCTGTTTCATATGGATCGGTCGTCAAAAATTCAGTTTTGTTTAGATTTAATCTGAGACCGTGTTGCATGAGGCGATCACTCCATTTTTGGAAAAGTTGCTCGAGATCACCATAGCCTGGAATTGTTGTTGTTGTGCGCTAAATCTAAAATTTTCTGTTATTGCCCGAACAGAGAACTGACTGTTTCACCCGATCAGTGGATGACCGGTTGCATAGAACAATAAGGGCGGAGTCTTTATTTCGGATGAGGTGAAAAATCTGCATGATCATGGAGCTTGCTCTGGGTTTCGCTGGCTAGCGAGGCTACCAAGAGCACATCGGGTAGTGTCGACGGTATGGACTATATCCCTATTATTTGGTTTACCGAAATAAGAGCCTGAATTATTCGAGGCTGCCTTTCGTTCTTCCTCCGGCAGCCAAGTAAAGTCTGATTCAATACTTTGAAACCTAGAATTTCATATGTATTCGATGATTTAAGATGTTTTTCATAAGATCTGCCTCGCAGACTCGCATGGCCGCAATTTTCCAAGAGAGCAAGGGTACCCAAAGGCCTCATTAAGTTCTATGGGGTAAGAGACGTTGACTGAGGATGCCATTCGTCGGGGATTTTCACTCTTGATCGCTGTTTTCTCTTCCTTTTTCAGCTTTGCGTCCACAGTGTTTCCGCAATGTCGAGGGATATCCCTTTTTGTACTTCAGGTTCGACGCGATCCTAACGCAGCAGATACATGAATTTTCTTAATGACGTAAGGAGTGAAGTATCGAAAATGACTCCCCCCGCCCACACTCCCTCCACTTTCTCGAGCTCGGTGATAGCACGCGAGGACGGAATACTTCTTTAGAGTTGCACTTGGTTGCTGGCGAACCTATGGTTAACCCGGCTGGTCACTCTGGCCATCCCCAAGATCCCAGTTCATTACACTGTCGAAACCTAGAGAAAATCTTTGAATTAAATCCACTCAATATTTCGGAAATTACCTCATCCAACGTATGCTACTATAAAATTCTCCCAGTCGAGTATCAATAATTCCTCAATGATATATGAAAAGCAAAAGTAAAAAAACATATCCAAAATACGAGCACATAATTTGTTGAATTAAATTTCCACCCCGTCTGTCGTTCTCATAAATTATCCAATTTATAATATGATGCCATCAACTTATAATGTTTTCGCAATTTCCTTTAAAGACGTCCTAAAGATTTCCCCATATGACCTCGAAAATGATGTATACATATGATCCCAGTGAGACGATGAACTGTTTTCCACCCCCAAAATATGTGAATATGTATCCAGGGATGTGCAGGCTGTATGGTGTCTAAGTACTGATAAATATGTAAGTGAACATACCTCCCAGAATCCACTCCCCTTCGGTGTCGTAACGTCGCTATAAGCGAGCACAGCTGTTGTACGACTGCTACGGAAATCGAATTTAATGTTAAGTTCTTCGGCCTGATTTATGGGCCACCAGATATGTGATGTTGCGAAAGGATATGTCATTGGTATGACTTCGACATCAGCCTCATAAAATTCAGCTTCCAGGACTCCTGCGGAAAGTAAGGATGTCACCGTTAGGACTGTACTATTTCAAAATGCAAATTGTTATTTCGTTGAATTTGTAATTTTCGTCATCAAGTGGGATTTCATTTGGTGTTTTATTAGGCCTCCGAATGAGCCTGTTTTTCTCGGTATTAAACTTCATGTTATGGTTCACCTCAGAAGGAGGCAGTGAGGGCTTGGAATACATCCAAAATTAGCCGTCCAGGAACTTGATAAACTTACCATGATAGTGCACTTTCGGGTTCCCCTTCTTCAACTCGTACAAGATTGACACATCGTTATAGTACACGTACTTGAGACACCCAGCGAAATTATTATTCGAAGTCAGTCCCTTCTTTTTATTCAATTCCGCCCCACCCCCGAAGTAAATCTCCGGATCAAAAAGAAGATTGGAGACTGTTGGAATCTCAATACTTTTTTCAATGTCATCGAGGACTACTTTCACGACTTTGTGGTCATGAAAGATGGTCAAATTGTGCCAGTAATGGCGAGTCAATTCATCTCCTATCACCACTGAAATCACATTATCGCCGAAATCCATTTCAACGTTAACCGAATGATTTTTAATCGAGGCGGCGATGTATTGATGCTTCAAGGATTCACCACTTGCGTAGAACAGTGCCGAGTCATCGTAGTGTGTCTTGAACATCATACTAATTCGAGTCATGGCTGAGTGGACCCGGTCCTTCCAATCGTATATTCGGTATGACACGTAGCTTGATCCTCGCAGGGTGAGTATGGTTGCAGCTGAAATGAATATGTGAATTGGGAGTTAATGATTAGGAATTATATTATTATCTTTCGGGTGAAATGTTTTCAAAAAAGTGTATCTCGGAGAATTTCATTTCTCGATAATCCCTTGCAGAATAAAAGGGAAAAGTCGGGGCTTTAATAATGGCAGCTTTTACGGTGGCAAGATATATATGCGAGGAAAAAAGTAAGATATTTTTTATAAGATTAGCCAATTCGAAATTAGACCCGTCTACAAAAAACAGTAATATCATGGATATTCTCTAGTAAGGAAGGTGCTAGTTTTTACCAGAGAACGATTGATGGAGCTATTCGTCAATGCACTTATGATAGTTGATCATTAACACCTTTGTAAGAGTTGTAAATGTTTACTAGTCCTTCCTTGGTTTAAAATCATATTCAGGAGTAGCAAAAACCATGCCTCGGTATTTATTTCAGGATTAGGTATCATATTCATTGCTGTATTCTTAAGTAAGTGACAAGTCACTGGCAAAAAAGCAAACACAGAAAGCGTAAATGACCTTTCCAAATCAGTATCCAAAATCACCAGGTTAAAAACCGATTGTCAATCAACCCACCAAAGCTTATTAGGATAATTTTCTTTTTCATACCGTAGAATTCTGGAAGATTTCTCGGTCAGTAGTTTGGAATCTCAGCAGGCATTTTCGGCATGTGATGTTCAACCTCAATATTTAGTCTTCGATGAGTTGACGAGTTGGAATTTTTAAGGCAGAACTATTATATAAAACGTCCTGAAAAAGAGCGAGCTATGACTAGTCCGATAGTTCCGAAGAGCAGCTTCTACTAAGCACCTGCAGACATGCCAGTTTCTTCAAGAGGCCGAGCTGCGTCCTTGGCACTCGGTTTTCTCATCCGGTGTTATAAGAAGGGTCTTTTAGGTGTAGGGCATTCTAAATTTTCATCAGAATAAATCCTCTACTAGAAACATCTACCAATATGATACCTCACAACCTAACGGAGGTGAGATTTCATAGCAGGACGTGGACCCAATAGGTTCCAAAGAATGCTGAGGAAGAAGATGCCAGTCATTGTGAAATACCCATCGTTCGATCGTGGTTGGTAAGTTCAGGTTGAGCCGTTTGCTTACTTTCTATTTTCTGCTGAAATTACATTATATTCATGTTCCACGATATGGGTAAATATTAGGACTGCTTGATTCATCTTGGTGGAAGAATCAAATGTGCCAGGCTCCTGACACGTGAACTTTGGCAATGATATGCTATAGAAGGATATGCTACGGACCAACATTTACTTCTCGAATTAACTGTCAAAGTGTAATATGGATGGGAATTTCGTAGGAGCTGTACTTAGATGTATTCACACGCTATCGCTGTCAGTTCCCCGAAATATGCTTTAGCTCCCTCCAGGTCTTACCCCAACTATTCGGAGCCAAGGGTTTCCTTGACCGCTCTTGCATAGTGGATGCTTTTTCACGGCATAAACACCAAGATGCGGGCCTTTTATAAAGAGTGAGTCATCCACCGCTACTTCTGCCTTCTAATTAAAACGTCTATCAGCACTTGATCGTAGGCGGTGGAAGTTTCTGCCTCGAAATTGTGTCAGATCAAGAGTAATGACCTGACAGTTTGTGCTTCATATATCGCTCTGATAGCTGTTAGTTTTTCCGAAGTGGTCCTTCTGTGTAGAGCACTGATATGCTGCCTATTGACACTGGCAAAAGCTTTCTCAAAATCGATAAAGGGTAGATGAAACGGATATCTATATTCCTGTTCGAAAATGATCCGAAGGGTGTTGACGTGGTTATTGTATAACGATCAAGAGTCGAAATCAGGTTGCTCCCCATCGATTCAACTTTCTAGATGTTCCTTGATGCGTTTAGGATAATTTTAGCCATTACTTCCATGACGGCAAGAGTCTGCTTTTCACTGGGAAACGGACCGGCAAGATGCACCCCAACGTGTACTTGAAAGTTGTTAAAGTCGATTAGAGATTCGAGGGTGATAGACGAAGCCTCACTGTCACACCACCGTTACACAAAATTCCTGAGACGCTCGCACTCCTCCTCTCCTTGGGGTGATCCACTCGACGGCAATCTTGGGGTGTTTATTCCTCCGCATGGAATAGTCCGCAATGCAATTGTCGCCTCTCCTTAGTGTATGACCTATTCATTGCCACTTCCGTTTTCCGACAACAGTGCGTACGAGTGCCAAGTCTGTCCGCCGAACACGTTTTGACGAATGTCTGGAGCTTTTGAGCAAGAACGGGGTTTCCATATGGTACTCCCATATAGCAATACAGAAAGAACACTAGCACAGGACAGTCTCAACTTGATCTTGGAGTTGAGATGGCTGCATTTCCAGATTTTAGAGAAGGTAGCGAAAGCGAATATAACGATGGCAGGGAGCACACATACTCCTCAAGATGCCACACTCAAAACGGGTCCCTTTCTTCGAAATTTTAACGATCATTCCCTCCTTCCCGTCTTTGAGAAAGATCTCGGTTTCCTAAGATTTCCGTACGAGCTAAAGCAGCAAGTCTGCAGTAACTGAAGATGATAAAGAACTCTTCCGGGAGACCGTCACGACCAACGGCTTTATCCCATTTGAGTGGGCTGGAGGCCAAAATGATTTCTTCTTTGTTTAAAGGAACAGTTCGTACCCGTAACATGCATGGATGTGATACGGTTAAGAACCGTGATGAAGTATTCTTCCACCTCTTCTGTTGTTCGTCATAGTGGGTGAGAAGTCGACCGTTGGCGTCCTTCACAGGGTTATCGAATGACTCGCGATCACATGCAGCTCTTTCGTGATACGATACACTTTTGAAATCATTGCGTTCTATGGCACCTTCCGTTTCCCTGACCAACTCAATAGCAAATTCTTTTTTGTCATGGCATACACTACGCTGAACTCCTCGGGATTTCCAGACGCGTCACGTCCGCCATCAATCGCAGTGGTCAGTAGAGCGTTCAACCCCTTCCGTTCGTCGATGGCCGATGAACTGCCTAGCACCCAAGGAGGGACCACTTTTGTTAGCAGCCCAATGCTAATCCATATTCTCAGGCTGGTTGCTCAGCATATCGACCGTCCGCTCAGCAAGATGAATTTTCTACTGTCGAGCGACAGCTGAATCATCCAAGCGGTCGATGTTGAACTTGGGGTTCGTAGCTCTTCAACCCTGCGAAACGTGTTGCATAAAACGCGCAAGCGGAGATAAGCTTCAATCAGATGAAGATTCCTTTCGAGACCGATGTCAGCGCCTTTCTTGTTATCCCCCCAGGAGACATCTCCTAAATTTACTGCTCATTGCGAAGTGGCCGATTTGATTGCTCGTACGGTGTCGGTCAGTTGAAACCCAACTGACCTTATGGCAGACTCTGCGCTCGAGCGATGTGCCACCAATGACGACGCGGTGGAAGTTGCAGAAATCCACATGGCTGCCGTGATTATCGCTACGGTCGCCAAAACCGTGTTTTGCCATCACATGTCTAAGTAAGGTGTTGTCAGAGCCTACCTTGCCATCCAGATCGCCGATCACCAGCATAATGTCACCTTTAGGAAACTTTACGTAAACTGTGGGAAATTGCTGGTAGAAAGCATCCTTCTCTACTATATCGGAAACTTCCTCTGGTGCATACACAGCATTGTACGCTTGTGAAGCTCCTTAACCTGAAACGATATCTTGCTGTAAGAATTCTGTTAGAAACCGGCTCTTAGGTCAAGAGTGGCAGCCGTCAGAAACAACCCGACACCGGATTTCCGTCTGCTATAACTTGGCTTTCCAGAGTACAAAAGCACCTTAATTTGGCAAATGGGAGAGGAGAACTCTTCAAAGTCCCACCATCTTACTTCGCTTAGGCCCAGAATGTTTAGTTTATTTAGTTGGAATCCCCTCTCAAGTTAGAGAGAGTGAGTATTCTGGGGACCACACTACCGTTGTCGTTGCCCATTCTAGAAACCAATGATGGGCCGTTTTCAATAGCTGTGAGGTCAGTCCCTATCCGGAACGTTGTTGACATTTTTGTAGGAATAAAGTGTCAAAATTTACGGGTTGCTAGCCCACAATTTTCTATACCTTTTAGTCGTCTCTTGCAACAACCAGGGAAGGCTTTGAATGTATTCTTAAGCCCCAACTCACAACAGAACATAGGAGGCTGATTCAAAGTTCGAGTCTTCTTTGCAGCATCCTATGCGGTAAGGTGGGGGGGGGGGGGGGAGGAAAGAGATGTTCCAAGGCTGATATTTTAATGAGCTACAAAAATGAGTCTATCCCTTGTAAGCATCCTGGAGAACAGTTGACAGAAGTGGGGGCAGGAGAGATGGTGGTTTCCACAAAACTTATAAAACGAATGTACTGCAAGGGGAATTGGAACACTGCGAGAGTAATGGTTACCAATGAAAAAGCGGGAGATGCTATACTGTCCTTTGCACATTTTAAAGCTCCTGGTATGGTTGGTAGCCATCCAGGGATGCTAAAGCAGAGTATAGAGCGCAGTGCAACTGATTTCTGTACTTGTCAATAAATGGTCTATTAAATCAACGGACCATCGCACCCCAATAACGGCCATTGATTGCTATGTTGCAAATGAAGCCACCTAGAATTAAATGGTGCTCTCATTTCCGCGATTCTTGACAAGCATGGGAGAAATGGGAATCAAACTAAGAACACGAGAACTGAGATGCTCGGTTTTAGCATGATGCTGCCTAAATGAAAGTTCATATTCAGGAAGCAATTGTTTCTACTTAAGCAACCCATGAACTTGTGTTGACTAGAACTTTCACCTTTTCAGACCACAAAAAACTTCTACCTTGCGTACCGTATTGTTTCTGCTATTCTCTCATATATATATCGATCACCAGTTTCAACATTTACCAATACCAGATTGCATAAGGACATAAAGCTCTTGCGTTGTGGACCCTAAGCCTGTACCCGACAATCGCTTGCTTCTATCCCCATAAAATCTAAAGGATGCTGCTAAAGCATTTCTGCAGCATATTCTTGGATAGCTAGACTAAGGAAAAGTCGATTCTGAAAATCTTCTAACGTGGTTCCCCCCTTAAGGTGAACTGCAACAATCTTGAACGGAAGAAGCAATGGCGGAATATTCCTAAATATATACTCAAAGATCTGTGTATGATCTGGTGAAATTCTGGGTATTACAGCGGACGCTAAGTAGTATTAAAAGTGCCGAGGAGTGGGACTATTTTGTAGCTGTACCAAGAGCTTGTGAAGCATACTAACAATTTGAAAAGAGAAAAGGGACGGAGTTTTTGAATAGTGAATGACAACAAACAAACCCTTATTCAAATCAATTCAGTCTCTCTCTCTGTGCCACACGTACTTTTCTCATAAATGGCTAGACTTAATGTCATGAAATCTGATAAAAAGGTAAGAACTGTGAACCCCCACACATGTGGTGAATTAAAGTGTTCCACGACAAACTGAAGCGGAGGGGAGGAGGAGAAGGAGAAGAGCGATGAAGTTTTTTTACTGAATGTAGCCATGTGGGGTATTAAATCAAAGGCCTCATTTAGAACTTTTTTTTCCCTACGAATGTTAGTTTTGACACTGGCTAAAAAGGGGGAGTGCGGGAGTCCAAAAGCGGTCAATTATTTGAAGGAGCCGTTCTCAGAAACTACCAAACCGAAAAATCTGAAAAAATTATGGTAGTTCACGCACATAGTATCTAGGCCTCAAAATACCCTCCGTTGGTGATTTCTACTCAAGTAAAGTTAATATAATATGTAATAGTTATGTAATGATATTTTGAAAATTTACTGTGAACCCCCCTTAAGTTTATCTTGGATCTTGCTGCTTGCCTTTTTTCCGGCAAATTACTATTACCTAGGAGATGCTATGTCAGTAACACATCGAATTGAATATCGCGTAGATTCTACGTATATACACTACGAGCTACGTATAAATGGAATCATCGGGTACTCAAATATTTTTACATAAAAAGTCAACAAAACCTTTCCTACCTGAAGCGCCAAACTTCCGCTTTCCGACTTGCTCTATCTTGCCTGAGATATGAGGAAATTTCTACGATTCCATTTGCTAATATATTATTGCGGATAATGAAAAGGACAAAGAAGTGAGAACCTCCAGCAAACACCAAAGTTTTTCTCTATGTTCTAGTTGTGATTCCATGAATATTGGGTTCCAATCTGTCGGTTCGTTGTGAAAACCAATCCAGTGGTTTGAGATCTATTAAGAAAGTACCTACAGATTCGATTCGGGTATATAAAATGCGATTATTTGATATAAGGTATAATGATTTGTGGAAACCTCCTCAGTGAATTCCCTTAGAGTTCTGAGCGAACAGGGTTTTCGCGAGGCGGCGTTCATTATATCTTATAGTCAGCCAATACACAAAACCATACGAATAGAAGCCGACAGGTCGGACAATACTGCGGTAAATTTTGGACGTTTTGAGACAACTCAGTGCTTGTGGTTAATGCTGCACAACACATTCTGGCGACCAAGCAATTCGGTAAATTGTTACACCCAATTGATAGTTTCTTCTAGCACCACCGGGAGTCTCATCTTAGCTAAGACAAATAGTTAATAATTGATATTGTATATCATAGGTATACGTAACGTCATCTTTTAAAAGGTCAAGATGGTGTTCTCCGTTTGACATCACATCACTACAGTCAGAATGTAGTGGGTAATTATATGATTACTGTTTAACAAGTTTGGTATGGCCTGTAATATGATAGATAACAACTAAATGCTCTTGAATGAGCTTCAACATCTACATACCGTGCTTCATTATTCTATACCCCCCGTAAATTCTTGGTACTGCATCCCATAAATATTCTATCTGAACGGAGCTTCATGACGCAAAAATCCTATTCAAGCTATCTCAAAAACAGCTCTAAGTCTTCAACAAATCACTTTCACATAAATTTTTAACAAAAAAGGAAGAAAATTTGCTATGATTCCGTCATCATTTAAAACTTTCCATTTAAAACGGAGCAGCGCCACTTGGACACAAGGAAAATTCTGCTTTCTTAGTCATTACATTCGTTAGACTGAACTTTAGTGAAATTAATAACAAAAATGAATTCTACCAAATTCAAGGCGGAGAAGTCCGTCCGAAAAGTTTCCATCCAAAAACATAAGGAGCATTACATCGTTGCAAGGTGGACCAGGATTCTTTCTGGTTCTTAACTTTTGCTAATGTCGAAAAGGGAGGCACGACTTTACTTCTGAGAAGGGTCGAAGACTTAAGATTCTCTTTTAGCTCTTGCTCTATTAAAGGGAATATTCACATTAATTACGTTTAAGTAACTTTCAAGTGATTTTCTTAAATAAAGTTGTTCAACGTATTCTTAGGATGGAATTGCAACGGTTTCGTTAAAAGGAAGGACTACTTAGATATGTATTTATGAAATTGAGATTTAAATGGGAGGAAGTTCTTCAGGAAATTCAATAATAAACAAAAGAATTTCAAGTTTTGCGAAGGTTGTTGTCTGATTGGGGCTTAGCTATATGATTGTGTTGTTATAAATGACGTGCATATTCAACGAATCTTTCAAATCTAAAATTTACATCAATGTTGTTCGCCCTGTCGCCCACTATGGTTCTGAGTGTTGGCTGACTATAAAAGACAATGAACGCGGTTTTCCGGTAATGGAGATGAAGATGTTGCGTTGAACTAGTGGCCTTGGTTGCATCCGAAATGAGGATATCCGCAATCGATATCGGATAGTATCGATCATGGGAAAAATTGCCAGGGAAGCGTCTTCGGTGGTATTTAATTCGCGCTAACGAGAATTTACTTCCCATGATTGAACATTGAAGTTGATGGTAAGTGACCAAAACATCGGCCGAAACAACTGTGGCTTGGTACGCTGGATAGTGATTTGAGGGCCTCGTGACTACATCCAGATCAGGCCTTGGCGGAACCGATCAAGACGCGCTGCCCCACTTTAAAAAAAAAAACATGGCTCCTATCAAGCCGACTTTTTTTTGGTATTTTAAGTCCCTGTTTCAGAGAATCAAATGACTAAATAATAAATGAAATAAATGAAAAGGCGTATAGCGACCAGATACAAGATTTAGAGAAGATGGAAGTGGCACTCAAGAACTCGAGGAAAGCCCCTATATCCATGGTTGCAAAAAATTGTTAATTATACCTGTTCCTTACTTACTTACTTACTTTCTTAGGATATTGAAAACACTGAAGAGTAACTTTATAATTAGCGTCAATGCTGGATTATTGAAATACATATACATAGGTATTTGCCAGTCAGAGAGAAAGAGAGAGAGGATAGCTAAAAGGAAAAACAGAGCGTAGTAGGCAGGGAAAAGTATGTCTTTTGTTTCATCTAGTCGTTGTTTCTTAATTTATACTTCTTGTTCAGCTTCAAATAATCTCGAAATCGCTTTGATCTGTATGTATTCAGAAGCGCAGTAAATTGTCCAATTTCTGATAGAATCGCCGAAAGCGGGGTTTCCTGCTTCTCACTCGCCGACTTCTTTTACTGCTTTGATGATACCGGTAGTACTCGTGGTTTTACGACATGTAAATCATCTTGTTTCCTCAGTGCCTTGTCTCAGACTGATGAGGAGGTGCATTTAATTGTACGTAGCATACATCTTTTAACACTATATATTTTTTATCATTTTCTGTCATCCCTCTCTTTCTACATCTCTGTAAATAATTATTTTTCAATGATCATATTAATATCATTGCAAAAATTTCAACATAAAACCCATTAAGTCTCCCCGCAATCTAAAATGCTGATTATGCTGATCATTGGCCTGTTCTTTTTCTACATTTAGCAACCTAATGCTGTGTACAGGACCGTGTTAACTTCCAATTGAATGCTTTTCGCCCAAACGATTTTGCTGAGCCAATAGAGAAACTACAAAGTATATAAAGTTATGAAACTTCCGGGAGTGGGTTGCACTATTCGTGTGAGTAATGTTATGTTGGCTGAGATGGAAACGTTGGGGAGGGGTTTGATTTTTTGCAAAAAATGCGCTGCGGTTCTAATAGGGAGATTCGAGGAGTGTGTACTTGCGGGGGAAGTTCATTTTGGACCGTTTGCATGGGATTTCGAAATGGGTTAAGTTATTTGATGAGTGCCGTAGAGGGATGAGGTAAAATACATTAATTGCTACTGGGCGATTTCAAAGTGAAGACATCATATTGTTGCAAAGATGGGCATTTCGAAGTATGGGAAATATTAATTGGAGAGCAGAAAAGTGTGTAAGTATATATTCCAAATTAGTTTATTAAAAAGTCAGTCTGGAGTCGTCAGATCCCCGGTCAATTGATACCTCAGTTCGTTCTGGTTGCAGAACATAAATTTGGAAAGTGACTCCATTTGTTGTGGGATTAATGCTTCCCTTCCTAAAAACGCGACAAATTGTACCAACTGGTCCTCTAGATTGGGAGTTGGGTAGGGCTGACACAAGGAAAACCGATGTTGCGAAGCCACAGAAGGTGCCTCGGACAGGATGGACGGCGAACCCGGCGATGACAACGGAATAACGATTTGCGCATTTTTTCATGGAACGTGCGCTCCCTGTACAGATCAAATGCTGTTGAGCAGCTAACCTGTCCCAATATAAGGCTGATGTAACAGCGTTGCAAGAGATGAGATGGACAGGGACCGGTTTCCTGGAGAAGAGTCGCTACAGCATATATTATAGCGGCCATCCAGTAAACCATGTCCTCGGAGTAGGTTTCTTAGTCAGCCAAAAAATGAAACCTGCTGTTATCGGCTTTGGAAATATTAGCGAAACGCCATCCACTCTGCGTTTGAGAGGCAAATTTAGAAATATTAGCCTCATTAACGTTCACGGCCCTACAGAGGAGACTGCAGAGTCGGAGAAGGATACCTTCTATGAGACCGTTGAGCGGACCCTCAAAGCCTGTCCCAAGGATGATAAAAAAATCATACTTGGAGATTTCAACAGTCAAGTAGACACGGAGCCCGTATTCAGGCGATACGTTGGCTCCCACAGCTTTCATAGGAATACCAATGATAGTGAATTGCGGATTATGCAGTTAGCAGTATCGCACAAAACTATTGTTGGAAGCACTTGGTTTGTGCGGAAAGCGGTCCACAAACATACGTGGGCCTCTTTAGACAGGACCACTTTCAACCAAATTGGCCACGTGCATATTGAACGCCGTCACCTCTCAGCCTTGATGAATGTCCGAACATATAGAGAGCCAATATAGATTCGGATTACTATCTCGTTGGCATACTGGTTCGCGCTCGGATTACAACACCACCTACAATCCACTCTGACAGTCAGGTGACAGTGAATACTGAAGCCATTCGCAATACGGCCCTCCGTAAGACCTATAGGGTAAAATGGATGCCACAATAACCGCAGTCACAAGAGACCTTGGAGGTGAAGCATCAACATATGATCTTCACAATCACCTGAAGAACGTTATCATAAATACGGCCAAAAACATATTTGGCCTCAGCCGCAAAAGGAGTTGGAACGGTTGGTTTGACGATGAATGTAAGCTAGCAACGGAAGGGAAGAATTTTGCACACCGGGTAATGTTGCATTCTGAAAGAACGCGGTCACGTACGGGGACTTATCACGAACTCCGTGGAGCAGGGAAGCGACTTCAGAGACGGAAAAAGGAAGCCTGGAAGAACCAACAGATCTGCAAACTCGAAAAGTACAGAGAGCAACCGCGCCAGGCGCAGAAGTTCTACCAACAAGCCAGCAGAATGAGGCCTTATACACCTCGATGCACATCCTGCCGAGACAAAGAGGGAAATCTGATTTTCGACAGAATGGGCATATTGGAGTGATGGGTTGAGTATTTTGATGAAAAACTCAACAACCAAAATATGGGAGAGCTTCCAACTCTCGGTCAACTGAAAACGACGGATAAAAGCTGCGACCACCGAGTATAGATGGAACAGTCAGTGCAATCCACCGGCTTAAAAACCATATGTCACCAGGAACCGATGGAATTACAGCCGAATTGGTTAAATATGGAGGCGAACAATTACACCAAGTGGTTCATCAACTTATGCTCAAAGTGTGGGACAGCGGATTAATGTCAGACGACTGGCAACGAGGCATTGTCTGTCCCATACATAGAAAGGGAGATATAACATAGTGCGGCAACTATAGAGGTATCACGTTGCTGAGTACCATCTATAAGGTGTTCTTCGCTATCTTACCATACGCCCAGAACGTCATTGGTACATACCAAAGAGGGTTCACTCCAGACAAATCAGCAACAGATCACATTTTCTTAGCGCAGCAGCGATTGAAAAACTGTAGGAATATAGCCATCAGCTCCACCATGTTTTAATCGACTTTAAGGTCGCCAATGCCGGCGTAGTCAGGGTAAAACTGTTAAGACTGACTAGGCTGACTCTAACCAATGTGCCAGGCAAAATAAAAGCAGCAAGATCACTCTCGGGCCAGATCAAGAGATATCGAATTGGTGGAACTCGGGGCAAAACCGAAGTGTCTGGAGTTCATTACTGAGGCAAGCCAAGACCGGATACTGGTTGCTGCTTCGATCATGATAAGGAAATCAAACCAACTGTATGACTGTTGGTGGTTATCGGAAGCGGGATGGCCTTCTGAGAGCATATTTTATAAGAGAATTTCTGAAAGCGATGCTCTCGGCTTTGTTTTTTGCGGTTGGCCCTCTTGTGGGAATATAATTATGGCTGTGGTTGCGCCCATATCGCGGGCAGTACCCCTTTAGGGCTCAATCGCAGATTTGTGCTGTGCAACTCGAGCGCCGTTCCTCTTGGTTGCGGTAAATGTGTTAGATAGGCCTCGCACCTACTGGCAGTCATGGTAAGGCTCTTATTGTGATCTCAATCGCAACCCGTGTCCGAAGAAGACCGTGGGATTATGCCTTCATGGCAGGTGCTTATGTTAAAACCCAAGGACCTTCACCCCCAACGGACTGTGACTGTGGAAGGCACAGACTTTTCTAATCTGGTATTGGAAGGAGAGATCACGACTTTGAAATGAGTATGAGGGGTGCCATCCTCATGATGTCAGCCTATGCTGTTGATGTTGATATCATGAGCACAATAGATAGGAATATGCAATTTAGAAGAAGTTAAATTCCTTTCCAATCTGTGGTCAGAAGTCATAGCAGATGATAGTATGAACTTTTGGGCACCAACAGGGCCTATTTCAATCTATTTAAATCCTCCCGCTTAAAATATGTCTGCCGCTCTGTTTTTATTGTACCAGAGCATAATCTAGCTTAGCTGAGTCATAGAGGATCAAATTCAAAATTGGGAACTCTTAGCTTCGTTCGAGAGAAAGATCCCAGGATCCCTCAGACAATTTTTGGCCCCTGAACTCTATGAGGACGAACGATTCCAGCGTCTGTATACCGACGAATGTATGGGCGATACTGTGACCGTTCAATCCTAGGTAAAATCAGGGTCAAGAAGTTATGGCAAGTGGGTCACTTGATCCGAATGGGACAATTTTTGGGAATAACGAACGGGCCGATTTCTGCGCGAGACCAGTGCGTCCCCCTTTTCATCTAAAAATAGGCGAGCCATTCATGGCTAATAGAAGTAAAGGCTAGAATCTTTTTGTTTTTTTCAGGGGTTGTTAGAAACGGATATTGGCTATAATGATCAGAGAGACTTTTCGTACACGTTCATTGATTTCCGGAGTTCATAGGGAGCTACAATTTCCACGATGCAATGGTCGTTATGACATTGACAGCTGTAAATCCTACTCCTGAGGTGACAGCGATCTTGTTCTGTGAGTCCTTAAACGCAGTAACCAAATTTTTACTCAAGTTTACCAGCATATGGTGTGACTTAAAAAGGATGAATTCGCCTTATTTGGAACTTTAGTATTCTTCGCTTTCCTTTGCAATTATCATAAAAATCGAATCATCCGTGCAAATATTAATGATCTTTTCAATACTCTACATAATGCTCCATGCTTGCATGTTCAGAGCAATATCGTGCTAAGCATGCATTGTATTAACAAGGACAATCGCAAAACAATAGTGAAGAGAAATTGTCTGCCGATGGCATAATAAAGTGCATTCAATCGTTTATCTGGAACGATATGCATTTGCGCAAATTCAATAATACCAAATCCCATTTGTAGCTTCCTTGCTAGAGGACAACGACCATGTAACAATAACGCATTCAACCACTGTAATACTGAAATCTTAATTAAAATATCTAATCGTACATATGCATACATCTAGGTACATTGTACGCACATAAGTACCAAGTCACCCTTTACGGGGAATACGCTTCCTGAAATATTTGTCCTGAATTACACGGACGTCGTGCCCTATCTCTTTGATAGTCAAGCGATGTTAGATGCTGGATTCCACTGTCCTTTCTCTACTGTCGACATCATATTGAAACGCCATAGGCTGAGTTCTACATATTGAGTCGGTTCGCCTGAAGCGAAGTTAGATCCTGTTTTGTACTGTTCCTAGGTACTTGGTCATTCGACTCGGTCCTGATAGTCGTTGTTTATACAAACTTGATTGCTTGACTCGGCATGGAGACCAGAGTGTAGAGAACGTAGGGGTTGGGTTCGGAAAGTTTTCAGCATTTATAGATAATGCATAAATTGATCGGTAGCAAGACTCCTTTTACGAATATTTGAACGTGTGCAGAAGTGCTAGGATCGCGGGGGTTATATAGTGTCTTCCAATTGCTCGGAATTTGTAGAGCATTTAGAGGAACAGTTACTTGGCAATATCTCAATATCCAATATCAGGCACTTCGAACTGAATCAAGAACTACGTATGTTCCCGAGTCACTTAACTAGATTAATTTGCTTCCAGTCTCGGAAATGTATCTTTCTTAGGCACAAGTAAAAGCACTTAAAACATGTCCAACTGGATCCCGAATTTCATCTCGACTGCAAGCAGTAGACGTACCAGGAAGGCTTACACAATTCGATAGCATGACCCGAAATGTAATAAATAACATGCAAAGCTCTCAAATACTCACTGTAGATATCGCATTGTTCTCCTTCGTAATGGGTTCCAAAACAATCGCATGAGATATCATGGTAATGATTAATACAACGTGATCCAATAAAGCACAGGTTCTTCCGGCTATGGCATTTATTAAAGCAACCCTCCTTTACATTTTCATGTTTTGTAGCAATTAGTGGGGTTATTGGCAGCAGATCGGATGCAGCCTTTCCCGAGCTCAGGACGATATTCCGTATACAGCCCACAAACGATTCGATTATGTATTTCACTCCGTGTAATTTCTCCTCAGACGATAGTCCTGCACGAGAATAGAGCCAGGATGAAATTCGGAAATTGGAAAATTTTTCGTATCAGAAAACATTTAACACAAGAATGACGAAGCTGTTCCACTTACAATGGCATAAAAGGATACACCTTCAATGGCGCTCTCTTTGCTTATTTTGCCACACCCCCGCAGCGGAAAGGGATCACTGAAAAGTGCCATTAGCCCCGACGTGCTTAGTTTCAAATTGATACCGAAATCCTTTGATTGACATGACACTCGTGGCACATTTACAATGGAAAACTTGGGGAAAAGCTAATTAATTCTTTTTTGGAAAACGGAAATGTTTGCCTAAAACTCGGATCATTTGCCAACCACAAACTACAAGTTTCCTTCGTCATTCTGGTGTTAATGAGCCTATTGACCTTTACAATTCAACCCTGGTTTCACTGGAACTTACCACCAACTAGAACGACTGATGGAAGATTTGCTGAGACACCGTAATTTGTATCATGATTAAGTCCTTTCAGATAAACTTCCTCCTGATTGTTGTCGACTCGTGCAATTAGCCTGGCTCCGTGTACATCGATTCGAACCTGCAGAAGAGGACAAATCGATTTTAGTTCAATTGGTCAAGTCATTGTGGTTGAAT
Organism: Hermetia illucens; assembly: GCF_905115235.1. Taxonomy (NCBI): domain Eukaryota; kingdom Metazoa; phylum Arthropoda; class Insecta; order Diptera; family Stratiomyidae; genus Hermetia; species Hermetia illucens. Next base: position 169,301,234 of record NC_051850.1, read on the forward strand.
GTTCCATGGATAGTAGGAATCCAGAATCAATTGCAAGAAGCAATAAAACCTATTTTATTTTATGATAAAACATGATTGTTTCATGTGGGGATGATTCTGAAAATAAAGAAACCATAACATGAGTGTTGGTCGGTGAGTGGTATGTAGGAGGATATAAGACAATTTATTCAGAATTGTTCCAACTCGTTGTAGGTGATGTTAGTTGTGTCATAATGGTTAGTCACGATTTTGAGGTTTGAATATGTTGTTTTCACTGACAAACCATTTTCTGTGGTTATGTTCCTGTTTAAGTCTATGTTCCAGGGGTGCGACAAATTTGTATACTTTGGCACTACTATCACTGTTATCGACGTCGCTTTTATACCAGCTCATTTTGGTGGGGATTTCGCACATTCCACATTCATGTTCTCTCACGGAGATGAAGATAGGATTTGCAGAGGACAGGCTCTCCACTTCAGTGGAAAACCAGAAAGGATAGTACAGCAACTCCCTTAATGAGAGGAACTGGAAATCTGACTCCGGCCGGCCTGTTGGTGACACTGTTGCCTAACTCTTCTAAAATAAGGGGAAGGAAGGCTTGGCATAAGGAAACTTTGGCCGGAAAGGAGAAGGGACTACAGGCTTGCCTGTCAGAACCTTCTCCTCCGTCCTCTATCAGGAGGAGGTGATATGGACGCAACTGGTTTAATTCCGGTATGTGGAAACAGATCCATGCAGCCCGGAAACCGTGAAACTGGGAGGATTTCCAGCCGACGACAATGGAAGACATTACGAAAGAAGGCGAAGTTTCTTGGGAATGAGAACATGGGCGTTGCTATACCACCAAGTGTCGCGATATTCAGAGAAATCGGCCCCAAGAAAGCAGAGCTTTCGGTGGAAGGTGAGAACAAGCTGCTAACGCCAGTGAAATCCACACTGAACACAGCAGACTTTTCAGTTAACCACGGTTTCCATATTAGACCACAATTATGTCTACAAACATAGGAGTTAGTTAAATTAACCTGCAGCATGCCAAAACTTCTCCGTATCGATTGGCAGCAAGGCTGGCAAAGTTTCAGAACTGTCCTTATATATTTCTGGTTCAAGAGCTATGGATTAGTTTTAACAGAATCTGCGGTACTGAGTTAGTCAAAGGGACTAGAATCTTCTTCGATGAGAGATCCTGGAGGCCGAGGGCCTGCGTTCTGATGTCAAAATTGTGAGAGACAACCACTCTGAGACAATTCTGTTCCCACGACCTTGTTGCGGTTAACTTACAATACCAAGTTAATGGTAAAAGGAGAAACGTCATAGTTGTCTCTGCTTACTTACCCCATGCTTTTTTGTGTCCTCCGCCGACGCAAGAACTAAGGGATCTGAAAGTGTATACAGAATCAAGTGGCCTTGAACTGTTAATAGGTTGTAATGCGAACGTCCAACATATTTGTTGAAGCAGTAGCAAATGCGGTCAAAGAGTAGTATAGGTTCCAGGGCGAAACGTGGATTGGTACTCACGATGGAGCACAAAACCTGGGAAACGTCAGCTGGACCAATATCAACAGCTCTACCATCAAATCCTATCTCCTCCTGCACGTGTTAATCGCTATCAGTTCTTTCTTAATGAAAAACTGCAGACGAAGAAGGATAAAGGCAAGTTTTCCGCACCTAAAAGCGGGACAGATTGCACAGACAGGGTGCTGACAACCCAACATGGAAAAGCGAAGTCACGAAGCCACGGAAGGGACCTTGGACAGGATGTAATTTAAAACCACGAACCCGACAACGAAAACGGAATAACGATTTGCGCATTTTCTCATGGAACGTGCGTTCCCCGTACAGACCGAATGTTAGCCGATACCCTGTTCCAATATAAGGCTGATGTAGCAGCGTTATAAGAGATGAGTCAACCAAAAAATGAACCCCGCTGTTATCGGCTTTGTCAAGGGGAAGGGAAAGGCTATGCACTTTGCGTTTCCGAGGCAAATTGATAAATACAAGCCCCATTAACGTTAACGCCCTTCTAGGAGGCAGTTGAGCAGGCACTCGAAGCCCGTCCCAAGAATGATACCAAAATCATGCTTGCAGATTTTAACAGTCAGGCAAGAATGAAGCCCGTATTCAGGGGATACATCACAAATACTGCCACCACCAAGCATGGAAGAAACAGTCCGTGCAATCCATTGACTTAAAAACCATAGGTCGCCAGCAGCCGATGGAATTACAATCGAATTGGTTAAATATGGAGGCGAGCAACCAAGCAGTTCATCAATTGATGCTCAAGATGTGAGACAGCGAATCAATATCAAATCTGACGAATGACAATGACATATATCTATCCCATACATAAAAAGGGAGATGTCAGGCAGTACAGCAATTATAGAGGTATCACGTTGCTGAGTACCATCTACAAGATATTCCCGTTATCTAGCTAGGCCAGGTTGTGGATAAAATCCGGCTCAATAGGGTGCGGTAGGTGGGTCACTTAATCTGTATGGATGAGGATGAGCCAGGCTAAAAAGTCTACAAGGGTAATATCTATGGTAGAAAGAGAAGACGAGGCAGACCTTACCTGAGATGGAACGATGGCGTAGGCCAGGATGCCAGACAGCTTTTAGGGATATCGAATTGGTGGACTTCGGCGCAAAACCGGGATGTCTGGAGTTCCTTATTAAGGCAGTCCTTGACCGGATACCGGTTGTTGCGCCGTTGATAATGATCTTGCCAAGCCAGATAGCCCAGTACATCATCGGCCCATTCCAATGACCCTTCACTCCAGGCAAACCAGCAACAGATTTGATTTTCTCTCTGCGGCAACCGATGGAAAAACTGTAGGAATGTGGACATTAGTCGCAATATCTTTCCATCGATATTAACGCCGCCTATGATAGCATATTCAGGATAAAACTGTACACGGCTATGAGAGAATTCGGTATCCCGACGAATTTGATAAGACTGATTAGACTGATCAATGTGCGAGGCCAGATAAAAGCAGCAGGATCACTGTCGAGAACATGCAACATGAACAATGGGCTAAGACAAGTGGACGATCTATCATGCGTCCTCTTTATCCTGGTTCTGGAAATGTGATCCACGATGTAAATGTTAATGTAAGAGGTACCACTCCTTCAAGTCCACCCAAGTACTGGGCTATGCTGACGATATTGATATTACGGGAAGGACAATCCGACAACCCGAGATGTACAATCTGCCTACAGATATAGCAGGCGGCGCGAGATCTTGGGCTGCACGTTAATGAAGGCAAGACGAAGTACATGGTAGCAACGTCAGCGCCAAAGAACAAAGAGCCAACAACATCGAATCGCACTGGTCAGACGAGAACAACAAAGAAGGGAGACTACGACTTTGGGGCCGTTTCTCCTATCTAGAATCACAAACTATAACAGCGCATGGTTGTTGGCTACCAATAGAGCCTATTTCAGTTTACAAAAACTGTTTCATCTCATCATAGGGTCAGACTATCTATGGTAGAAAAAGAAGACGAGGCAGACAGGCCTGAGATGGACCGTTGGCGTAGGCGAGGGGGACTGACAACTTTTAGGGATATGGAAATGGCGAACCTCGGTGCAAAACGAGGATGTTTGGAGTTCTTTATTAAGGCGGGCCTAGACCGGATGCCGGTTGTTGTGCCGTTGATGGTGATGATGATGACAGGTGGAGCCGCATTGGGCATTACGCTTGGGTTCTTCTCTTTGCAAAGAAGGTAGAGCTCGACAGGTGGAATGACCGGATGGTAGATATATTGAGCGTTCGCATTTTATACTCAAGGTTATTTCGTTTTGCATACGTTATTAGATCCCATCGACGAAGAACTTCAAGAAACAGCAGTACTTAGCCAAACTAGAGTAAACTATCACGTTTTTCCTCTTACGATTCCATCCATTCTAGAATAAGCTACGACCTGGATGCAGAATTGTCTCAGATAGGATACTTTCAACACAAGCAGTTTCAAAATCAGGACACGCGCTTCCGGTCTTGCGGATTTTCCTTAGTAGAAGATCGTAGTCCGCTTAACTGAACCAATACGGAAGATTTCGTTGAACCGTACTGAGAAAGATAAGGATGGTCCTGCAATTTTGTCAGCCTTGCTATCAGCAGAAAGGACGAGGTTTTAGAATGATGCAGTTTGTAGTGGCCAACCCTTGTTTTTGACATAAGCGCAGAGTTATACAATATGTAATGGAAGGTACTCAGAAGAGCATATCATGGTTGGTTTGGACCTCAATGCAGTCACCAGGTTTCCCTCACACTTTACTATCAAAGGCTCGGTCTCCACACGATTGATTTCTCGAAGAATTACCGCATTTGGTGGTGCAGCAATGTCAATGTTTTCCTTTACAAAGAGTCTCGTTTCTTTACGCAGAGCGTTCTTCTGCTTTCGATTTATCGTCTTCTCTGAATCGCACTGTTTGGTTAGCGCAAATCTGGCACCACAAACTTATATTGAACCATTTCTGTTAACATCACTAGCTTTTACTTCGTTTGAAGGAGCTGGACAAGGTTGACCTGCAATCCCTTCACCTCTGCGAGTCCCCATACGGCTTCGGTGAGATCTCTCTCGCTGGTTTGATCCAGTCCCGAATAGCAGAATAAAGCGTGGAAGTAGGTACGGAGCACATTAAAGCGCTTTTCCATCACAGTTGTATTGATCCTATGCCTTTCGCGCGCATGAATGCTGACCGTAGAATCTTTTGCGTCCAGTGTGGGTTTGACTGGCGCTACCAGTTTTTCTTGCCTTCCACCAAAGGTTCCGCTTCGTTGCTTCAAATTTCTTTGGACATTGTCACTCCTATTTCAAGTTGAGGAATAATTTGAGATCAGAGGGGGACGTACTATATATACTGCCGCGATTCTAAATGAAATGAAGTGCTGGAGATTCGTAAACGGAGTACATCTTTAATTAAAAGTGGCTAGGTTTTGATGAATTGATATTGTCTTGGATGGCTAGTAGGCAAGTAAACGTAAGTCTGAGACTTCGACGAATGTTCTCATGTGTTTCCTTGTAGCGGATGTCAGTAGTCCCATATTAGGTGTAGACTTTCCAGAACATTATGGGTTGTCAGTGGATCTGCAGAATAGGCCTCTTATAGATCCCGTCACTTCACTCAGGTCTTTAAGTAAACTTGCCACCTGTTCTATTGCCAGTCTTTCGATCATGTTCAGGATCAGGAAGTAGCCGACCCTCTCATTCGTGCGCTTCTTCAAAAATACAGCAGCATAACTATCGAAAGTAGCCTCTCGTAGCTAGCTAAGCATGATTTACAGGGCCACATCCGTACTATTGGCTCTCATATCTTCTCGAAGGTGCGTTCACTACCACTCCACAAGCTCTCTGTTGCAAAGAAAGAAAGAGAAGAAAGGAGGAGGGTATTGCAGTCAATCAAATAGCTGCAGGTCTTCTTCACTTCGCACAACCTCGCTAACTTCACAACCTTGGACTTAGCCAAGGCGTGCCATCAAATTTCTGTAGCTCCAGAAGATATTTCGAAAATAGCAATATCTACACCCTTTGAACTCTTAAAGTTCAAACGATTGCCTTTTGGTCTGTGCATTGCGGCGCCATCTATTCAGAAGTTCATCCACTCTAGTCAGCGAAATCTCAACTTTTGTTTCGTGTACTTGAATGATGTTTTGGTCGCCTCTTCTTCAGAGTCTGAGAATTTGGAACATCTCGAATGCATTTTCCAACGCCTCCTTGAGGTCGGTCTTGCGCTTAATGTTGAAAAGTGCAAATTCCTTCAACAGCAGTTGAAGTTTTTAAGCTACATAATTCCCCTTGAGGGAATCCAACCGGGTCCAAACAAGGCTCAGGACATCATAGACTTCTCATAACCTAAGACGGTCAAGGATCTGTGAAAGTTTTTTGGCATGTTAAACTTCTACCGTCGTTTCTTGCCCAAAGCCGCACAACATCAAGCAATCCTCAATGCCTACTTGTTTGGATACAGGACTAAAGACTCATACGTGATTGCGTGGTCTTCAGAGGCCATCCAGGTGTTTGAGCTAGTCAAACGAAAGCTGGCCAACACTACATTCCTTTCCTCAAACAAATGCACATCTAACCGCATTCATCGATGCCTCAGACAAAGCAGTAGGTCACCGAAAGGTGAACCAAATCTGGCAGCTATTGAGTTTCTTTTCTAAGAAATTGAATACAGCTCAACACAACTACAGCACCTATGATCGTGAGGTGTTAGCCGCGTACATGGCAACAAACTACTTCTGATACTCCCTAGATGGCAGGTCGTTCAACAGTGTTCACGGACCACAAGCCTCTTATCTTCATTTTTAAGCAGAAGCCCGACAAAGCGTCTCTCTCCAACTCCGGTACCTGAGCTTTATAAGCCTGCTTACTTCGGACATCCAGCATTTGTCCGGCAAGGATAATCTAGTTGCAGATGCTTTGTCACGCGTTTCCCTGCCACAGTCCATTTTTCGACAATCGCCGAGGCACAGAAGGATGACGCAGTGCTTCGGAGCCTCACGGACAACACCAAATACAAATTCCGGGACTTTTCCCTTTTCGGCTCAACCTCCTAAATACTCCGTGAATACCTCTGAAAAGGAACCCAGGCCATATATTCCGGCCGCTCTTCACAAGGAAATATTCTATGCATTAGACGATCTTGGGGACGCAACCATTCAGGCAACGAATCGGCTTGTCACTAATTAATATTTGTGGCCATCAATGAGTAAGGATGTTAACTCCTGGGCCAGATAGTGCAGCGCGTGTCGGAAGTTTAGAGTCACCAAGCACGTACAGAAAGATGTAGGCGATTTTCTCGGTCTACAAAACCACGATCCACATTGCCATTATTGGCCCCTTGAGAGATTACCATGCTTCAAGTACTGCCTGACAATTATCGATGGGTTCACGCCGTGCCCTGTAGCAATATTTCTAGCCGACATTTCCGCGCAATCGTGCATCTAGGCACTTTGTCGCGGATGGAACCCACGCTTTGGAATTCCGGTCGAAGTCATTACTGACCAGGGAATGCAGTCCGAGTCTACCCTGTTCTCGAAGCGCTGCTATAATGACACATGATGATTCTTCGTGTTCGCAAGTCTTACCTTTCGTTCTAGTTGCCCAACGTACAGCCCATCGTAAAGAGTTTGCCGCCAGCTCCGCCGAGTTATTATACGGGAAGAATTTGAGACTCCCCAGTGGTCCTGTGTTTGATACCAGATCAGCCTCTTTCACGACTGGGCTTTCGCGTTTGCTCCGGGACACCGCGGCAAGATTAAAATCATCCCCGCCATCCCGTCATTCTTCGACGAAAGCTAATATCCCCAGGGATCTGGATATCTACACACACGTCTTCGTTGGCGTGGATCGGATCCGAAGTCCTTGCAACCACCATATGAGGGTCCATATGAAATTTTGAATAGAGGGAAGCACTTCTTTAGGCTTGACGGCGACAGCAGGCCCAAGAACGTCTCCGTGTCCAGGTGAAAGCTTTTTTTCTCAGGGGCTGAGGTCTCGGGGAAAAAGGGTGCACGGCGCGTGAGATTTGATCTGCGCTCCTAAAATTGGCGGGCCAGTACTCGGGTTTACCGCTGAAATCCAGTATCAGCTGGGGTGGAGTAGTGTGGAGGCGCGAGTTGATTAACGAGGATTCATCCGAGCTTATAATTGCGTAAAAATATCTAAAATGATTTTAACCGATATGAGAGGGGAAGAACTGAGAGTGAGTGGCAGGCACTTTGCAGCTTCTTTTGCCACTCAACGCAGTCAATAAAGGGATCTTCTAAGGACTCCAAAAGCTAATATATTTTTGCAATATTATTGTATATAAAGTCACGCCCATCATTCTGAAATTTAAAATTAGGTAAACATAAGGTAGCAGTCGGAATAACGAGACGTGGTCCTCCCCTCCCTTCTTTTAAGGAACTTTCAAAAAAGAGAATGTTCTCGTTTGACTTCTTCATGGCTTCTTCAATCAAATTCGTATACGACGAGGTAATCGATGAACATTCAATTCAACTTCCCTAATTCCTGAATATCCTTCCAGCTAAATCTGACCTTTTCCCAATTGAAAACACCATAAACTTGCTCCTATCTCCCAATCTGAATCTTTCCAACTTAATTATATAAAACTCACCATGACACTATGCCACTCATCACGATTCAATCCTTCGCCAACTGTAACACTTGTCGAATGCTTGCCAAAGACATGAACAACTTTTAATTGGCCTTTCTCCACAATGACGTACAAGGCGTACGGATCGAGGTCAATCCCATCCGGATTTTTAACATTATGATACACAAGTAAACCATGTGGAAGTCGTGTCCGGAATTGAAATGAAATCTCCCGGCAAAGTCTGTAAAAGATACAAGATGGTTTGGTGATGTGAGAGGCGTTGAGGGAACGTTGAAAGGAAGAGCGGAGAAATAGGGAAAAAGGATTGAATCATTGGGAAAAAGGACCCGGCTACAATCAGTGTAATACCGTGGAAATTGGAAACGGTTGGGGAAAAAAGGAATCGGTAGATAGTGAGGGAATTAAGAAAGAATTGAATCCGAGGGAGCGGAAAGCTGAGAAAGGAGGTACTTAGGTTTCTTGTCTAATTGAATGTAATTTGAAACTGAATGGAGGAATATAGAGTGGATTTCTTTGGAAGCTCTGTCATCTCGCTCAATTTCTTGGAATATTTTCAAACGGAGGATAAAGATCGATGCCAACTGTTCTTAGTGCAGTTTATCTTGAAATCCAATTTAAGTTACTTGGATACTGTTCTTCCGTATTTGTTGGAGTTGCAGTTTTGGCCAACTTGAAGGTGCAATAACGCAAGCCGAAGCCAGAAAAGCCTCAACCAAACATTGCAGAAATTTAATGCTTAAAAGAGTACGAGCTCCACCAATTTGAAAATATTCCAGGACAAAAGGACTTGAGCGAGACGGCTTTATAGCTGTGAATAATAAATTCATCTGTGGACACAGTGGAAATATAGTTAGAAAAGTGTAACTTTCAATATTAAAGGAAAATTCATATTTTGTTCGTTGCAAGTAGCCCTACCAAGGCTTGTCCAAACTCCAGAACAAACAACTAAACAAACGCTGAGATTGCAATCAAAGAACAAACCTTAACTGAAAAGTTTGGATAATATCGCCATCTACTTGGATAAACGTATTATTTTTGGCAAATAGAAATGTTTTCTCTTCCCCGGTTTCGGCAAACGTTAGCTCAGCTCCTCGGTTCTCGTATTGCTCCACAGCGCTGGATTCTCCACTCACGTCCGCCTTGGGGGTTTGGTCTACAGATGCAGGCGTTGTGGCTGGACCCACTGTCGTTGATTGCAAATATGGTGGAAGTGTATCTAAAGGATTGAGAGAAAGTTTATAATCAAGTTTTTGGCCGACAGAATAAGTGGATGAATGGTGATTTGCAATGCATATTTTATTGACTGTTCCTGGAGTTCGAAGGCAGAAAGTCAGCTCCTTTTCTGGTTACACTGTCCGGAAAGGAGTTGTCCATTCAGCAAAGGTTTTAGTGTAAATTTCGACCTACATTCATATGGATGAACATTTGGTCAGTTTGTGCAGGACTCGTTCCTTTTCTATTTTAAAATGCCCTCAATTTATCTCTAACATGCTTGCATGAGTCCTGCCTTCATGAATGTGAAATGCCTTTCCGAATGGTAATTAATGAAAATGGAAATCAATATTTTATTATACAAGGTGATGCCTTCAAGCCATCCATACTTACGTGGTGAACCAATACAATGGTACAAACATTCAACTTCTGAATCGAATCGATTTTGACTGTTTCCCTCGCAACCGCCCCAAATAAAAGTGGTGCATCTGTTTGTTAGCGGCTCGAACCGCCATTTGTGCAGGTAATTCTTGCATGGTCCTGGCTCACCTGGTCCCGTACATTTATCATATATTTGACCCTGGGCTTTGTTTGTACTGTTTCCAGCCTCGACAAGTGATAGCTGTAGCTCGAAATAGAAGAAGCCAATTAAAGTCACCAGCGCCAGGATGACATGGCGCTTCATCTTCTAACGATGCAGGTCTTCTGAAAGTAAAAAGGAAAATAATAATAGAAGATATCAATGAATTTCATAAAGACGTGGTTGTTATGTCTGATGTTTCGTTATGGAAAACATTTTTTTTTTTCGTCTGGTTTCAGGTTTGTTGGGTTTTCTTTGCAGAAATGTCCTCGCATATTATGGCAAGGATTTTACTTGAAATGTGGAAACCTGCAAAACATGAACCAGACGGTTTGCATTTTGTTATTATTATGGAGATGTTACATGAAATTTGATGCACCCATTCCTTAGATACTTTTTCCTTTCTAGTGATAAAAATATTTTTAATGAGCGCCGTCAAAGTAAATTTTCGAACGACAACCATACACAATATACTATTGTATTGGATCTTGAAATGTTAGCTGCTGGTAGGCTATAAAAACTGGACGAAACACTCCAAAGATATTCTTTTGAGCAACCTCAGCAACCCAGACAAGCGGCGCCATCAGAGAAACAGGAGGTAAGACGAAAGATCCCTCCACTTGTAGTCGTAGAAAATGCAAAAATATTTAAATCGATTAAACAATCGATTTCCCATGCCCTCCCTAAGAACTACCTGATAAAGAAATCAGGTGGATCACAACAAATACTTACAAAAATGCCGAAAGATTATTCTACCGCCCAACAGCTCCTTGTGAAGAATCATAACAAGTTCACATATACTCTTCCGTCCCAGAAGACAACCAGCCTCATTCTCCGAGGTTTAGATACGACGTTCCCCACTCAGGAGATCGTCGACGAATTTAAGGCTCAGGGAGTCTCTAGCACCCAGAGCACTAAACCCTTTGCCATGACCAGGGCAAAAATCAACAACATCAACCTCGACTTGTGGTTGGTTACCTTTGACGTGACTTTCAGTGAGGAGCAGTTGCGTAACGTCAAAGCATTTCAGCACATGGTCGTCCGCTTCGAACAGATTAAAAACAAGCAAGTGCTGTAATGTGAGAATTGCCAGTGCATTGGGCACGTGGCAACCAACTGCCACCTCGCGTACAGATGCCTTAAGTGTGACCAGATACATGATCTTGGCGAATGCGCCAAGACTGTCGAACAGGTACCGCAGTGCGTTAACAGCGGGGGCAGCGACCACCCCGCAAATTACAAGAAATGCAGTCGGTTTGTCCAGATGGTGGCAAGGAGAAACGCACAAAAACGTGCGCCTCCCACCCACCCTTTCTCCACAACTTCCTTTCGTCCGTCTGGTCACTCAACCACACATCCAGCCTTCACCCATCCGCCTGTGTCCTTCACAGACGCCGCACGAAGTGGAACCTCTTCCCATACAGCTACCTGTATGAACCACCCCACCACCATCTTCAATCCAGAATTCTATGAGTTCGCCAGGAAATCGCAAGAATTCCATTATTCGCCAAGCTCGCAGACACGAGTTCGAGCTATTCCTTGCCGAGTTCAAACCCCATATAGTTCTCCTATGTGAAACTAGGTTGAACTATAGATACAATCCTTCCTTTCCCAATTTGAACCACTTCCGGAATGACCGGCCACAACTCTCAAGGCCGCTGCACCTGCGATGGAACCGCTGTCCTCATCTCCAATAAATTCCCAGTCACACAAATTTACCCACCTCCTAATACTTTCAAATTAATTGAAACCACCCTCATTCCTTTCGAATCCCAATCAACCTCGGTCTTCGTTGCCTCCGTTTACTGTCCCAACTAATCTCCCGGCACACACGACATTCTCCGAATCAAGTCCCTCTGCGTTTCTCAACTTCACCATCCCAAAAGACAACGGACCGTGATTATCGGTAGAGACTTCAACGCCAGACACCCACCAGACACGGAGATCAGCTCTATCGTTTTCTCTCAACCTCCCGTCCCACCATCAACCTAGCGCATTTCAACCCGGCCCTTCTAACCTTCAACAAAACACACTACCATTGCTACTTTGACCACTTTCTGATTAGCAGTAACCTAACTGTTATTCCCAACCCAAACACCTTTCCCTTCCTTGAAATAGTCCCTGGCATCAGCGACCGTGATGCCATAATCCTACACATCAAACTCCCAGACAGAGTCATTCGTTCCACCTCGTCCTCAGTTCCAGATTTCCAGCGCGCAAACTGGACACACATCAACCTGGCCCCCAAAACTAAACTTCAGACCTCCTACTCTCATCCACAATACAGTTCCCAATGACACCATTCACCAAACAGTCCCTCAATACACCGAAGCAATTCGGCAAGTATGTGAGGAACTGATCCCATCCGGTCCCTTAAACTACCGCAACTTCATTACCCTCCCCGATTACATTCTAAACGACATCCAATAGAAAAAGACCCTCAGGCGGAGACTATTTAGAAATACATACCCCTTCAACCCTCTCACCTTCTTTCCGAAATCCGCGAACTGGACAGGTCCATCCGCGAAAGAGTCCTCACCCTTTACACCCAATATCTCCACAACCACCTCTTCTATACCGAACTGAACTCTGGTACATACACGGAATTCAGAAAAACCTGCCCGCGTTTAGGCAAACCTGTCCAACAAACCGTGATCCAACCCAAAAATATCCCACCCCACAGAAAAGGTGAACGACCTCGCTGACCAGTTCCTCCAGGCACACCACTACACCCTCCACGTCCGTGAACCATGTTTCGAAAACGAGGTAAGTGGAGACATCTCCCAACTCCTTACACACTCTTTCTTTCTCATTCCTCAACCTACACAAAATATTTTCACTCAAGCTCTCGCCGACCGAAGTTAAGGTGAAAATATCCTCCTCATGCACTTTGTCAGTCCAGATTCCGTCAAGGCCTCTATCGCCGTCTCAAAAAGCAAAAAATCGGTAGAACTTGGCAAAATCTCCCCCATCTTCCTCAAAAACTGTGCCCGTAGCATTGCTCCCATCACGTCCTCCATTATCAACTATTGTCTGATCAACGCCCACTTTATAACAGATTAGAACAGTGCTCAGGTAGTTCCCATCTCAAGAGAGAATCAGAACCCTCTAAATCCCGCAGCTTATCTCGACCCTTTCATCCTCCGCCAAGACCTTCGAGTGGATCATAAAACCCATCATTGACGAGCACTGTGACTTCAATCATTCACGCCCTCCGGACGTCTTTCTGGGCCTCAACCGGAATGCGCCGACCATAGCCTGTCTCCTCGACATAAAGAAGGCTTTCGGCTATATACTCGATTCGCTTACATGCTCCATTTCCGCACCGCTACAAGCTAATTCTTAGCTGTCTTGACGGGCGGCAAGCCCATGTTCAACGCCAAGAACACCTCTTTTCTCCCTATTCAAGTCCGGTTGGCATCCCTTAGGGATCAGTCCTTTCCGTTACCCTCTTCTTCCTGCTCACCGCAGATCCCAAACGAACCTCACACCCAAATCCAATCCGAAACCTCCAATACGCGGATGACCCATCCTCTACACCTTCACCAGAAACATCCCGGCCGATGAAGCTCGCTTGAATTCCTATTTGGACGCGCTCTACCGGTACTTCACCTACTGAAAACTATTCCTGAATCCACAGAAATGCGAGACTATCGTATTCTGTAACCCTTCTACACCGATAATTACTCCTCATCCCAATTTTCAAAACCCACCCATCCTTAGCGACATTCCTAGTTTCCTTCCCCAAATCATTAGGCGTTCCATGGGATAAGAAGGTCAATCCTCTTCACTATCAATCACTATTATTTGGCCCAGCAAGTCCCCCATCAAGATAATTACACTCTTTTAATTTGAGGATTATAATTCACAGAAAGTATTCCCTGATTGGTGGACTAGTCTAATTACGCTTAACATTAAGGTTGCATAACCGCGCTAGTGGTTATATAAACTCTCTTCGGTGGTCGTTGCAACCATCTTCGGTCGCTCCATGAGCCTGCAGGACCGGGCTAGGATTAGGTCCGCCTAACTGATGAGGATTGTCATGCTTTAAGGGTAAGCGGATTTCGGGAATGAGGGAACTGAAGCAACAGTCAAGATACCATCCTCCTCGCATTGTAAAGGTGGTAATTGGACCTCAAGTCAAGGTGAAACAGCATACGCTGCGGATTCTGAACACTTTCGATTCCTTCAGTTTTAAGTAAGCCCCTTAACCTGACGTTCGGGCGAGTCTGAGTGAACATGGATTTTATGATAATTTAAATTTAAAAGGTAATAAGCCGTCGATAGAACAAGAAGAGGTGTTTATGCCAGGCACATTATTGGAGTTGCTGGTATCCAGTCAGGAGATAGTAATCGTCGAAGGCAGTTCAGTTGGTGCCAGTACAGCAGGGACCTATGGAAGTGAGGGAGCAGACAGGTTAGCTGTTAGGGAGTTCTGTTCCAGAACCAGTACCATACGGCAAGATTGTGATGAATAAGGACGTCGGTACTATCGATGAGCGGAATGAAAAGGGTTTCGGTAAATACCAGACAACTGTAGTGGAATACAACAGCAAATGTCTGGAAAATTAGCAAAAGGTGAAACCAACCGCCTTCAACCACAATTGATCGCAGGATGAGGTTAAACAACAAATCAAAAGGAGCAGAGTATGCATGCAGGCTATTTCGCAAACATTGAAACTACAACGGCCGAGGACAATTCCGCTAGTCTCAAACTGACACCGGAGGTGCGACCGGCGTTGAGACTGGACTTTTGGAGATGGTCATCGACAAGCGGGAACAAGGGGGTGCATCCCCTCCTTTGATTCCTACCAGATAGTATGTAGGTTCCATGTCATAATATGCCACGATCAGTTTTCCAGGGTTCGTGCGTCGCTTAAATGAACGACGCCTGCAAGGGCATAAAACTCAAGGTTGCCCCATACGACAAGATTTCCAGGAACCTGTTGGCTCGTATCTGTTTGTCGAAAATTCGCCTGGCTAAGGATAAGCTCATCCAGTCTCTGCTGCCAAACCGCCTGCACACAGCTTTTCTGTGCCCGCACCTAAATTTCAGCATCCTAACTGTAACAGGCGAGAGCGGAGAACGAGTATATCTCTTTGGCTTACATGGTTCACTACCGATCACCTACAGCGGAAGAATAATGGCACCCGCCGTGAAGGCCAACCTGTTGGTATGTTGTGGCGTCAACCTGACGCTTTCGTTTTGGTGAACCTTGGAAACCAATGAAAAAGATGAGGCTTTCTTTGATTTTATTGTTAACAGAAACCTATCGGTGTATAACCTGGGCAGCACACCAATCGGAGAAGTGTGATAATTGATTGATATCAGAATATTGAAGGTACCTTCGAGTCTGCGAGACTCAGTAAGAATTTGACAAACGAAAACAGAAGCCCATCCTTTCTTAAAAAGTTGGAAAGTTCTTGGATGAATTGTCTGTGAGATTCTGGAGAACCTAGTCCATATGCGCTTCCTTGCAAGTGAGGAGAACTGTAAGTCAGAACTAGAGGGTTCGCAGTTTCAGTCGAATGATATTATCAAGTCGATATCTACCGAGGATAAAATCATCTGGGCAGGCCAGGCTCCAAAAACCGCAAAAAAGGATTGTGTCGTGCCTTGTAGAGATTTACCGGAGCTACACTATCGGAAAACGGACACGCGCGGCTAGAACTCCTGAAAGGACTTTCTACCAATCAGCTTCCATTCACTCAGAGCGTGTCTAAAACATCCACTTAAGGATGATCATTAAGAAGACGTTTTTCTCCATGTTCTTGACACGCCTACTTCAAAGGCAAACCCACAGAAACCGCTCTTCACGAGGTACTTACCATGATGGGAAGTCTGGCACACTACGAGCTATATATCCTAGTTCCCTTCCGGAATACAGAGGGAGCATCCAACAACATTCGCACTAAAGCCATCAAATAGGCCCCAACCAGAAGAGAATTGTTTTTGCTACTATCCAGTGTAAAGAACGAGGATAATCCGATCCGATGTGGGAAGTAGGCACTTGACCTGGTTGGTTGGTAGTGATGGATGAAATTCGATGGATATTGAACAGGAGCGCTGTGAAGGCGGTGGTGTATGGTGAAAACTTGGTGATATTGTTGCGAGGGCGCATTGGAAAAGGTATATTGGATAGCAAAAAGCGGGCTCAACATAATAATACGGAGCCGAAAAAGGAGACGAGGCAGACCCTGCCTGAGATGGAGCGACGGCGTAGGTCAAGACGCCAGACAGCTTTTAGGGATATGGAATTGGTGGATCTCGGAGCAAAACCAAGATGTCTGGAGTTTCTTATTAAGGCAGGCCTACACCGGATACCGGTTGCTGCGCCGTTGATGATGATGCTATTTGCTTCCGGTTGAGTGATGTGAAGGCTTACGGAGTAAGTAGCTCTGAAGAGCTGTTTGACATATCTACTTTGCACAGCATAGCATGGTCGGGGTGAACGACCGTTTACGATAGGTGTTCGGCATATACAAAGGCACCATTGCAAGATTATAATAAATAATATCTGTAAGCAAAAACCAGCTCAAATGACGTACCCACGGCTTTTGCTGAACAATATTACAACTTTTTTCTATGGATTCCAGCCAATAGTTCAACAGGGTACTTTCAAAATCATTATCGGGCATTACTGAAGAGGGATTGGGGGAGATAAACGGATGTGGTGGAGTGAAAGTGAAATCATTGATACCATAAAGTCATGGTTAGGGATGGTGAAACTGGATCTTTTGGATGAACACACGGAGGCGGCTCTTAGTAAGAAAAATCTTATCAATATCTGGATTGGTGCTCACAAGGTTGTCGGAGAATCGATTAGAGGAGAAGGTCTAAATTTGGCCCCTGCTGGTATTTTGGCCCCCTACGATTCTACGCGACACAAAACAGCCACAGATAAAAACGCCACTGTGCAACAACCACAATCTTAACAGCTGTTTTTTCATGTATCCATATGTCATTTAAATGACAAATGGTAGAGACAAATTCTAGTTTCTGTTCTTTGTGTTCTTCTAACTTTCTTCCAAGAAGATATTTGTTGTCGGTATTCCTGTAAATGTGGCATGTTTAAATGGTGTTTTGTGCTAAAAAGTTTTTACAGGTTCAGCAGTATTACATATCAAGGTAATGCTGAAGCACGGCTTACATTTCGTTTTATTTTTTGCTTTTTTTTTCTGTGATTGCATAAGTCTAATATGGCCCCCCGTTCGGTTTCGATTATGGCCTCCGGGGGCCGGAACAAATGAAAAAAGCTATAGATGTAGTCAGGAGTAAGACAATGGGTTACAAAAAAGCCGTAAAAATGTTTGGCGTACCGAGGACTACATTAAGAAGGTTGGTGCACAATCTAGGAGAGTCTGAAAAAATTGTTGAAAAACCGCTAGGCAGGAAAACTGTACTTCCACCTAATATAGAAAAGAAACTCGTGGAGTATATTGGAATGGAAAAAATTCGATACCCTCCTGATCGCATTTTCAACGTTGACGAGACCGGGCTGACAATCGTTCAATCTAAAGTTCCTCAAATAATTGGGAAGAAAGGCAAAAAACAAATAGGTGCTTTAACTGCTGCGGAACGAGGATCATTGATGACCGTGGTTTGCTGTATGAATGTTTCCGGGTTTTTTATACCACCCATGATGATTTTCCCCAGAAAAAATTATTCCGATATACTTATGAAAGGAGCTCCGCATGGTGCTATCGGCAAAGTCCACCCATCCGGCTGGATTCAAACGAATTTATTCACCGATTGGTTTCGTCATTTTCTTTCTAAAACAAATCCAACTAAGGAGTCACCTGTACTGTTAATACTCGACGGGCATTACAGCCACACTCGTAACATTGAACTTCTGGAGTTAGCTCATGAGAACTATGTAACAATAGTTACTCTTCCACCTCACACCACGCATAAATTGCAGCCCCTGGATAAAACCTTTATGGGGGCACTAAAAACCTATTATAGTGAAGAAATCCGAAATTTCTTGTTGCATTCCGATCGGTTGCTTAAACCCTACGATATCGCCGAATTGTTTGGTCGAGCCTATCTACGAAGCTCAACAGGAGAAATCGCTGCAAATGGATTTCGCGTCACCGGAATCTACCCCTTTAATCCGCAGATTTTTTCTGACGCAGATTTTTTAGCAGAAGCTCAAGTTTATAACGATGAAAACACTTCCGAAAACCGCCCAGGGAGCAACACACAGGAAAATTTGACTGCATCGCAAAGAGATGAGTTGTTGCATCATCAGTTAAACATCATAGTTTCACCAGAAATTATTCAGCCAATACCAAAACCTAAAAATAAAACTTCGAATCGAGGGCGAAAACGTACCACACCAAAAGTACTCACTTCTTCTGCATATAGAACACACCTGGCAGGTACATCAAGTGCTTCAGATGGAAATCAGAATCCTGACAATATCCAAAGTCGTAGCCGTGGAGGGAACACCACTGTCTCAGATGAAAATCATTTAGACACACAATCCGACAGCTTCGACGAAGGACCTTCAAATGATAAAATACCAACGAGCTTAGATGCAGAATGCTTATTTTGTGATGCAAGGTATTCAAATGACCAACAAGGGGAGGAGTGGATTCAATGCCAGGGATGCAATTTATGGGCTCATTGCGTTTGTGCGGGAAACGAAGGAGATTATTATATTTGCGATTTTTGCCGATAACTTTATTTTATATGTATTTTATCTTGATTTCGTTTTTATTATGTTCATTATTATTTTTTTATTAATGGATTTACTTAATTTTAAGAAAAGAAGGTAATTTATTGTTTATTTTTTACTTAATTGTTAAGTTTTGGAGAATATTTTTTAAAGAATTTTTCATACTTCCAATATGGCCCCCTGGGTGCCATATTACCCACACTTTACATCAAACCCAAAATTTTGGATACGTCGAAATATACGATTTTGTTAAAAACATATGGAATTTTATCATGTTTTTTCCTTACGAATCAATGACCAGGAGAATATTGAAATGCATAGCACATGAAACTTGACATGCCGATTTTCATTTTTCTTTTCATGCTCGAAAAACAAAAGGGGGGGCCACATTTAGACCTTCTCCTCTATTTGTTTAAATTAGTTTTGAGAGGTTGAGGATATGCTCTCTTTTCTGCTTACTGGCCTTGATCATCCTTTTGTGTTGAAAAGCTAAACGGTTTTTGTTGTGATCTTGAGAATATGGTCCGTAACTGAGCTACCGAAATCTTGCATCCATTTTTTATGCACTTAAGGCCAATTTTGAACCTAATTTTCTTGAATCAGTCCCCGCAGTATCTTGAATATTATATGTATGTTTCTCTATTAATGATAATTCATCTCCCCTTAGTAAAGTCAGTTTTCTTCGTGCATTTATTATTAAATATAAAGTTGAAACCTTATTTTAATCTGGCCCCTCACATACTTGATGATTATGCCTAGAACTGCAGCGAACCCATGCAGCTTCAAAGAGTTTTAGAAGCCTCCAAGGAGACAAATAACATTCGGAGAATTTAATCTTAAAATGACATAAGACCAAAACCTTTTGCATTCATATTTAAGGATTTATCACATATTATCCTGATGCCTCTATTTTGCAATCGCATTATCAAACTTTCAATCCAGATCCATTCCAAGCACTTTATTTGTCTGTATTGCAGCATCCAGTTTTGATTATATTCTCTACCTTCGTCCTGGATATCTGTCCAGCCATGGGTATCAGTTCAGAGATAGACTCGGAATAAGCTATCAGAAACGAAAATCATAGTCGTACTCACTACAAAGTAACGTGCTTTGTATAGTAAAAACTTTGTTGCTCTTCCATTCGCTGAAATCTATCCACGTAAAGAATTTTAGATGAGAATTTTTCATGCAAGAAGATTTCGACTCCCCGTTCAATGGAGCATTCCCTCTATTTTTCCCTTGTTAATGCTCACAATCTCAGCAAGCATAAAACAAGTAAATGATATTCGGCTCAGATTAATATTTAAACTGTTCATTTCGAATATGATTTCAGAATTATTCGATAAATCTCACGACCCATGCATTTCAGTCCCATGCACTCTGGAGATAAATTTCGTATTAATTTTAATCCGATGCATTCACCCAGCGCTTCATCGTAGTCTCATATGCAGTGCAGATACTCGTACTTATTAGAGATAAATGAGTTTACTTATTTTACAATAGCACGCTCTCTACATCCCAAACTCTCCTTCGCGAATTCCCAGACAAGGAGCTTACTGGGAAGTGATAATTGAGCGAAATGCTACCGTCATAGTCATGGGGAAGCTCCGGGGGCTCCTATTTGCATGTACGTTATTTCATGCCATTTCATATGCTCCATTGAATCTGATAAATCAGTTTGCCTCATTATCACGATTATTGATTTCTGAGATACGAAAAAATATGTCAATTATGCACATATGTTTGTATATTGGAGCAGTTTTGCAAAGTGCATTAGCTTGCGATAATTGCTGGAGCACAGAGCGAATGTGATGATATTCAGTCACAAAATTAACAAAATTAACGTTGTTATGAGTCAATTGAAAAGTTATGTGATGTAAATTGGTGTTAATTTCTCATTTTACGTGGAGTGCTACAAACAAGTAAAGTTAAGTTGTAAATTTCAGGAAAAATATTCTGTTATTTTGGAGACTCAATTTGGTGCAACACCAAAAATAGCATGAATAAATTATGATCTCAAATAATGATCGGTCTATGACCCCATCTCTGCCCCTAAAGGATCCAAGGCTGATTGAAAGATATGATGGTAATGAGAGAAACATTTAAGTATATAAAAAAGTACCTCGAGTAGGTGGAATTGTTCCCTCCATCCATCATCTTCAAGTGATGAAGTAACATATAGTAGTGGCATAGGGGATACCAGTATGTGAAAACGCACCGGAAATGAAGACAGGGCTAAGGAAGGCGAATATTTTTAGGAATGAGAATATGGGCGTTGCTGTATTGTCAGGTTTGACAATATGCAGAGAAATCAGACTCAAGGAGCGGTACTTTCGGTGGAAAATGGGGCTGGTTTCTGCTGGGGTTTGTAGCGAGATATTAATGCAGGAGGTATTATGAAGTTGGTCCCTTCATATATTTTTTAATTGGGGTTGGGTAAGTGAATGCGTTTACGAACAGAATGTTGGACTACTGCAACGGTACGCTGTCGAACTACCAACTAAACACCTCCCCGTGGTCAGAAAACTAGCTTTGAACAGTTTCACATTTCGGGCTAGCCCTCTCGCATCCTCCGCCTTAAGGACCCTTGAAGACAGGGAATCTCTGTTACCAATTAGAGGGGAGAAGAAGAATGAAAGTTCAAGGAAGTTGAAGGAAATCCCGGCCTTCCGGCCCCTCGACCGGCCGAAATCAATGTTATTTGCAATAAAAAGAACTAGAAGAATTACCTGTCAGCGCTACTCAACATCTCTTTGACAATGTTCTCTACAGAGAGTTCCCCAGTGTCTAAATAAAGTTGTTGACGAATCCCACCCCACCTTCTACTAGAAAAGAGGGTGCGTTCGCTGTCGTCCACAACCTCATTGCAAAGCACACAGTCGGGAGATCGTGCCTTCCCCATCTTGTGCAGATAAGACTGAAAGCTTCTGTGCCCACCTAGGAGCTGGGAACGACGCGCTTAGGTTGAAAATGAGCCGCGCATTCTATCTGCTTCTAGTTTCGTTTTGGTAAAAAAATTTTCACACAATTAGTGTGTATTGCCGTTCGTCAGGAGCAACCCTTGAGTGCTCTCCCTTCCGCTGGTGTATGGCTTTACGCTCATTTTAAAGAAGGACAGTGGAATCATTTCCGCGATCACCGTCACGATCGGTTTAGAGATAGTGCGATAGGCAGGCGTCACCCACAAAGCATCCCGTCTTTGTATTTACACAAGGTGCAAGGGGGTATGCCAACAGCATCAGCCTATACCTTGATGCCGAAAAGCAGAATGGACTGCACTGTAATTATTAGGAGTCGCCAATATTTGCATTTTTTGTGGGGACTTGGCTATAAGCTTGTCACTCGGAAAATTGGGGCTCTGCGGAAGCCCTGCATACTGAGCACCGATCAGATGGACCGCATTGTGCGGGCATTGTTCCCCAGACATCCTGTACGGATTGATGTAAATAGCGCGGAAAGCATCGTGGATTGCCCGCTTTTCACAATGAGAGAGCTCGAAGAAGCTGTTCTCACTATGAAAAACAGGAAGGCGCCAGGTCCTGAAGGCAGCCCGGCGGAATTTTACAAACTGGTGTTCCGCCAACGGCCAGAATTGCTGCTTGAAGTGTTCAACGCCTGCTTGAAGGAGGGCATTTTTCCTCGTCGCTAGAAAGTGGCCAGACTTGCGTTGGTCAGTAAGGGTAAAGGAGACCCGAAGCTCCCGTCTGCATACCGACCGCTGTGTATGCTTGGCACGACTCGCTGAAGCGATACGTGTTGACAGGGACTTATCCGCAAGGCAGTTCGGGTTTAGAACAGGGAAATCAACAGTGGACGCTGTTATGGAGGTCGTAGATGCGGTTAATCGAGCCGAGGCACACAGTCGCCGATCTCAGCGGATAGTGCTCATCATAACGCTTGATGTGAGAAATGCCTTCAATTCCGTAAAATGGACAGATATGCTAGGCCTATTAGAGAACTCCTTTCACGTGCCAAGCTATCTCTTGCGGATATTGAAGGATTATCTGAAAGAACGCTCCCTGCTCTATGAGACACTAGAGGGCCAAAGGAGGATGGAAATCATGTCGGGAGTAGTACAGGGATCCATCCTAAGGCCGGACCTCTGGAACGGGTAAGTGGATGGATGACTGCTTACGGTTTCAACCTTGTGCTGGAAAAAACCGAAATAGTCATCCTGACCAGAAGGAGAATCCCGAACCTGCGTCCCATATCGATCGGCGAGTTGACTATAGAGTCAAAACCAGCGATTAAATATCTTGGTTTAATGTTCGATTCGAAGATGAGCTTCTTCGAGCAAATCAAAGTAGCAGCGGGCAGGGCTGCAGCTGGAGTCGCGACCTTGGCGAATGTCGGGGGCCCTATATCAACTAGGAGACGTCTCCTTATGGGAGCAATGCAGTCCGTTCTTCTCTATGATGCGGAGGTATGGGCTGATGCCCTCGACAAGGAGGTGCATCGTAAACGCCTCGCTCAAGTGCAGAGGCGGGGAGCTTTGCGAGTGGCGTCTGCTCATCGCACCGTCTCCGAACCGGCTGTGATGGTGATTGCGGAAGTGATCCCCGTTGCCCTCCTTGTCAAGGAGCGCAAAGCTATCTATCGCGTAAGGGCGAAAACTTAAGAGAAGTGATTGCCCGTGAAGAACGTCAACGCACCCTTAGCAAGTGGCAACTTTCTTGGCAAAATGAGCCAAGGGGCAATTGGACTGCGCGGCTCATCGTAAAATTAGACCCATGGTTGAATAGAAAGCACGGTGATATTGATTACTTCCTTACCCAACTTCTAAGTGGGCATGCAGGTTTTCAGTCTTACCTGCACAGGATTGGGAAGGCGCGATCTCCTGATTGTGTGTTCTGCAATGGAGTGGCGGATGACGCTGAACACACCTTTTTCTCTTGCGAGAGGTGGGACGGCCTCCGCCAGCAGCTTTATGCAGACGCAGGGGAGCTCTCTCCAGACAACATTGTCAGAGAGATGCTGAAGAGCGCTGGCAGCTTGAATCATATTGCGCATTATGTTCGGCCTCTTCTTATTACGAAGAAGATTGAACTCGACCGACAGAGGGATCGGACGGTAAGGGGTTCTCTGAACTAACAACAACCCCCTTCCTCTCCTCCCCTCCCCTCCCGTTGATGAAAGGAATTCCCTGACTTAAAGGTTCCCAAAGCCGGGAGACGGGAGGGCTAGCCCGAAGTAATGTTTCAAACGGTTCCAGGCTAGTTCTCTGATGACAGGGAGGTATTTAGTTGGTAGTCCGCCAGCGTGCTGTTGCGGGAGTCCAACACTCTGTGCGTAAACGCATTCACCTACCCTACTTCAAAAAAAAACCATCACATTCGTGAGATAGTGGCAACGTAGCACCCGCTAAATGAAGTTGGTTTCTAAACCTGGAGACAATTTTGACAGTTCTGAAAGGCAAGTAAGCGTTCATGGACACCAAAGAGATTTTTGGCTGGGCGCCTTTGTAGAAACTTTGTGATGCTGGTTTAGTTAAGTGGATTTATGTTATGCCAACATAGAGATGTGTGTCGAAGACAGCACTGTTCACTATATAACGGTAGAAGAACGGAAGATTGACTTTAAGAACGTGTGTTATCATCACTTCCATGGAGTATACCGGGTGACTTACAGCTGTGTGAATTATAAGAATTGCAAAGAACACATATCCGAATGATCTTTAGACTTTGTCCCATTCACAAACGGGGTCAGCTTGTCGTGATCAGTTGCGCCATTTAGCTCAGTCGAAGCCTTTATCTGGATTCAGTCGAGAGGATTGAAAATCCCCACCCATCATATGAAGCTATCGTTGATTCGGTCGGGCTTTTGGTCGTTTTCCATCGATTTCGATGTTCAGACCAATTTTGGGAAGTGAATTCTCGTTTATGCGGGATACATGACCATACCATCGAATACGCCTTTCTGGCAATTTTTCCAAAATGCAACCCCATATCGATGGCGGGAATCATAATCTCGGATGTGTACGTCATTGGTCTAATGCAACGTCCTCATCTCTATTACCGCGAGGCGCCGTTTATTGCTTTTTATAATCGGCGAATACTGCGGTAAATTTTAGATTTGAGACGCTTGCTGATACGCCGATCACAATGGATACAAGGTGTGGAATGCTCCTTCATCTAGGTTGCGCTAATGCGTGAAGTAATTTGTTAACACAGTTCACTATTAGCTGATAGAATTGATCCCAGATCCTGGGCAGATCACTGCTACTCATGGGGATCGATCGGAAAAAATTCTGTTTTATTCATATTCGATATGAAACAGGGTTGCATAAAGCGATTATTCCATTATTGGACGAGTTGCTTGAGATACAAGGAAGGAAAATATCATCTGCTGGACGTTGAATGTCCCGTGTGACAAGAACCCCCTTCAAACTTCGAACTTTCCTTTTCGAATCGTGGTAGAGCTCTTTAACCCAGCGCACGAGTTCTCCTGGAGCTATGTTTAGTCACAAATAAAGCTGCAATAATATGATTTACGAACAGTAGAAAAGTGGATGTAGGGAGAGGGGGGGGGCATATTAACTTTTAAATGTGATATTTCCACCTTTTGTTAATCTATTTTCCACTGAGTATCAAAAATGTGATAAGTTTCTAAATGTTTTAATCGATATCTTTTATCTAATCTTTGATATGCTTTTAAGTATTCGGGGAACTCCCCTTGAAGATGACGCAAAATAATTATGAGATGGAAGTGGAAGGTCTCCTTTTTCAACTACGATGAAAATCGTGTATTAAATAGTCAAAGTTGATTTTTTTTACATTCTGATGCTAAGGTTAGAATTTTCCACCATATTCCTCAAAAAGGAAGCGATATTGAAGAATTGAGGCAGCTACTGACTCCTTAAAAAATGTAGCGGAAGGGAGAAACACCCCTACCCAACCCGCTTTTTTTCAAATCGCGGCAACAATTGCTTTTTATGAAGCAGTAATTTTTTAAGGACACGATACCAGTTAGAAATATGAAACATAAGTAGATTTGGGCAACTGTTTTACTTCTCTTCTGCATACTTCTACCAGGGCAGAGGTGAGGCAGCGTCTGATGAGTTGCCTCTGCCCTGGACGAAACCGTCAGTCAAATTTTTGATTTTTCGATACTTCTTACCACCTCTGAAGCTCGGGCTGACAAATCAACATTTTCGATAATGATATTATGAGGCCTTAACTTCTTAAGTGACCACCGTAAATTTTTAGCAGACAACGAGAAAAAGCACATCCTGTTTTTTCTTCTGTACCTGCTTCCTACGGGAGTGAGATTTAAAGTTAGCCCTACTGTTATAACTTCAAAATAACTGATAGACAAGGGGTAGCTTCCTCCAAATTGCAATTTAGTTTTTTAGTTTTCAATGTAAACATATATTTCGGGAGCAACTTACCCCCTTCATCAGTACAAAGGTAGGTAGCTAGGTAACTTATACACTTTGGGGGGTTATAAGAGTGGGTGCACTCTACAAGCTTTCCTCGTAGTTAAAGAGGGAGCACCTCCTTTCCATCCCATGCAGGATGTTTACGTCCACTCACCAAATTTAAAGACAACGGACTAAGTTATTAGTTAAATTATGGCGGACAGACAAACATACTGACAAAGAGGGAGGCAATTAAATGGAAATTCATTAAACCTATAACATAATGAAAATTGAGAATTGTCCAAGTAGATGTTGAAAATTGCACACTGTAGAACGTAACGATGTAACCAACTTCGTTTTTTATACTATGCAGGATAATAAAACTATAAGTATAATAGAAACGGTGCTTGGGCCTCATGTATGAGGTCCATTGCACTGACCTCTGAAGCTCTGTTCACACGTCCCCTTCCCCTTCTCCCAAAAGAAAAGGGTGTAACGATCCTTTGTAGAGGAGGATCCCACCAAGGTACTTTCCTTCAAGGTTTGAGGAAACTAGACACCTCTTTCCTGCATTGATCGAAACTATTATGCCGACTTTTACCGGGAGCAACCTCCTTTCTCGTAAGAGATAATAGCAACGCCGTGAAAGGGACCTCGAATTCTTCTACAAAGTTCTTTAATGTGCCTAATACTATCACAAATACAGAACTCGGTCGGCGTCCAGGTCTAGCACCCTAAGGCAATGTGATCGGAAGGCGTGGCAGCCTTTAGGTCACACATTAAGGAGGGGCGACAATTGCATAGGATATATATTAGAATGGACTTATGCAGATATGAATTGTCTGTCATCTTCACTGATGAATCCATATATACCTAAATAGACTGTTGTTAGCAGATTAATATATAATTCTACTTGGTGAAGCTACGTTTGTGTGTCGCAATACGATGGACACGGTCAAGGAAGACAGGAATCTATCGAAATTAAGTTTTAATATTTCCTCCTGTGCCTCGGTGACCTGACGAAGTACTGGAAAAAATATTTGACACCATTCGTCAACCGTCAAAATCCTAATGATATGTGTCTTTCAAGAAAAATTGTGCAACACAATGGAATTTTCTTATTGTTATGAGAAATTAATTCAATCACACATCTTTTCGTGATGGTATTATTTTGCGGCAAATATTTATTCATTTATGCTATTTACACATCTGCTTTGATTGTGGAAATCATTTTGTTATGCAAAGAATTTATTCTAGTCGTGATACAAATTTTATTAGCACCGATGGTCTAATTTGTGTTCTTTTGTTGATCAACTATTTCAATATTGTAGAGTGTGTATGTTTCGTATTTCGTAGGTTTGATAAACATAATATATTATATACTTATGTATGTGATACTATTCACGAGAGAGTGGAATAATATAAACTTCAAAGCATGGATTGCTGAGTGTGGTTCATTAAACTTGTTCGAAATTGTTTGCTAGTGCTAAGCTACTTCGGCTATAGGAGCTCATTTCCCGCGAAATTAGTAGGAGGCAGTTTTCGGTTTACTTGAATTTTTACATATATGTATCATAACTTTGCATGTCCGTCCGTTTACCGCCCGACGTTAGTCGGACGGATAACATTCGTATTTGTATATTTCTTCACAGGTGGAAATCGCACCTCCAGGACAACGAATTGCAGGTAGCAGCACCAGAAATAATGGAACCAGGAAGATGTCGGGCGAAGACCCCCGATCGCCCCACTGACGAAGAGGGGGGCCCCTGCTCGAAATCATCACAATGCTGAAGGAGGAGATTACAGAACTCCGAGCAGAACTAAGGGTAGAGGAGAAACAGCAGAAAAGAGCAAATCAACAGCAGCTAAAAAAGCAATCGGAACAACCAATCGAAATGGACGACATCGTGGGATGTGGGTCTGCTTTCGCGAAGGAAGTGATAGTAGAAGGCATCTACAACGAAGCGGCAACATCGAATAACGAGGACGAGGATTAGTTTAACTTCGTGTCAAGAGGAAAGCCGCAAAGAGTTACGGTTAGTAAGATTTTTGTAAGCACTCCGCAGGTTACTCTCACGCCAACTCCCGCCCAGAAACCCAAAAAAAGCCCAAAATACCGGTAATTATCGATTACTCGCTAAACATTTCCCAATTAGTAAGGGCCCTTAAGTCAAAAGAGATCAAAGCAACTTTGAAAAATACAAGGGCGAATAAGATCTTTGCCGAATCCATCGAGAATCACGGCGAAACCTTCGCTTTTATCAAAGAGCAAGGCTTTAGCGCCACAACCAGGATCCCTCAATCCCCAAGAACGCATTCCCTCATCATTCGAGGACTTCATCGAAAAACCGATGTGGAAATACTTGCGGAGCTCAGACAGGAACATCCGGAATTGAAGATCAGGTCAGTGGCCAACTTCCTGACCAAACAGGATTAAGATTCTCCATAAGGAGAAGTTTACACTCGGTTACACTCGAGAGAATCAGGCCGTTCGAACAAATAAAGTGTTTCAAATGACAGAATTTGGGGTACGTAGCTCGAAATTGCACGATCATCCACCTGTGTGTCAAATGCACGGAGCAAGACCCCCACCCCACAACGGAGGTGGCACAATGCCGCAATTCCTGCAAAGTGGGACATCCCACCAACAATCGCAGTTGCCCGGCGTACAAAGATATACTGGTGGGGAAAGGGGTGGCCAAAACCCGTAAAATTAACGAAGCACAACAGACCAAACAGGCAGTAGCACAACTATCTCAAAGTTCGGCCAAACCAGACGTCTCTTACGCCCAAGTCACGAAAAACTCCCTGTCCCGGGTGGCTCCCCCAACAATGCTGTCACTCCCAAACCAACCGGCTGCGCTCCGTGAAGTGGTTGGAGCCCTTGCTCCAACAAATGAGCGGCGAGAATTTGCCGCCATCAAGCTCATCCTTATCCTAAGGAGTTAAATGTCGTAACTTTTAACTCCGCGTCCCTTGTATTTCGCGCGCAACGTGCCACTGTCCAGATGTTGGTTGACTCTTTGAAAGCAGACATTCACTGCGTTTCGGAGACTCATCTCAAAAACAGCATGGATTGAATATTTTTGGGGGAGTTGCTATCAGCCAGTAACCATGGCATGAATTAAGAGGGTCAAAATAGCGAACAGTAATGAAAGTTTACCAGTAAAATTCAATTCATTGATACTAGGTTTCAGTTTTATGAGTTATCATTTTGCCTAACATGACTTCAAGTTTTCAATGAAGAAATTATTATGACTTCCTAGTTAAATCTTTAATTTCAGGATCCCTCTCCCAATTCCTCCCTAATTCCAGAAGGGATCACACAAGAGGACCCAGAGGCCGAGGTCTAAAGCAAGAAGCCATCCATTGAGTATGCAATCTGTCGTGAAGTCGGTATTATTTTTTCTTCAATTTAGCTTCATGCGCGTTTTCCGTTAAATAGCCGCGATAATCCCCGTTTGTATTTCAGATTCGGGTACGGTTCCAAGCACTGGTTAAAGAACACGTGAAGTATTTGCAGTGTCCAAAGGGGTCATCTTACTACATTCCCGATACGGGCTACTTCTCTGATAGCGCATATCGATCCGTGAAAAGTTGAGTAGAGCTGCATTATTTTCGGGTGGGCCTTCACTGCCAAATTCGATCAGGTTGGATGGTCCTTTGACCACTGCACCATCACATAAAAATGGTAACTAAGGTGGGACCAGATATCCGTTAGATTTCATCTAATTGAATTTATGAGAGATAGCTTTTTCTGGGCCTTAACTTCATTTTGGTTCGAGACGTTCCACGTGCACTTGACTTCATTATTTTTCAACTTTGGGTTACACGACATTTTCCAGGGAGCAAGTAAGTTCCTAAGCCTCATTCTTATCCTATTTTGTAGAGTCAAGTTTCTCTCCTTTCCTTCGCATACCTTAAGAACTTCTCATTTCTTATCGATTCGTAGGTGATTGTTTTCCAAAACTCTGTGTCTATTCCATCCTCGCTTTGTTTGCAGATTCTTGTGTGCACAGCGGCACAGCGCGGGAGAATTTTCAGACGCTCAGAGAAAACCCCGGTAGAAAAGATCGGAAGGAGACACACAGGCAACTCAAAAGAGATGATCTGCAAAAGCAAAAGGAACTGCTTCAAACAGTTGCTCAAAGATACCGACATAAAGTTTTGGGGTGGAGCTTACAGAGTAGTAATAAAAGGTCCGTGTCTTCTAAAGAAATTATTGCCACACAGTTTCCTTATCACCAAAATGACGGAATGTAAACGATGATCCAGCTCAACCCCTTCTTTCTCCAGTAACTGAGGAAAAACTGTGGGAAGTATGAGTATGAGTTCCTCGCGCTCTCTCCACGTTAGATACAATAAGCACTCTTGTGAATGTGGCAAGAAATGCGCTGAGTTCTAGGAGATAATGTGGTGGCATTGGCTCTTAAAAACATGTTCAATTTCGCGAAGTGCAATCGAATTGAAGAAGCATTGGTTAACATATGTGTTCCTGAATATTTAGCGAGTTTGGTTGGAGACGACTCTCTTGTAGGGGATGGATGAGGGCTTCAGAGAATTCATCGTCTCAGCGAGGGATAGGACGGTTGCTAACTTTGTGGAACACTTGGCTGTACAGCAAAGTATCTAGATGATATAGAGGTCTATGTGATGGAGACACTGAGGGCGGCAAAATCTTGGTTGGAAGTACCGGGGCGTACTAATGCGAATGAGGAAACGGAATCGTGGGAAGAAGAACAGTAGTAAGGTGGAAATCGATTGACATACGGTTGTGTCTGAGGCAGCTATCAAATACCTGGAAGTGATACCAAACTAAACTTTAGAGAGCACCTATGGGTTGATTGTTATAGTTCATACACATGACTGTTTTTGAATTAATATAAGGGAGGAAATACCACCTTGAAACCACTTCGATCACGATGCTCTGAGGAGTTGGTTCTGCCCTGGACGAAACCACAAGTCATAAATTTTGCAACGTGGGTGCTTGCTTAAGGAAGAAGGTTGCGTGGACCATAATCGTGAAAGCATGTTATTTCCAACTGTTCCGGTCCGCCATTAAGTGGATGGCGGACTTAGGAATCCCTCGATTCTTAAACAAGAATTTTAGATAAATTAGATAAAAACTATTTATTTTTTATGAAAGTATACAAATTGGGATTTATTTTTTAAAAATTACATTATCCATATGTGACCCATCCTTATTTGCAGGTGTTTTGTGAAATGTTTTGTATTAGGTTATTGCATATGGAATGGCCGATTAGGCAATCAAGTGAAGTTAGTTGCGATTTTGCTGTGTCAAACCACCACCAATTGGCGCTGTTGGTGTCGGATAATGAAGTATAAACATTCGTATATTTAATCAAGGAGTCATTTCAGTTTTGACCATCATTGATGATAACAGTGAATAAAAAGGAAAACAACCAAGAATGTATATTTTTTTCCGTATGAGTTCAAACTTGGTCATAAAGCAGCGGAGGCGACCAAGAACATTAACAATGCATTTGGAGCTGATACGGTAAGCGAACGAACCACACGGTGGTAGTTCGAAAAATTCCGGTCAGGCGACGTAAACCGTCAAAGTGAGCCATGTGGTCATCCAGAACCATCGATTGATAACGACGAACTGCGTTTGCTAGTTGAATCCGACACACGTTAGTTTGTGAGAGACATTGCAGAGAAACTGGGCGTACACTATTCGACAGTTTCTTGGCACTTGCAACAACTTGTAAAGGTGAAAAAGTTCGAGAAATAGCTTCCGCAAGCCCTTACGGAGCAAAACATGGCGCTTCGAATGCACAAAATAGTGACATGTGATGAAAAGTGGAGATTATACGACAATCGTCGCCGATCAGCACAATAGCTAGATGCTGATGAGCCACCGAAGCATACGTAGAAACCGAGCCTCCATCCGAAGAAGGTAATGGTGACTGTTTGGTGGTCTACAGCTGCAGTTATCCACTATTCTTTCTTGGCACCTGGAGAAACCATAAATGCGCAGAAATATGGTGGCAAACTTGAGGAAATGCACCAAAAATTGAGTATTCAACGGCCGAGATTAGTCAACAGTGATGATGTGATACTCCTGCATGCCAATGCACGACCTCATGAATCCAGAACAACGGTTCAAAAGTTAAACGAATTGCAGTATGAGACTCTGCCTCATCCACCATATTCACCAGACCTTTCGCCAACCGACTACCACTTTTTTAAGCAAATGCTTCCAAATGGATCATTTTTTGGTGGAAAAACAATTGAGGAACGAAGAGGTTGTTAAAATTGCCTTCGACGAATTTATCAACACCCGACAGTTGCACTTCTACGAAACTGGTATACATGCTCTTGAACCTCGCTGGGAGAAGTGTTTTAAATAGACTGGCACCTGTTTTCATTAAATAAATAAATTTTTGTAAGCTTTTCAGCCGTTTCAAATTTTAGTACCAAAACGGCTATTTCATTTGCAATAACCTAATATTTTCTCGCGAATATGTTCCTTTAACTCCTCAAGAGCAACCCAATGTTTCCTGTTAAAAACTTTACTTTTAAGATACCCCCAAAGAAAAAATTCATTGGGATTAAATTTGCGCTATGAGGTGGCCAGTTAATGTCATTTCTTCTGGGTATCACCTTTTGCTCAAAAATTGTGCGAATTACATTCATTGTGTCATTGGAGGTGTGACAGGTCCATTATCATGCTGAAACCACGATCGTCGATTAAAACCATCGAAATTCGGCAGCGCTGGATCGAAAAAGTCCTGTAGCATGGCAATACACCGCTCTGTATTCACTCTAACAGTATGTCCTCTTTAAGGCTCTTTAAGGCAGTGTTGATGCTTCAATTTAGGATTAGTGCAATTTTGTCTGTTTACGTGTCCAGTTCGTCTGAGAGAAAAATGTTGGTGGTAAACTTTTCTTACATGGCTTTCGATACAATGGAAAAGGATGCTTTCTACGAGCAGTTACATGCAGTCCAGGGGAGACTTCCTAATGGTGACATAGTGATTGGGATGGGTGATCTGAATGCTAAGGTGAGGTTTGATAACACCTTGCTCGGGCATACGATGGGGGAGCACGGTCTAGGCGACCGTAACGAGCACAGAGCCTGCCATAATGTTAGTTGGGTTTTAACTGACCGACACCCTACAAACAACACCCTACAATTTGCAATCGGTAGTAGATTTAGGAGTTCTCTTCTGAATGTGCATAACAAAAGAGGCGTTGATATTGGCCTCGAAAGGGATAATCTGACGGTCAATTACGTTCGCTTGGGTTGGGGGTTGGGGAGCTGCGACCCCCAAGTTCAACATCGGTCACAGGCCTGGCACCCTTACGCCCTGTGATCCAGAAGTGGAAGTAGCAATGGATAGGTCACACATTAAGGACGGGCGGCAATTGTGTTTGTGGCTACGCCATGTAGTGGAATTCACTCTCTCAATTTGGGTGGGTGGTTTGCCTTAAAGGCACTTGGTGCGAAACAGGTGAGGAGGAGTGCGGGCATTTCGGAAAATCCTAAGGGAAGTTGGAGCGCGTTTCAAGTAACCGCGAACGATGGCGCGAAGGTGTGAGTGGTGCACTATACCCCACCAATGAGCAAACGGCCTTCATATATGATATCGCAAGGACTTACTTTAACATTCCTGATAATATTGAAACGATATGTACTTCACCCTCTTTTCATGTTCGCAACCAAACCAATCACATCAAGTTGACGTGGAGTTTTCAAACCTGTATACATTTCTCGGGTAGCAAAAATAGAGCCACAATATTTCGGGCTATTGTAAAGTTTATCCGACTTCATATTGTCATCCCGTTAGGAAAGGTGTAACTCAACCAATCTATAAATATTTGATGAAAGTTTGTTTCATTCTCCGGAGAATAGTTGACTTTTCATTTACCATGGTTGTCTGACTTGTCTTAAAATTGTTGATTTTCCTGACCCGTGGTGGAAAACAGCCCACAACTTAATATTAAATGGCTTCGTCTCTCGGATTAAAATATATGTTGACACTATCATATGGTTGTGAGTTTAAACTGATTTAAAAGTAGTGACAATTTGTGTTTTAAAAAGTTCGCTCACTCTTTGATATCACATAAACCAACTTTATTTGCTTAGTCATCCCCTAAGCTCATTGTATGCCCATGATGCATGCAGAAAAGGAGAACCCAATAAAACGTATAATCCCGACTAAGAAAACTTTCCCCCAATATAAATAATATTCTCATTTCCAAGTTTTAAGCCGTAAATTCAGTTCGTTGTCTGGTTCAACAAACATTCACGCCATTCATTCCCGACCCCATTTGTTTGTAGAATTCTAAATAAAATCTGTCTCGGATATTGTATCTTGTTTGAGTGCAATAATTTAGGTAATCCCATGCACTGCATGCATGCATGCTGTCTCCCGAAATTTATACAATTACATATTTTCCGTATTATCTGCATGACGGTTACATTCCATAATTGGGCGATGGCGAAGCTGTAATCAGTGCCAGTTGCGGAAAATGAGGTAACCCACAAAATGAAGCATAGTTTGAACTAATGCCAACCAAGTGGAGTACTAAATCCCAGCGAAATTCGTGCACAATAAATTGTTAAAATGCTTAAACAATAGTGTAAGCGCTAAACGAGAGTATCTAAATGATGATGGGAGCCATTGTTTGTTTGGTGGGGCAACAGCAGCGTAATCTCCTGTTTAGTTAGTGATAACGACATCAATTGTGCGTTTGGAGAAAGAATTTTTTAATTACCTTCGTGTTAACACCGTTTTGAACAAACACTTCTATTTAGGGAAATGAGTAATGACCAGGAAAACTGGTGGGTTTTTCAACATGTTTGCAGGAGGATATACTTCATCGCAACAAGTTGTTTGTGCGGAGTTTCATAATTTAATAAATGATTTCATTTTCGGGAATTTAGGAAGAGTACTGCTGGGAACGATTACTCGAGTGCAGCAGACGTTAAATGGGTTATAAATAGCCCAGAGATAGGAATGCCAAATAAAATAAGTTAATATTGGTAAGTTGAAGCTGAATAGGCTATACCGTATTCAGGAGAAGGCAGGACTAGAAGTTGCTTCTGCATTCTGTAAAACTAGCTTCGCCAAAGAGGGTCCCAAGTCTGTTTGAGGAAGGACGAGGAGCGAGTCACTGCAGTCCGAATGGCCATTTAACAACCAAATGATTCACGGAATATATTGGGCTTTCTGAACCGTATCCGCTATTAAGCTATTGCACCTTTATCTCACTGAGATAGTGACTTACCTTTGAGATGAGGATTCAGAATTCAGAAATCTGTGCGCTGACAACATGCATAATTCTAAATTTTCTTGATAATGAAACTTTATCTATGCCTCCGATAAGGACGAACTTACGGACGACCATTGGCTATTGTACTAGGACTCGAGTTCGTTTTTGGATTCCGCGACAAACGATGTCGAGTATTCCACAAGGTGCTCGCTTTCTTTAACTTGGGCGAGGATTTAGTATTACAACCTGATATTTTGCGTCAGGTTGGAATTTGGTACTCTGCCTGTCTTCTTCTTTTGCGGCACGTACTATGGAAATTTTTGTGGAAGTAAGAAGCGTGCGCCTTCATTATCTTGGACCAGATTTCGGATTCCGGTCCAGATTGAGGCACATTTCAATAGTACAGTTTTACGTACCAATGGAGCTTTCCGATACAGCGATGAAGGAAGCATTCCGTGTCCAATTGAATGTAATCCCGGAGAAGCTTCTTAAAAGAAACGTTGTGATCGTGATGAGTGATCTGAATGTTCAACGGGGCTCTAATAACACTATTCTTGGACACGTAATGGGGAAATGCTGTCCTGGTGACTATCACGATAATGGTGAGAATGTTGGGAATTTCTCGCCTCTCGTCATTGGTAGTAGTACATCATTCGAACACAGAGCTTGCCATAACGAATAATTGACCATATTTCGAGCAGCAGTAGACTTAGAAGCTGTGTGCTGGATGTACGTAACAAGAAAGGTTCTGGCATCGACCTCGGAAAGAATCATTATGCATTGTTAGCG
Source organism: Hermetia illucens (assembly GCF_905115235.1). Lineage (NCBI taxonomy): Eukaryota > Metazoa > Arthropoda > Insecta > Diptera > Stratiomyidae > Hermetia > Hermetia illucens. The sequence goes on from NC_051850.1 coordinate 169,337,195, forward strand.
TGCTTGCACTTGCGCATTGCATATGCTCCCTCTTACAGGGTCGGAGAGCTTTGACCTAAAATGAAGTAAACTCTCTACGTTTTACGGTCTAATCGCAGAACTATTTATCACCGCTGTTGACGTTTCCGTACAGCCAGGCAAACGGCTCATCACCCGAGATACTTGACTTTGAAATGATGATGCCTTAATTTAGGTCCGTGAAAAAACGCCTTTCCTAGCATCCTTCGAGCAATTTCACCTGTCAGTGCGACCGCATTCGGGGAAAGTAAATAGGATTCGACGATATCGCGTCTGAACTTTGGAAAGCGAAGAGCTGGGACTCAATTTTGTGATCAGTGAGTTCTTCAATCGGGTTATTCAGGAAGCTAGAACACCATCTCACTGGTTAGAAAGCACAACCAATATGGAATATAAATATGGAAAATAAAAGGCACGCCAACGGAGTGTTCAAATTTCCGTCCGATCCGGTTTCTGTCTCATACCATGGAGATTTTTGAACACATTCTTGACAATCGCCTTCGCAACACCGTTCAAATAACCGTGAATTAAGTCGCGGTTGCTCATGTAAAAACACCGTGAGAAAAATCGCCCTATTTACATTGCATTTCTAGATCTGGAGAAAGAGTTTGACCGTGTGCAACATGAAGTCATCTTTTATGGTCCACGCCAACACCTAGTGTCAGAAGAACTCCCGCGCTGGGTTGAATTGCTCTACCATGATCCGAAAAGCAAAGTTCGAAATGTGGTGCATGTATCAAAAACGCCTTGATAGCTCTGTCGATATTTATCAAGGTAGTGCCCGCTTACCTTTTCTCTTTGTTCTTGTTATGGACACTGTCACACGAGATATCCAACGTCCAGCGCCCTATACACTTCTTTATGTAGTTTATGGTTCCCTACTGCCTCGTAGCAAAGAATATCTCGTTCAAAAATGGAATAGTCGCCTTATACAAAACATCTTAGACTGAATCTGAATAAAACAGAGTTTTTGACGAATAGTCCCAATGAGGCAAGCACCATCACTGTCAATGTCAGTGACCTGCCCAGAACTGAGCGATTTAAATAACCCCGATCAATGCTATCAGTGAATGATAAACAGTATTATGAAATTACTTCACGCATCAGCTCAAAGTGAATGAAGTGGCGTTCCACCATTGGTGTTCTTTGTGATCGGCGTATCAATATCCAACCCAAAATTTTCCACACAGTCGTCTGCCCTGTGATCCTCTATGGTTACGAGTGTTAACCCACTATATAGGAGAACCCAAATCAAGCCTTTGACTGAGTAAAACGGCGCAAGCGATCAAGACAAGCCGTCCCATCTTCAGAAAGGAACAAAAGCTGAAGAAGAAGAAAAGAAGGTTCTGAAGCGCATCGATAGAAAGCTCCCTGATTTCCGCACTGGGTCCTCCTGCGCTAACTATATAAACAATCTTTAGAACATTTTGAAGCAGTGTTCGAAGTTAAGATCTCCACTTTCAAACTTTTCCATCGATTTTAAGAAAGCTCAGAGGAATGTAAGCTCCAAATTGGAGTTGGCCAGGATTACATTTTTTTACCAAGCCCTTTTATTTTCTTTATCAGTGACGTCATTATTAGAAATATTTATCCCTCTCTCCAAAGGATGTAGTGTCTCCTAAAGTCTTTACAGGTACGAGTTTCAATTCACCAGTGATAACAAGCAAAATATCAACAAAATTCATGATAATGGCACTGTATGTTTAAACCTAAGGTTTTGGCCTGGACGAAAGATAAAAAAGTTATTGAAGAGGATGTCGTCGAAATTAGGAAGTTATACTAGCAGGTTGGAGGAACGGTGGCTAATGTAGCGCCGACACCAACCTTATCTGTCCAAGAAAGATGTCCGCAGAAAATACTCTAACATCAAGAGATTGGCCCATTCAGGAGAAGTTTTTAAAATCTCCGATCTTCACCGATACCAAAAACGGCAAAAAGTCTGGAAAGCACATTAAATGCTAAGCGGAAGCGGACGGAATGTTTAAAAAGGGTCATCCGGTCAGGACTCATTAAGAACAGAGCCCTGACATGGAGGAAGTAGTTCCTCCATGTCAGTCAGGATTCATTAGGAAGAGAGCCCTGACATGGAGGAACTACCCTGCATGAAACTTAAGATACCCGAAAAACGGTGGGTGTACCAAGGTCACTCTTGAAAAGACGAAGAAGAAATCGAAAGTGTGAATTCGCCTACAGGGAATTGTTACCTCCAGCAAGGGCAATCTGTCGTACACGAGGAGAAAAGTTCTAGACGAAATACGATGGACCAGAAAGGCGTCCTCTTAAGTGCCTCATGTTTGGACATTTCTCGAAGACGAGCACGAACAACATTGATTGGTCTGATCGCTGCAGAAGGTGCGTGGAGAGAGGCCATATTGGCAAAAAAATCAATAGGGACCCAAAATACCTATTGTACGAAGAAAAGAAGGGACGGAATAACCGGCGTGTTGCCGAAAATAGTAAATGCCCGGAATTCAGGAAGGCGTTGACACCAATAAAAAAATGAGGTGTGTTGAAATCAACCTCAATTATTGCATGGTTGTTCAGGATATACTTATGCAGACCACCCATGAGTCTGAGATGGAAGTTTCCATTGAAGTTGAATCAAACAGGAACCGTTACGGAGGCGTATGTGTCACAGACTCGACTAGTAGAGTAGCGATATGGGTTTGCGGTAGGCAAGCTATAAAATTTGTGTGGGCAAAATAAGCGGCGTCTACGTATACAGGTGCTACGGCCCAACTCAGTGTTACGTTGTTCGACTTTGAAGACATCTTATACAACTCTGTTCACGACCCCAGGGGGTGAAGTCCGAAGATGATTGCTGGCGATTTCAATGCGTATGCCACGGAATCAGAGAGAATGACGCAATGAGGCAAAGTCTAAACCATCTATTGCGCAGTTAGCCATAGTTCTGGCCAACGAAGGTAATGTAAGCACCTTTCGAAAAGGAGAGTCTGCTTCAATCGTAGACCTGGCCTTTGTTAGCTCAACACGGACGCGTTCTATGTCCTGGAACATTAGCAATCACAACGATCACTAAGCAATTATCTACGAACTGAGGAGACAGCGACACGGTAGATAAATAACATACCCAACGCTGAGAGGATCATCAGGTTGGTTCGTAAAGGCACTGCATGGTCAACATACTAATACTAATACTAATAATGCTGGCAGCCAACGGAAAAAGCTCTCCATGTGAAACAATGCATCTCCAAAGCATGTGACGCGTCCATGCCTAGGAGATGCATATTCCCTAGTAGAAGACCCGGTCACTGGTGAAATAGTGATCTAACCTGCCATCGAACCAGACGAATGGCTCAGAGGGCGGCAGAAAGAATCGATCAGGTACGAAAGGAGCATACATATAAGGAAGCCCGGTAAAGTGCAAGTTGGCTATATTGCGGAGCAAAAGAGAAAGTTTTAAGGAGCTCTGTTCTGAAGCGGATGTAAACCTACGGGAAGCGCCTATAGAGTTGTGATTGGACGATTTAGAGGGCGGCCATCTCTGTAGATCACGTGCCCTACCCTCCTGTTGAAAATCATTTAGGGGTTATTCTCCCAGCAAGAGAGGAGTGGTGGTACCTTTCAGAGAACTCAGAATGTAACAGCAGTTAAGGCAGCAACCACAGACGAACTGTTAGATATCAGCAATAGAATAGGTGACAACTAAGCTTCGGGTTTGGACGAGTGAGGCCCTTAAGTTCTCCATGAAGTCTAGACCAGACAAGTTCACTGAGTTGTTTGAAGTGTGCGTGTCCGAAGGAATATTCCCTGCAACATGGAAGTGGCAGAAGTTGGTACGGCTAGGAAGCCTCGTCGTAAGCAATCCTCCTGAAGACCAATATTCTTTCTCACACACTATGGGGAAAATGCTGGAGTGGGTAATCTATAATACATTGGTCCCTGTCGTTTAGAATCAAAGAGGCTTTTCGGATCGACAGTATGGGTTCCGTAAAGCCAGATCAACCATTGATGTCATCAGATTGGTTACTGGCTTGGCCGGAAATGCAATTCATGGAAAGCGTAGTTCCAGCAAGTATTGCATGATAATAACCCGGGACGTTAAACATGTATTCGATTTGGGAAATTGGAGTTCGCTGCCGACGATTGTGTTTCCACCTATATTGTTGATATTGTGGACAGCTACTTGCGACATTCTGATATCACACCAATGATGGACCTCAGGAATCTGTTGTTTTAGCTGGTGTCCCTAAGGACTCCATTCTGGGCCCACTACTGTAGAATATCATGTCCAACGGTGTTCTTGATCTTCCGGTTCGGGAGGAAGCTACGGTGGTGGGCTACGCCGACGTTATTACACTGATTGTGGCTACAAAGCATCTCAAAGATGCTGAGTTGTACTCATGCGCAGCAATCAGTGCTGTAAAGGCTTGGTTGGCTAGTACTGGGCTGACGCTCGCGAAGGAAAAGACGGAAGCGGTCCTCATCACCAAGCGCCGGAAAATAAATTTCGTTCGCATGAGAATTGGGAATCATACCATCACTTCCACGCTGGCCATCAAATACTTGGGAGTGATGTTAGACGCGAAGTTCAGTTATAAGCAATATATGGAGTATATTTGTGAAAAGGCATCCATCGTCAGTATGGCTCCTGCAAGAATGATACCGAATGTAGGAGGTCCGTAGCATACCTGCAGGCTGCTTATAGCCAGGGTGGTGAGTTTCATATTGCTGTATACAGTCTATATCTAACGCATATAAATTGAGTACAGTATATGGAAGAACAGCCCTAAGGATTTGTTCTCCTTCTGGACCGTCTCATGTGTCGCGGCGTTCGTCATATCAGAAAGGGTGCTGATTGACATCTTGGCAGATGAGATGACCAACATATAAACATCAACTCGATCTCGAACTGGGTCCTTGGATATAGAGGTTGATCCCTAACATCGGGAAATTGCTGGAGAGAAAACATACGGAGATTATAATTTCATCCAATTTCCTACTGGCCCCCACTCACTGGTGTCTCCGGGCCACTTTTTTTTTGAAGATTTCCACTTTCTTCAAAAACGATCCGATTCTACGCAATCTGTCATCCGTCAAGTTGATACTCAGTAAATAGGGAGATTCAAAGAAAACTCGAAGAACTTTTCGAGGGGTAAAATTTGTCGTAACCATATACATCTATTTTATTGTGCAATGCTCGGAGATCCTCGAAGAGCTCAATGGACCCCATGATGTCTTTCCTCAACCTCACAATGCAAAAGGCAGGTTTGGCGAAGAATTTAATGACACGTTGTCTCTTCACTGTCGAGGTTACACAAGGATGTCCATCATCACTTAGTCGTCCTACAAAAGGCGATCTGATAAATTATCAAAGCTTGGAAGCATTTTTTTTTCTTCTTGACTTTCTGTTCTTTTTGATATTAGAGTCAGTTTTCTGCAGGGCCGGGCACTATTCCGTGGCATCCCTTCAACGAGATTAGACTTATTTTCTCGGTCGACCTGTCGTGGCTTCAAATGGTATGCCAATATTAGGAAGGGTGGAAAGCAAAGATGTTTAAATTTGAGCAACTTGAGTGGACGATAAGGATGCATTGCTGTCTGGATTCATGAACTAGAAATAATGTAGTGACCGCGGCTGCGTGACGGGAGCGGATTCTCATTCGGCTTTTTTTTAATTAATTTGCTTAAATAATGCATTTAATAATGTGCAATTGCCCTAATGCTCGCCGTAGATTGCACATTATTGAATGCATTCGGGCGAATTGATCTTGATAAGAAGTGAATGATTTGTCGCATCCGCAGGCGCATACGCATGTTGCCGCAACATTGCCTAGAGAGAGTTGAAGGCAATGTAGCGGCAAATGAAGCGGTCCTGGGAAAAAGAGGAGGACCGTTGTCGGGGTCTTTCTTTTTGGTTTTTTTTGCGAGTGGAGGAAGTGACAGTTGGGCTGGGAAGTGAAGATCGTTTTTTTTTGGAAAAAAGGTGTGAAGATTTTCACGAGGAAAAAAAGGATTCGATCAAGAAAACTAACACCACATCGTGCTAAAGCATAACTCAAGTGTATTTTAACGAAATATTTCGTGAATAAGTTCAAATCTTTGACAAGAGTAACAAAGGATAAATGTTCAGTGATTTAAAGAAAAAAACGGGAAGTGAAGGCCGGGAAGTCTTTGTTTGGGCACTTTTGGCTATGACGTGAACGGCACGAACCCTTGGTCGTCTCTGTCTCGGATAAAGAAAGCCTCCGAGACTGCTACGAAGACAATCACGACGCGGTGTGGATTGATATTCACAGTGAAAAGTTATAACGTTCGTAACACCAGAGAACAGCGGAAGAAAGTCGAAAAGGCGCCTCCAGTTGATGTAAAATTTTCGGGGAGTCTTGCCCGCAACTACACATTCGCCTGGCGGATTCGGTAGAGAAATTATAATAAAATAAATAAAAACAGAAGAATCATAATAAATGAATTAATCTATTATAAATTATTTTAGAATTTTCATATGGTAATGCTGGAAACTTTTTTTGTACCAGAATCATCCTTCGAGCTCGGAGTGATGACCAGCGTAAGTTTTTTTTTTAAATTTTCCTTTTGATTTTCAGTTAATTTTTTTTTCTTTTTTTTTTCTTTCTTTAATTTAATTTAATTCTTTTTTTTATTTTGTTATAATTTATATTTACATATTTGTTTTTATTTTTTTTGGATGCGTAATACAAAAATGATTTGTTAATAAATCAAGCGTAATTTGAGGACTTCCTCCTTCTCTTTTCCTCCTTGCTCCCGCAGAACCTGTATCGTAAGGGACATCTTCAAAAATGATAAACTGGCCTGAGGATGTTGAGGAAGGGTGGGAGCCTCAGGGGCCGCGCCTCATACAAGATCTGAGGCGGAAGAGGCAATAATTGGGACTGTGATCCGTCGTGGATCTTCCCCTCCTTGATCGCGGCACTCGGGTCCGGAGACTTACGGCTCCACGCGCGCAGTCGAGCCGTTCTTTTTATTTACTTTCCCATTTTAGTCGCGTTCTGGTTATTATTCGATAGGCCGTCGCGAAGTCCCTATGAATGTCTATTTTGGAATCCGGTGCGGACCCACGCATCGGAATAGACACGTTGATTTGTAGTAATGAAGCGTGAGGGATCAAAGCGCTCAAAGGACCCTCCCCCCCCACATTCCCGAGCCTGGCTAGCACAGAGGCGTGCAAGAACGTGTCGAGCGAGCACTTTGATGGAGATTCAAACTTTGCGGGCGGACTTTCACGGCCAGCTTAGCCAATTTTTTTTAGGTTTCTGGGATAGCTTTGCCCTCTAGGTCGTTGTCGGCCACTTAGGATGATCGACCTGATCTTTCTATCAACTTATATCATTACAATAATCAGTGGAATTTGGCTGTAGGGCTCCAAAGACGGCAGTGGTTTATATCCTTACGGAAAGTGAACCTATAATACACAAATACTCCTTTGCGAATATCTACATATAATTCAACATTCCAGTGAAAATACCCCACAGCGAAATCCTTTATCACATTTATTAGAATATGACTGTGAGTGCCACTGGTTGATTGGTTTTCTGAACAATCAACGAGGAATCTCCATTACGTGCCCGTAATAATCTGGGATTAAAATGTATTTATGATATAACCGATGAATCTAAACCGGTGGGGATGTAATTATACAAAATAATATGAATTTCTGGGGGCGATAATGATGATGACGGAGCCTATATTGGAAGCTCACATTGGTATGCATTGAAGGTGCATAAAGGACGATGTAGTATGCAGCTCCTGCCGCTTGATGTGAACCGAACGTACGTATCCTTTGTGAAAATCTCTATGCTTTATCAAGGCTTTACTTTATGGGAAATTTACAAAGTTGTGTTTAACCAATCATGTGTTAATAGACTTGATAATTATGCATAAATCGGATTATGCCATCAGATCTGAATTAAGGAATAAATTCATGTGGTCGATTAGTTCGATATTTGGTCTGATCGATAATGTGTTTGCTGAGTGAGTAAAACCAGGAGCCTATGCAGTAGTAAAAGATGAACACTAAACCATTCATAAGCAAACAGCAACCACATAAACTCGTAGGTCGTATGTAGGGAAACGTAAATATTTATTAAAAGGGTTTTCATGAACAAGGGAGAATATTTTCCCACACGTAACGGAGCATATTGCAATCAAGTTAATCAACGTTACAATCCCATGTGACTGACAAATCAAATTCATCTATTCATCGTAGTCGATAATTAGGTCTTTCATGGAAGTCTGAAGCTTATTAATGCATGTTCCAGGAATTCCTCAATCCGCTTCGGAAATACGATTCACGCCTGTAATTTCCATCATTTCCGAAAACATCCAATTTCACCAAACATGTCAGTGTAAATTACGGAACATATTTGACATAATTTGACACCAGCCTCTTGTCGTTGCTTAGGATACAATATTATCTTGTAATGAGAATCAGCGCCTTTTCAATTTAATCCTTATCGCACAAATGGGTATAGAAAACTTAATTGCAGTCCCTTTTGTTGTCATATTCATGATTGAGTTGAGTGGGTAATGAACTTCCTAAGAGCGTTGCGACTGATGATGAGGCGTTTGACAGTGCATCGACAGTGGTTTGGCGAGGTTTGGGAGAAGTCATAGGTGGAGTCATACAGCGGTAAATGGTGGTCTGTCCCGGAATGTTTAAGGAACTAATTTGCTTTAATTTTAAGATATAATGTTGGTGAAAGAGGAGCGTGAGTTTACGGGCGCCTGCTTGTTGACATCTGGTGACAAAAATGCTTCAGTCGTAGAGAGCTCTATCCTTGCCTCCAGCAATCAGGGTAAAACGAAAAATGCGACCTGCAAACGGAAACTCCTTCTAACCTATGTACAACCTTGCACATCCTCAGAAAAATACGGGACTGCCAGGCTCAAGTTCAACAACATCTTTAAAACAAGCATCAACCTAGCCAGAATCTCATTCAGCTTCCCAGGTAGACCTTTATTTGATGGAATTCGTCAACCAGAGGAATAATATGTATGATACAAACAAGAATCAGGTTCGGGTAATCAGGACATCTTACATGAAGGTCCTGGGGTTAAACGTGAGTACCTGCCTTGTAGGCATAATCCCAGGGTCCTCTTCGGACACAGATTGACTTGAAGACTGGTTTATACTGAGTGCGGACTCAGCATTTATACCAGTGGATGCGAAGCCCATCTAACACCTCTGCCGCAACTGAGGGGTACGGCACCCGAGTTGTATAGCGCAACTCCACGCATGACCTCCAAGGGTGTAAGCATAATCACAACCACCATGAAACTTACACAAGTGGGCCAACCGCAAATAGCTAGGTCGAGAGCACATCCTCCACGAAATTTCCTGGAGCATATGCTCTCTGAGGCCCATCCCGATTGCCATTGTACCAGATAACCTCCGGTGTGTCGAAACGCCAGTTTGGTTTCCGACCCGCCCACTCTACGGTGGACGCAATTGGCATGGTGGTAAACCTGCAAAAGGTGCATTGATTTCTGGCGGCTACTGTGCCGTGGTGGCGTTGGATGTCAAAAACCCATTCAACTCGGCCAACTGGAATAGAATTAAAGTGGCGTTGGCTGACATAGGTGTCCCCGGATACTTAGCGAATTTGGTGGAAAACTACCTCTCAGAGAGGACTCTCTGGTACGGGACGGATGAGGGCCCCAAAGAATACATTGTCACAGCCGCGGTACCACAGGGATCGGTACTTGGTTCCCTGTTGTAGAATATCATGTATAATGGGGTGCTTGCTCTTCCCGTCCCAGAGGGGACTACGATTGTCTGCTTTGCTGATGACCTAGCTGTGGTTGTTGCAGCAAAACATCCAGAAGATGTGGAGGTTTACGCAACGGAAACAGTGAGAGCGGTAAAGTCGTGGCTAGAAAAGGCCGGGCTGACCTTGGCGGACGCGAAAACGGAAGCGGTCTTAATAACGAAACGCAGGAAAAATAACACTGTAAAAGTGGAGGTCGGTGGATATACGGCCGTATCAAAGCCGGCTATCAAATACCTGGGGGTAATAATTGACACCAAATTGAGTTTTAGGGAACACCTAGAGTATGTATGACAAAAGGCAGCCAGTGCCACCACGGCACTTGCAAAAATGTTGCCAAATATTGGTGGACTGAAACATTGCCGGAGGTTGGTGCTAGCCGGAGTGGTGCGCTCCATCCCGTTCTACTCGTCGCCTGTGTGGGCAGAGGCGCTTGCAAACTCTCAGAGACGGAAGCAGATGAACTCGGTTTACCGGCGGATGGCTTTGAAGGTTTGCAGTGCTTTTAGAACCACATCAGATGAGGCAGTATTGGTGGTGGCAGGCATGATCCCGGTTGACATTCTGGCCAAAGAAATGAGTGTCCTGTCCAATGCAAGACACATGGAGGGGCATGCACAGTGTAGAAATGCGGCAAGGTCAGAGTCGCTTGATCTCTGGCAACGCAGATGGGACGAGTCTACGAAAGGTCGGTGGACACACAGGCTCATTCCCAACATTAGGGTGTGGCTTGAGCGAAAACATGGGGAGACCAACTACCACATTACCCACGGGACACGGTGGTTGCTACAGGCAGTATCTGCACCGCTTTGGGTTGGATGATTCTCCGAACTGTCCCAGATGTGATGGCATACCGGAGGATCCAGAGCATGTGATGTTTCACTGCCCAGGTGCTGGGCAGGAGCGGAACCCCGGAGAGCTTGGTTACTGAGATGCTGGAGTCCCAGGAGAAGTGGCTTGCGGTTGGCTCCGCAATCATTCAAATGCAGGAGGAGTTGCTGAGGGAACAAAGAAGGAGGAAAGCTGCAAATAGGAGAAGGATGAGTGCCTAAGGGCAAACCTACCCCGCGAAGTAATACCTCAATGGTGGTCCCGCGGGGTTGGGGCTGGAGAGACCGGAGGTTGTTTTTAGTGGGTGTGAATCCCACACGCGCCCGCTGTAGTTCCGCCGTTCGAGCGGCGGAGCTGCGGCGGACGTGTCTTTCTAAGATTTTCCACCTCCGTGTACGCACAAAAAAAAAAAGATAACCTCCGGTGAGGCTTCGTGGCAGCAACCACTTCAGTTGAGTCCCTTCCAAACTCGGGTCTGATCGCCCTCCTCGAGTACATGGGGACGGCGCAGGACATCTCCCAATAATGGGAGAAATTTAGTAGTAGAGCAACATCATCAGAGGGATCAACCCGAAAACAAACTTTTCTGACCCAAGAAAAAGTTCATTCATGGTGATTCGTGGAATTTCATAAGTTTCTAAGAAAAGCCATTTTTATACCAAGACATGCCAAGGAGTAAAAACAAGGATACCTTTTGTCGAGTTCAAGCTGGGTTTCAGTTTAGTCAAGAAAGGTCTGGGGCGAAACTGAGAGAATTAAAATCACAACTAAGGGGGCATGTACTATGTTTATATTCTCCTCGCAAGGCAGTCAAGGTAGATCTTAGCTGTATAAGTCATCAGGAACCTTCACAGTTTTAGGGAAGAGCTAAAGCTAGAAAGACATGCTGGGAAGATACGAAAAGTTGACTTACGGACTGGCCATTCGTTAGTTCAGAGTGGGGTGCTGACAATGTTCGATGTTGCAGAAACCAGTGCTGAACCAATTTAAGGAAAACTCAACCATCCTGCTTCGATGAAAGATTGATATCAGGAAAGCTCCCGGAAAACTCATCTCAACTTCAATACGGAAGTGCACAGTAAGAAAATCAAACAGAGGAATTGTGTCTGACGAATCATAGTTCATTCTGCTCGAAGGGAAAATAATAGAAATGTCCGAATACATAAAGGACAAACACAATGTACATTAGGCCAATAAAAACATCGTCAGCGCCATTAGAGCTCTGTATAACAGTGCCAATGACGAAACAAATGACTCGAAGAAACCAAACGTCACTCAGGCAATACAAGTAAAGTTTTCTCAAACCCAAAGGACGGTAAAGTGAAAAAGAGAAGTAGAGATGGAGCAAATGATTTGTTTGGGCCTTCGGATGACGATAAAGGGCAAAAAGGCTTACAAAAATTTTAGAAACAGTAACATCGGCTTCAATGAACTCAAGGATGTTGGGCTTCCAAAGGAAACCTCGGAAGGATGGACCAAGCTTGGTACAATTGATCCGAATCGATCATCATCTCCAAAAAAGATGATGTGACATATGTCGGCATTCTCAGCAAGGTGAAATCCGACCAAGAACTGACGGACCTAGGAGAAGTCCGCTGAATCAGACGTTCCTAAAAAGGACATTTGTTGCTGGAGCTGGAGTAGTGTTCGGGTAAGACAGTTAAAAATTTCCTTGGAAGGTGGAAAAGTCAATAAAGGGGAAGCGGCAGAAATAGTAATAATGATAATCGTTGGCGCAATAATCCATATTGGATCAGGGTCTCCAAGTGTGTTAGAGCAATGTGGTCAGCATTACGTTCGCCCGAGATTATTACCCCGATTTGGTTCAGGTATTCATTCACATCTGAGTCAACTGAGAGACCCCTCGCTCACTCTGCACATACTTTCATCGATGGCTCACGTAATTTCATAGCAGCATTTCATTACGGCATTGGGAAGGTATAGCCATTTGGAACACAAGTAATCCAGTAAATTATGAAGCAGCTATGTTGGATGAGGTAGTCAGAGACGAATGCATTACGACCCGGAGGCTACTATCGGCGAATTCAATGCGTGGGGACTGGAATTTGTGGTGAATTTCATTTTCCGCCCATTGCTTCCGGATGCTTTCGCGTTAATGTGCTCGATCCAAGAGGATCCAGAACAGAAACCAATGGATCAAGCTTTCGAAGTGTCCTTTAATATGTTCTAGAATAATTTCCACTCTCTTCAGAATCTTAACGATAATCGTCTTTTTCCACTCAATGGAGAAGGGTCTCAGATTCTCAACATTTACGAATGAGTCGAAGTAACAACTCTACGGAGGCTGCGGGAATTGACCAGGATATTTTCGTGGGTTAACCATCAAGAAAACCAGTTTTGTTCCGTTTGAGTGCGTTTGTGCCAAAGATAATTGTGCTTCTATTTAGAGGAGTGCCGGATATTAGACGGTTCAGAATAGTAACAAACTCCTTTATCTTTAGCTGCTGGATGAGAAACCTTCTGCCAACGTCCCTCACAAGACTATTGAAAGGCTACAGCACTAGTAAAACGTTGCCAGGCATGTCCGACCATTTTACAGTTGAACTCAAACTGGCCTCTACTTCGCAACTGCAAAAGCGAGTTAAGGTAACCTCCAGATCGTTCGGGGGGACAAATTCAAGTCAGATTTAGCAGCAATGCTGAACTTGAAGTGACTCGCTACAGATCGTAATCTGTCTGGGCAAAGAAATCGACATTTTGGCTACAGACACCATCAATGCTGCTACATGCAGGAATACCAGGTTGATCAAAGTCGATGAGTTTGTATACAACAAACTTCCCTATGACATACAAAGCATTGCTTTCGCGGATTAATTGCCTGAGAACAATTATCTGAAGAATGGTGGCGCAACCACGAACCAATCTGTGGAGTCGCCAAAAAGGCGCAAGTCCTTGGGGAATCAATTGGGTCTCAGCTCAATACTCCTCCGCCTCAAAATAATCCGGCCATGGTGTCAATAGTTGAGACAACTATCGCCGACTTCGTCTCTGGGCATTCAAACAAACTAGTGAAATCGTCCTACACGAACTCTTTGGTAAAGCCAACGGACTCGCAACATTTCCTGACTTTATCGCAACTCACCGCGTTGACCTCAAACTCAAATTCCAAATTACGTTATTAAGCAACTTTGCCACCACCTGGAAAGTAGCTAAAATAATTGTTATCCGGAAAAAAGGCGGCTCTAGGGAGCCTAACAACTTTAGACCTGTCTCATTATTGTCCAATTCAAGCAAACTCTTTGAGAGAGCATGGACAATTGGGCTAGTCCAATATCCACCAGTTCGGGTTCGCAGCAAATACGGAACACAACATGCTCTTAGGTACCTTCACGACACTGTCGTAGCAAGACTTAACGTCGATAATAAACTGACCGTACCATGTGCATTAGACTTAGAAAAGGCCTTTGACTCCGTGTGGGCAAAAGGACTAATCTATAAGTTAATAGATCATGAGTTCCCAATTCCGATAATTAGTATTGCACTAAACTTTTTCGAAGATAGATATTTCTACATCAGCGTGGGAAATGAGCATTCCGATCTCTTGTCGGTAACATCGGGAGTACCGCAAGGATCCACTTCTGGACCCACCTTTTATAATATGTTCACGGCTGACGTCCTAACTTCCGAAGATACTCTCATCTTCTCTTCAAGCCTCCACCCGAACAGGGCAGCCGAAGCGGTCGAGAAATATGTTAATGGCCTCTGCAAATATTACCACCAATGGGGCATTGAAATTAGTGAGGTCAAAATGCAGTTCTGTATCTTTCGGAGGAAATCTGGATACCTAGGTTCCAGAGGAATCCATTACGAAGCTAAACGCTTAAACATGAAGATTGGAAACACTATAGTGAGCAGATCCCAGTGCATAAAATACTTAGGAGTTAAGCTTCACGAACTCCTCAGGTTCAAACTACACCTTGAGCGGTGCACTCAGTGGGATCTATTTTTTTCTTCAAAAGAAAGTAGGGCTGAGCACTAAGGCCAAACTGACTCTTCCCAAGACCCTAATCAGATCCATTATCTGCTATGGAGCGCCCACGTCGGTCATTTGCTCCACGCAAACCATGTCCAAATGTGAGGTATTCGAACGCCGGATTTCAAGGCGCTGCGCTGGTCTTTCCTACAATTGGAAAACTAAGAAGGTTGGAAGAAACGTGGAAGTGTATCGGCACGCCAAAGTGAAACCTCTTCGAGAATTCGTCCTCAACTTGGTGGAACGGTTCCTCAAAAGAACGGAGGATCACCCAAACCAACCAAACCAGCAACTCTACCAACAGGGTAGCAATTTCCCATTGGCCAACTTCCAAAGGCCTGCGAAATAGTGAGTGAATCCCTTAAACTCAACATTTTTGATGATTATTCTAATCGACTTTCTAATATAACAAGTCGGGACACGGTATTCTTTACGGACAGACGAAAGATGGCCTATGGAGTCGGCGCGGGGGTTTTCTCGAATACACACGGTGTATCCAAGTTGTATGGTCTCCCAGGTTTCGCCAGTGTATTCCAGGTGGAAGTACTGGCGATATTGGAAGTCTGTCGATGGTTGGAGCGTGATTCGAGCCCCAAGCGTTACATAGCCATTCTGACCGACAGCCATGCGGTCATCAAGGTCTTGTACTCAACGACGACATCTTCCCGGCTGGTGGGGCAGTGCAGAGACGCGCTCAACCATCTGGGCGGCACGCTCTAGGTCACTCTCCTCTGGATTCCCGGGCATAGGAACATAGAGGGTAATGAGCGGGCTGACGGATTGGCCAGGCAAGGCTCTGCTCTTGGCAGTCCGGGGCGGAGTCTACTCGCACTACCTAGCAGCCGCGGGACTGAGATGGAGAGGAGAATTCGGCCAACTTATAACATAGCCCGATTACGGCGATCTGCACGGGGCACTGGCCCATAGGGGACCATACCGCTAGGCTCGACATACCCTACAATTCGCATTGCCGAAGCTGCGGAGAAGGAAGGGAAACCCTGATGCACTTTCTCTGCGATTGCCCAGCTCTGGCTAGAGTCAGGCTGCGGACACTGGGTAAACCATTCTTTGGGGACTTGGCATTTGGCGCTTCAGGTATAGAGAGATTGGTTGAATTTTTATGTAGGAATATGGTGGTATACGATGGCATCTCCTAGAGAGTAGTAATTTGTCGGTTGGATAGTTTCTGAGAGTGACTCTTTGAAGTAGTTGACCCATTTTTAATATCCAGACACCTTCCATTTGCAACAAATGTCAAAAAGGCCTTAAAGACCACCCTTTGAAAGAACTAAGTTGTTTGGCCCTTAAATATATCAACAATAGATTTTACTGTATATGACGTGAATAGAATATTTAGTAAATTCCCTTAGGTAAAAATTGGTTAGAAAACACCTCATTTGGGTCAAATTTAATATCTTCACTTTGGATGCTTACAATTTCCATGATTATACGAAAATTCCCCATTGAAATCCCTTTTTCAATGAATTCAGTTTCATTCTTTCCATTTGTAAATTATACAATCCAAAGAGGAAAATGTTTTCCTTCTTCCAACTATGCAAAACACAAGTGAATCAACAACAAAATACGCAACGAATAACACACATTATTCAGGACATTAACACGTTATTTACCCTGGTGAAAACAAGAAGAGGAAAAAAATGGAAATGCATTCCGACGTATCCACATCCTCGCTGTGCTTTACGATGTCCTTGTAAGGGTCAATAAGGCAATTGACTTCAAAACTTGACTTGAAAGCCATAAATCGATATTAAAAGGGACATGGCATGGAAATATAGACCTATCGTATATTACGTCATCATTTTGTTGAGTGAAATGAAGTATGCTGTAGAAACAGTGGAGGATATTCATGTAAAGGCATTATCCTTATAAGTCTAATTCTAATCTAGCTTTCAGGTTTCTGAAGACCTGACATCCTGGGACGTTCCTGTGAAATGACATGCTTTGGTGCTGAAAAATTTAAGCCCTTTCCTCCCTGTCGGATGGATGGCACGACTGTGGATGAACTATCGCAAGAAATATGGGTTTTCGCAGGGGAAGTATGGCCGATTGAGCGGGGATGTTATGTGGCCGAATTTTTGGGACACTCTTAGAGACCTATTTACGAATCCATTATCGGTTTGATGGCTGATAGTGGGTCCGCGGCCAGCCTGAAGTGGATATGGAAATCTATTTGGTTTATTCTCAGAAAATGGTGGTCAGGGTGCAGAGTGACTTGACACTTTCAGGAGTGGGGTGAAACTGGATCTATAGACAGCTCTTTTCCCAATTCACATCTCAACGAACAGAAAATTAAACTGTTGAGTTAACAAGATTTACATGGTTAATAGAATCGTCTGCTCGACGATCGGTTGCAGTCCCCGATTCAAAGGGCTAGCTTTTCGAACTGAACTTGGAACTTTAAGTTACTAATCTTTAAGGTACTCTGCGAATGAAGGGGGGAAACCATCTTGTACCTCATCACTACCTCCATCATCACCACTAATATAGGCTCGCCAGTTGGGCTGCGGTGCCTTTCAATTCCCTCTGATGTAACTTAGAATAGCACAGACCTGCCATATATATATATTTTCCGAAGAGCCTACTCTTTTTGGTTTTAAGGTCGTTTCGTTCGTGGTTTCCCAAAGGCTAAAATGATTACGAGTTAAGACGTTTTACAATTAATGTCTAAGGATAACATTGACTGGATAGTTGCTGGGCGCCGATCATGCGGTTTGGGCTTCGTAATGCAACCCAAACTATGCAACGACTAATCCATGTGTACTTGTGGCATAAGGTATTTGCATATTTTGTTGACATGTTACTTATAACTTATATTATACTTACAACAAGACTTTTGACCAGGACCTACTTATTCTTAAGGGAAGTTGTCCTCTATAGGAAATGCACCGGTCTGGCATTAAATATGCGGACGACCAAATTTGTCCTTGACAAACGTTCACTGTTTGGGACATATTATTGTCAAAGAGGCGATCTGCAACTTTTCGTGTTAGAAAGACCGAGACATTTTTTTTTTTAAACTTGTTATTTGTGACTTTCCGAGAATTGCATTTATTATTGGGGAAGAAGATTTTATGGGGGGGATTTGGAAATGGAAGGGATGTAACAAAGAAGAATCAGACAGAAGGATAAAAAATGTGCTGAAGGCTTGGCCCCATGAAATTGAAGAGGAAATTCTGGTTGAGACTCATTTCAGACTTTCGAAACTGGCATTCCGAAGCTGAACTCAGTGAATTGTTGACAACATGGAGCTAAGACAAGCGATTTTAACATCGAATTAGTTCTGGATGATAGGTAATAGTAATGAGGGGGAGGGGAGGGAGATTGAACTCTTAATTAGAATTGGAATTTAGGGATTTAAGTAGGAGATAGGACAGTTGATGGAATTATAGTGGGCGATTCTATCGGTCAAAAGGTAGTATAGGTCCCAGGGCGAAACGTGGAATGGTACCCACTATGGACCATAAAACCTGGGAAACGCCTGCTGAACCAACACCAACAGCTCTGCTACCAAACCTTATCTCCGCCTCCACGTCGTGATCGCTGAGAGTTCCTTCTTCAGGAAAAACTGCGGACGGAGAAGGAAGAAGGCGAGTCTCCCGCGCCTACAAACGGGTTAAAATGTACCAACTAGTCCACCTCTTTGTGGGTTGGGTAGGGCTGACAACCCTACATGGAAAACCAATGTTACGAAGCCACGGAAGGAGGCTCGGCGGACAGGATGGATTTTACAACCACGAACCCGGCAACGACAATGGAATAACAATTTGCGTATTTTCTCATGGAACGTGCGCTTCCTGTACAGACCGAATGCCGCTGAGAAGCCAGCCGATACCTTGTCCCAATACAAGGCTGATATAACAGCGTTGCAAGAGATGCGGTGAACAGGGATCGGTTTCCTGGAGAGGAGCCGTTACACCATATATTATAGTGGCCATCCAGTAAACCATGTGGTCGGAGTAGGTGTTTTAGTTAGCCAAAAAATTAAACCTGCTGTTATCGGTTTTGAAAATATAAGCAAAAGGCTGCGTTTGCGAGGCAAGTTTAGAAATATAAGCCTCATAAAAGCTCACGCTCCTACAGAGGAGACTGCAGAGTCGGAGAAGGATACATTCTACGAGGCAGTAGAACGAACTCTCGAAGCCTGTCCCAGTTGCTAGCAGTATCGCACGAAGTGGTTGTTGGAAGTACCTGGTTTATGAGGAAAACGATCCACATAGATACGTGGGTCTCTCCAGATGGGACCACTTTCAACCAAATTGACCACGTGTTTATCGAACGCCGCCACCTCTCAGCCTTGATAAATATCAGAACATACAGGAAGGCTAATATAGATTCGGATTACTGTCTCGTTGGCATAGTGCTCCGAGCTCGAATTACAAAACCAGCTACAATCCCCTCTGACAATCAGGTAAGGAACGACCGCTTTGACGATAAATGTGAGCTAGCTACGGAACGGAACAATGACGCATACCGAGTAATGTTGCATTCTCAAAGAGCGCGGCCACGCACAAAAACTTATCACGAACTTTGTCGCGCGGAGAAGCGACTTCACTGACGGAAAAAGGAAGCCTGGGAGAACCAACACAGGCGCGCAAGTTTTATCAACAAGTCTGTCTGGATGAAGCTTTAAAAAACTGGAAGCTCACTCTGCCGAGACAAAGAGGGAAATCTGATTTCCGATAGAATATTGGAGCGATGGGTTGATTATTTTGATGAACTACTTAACAACCAAAATCTCGGTGATTTGGAGGTTACGCCAATAAAAGACGAAGGACGAATGCTCCCACCACCAAGCATAGAGGAAACAGTCTGTGCAATCCACCGGCTTAAAAACCATAAGTCGTCAGGAGCCGATGGAATTGCAGCCAAATTGGTTAAATATCGATGCGACCAATTACACCAGGCGGTTCATCAAGTGATGCTCAAGGTATGGCACAGCAAATCAATGCCTTACGATTGGCAACGAGGCACTAACTATCCCTTATATAAAAAAGGGGATATCACGCGGTGTAGCAATTATAGAGGTATCACGTTATTGAGTACCATCTATATGAATATTCTCCTCTATCTTGCTAGGCCGGATAGCCCCATACAGCCCAGAACATCATTGGCCCATATCAAAGAGGCTTCACTCCAGGCAAATCAGCGACAGATCGGATTTTCTTTGTGCGGGAAGCGATGGAGAAACTGTTGGGATTGATGTCCATATTGCACCATTTTTTCACCGACTTCAAGGCCGCCTTGCACTGGTCAAACGAAAATAATTAAGATAGAGGCAAGTGAGATAGAGACCAGAACTTTAAGACCGTTGAAAATTTCTCCTATCTAGGCTCGAAAATCACAACCGATAACAGCTATGACGATGAAATCCGCGCACGGTTGCTGGCAGCCAACAGAGCCTATTTCAACTTACCGCTGTACCGCTGTTGTTCCGCTCGAAACGTCTCACCATAGCGTCAAAGCTCTTACTGTACAAAAAATATGATCCTGTCATTCCTTATGTATTCCTCAGAGACCTGGGTTTTCAGCAAAAAAAAAAAACTGCGAACTCTTGGCTGCGTTCGAGGGAAGAATCCTCCGAAGAATTTTTGACCCCCTAAGACGGGCGATTCCGTCGCCTACATAACGACGAAATCTATGAGCGATACCACGGCTGTCAGGTTGTGAATAAAATTGGATTCAATAGGTTGCGGTGGGCGGGTCACCTAAACCGTATGGATGAGGATGATTCAGCTCGGAATATCTTCAAGGGCAATATCTATGGTAGAAAAAGAAGACGAGGCAGACCCTGCCTGACATGGAGCAATGGCGTAGGTCAGGACGCTACACAGTTTTTCCGGGGTGTCTGCAGTTCCTTATTAAAGCAGGCCTGGACCAGATACCGGTTGTTGCGCCGTTGATGTTAATAATGTTTCAAACGGTTTCGGTTCAGAGCCCTGGATGTTCCAGGGGGCGCTTTAGCCGGTAGTCTGTCTGTGACAGGAGTCTGGCACTTTGTCCGTAAATACTTTTACCTCCCTAACCCAAAAAATAGGAGTGAATGATATACCATGGCGTTGATTGCTACACTATAACCATGGAAGGGGTGTGAGTCTATTTGCTTGTGGTATGCATCTCCTTGATTAAATGATAAAAAGCATTTGAAAAAGCCGAGTTACGGTTATGTATTAACACTTACATAGAATAGTACAAATATTTAACCGGACCCTGGATGTTCATCTCATTTTTGTAGACAAAGAACAAAGAAACTGCTATGAACGGATACAGTTGCCATAACTTCAGTGCGTTAACCACAACTACGTACCATCGGTGTTGGGTTTAGGATATGTGATCCTTTCAGGACTTCGAGGAATTTTGAAGACTTCCTTCAAAGAATATGAAAGAATATGGAGTTCCTCCAAATCTTTCTTGGTGCGTATATAAGACATTCTAACAGTGTAAAAATGAAAAATAGAATTCAGACTTTTTTACTTTCTACCTTCACCCTTATAATGTATTTCCGATTCCGATTCCTTTTGGAAACTAGGGGTGTGAGTAGCATCCAGATATGGGTTACGCTGAGAAGGTGAGCGATTCAGTCATAGTAGGGAACCTGCCAGAGAGACGTGGCGTAAAATGGGTGGAATTCTCAGGCAGTGAACCTTATAAATTATTCATAAAGTAATAACAGGGTTAGTAAAAAAGTGGAAGGTGAAACTCATAAAACGTTTATATTTGTTCTTTTGTTTCTGTTTCATACTTATTATTCGTTTGAGTCCTACCAGGACCGTCGTTTTGTTGTGTCAGGGGGTTTTGGGGGTGGATGTGTGTTCATGTATAATATATTTTCCTTATTTGATGACCGAGAATGTTGTGACTGTTACGCGCCAAGAAATAATATTCTCATAAAATTAGGACTGTAATCAACAAATAACATTTACCGTCGTTGTGTGGAGAGAATAGTTAATGGTATGCTGATGAGCAGTAAATCCAAATTTGTCCAGGATGCGATTTGTTTTAATTTTTCTCCGCCAAAGGCATTATTTATTATTAGTTACCACTTTTTGACACTATCACATCAACTGAACATTTCTGGGACAAACGCTTACGTAACATTCACTATTGAAGGATTCATCAAGGCTTTCACGTTTTTGATCCACTTCACTATTCTAGGAGACACCACCTCATGGCACTGTTTGGGATGCTAATTGACTTCCTAGACTCAATCCATATGCACTTTGCTGGTCGCTAGGAAATCATTTTTTGTTTAGATATTTATGCACTAAAGATACTTTTTGGATAATCAGCACAGAATCACTCACTAACTATGTATTTACACTTCCTCCTTTGAATCAAAGCAATAACGGCTGAGAATACAAAAATTTTCACTCCTGATTATTTGAATTACATACACTATATCATAAATATCTACTGAGCCACAGATACTGCACAATCAGCTGCGGATAAGGTCACTTATCCGTTTGCTATAATATAAAGATCAGTCAAAAGATTGCGTAAGGATCGAATCAAAGTGTCAGAGAATGAGATTATTTTTAAAAAATCATTTGATTTACGAAAAAAAGATACATCGGTTTCGACATTGATCTTGAGTTTTCTCAAATTAAGATATTTTTGGATCACCTTACCCGCCGCCACTTCCGATCGCCTTCCATACGTACGCCACGTCTAGCATGTAGGCCAAAATATTTGGAATGATTCAAATTCTGTTTGTTTTGGGGAATTCTCAAATTATGAAAATTATGTCACACAGTTATGTAAGATACACAAAAAAAGATTCAACTGAAAAATTTAGTGCTTTTGTTTCGCCAAATTATCCGAACAGCTTATTTTCGTTTTTCCGTATCCTAACAATAGATAACCGATTATCTAAAGATACTTTTCGATTATGATTTTTGATCTTCCAAGAACTTTTCTATCCTGCATGATCCGTTGAATCTTATAAACTATTGTTTGACCAAATGGCGGACGCAGTTGAAGCATTCCATTGCGACAGGAAGTCAGACACAACAAGTCAATTTGACTGGAACATTATCTGATCAACAATTCAGCCGTTATTACCGTGTTAACAAGGAGAAAAGAAAATAAAGATAATCCACTATCCACAGTACGCAGCATTGTTGAAAAGCGCATGAAAGAGATTTATTGGTCAATGGCGAGTGCACACTAGGAGAGCGGGTAAAGAAGGTTTTCCATGACGGTGGTTACTTCGTCGTTGACTTTCTCATCTAAGAAGAATACCAGAGGTTCCGGGCGATGTTGTTTATTGAGCATCTTCACTGAGGAATTGTTGAATGAAAATAATAAAAGATTGTGGCTAGTGATTTGAAGATTGAAGATAAATCTTGTATGTTGGTATCTAAGCTTTGAGGAGCTTTCAAACGGTGTCGTTGGGGTATGCAAATTGCCAACATTTTGCTTAAATTGGCAATTTCCATGGTAATTGCTTAGCATGGCCATTCGCCACCGCAGTTTCAAGGTATTCCCATCTATTTCAAATAAGCATGAGTAGATGCTATATACCGGTGGCAAGTTCTTCACTATGTTTTGTTTACTTTAAAGCTACAGCGAGTTTCAAGTAGGAATTAGCTGAAATAAGGGATGCCGATAGTGAAGCTGTCGAAATTTACATGCCGAAACTGGATTGACTTGTTTCAACTAATAGGTACGTAGAGAATCTCTTAAAAGGGATACCCGCAGTTGCAGGTGTACTACTAGGACTAGAGGATACTGGCTACTAATAACTAGTAATTTCAGCATATTCGCAGCCTGTGCGGAGCTAGACATGGTCCTGTTCTATACTGGAAACATTTTCGAGGGAAGACAGTTGAGGCGCCAGACTTGACAATCGCCTTCATATGGTATATGTGTCTCCATAGGGGGTGGAATAGTTGGTGGGCTAGTGAATATTGCCCTCTTAGGGACCACTGTAATTATCCCCAATATTAAAGTGCGCTGGGAAAAACCAAAGTAGTCATTTTGATCAGAAGAAGAATCCCGACCCTGCGTCCCATATCGATTTCGAGTTGACTATAGAGGCAAAACCTGTGGTTAAATACCTTGGTTCAATGCTCGACTCGAAGATGAGCTTTTCGAGCAAATCAAAGCAGCAGCGGAGAGGGCTGCAGCTGGAGTCGTGGCCTTCAGTCGGCTAATGGTGAATGTTGGGGCCCTCTATCTACTAGGAGACGTCTCCTTATGGGAGCAACAGCTAGTTCTTCTCTATGGCGAGGAGGTATGGGCTGATACCCTTGAGAAAGAGGTGCATAAATGCCTTGCCTTTCTTCCATCCCCTCCCGTTGGTGAAAGGAATTCCCTGACTTGAAGGCTCCCAAAGCTGGGAGAGCGGGAGGGCTAGCCCGAAGTAATGTGTCAAACGGTTCCAGGCTAGTCCTCTGATGTCAGGGATGTGTTTAGCTGGTAGTCCGACAACGTACTGTTGCGGGAGTCCAATACTCTGTGCGTAAACACATTCACCTACCCTACTATCAAAAAAAAACATTAAAGTTAGAACGGAAATATAAGGTATTTTTGTATCAAAATAGCCAGGATACTGGTTTGGTTCATTGCAGGATTCAAGGAATAAAAGCCATTGATGGGTCTCATTTGAGGTCACAGTTTGGAACATACGATGACAGAGGGCGCAGATAGTTAACTTTTGCGAAATGAGTAAGTTGCGTGTCGAAAGCACGCATGTGGGAATCGTGGCGACCATGATATCGAAAAACAGTTCTTGACAGCGAAATTTGTTTTTCGGTGTCAGTTTGAGACAGAAGGAGCAAAAGGAGAGAAGGACTCCTCTCAACTAATTTGATAACGAAATTAAATTTAAGAATTAAAGAGGATTAATCAAACTTATTAATTTTATAAATGGCAATCTTATTTATCCCACAATTGGTGATCCCGATAGTCTTCAAGAAACTACAGAAGCGGAGGGTTCGTGTCAGAAATTTTTCTAGCAACAAAGCAAGAATAATCCAAATTGGAAACAAGCCGACGGAAAACAGAATTCTCAGATCGATCGTTCGTGCCATGAAGTGGAGAAAAATAGAAGTGAAATTCCACGACTGCTGCATTTCCCGAGTATTTTCCAGGTTTCCAAAGTTCGGCATCCAAAAGGTCAAATACCAGGAAAATTATTTTTTACGAGATTAAGTATGCCCATGGATTTTGTGATAGGAATCAATCATTCTATCAATAAAATCACAGTCTGTGCAAGCATAATTGCTCAGCAAGCAGCCGCAACAACCGCAGGCGCAGCTTCCACAATAACCTTCATCTCAACAGCCACCACAGCATCATTCACGCAGGTTCAACAAATGCCCTCCTCTCATTCGCAGCAATCACTGATGTCGATAGGAAATTTAGTACAGCCACCATTGACGACATTAGCAAATAGTTTCTCTCCGTCAATACCCAAAATTGGCCGAGGAATACAAAGAACTTGAGGATAAGCAAGAGTTCCGCACACGTACTTCTATAAAATCTCCAACCAACTTCAGCTCCCAACCAACCTTTGTCTTCAGGTAGGAAAGAAAAAGCTAAAGAAGAATACAAGGGAGTGGCTGAAAAAAACTCAACGAATGGCTGGTACGTGAAGCCGAAACAAAAGCAACTAAATAGGCAAAGTACCGAGCACAAGAAACGGCACCGGAAAGAGTAAATGTTACAATCAAAATTTCGTTGTTAATCCAAGTTTTATAAGAATCGTATGCTCTTTTTTAAATTAAAACTCGTCAGACCGTAAGAGTCGACGCTACCTCTTTCTCTTTAACAATTATTAATGCGAGAGGCCGACTTACGTATTCGCGCATTTCTCTATTCTGGCGTAGTCTTTCGGTGCCCGTTAAGCACGATGTTCAGCCCCACATCAACACTGTTGGCTCTCCATTTTTCTCTAAGATGCGTCCATTACTACCGCAGTAGCTTGCAGTTGCGCGGAAAGAGTTAGAAGAACTTCTTAAGCAAGGTATTGGCAGACCTTCAGACAGTTGTTGGTCTTCGTCACTTCACATGGTCCGTAAATCGAATGGCGAATGGAGACCTTGTGAGGACTACAGACGCCTGAATGCTCAGGCCATTCTAGACAGCTACCCTATACCACTCACCCGTGACCTTGCGCACAAACTTGTTAACTGCTGTGTTTTTTTTCGACCCTGGACTTAGTCAAGGCAGAAATATGCACACCTTTCGGTCTCTTCGAGTTAATTAGGATGATTTTGGGATTGTGCAACTCGGCGCAATCCTTTCAGTGATTCATCCACTTTGTGCTGCTCCTCTGAGCCCGAGTATTTAGAACACCTTCTAGTTCTTGAAAAATGCAAATTCTTCCAACCACGCCCATCTGATTACCCCTCAATGCATCTAATAGGTGCAAGCGATTTCGAACTTCCTTCCTACCAGAAGGTTTTTGGGCATGTTAAACTTCTACTTCTACAGCACCTATGATCCTGAGTTATGGGCCTCGCAATCAAATATTGCGGTATTTCCTTGAAGGCAGGCTCATTGTTCACAAAAGCTCGACAAAGCGTTCCCTCTCCAACTTCACTTCCGACATTCAAGACGTGTTTCGAAAAGATAACGTGGTTGCTGACGCTCTGTCACGTGCTGCAGAGGTCAAGATCCCCGCCGCCGCCAATTTTCCGGCAATCGAGGCGCAGAAGGACGACACAGTTCTTCAGAGCTGCAAATTCAGTTTCCTATCTTAGGCTCAACATTCAGTATATACTGCGAGACCTCAGACAAGGGAGGAAAGCCACATATTCCGGCCGATTTTCGAAAGGAAGTATTTCACGCCGTTTACAATTTAGCGCATCCAGGCATTTGGATAGCGAATCGGTTAATCAACTTAAAATATTTCAGGCCGTCTATGGGCCTGACAACGTATAACTTGCGAGGAGTGTCACTCGGTGCACCCAGGGTTTCCACACAATCCACCTCTACATCATTGGCCCTTTCATCGATAGGTTCATGCGGTGACCTGAGATGATACCTCTGAAAGACATTACTGCATAATCTTGTGCAGAGGCCCTCTGTCGAGAATGGATTCCACGCTTTAGCGTGCCGGCAATTATAATCATCGACCAAGGAATGCAATTTGAGTCCTCCCTTTTTTCGAAGTTGGGTAAACTTCTCGGCTGTAAAAGCCACTGGACAAGCGCGTATCATCCGCAGACCAATAGGATTCTCGAAAGATGGCACAGCAGCCGAGGGCCGCTATAATCGCCCAAGATGACCCTTTTCGGTCGCAGGTCCTGCCACTCGTTCGATTTGGCCTCCGGATAACCAATCGCCAAGAGTCTACTGCAAGTCTCATGGAGCTGGTATACGGGGAGACACTGAGACTCTCCGGCGACTCAACGCTGCGGTCTGTTGCGTCTGCTCAAAGACGCAGTACCAAAGCAGAAGCCACCACGACACACCAACCATGCGAAAATCGTGATTGGCTTGCGAAGGGATCTGTAAACTATAGGTTGTCTGTCTGTTCACTACTACGTGGAACATAGGGAGTTCACGCAGTCTCTTCTTAGTATTATCACATCTTTTTCTATTTGAGACTTCATGGGGCTGCATTTCAAAGGCATTGACATCACATGTACTGTTGCATAAATGATAAGCTTACAGGTGCAATGTGGCCCGCAGACGAGTACAAACATTCATGATCAACTGGGATTCGAACTCGGAACAAGAGATCGAGAGGCTGATCCTCAACCAACTCGGTAATCGTACCGTTGAACCATAGATGAGAAAGAGAATTCGTCATAAAAACGGAGCTTCGCAGTTTGTGTAAATTGGTGTAAATATTTCAAGAAAGCGGTAATGGAGTAAACGGAAAAGGTTCGCTTGAGGATGAGGATGAGGAAGGAACTACGAAGATTCTAAAGAGTGGCTACACAAGAGCAAAAATAGGAGGAATATGTATTTACAGCTCTTATGCGGCTCCAAGCCATACGAGAGAGGAGTTCCATTCTTTGGTGGAGAGGCTAGCAATGGATGCAAACAACCATCGCCCTAAGATAGTGGCTGGCGATTTCAACATATGAAGAATGAGGCAGCCGAGAAGCGAACGCAGGTGGACGTATATTACTCGAAGTTCTTTCTCGTCTTAATCTTGTAGTTGCTAACACTGGATGCGGGAACGCTTTCTGTAAGAGAGAAATGGGGTCCGTGATAGATGTCACTTTTGTTAGCGATGTTCTAGCTACGGATTTCCAGTGGTGCGTTAGTGAAGAATATACACAAAGCGACCACTAGTCCATCATTTTTGAAATCAGACATGGTACACGAATGAAATGGTCCCGGGCGAGAGCTGAAAAGTGGGCAATTAACAAGTTTGAGGAGGAGATTTTCGAAGAAGTTCTGCAGCAAAATGCAGCGCTTGAAGGAAGCGCAGAAGATAAAGCTTAAAGCTTTACAGATCGGCAAAAAGCTGCAGCGAGCATGTCACGCCTCCATGTCAAGGTGTATTGTATCCAAAAAGCGAGTTTAGAACTTTTGGTGGAACTCTGAAATAAGAGAATTCCGATTTGGATACGAGCAGTTACATGAAGAATACAAAAACGCTCGGAAGAATGTGGCCATAATAAAAACTAAAAGCGAACACTTTAAGCGGCTGTGTAAGGAAGCTGACACGCACCCCTGTGGTGGCGCCTATAAGACAAGAATATCGAAAGTCAAAGGCAAACGCTTCCCATCAATTTCTTGCCCTACTCTGCTTAATGGAATAGTAACGGATCTTTCTCCACAGAATGTGAGTACCGCTAACCTTCCCCCACTGTCGAGATAGACACCGCCGAAGTTCCCATGGTAAGTGACAAGGAAGTCTTAGAAGCTGCGGAAAAAATAGTTGGGAATAAAGCACCTGGCTTGGATAGCATCTTCAATATAGCTCTCAAGGCAATAGTCAAAATAGCTCCAAATATGTTTGCCGAGGCGTTCACCACATGCCAATAGAAGAAGCACAAATTAGTAACCAAACAAACCTGTGGGGGAAACTTCGTCCTACAGGCCGATATGCCTTCCAAATAATACTGGCAAACTATTCGAGCGAGTAATCTACAAAAGATTACTTCCAATTGCCGAAAAGGATGGCAGTCTCTCCGAGAATCAGTTCGGTTTTCGAAAGGGGAGGTCTACAGCGGATGCAGCTGTCCTAGTAGCTAACACAGCTAAGACCGCAAGAAGAACAAATGTTGCGCAGTGATTGCACTCGATGTGAAGAACGCCTTCAATTCCGCTAGATGGAGCAAGATACTTGAGTCCCTAATCAACTTAGGCGTGGCGAAGTATCGGGTGCTTATCGTTCCTAATCGATAGGGTTCTGTGCTGCGAATCAGATGAGGGAATGAAATAATACCAAACGACATGCGGAGTTCCACAAGGGTCTGTCCTAGGGCCACTCTTGTGGATTATTATGTATAATAGAGAACTGACGTTAGATCTTTCTACTGGTGTGGCCTCCTTTGGTTTCTCGGACGATATTGGTGTGACGGTTGTTGCACGCCTTCTCGAAGAAGTCGAGCTTTATGCAAATGAAGCAGTCTATGACATTAAATCCTGGTTAGAGAATGCTGGAGCCTGCGTTAGCTTTTGAAGTGATCAACCTTCCATCGGCAAAAAAAAACAAAAAAAAAGACAGACAGACAGACAGTAAACCGATTTTAATAAGGCTTTGTTTTACATAAAACCTTTGAAAAGACTGGAAAGATCGCAAGGACAAAATCATTGGAATACCCATGAGTACCTTTGAAGTTACAGACAGAAGCGATCAATCGACCGGCTTGATGAGTTATTATAATAAATGAAAGACTGCTCTTGGCAAAACGGTTGAACATTTCCTCGGCAAAGTGGAGAAGTCCTTAGGAGAAGAAGCACAAGTACAGGCCAGAAAGCAGGAGATTGTTATACAGTGTAAGAACATCGATGAAATCACGACCAAGGAGGATATTCGCGACGCCTTAGAAAAGCAATTCGGACCACTTGGCTTGCAAGATTCCGCAATCAAGGGTCTGACGAAGGCATACGGAGGCACCCAAAACTCAACTATAAGCTTACCAGCAGAAGCAGCGTTCAAACTGCAAGCGGCTGGTAAAGTAAAAGTAGGTTGGATCGTTTGCCGACTCAGGGAGCAGGTATTTCTCAAGCGCTGCTTCAGATGCCTGGAATTTTGGTCACATAGCGGCCTGAATGCATAGTGAATGTATACTTTGCAAGGAGAAAAAGAGCGTCGACTGTCGGCACGTTGCAGGCAGCACCAGATGCTTGATTGGTACAAATCATTGATACAAATCAACTTCAACCACTGCGAGGTAGCGTAAGACCTTCTCTCGCAGACCATCTATGAGAAGGGAATCGAAGCTGCCATAATCAGCGAACCTTATTTCAATAATAAGAGCGGTGCCTGGACTGCAGATATAACTGGCTAGGCAGCAATATGGGCGTGTGGAAATCAACCCATTCAAGAAGTGGTGGAGTTTCCAGAAGGTGGATTTGTCAGGGCGAAGATAGCTGGTATCTAAATTTACAGTTCCTACGCTCCACCAAGCGCGACGATAGCGGAACTCGAACGAATTTTAGGTATGCTAGTTTCGGATATCTCGGATGGTGGGGGATTTCAACGCGGGAGTCATGGATTGAGGCAGTCGCCCTATCCGTATCCTGCGGAGCTAGACTTGGTGGTTGCAAATACGGGAAATGTTTCCACTTTTCGTGGGACAGGGTCGGGCTCAATAGTCGATCTGACATATGTGAGTACCACATTGGTGAGGAGAATGGTATGGTTTGTCAGTGAGCATCATACTTATAGCGACCACCAGGCAATTTTCCTCCAGATGGAACATGTGCGATCTCGCGGAGCTGGAAATCAGGGCTGGTAAGTGAAAAACTTTGAAGGGGATGCATTCAAGTGAGAAATGCTGCCTGTACGAGAAAAGGAAAATGAATCTTCCTGAAAAGGACGAAGAAAAGCGGCAAGGCGAGACTCACTGGAGAAGTGGCAGCAACGATGGGATGACTAGCAGAGGGTCGCTGGACTCACACTTTGATTCTCCGTATTGAGGAGTGGATCCAGCGACAACACGGCTTAACTACTATCTGATGCGATTCCTGTCAGGACATGGTGGTTACAGGAAGTATCTGCACCATTTCAGGCGGGATGATTCTTCCTTTTGTCCTGAATGTGATTTCACACCAGGGGACCCGGAGCATGTTATGTTCCACTATCCACGAATGTTCTCAGAGAGGAGGAGTGGAATCTGGTGATCTCTGGAATCAAAAGTAGGAGGAACTTGGAAAAGCGGACCACGCAAGGAGGACGCAAAGAACGGAGAGTTTTATCGCTTCAAGCGCAGTCCACCCCGCGAAGTAATGCTTTGCGACGGTGTCGCAGGGATGGAGGACGGAGAAAGTGGGGGCGGTTTTAGTGGGTGAGAACCCACACGCTGCTGCAACCTGGCGCGGCAGTACCTTTGTAAGATTTCTATCTCCATTCATAAAAAAAAGACAGACACACAGTAAACCAATTTTAATAAGGATTTATTTTACACAAAAGCCAAACGGGGGGGGGGGGGGGGGGAATTGTGGTATATAATGTCAGCTATCATATTAGGATAGGACTATGAGAATAGTGTGATCTATGTATTGTATAAAAGAACTGCAGGTATGGCGTTTGTAGAAAGCATGCAGATCTAAAATCTACATCTTCACACATAGCCGTAGGGAACACTTTGGTTTTGAGAAAACACCGGTATGTCAGTTTAGTCGATTGGGAACGCACTTAATGAATTTTAAGGGGAATTATTGGGTGCGTCCTTTTTATAACAACACGAATCACACTGAGGCGGGATAAGTAGGCTTGCGTAGTATTATATTGCACCAGAAGTTTGTATTACACTTTCATATTATAGGAACTGCATTGAATTGGAAAAAGGTCACAAATTGTCATCCTTGAAAAGTATCTTTGTAGCACAAACTTTCATCACTATGGAACTGAGGTTTTCAATGAAGGGGTTGAAAACTTTGTTTCATATGTGCAAATAGAACACCTTTTCTTCACTTTCACTTTTCATCCGTTGCATCCAACATTCCGTTATCCACAAGCAAACTATCAAACTTCCTTCAGATAGATACTTTCGTTATTTGGTGTATTTTCACAACTAAAACCTACGGCAAGGTTGTTTCTCGTCTGGAATTCTCGTTAGGAAATTACGAAGGAATCGCGTGACTTGTGACATTTTGCCTATTTTTGCCATACATTTTACTATTGTTATTTTTATGATTTTTGTTTTGTTCCTGATGATTTCGCGGTGCGCGGCACACAAATGGCTCCATATTAATACCAAGCGGAAGTCGCGTTGCACACATTGCGTAGGGGTCAAATATAACTCGCTGAAATGGGGAGTGGAATAACCGCCATGTTCTTCGTGCTATTATTCAAACGCGCCAAGGTTAATCCCGTAATTAGAGTGAGGGAGTGTATTTCGCAAAACAACTAACAGCTCGACATTCCGAGGGAAGTAGGTTGGTCTTGGGCTGATTCGAACTAATTTCAGAGGTTAATCGACAGAGAGCGTAGCGAAATCAACAAATTGCTATGCAGAAATAGAAGCTTTTGTAGTCTCTAATTAGAACCGATTGTGAATAATTTTTTCTAATTATTAGCGCTGAAGAAAATCCGTTACGGTTTAAATTCTAAACTGATGTTCTTCAGTGCCAACTCTACACTACCAATTTCGTACGGAGACCAGCCACGTCCAAGGTTGAAAGATTATCTAAACTTCATCTCAAAGATGATTCCTTTCCTGCCCGAGCTGGACACGGCTCAATTTGTTTTATATTGCACAAATTAATTTGATGAAAAGTAATAACAATGTAATGATAGAAAATTGTCAATTGCTCGTAGACATTATGGGGGGAATACTCTTCTTATGCATAGAATGGATATGGGTACGGTTGGAGCGTGGAACACGTACAGATTGAGTGCCAGCTAGAGGTGGTGTTCAATCAAAATTAGATTCACTTAGCTATTCCACACTGACGTGAGTCCATAAAAAAATCATATGTTCGCGTGTTTGAATGTGTTTTTGCAGAAACTATGTAGGTGATGGAACAAATCTGGTCTGAGGATTTACTTGCGGTAAGAATATGTTGTGAGATGTATATATACTTGATATTCGTCTTTTCATATTCTGATTCCAAGATTCAATCAAGTGAGAACTTGCCAATAAGCTTGTTTCATTATTGTTTTTTATCATTTCTATCATTATATTTCCCAGTATCGGATGCCGACATAAACAACATTAAAGTTTAACACCCACTAACTATTTACCTTAAGCCCGTCAACCATGAAGCCTGCTGAAACCCTAACTCCTATTTCTTGATTGGCCATTTCTTTTCGTGTAATTGGCCTTACAATGCTATGTAGCTTGGCATGCTAGCGTGCAATCAAATGCTTTTCTGCTTAGCGGATCCGTACAAGCAATCGAGAAATATTTATTTATGTACTGTTACGTATTTGCCAAATATGCGCTATTCTGTTTACAAACTACAAATGTGGCCTGAAGTTTTTACTGTTCGCCAGGAACTTGCAATTTTCAAAGCTTGTTTAGGTTTCTTTGCTTCAGATATTGCACTAAAAATGCGTAACATTATATTTCATTTGTTTCGAGTAATAAATCACCCGAAGAATTTAGGTACGAGCGTGCAATTTCGAAGGAGTTGGTTTGAATTGACTTTCTAAAATGTTTAAAGATAGTCGTTTTCTGTTGATGGAAAATGGCCGTGACCATTAATAATAATAATAATCGTCGGCGCAACAATCCATTTTGGATCAGGGCCTTGAAGTGTGTTAGAGCAAGTAATTCAAGACCATAACGGTACACTGCAGGATACCCTATAGGAGGCAATGTGGTCAGCATTGCGCTCGCCCGAGATTATTACCCTGATTTGACTCAGGTACTCATTCAGAGCTGAGTCGACTGGTATCCGACGTCAAATCACGATACAAATCCCACTGCCACCAGTGAGATTTGAACCGCGACCTTCCGCTACGACAGCCTTGTGCTCTAACTACTCAGCTATCCGGACATGACGTTGCATTATATTTTCCAATTAAAAATTTTGTTTTCGGACTCAGTTCCAATGATCCATAGCGACTGAAGGACTGCAAAGTCAAGCGACTCCTCCCCACAATTTTTGAGCCTGGTTAACGTAGAGACGTGCAAAGGCGTGTCTACACCTAGGTGGTGACAGACCTGCACGGTCAACTTTCGACTCTTTTCTTAAGATTTTTGGGAGAGCTCTATCCTCAAGGTTGACCACAGCCAATCCGAACGGTAATTTGGGCCATCCCTACTTTTCAACATGCATAGTTCTCTTATAATTCCAATGTCTTCCTGATAATTCCATTTTTGATGGCGATCAAAGCGTTATGATATCCACTTGATTAAACTGAAAACGCTAACTTGTGTGCTTTTTCAGATTTTAACAGCGCTGTCAATAACAGATAATACCTTTTGATGGGTTTACCACCTCAACGGAAAGCTACCGCGACTTTAACAGAGACTAAAGGGGGCTTCCGAAAAAATTCACTTCAAACAGGCTGTTTCCGTTTTCGTGCTAAAAGATTCAATTCTCGGTTGGGCATCAACTAATTTCTATGGAAATCCTACTTTAGGGATCGCCTATATAGTGATCGGAAACAGAAGGAATGAAGTCAATTTTTACCCTTATTGAAGGGATTCTATTGATTTCTGTGAGGATGTTTGGGTTTCAACATGATGCTTGAAGTGGTACAATTTACAAGGCTAGCTTCCCAGACCGTTTAGTAGACCGACTATTGAGACTGCAGGACGAGAGATCTGGTCAAAATTGCGTTTGACGAGATGATGATGAGGTTATTGCTAACCTCAAATTCCACTCCCAAGTAGTTTCCCTTCCTTTGGTAAGGGGTGTCGTCTGAATGCAAAGCAAAAATCAAGGCCTCATTGAGTATTGCATTACTACAATGACCGTGGCGTATTTTTTAAAATAAAGGGAATTAGCACCAACTTGTACAAGCTAAATGAACTGCATGTATTGTAACTGCTTAAAAACAAGCATCTTCGTCCTCTATATTGGAAATTTCCCTTGGTGCGTAGCATGGCACTATCTGATGCTTCTTAACAGATTCCAGCTCTTAAGCCATAAAAACGTTCCTTGCCCCAGTTCTCCGCGTGGCTTTCACACCGCATTCCCGCCTATTATCACTAAGCTTTCGATTGTATTGGATTGAGTTGAAAGTGATTGTGGTTTTTGAAATAGATGATCTTAGTACAGTTTAGCTTAATTTAGTTTAATTTAGTGGGGGGAGCTGCAGCTCCAAGCACTCAGACTATTGTTAGGCCCATTATATTATCCCTGGAGATCAACTATTTATCCGCTTTTCGTCCCGTTAGAAGGCCTATTAGGATTTTCATGTACCACTTCCTAAGGGACAACAAAAACGCCGCTGAAGCGGCTCCATGTTCTTTGACATTTGATTGGATTGGACATTGGATTTTCGCCTGCCCACAAGAGTTTAAATTTCTCCACTCGACTGCGTGAATCCTTGCAATTTCACCTTTCAGAGTGGACATGACAGTGGATGGTCAGATGCCAAAAGCTGTTTCTGGTCCCTCCATTGTGGATCCAGAACCTCGGCAAACCAATCTGTAAGCTTCCTCATTATCAACGATGTTTGAGTGCCCACTTGAGAAATGTAGCAGCACCTGATGACAACTCCTGACCAACTAGTTTGGTATGTCGTTGCTGTTTGGTACTGATAATATTGCCCGGCTGTCGGAACAAATTTGAATGGTGTGACCTTGTCATTTTTGTCACTTCTTCTGTTGCCAATGAAATGGCATATACCTTTGCCTGGAATATGGTCCTCATTTTTCCGAGGAGTCGAGCCCAATCCATCTTCCATGACTGACCTATCGGTGAGGGTTATTAAGTCAGTAATCCGAAAACACTCGTGACAGCTTATACATCCAATGAATCCGTTTTGGTGAAAGTCCCCAGGACTTACCTATCGCACCAGAGCGATCTGCAGGATATCTGTTATAGTCCAGCATTTCTAGCGTCCACAGTGAGCTCATTATGGAGGCCCCAACAGTGAATTACACCAAATGCTTGTACGAAGCCGAAGTAAAGTATCCATAACTAGGAGTCATAACTGAGGAGAGAGAGCCCCGTCCTGTGGGAAACCCTTAAAATATCCTGCCTTATTAGACTTTCTGCACTCTAACATATGAAGGATCTAACTATTAACAGCGGGTTGGTTCCATGCTATCTTGTCGCGTTACAAATTGCCGCGAATGAGGCATAACTGAAGGCGCGTGTCTATGGATGCGCCGAAGGCGTACTCTTTATCGGACATCGCCTTTTTAATTAATGACGTTAGCTCTTGGAGCGCAATTTCCGTGGATTTGCATTTCTGGTAGGCTGTTGCCTACAGTGAAGTGGCCACTTAGGGATGTATATATCCTTTACGAAGCGATCTACTAGTCTTTCCAGTCCTTTTAATAAAAAGGAAGTTAGACTGATCGGTGGGAAGCTTTTTGCGTTTAGGTGGATTTCCTTGGTGTGAGAATAAATATTACCTTGACATCACGCCAGTTAATTGGAATATAAACGTGTGATAGGTAATCGATCGATATATTTTCCGAATATGTAGACTCAGGACATCTTCTTTTACTAGAGATGGAATAATGAATCCGAACACGCATACTTGTATTTATTAAACAAGCTAAATATCCATTTCAATGGTTCCAGTGATAATACCTTGCATTCTAAAGTCCAGTCTTTCGGTTAAGGGCTATATGCAGGCAATGGTTTACCATTTCTTCATCCCTTTCTGTGTACCTCCCGCTCTGTAAACGTAGATAACTCAGCCGGTTACGAGCCCTGGTTAGCAGGTTGTTAGCCCCGCAATTTATACTCCGTTCAGTCGCCTTTTAACCCCCAACTTATAAAGCAGTTTCCATTTTATCAATTAACAAGAATAATTTCATTTTCCCATTTTCTTGCCATTGAGAAAAAGGCAATCTCCGGACGTGTAGGAGTTTAGTTTCCTTTTGGGTTATTGCCAAATAACAAATAATGTTTGCCTTGAGCCATTGCCAAAAAATGGGTATGTGATCTTAATAAATTAACTTGATCATTCGGAACGCGAGAAGGTTGGAATTGCAAAAAGAATATTTAAGATATCAATTTTTGTCTTTTCGCCTGCATTTTATTGAATATACTTTGAATGATGAATGGGAAAAAAATAGAAATTTGATTTATAAAAGCTTGGTTAGCAGACAGTTTTCGTGAATGTGGACTAAAATATGTCTGGTTTGTGGAAGTGTCATTTTAAAGTCACCAAATTTTCGTTTCAATGGACACAATTTGTTTGAAATATTGTGTCATGGCTCTGCAAATGTATTGAAATTTTGCGCGGAAATAATGGGCAAAAGCACAAGTGATTAGTATTTGCAAGACATCAGCATAAGATCTCTAATTTCACAGATTATTTTCTCGGTATTTATATTTTTTCTACCTAAAATTAGGGCTACGTCTTTAGAAAACAGTCCATATATGAAATGATCCTTTAAAACCCTTCGATGCGGGTGTTTAAAGTAAATGTGTCGATCGTTTCCGGTGATCGCTTATTTTTAAGTATCCTCTTCATTTAAAACTATTGACAGTTGGGCTTTGGAAGGTGCCCCACACTTTCCAACGACTTGTTTCATGGAGGGCTCTTCATATCAATCTTCCTGATCACTTGTTTTTGGGGGTTAACCAGACGCAATTCCTTCTACCAGATTGAATCTAATCTTCTTCTTTCTCTATCAAATGCCTGATCTGGATGCAATCTCGAGGCTTTTCAATCCCCATCCAGTGTGTCAAGCCACCTTTGTTTCGGTCAGTCCTTTGGTCGCTTACCATCGATTTTGATGTTCTGACCAATCTCGGCAACAGAATTCTCGTCTGCGTGAATTACGTGACTATGCCATCGAAGTCGCCTCTCTCGCAGTTTTTCCACGGTCGAAGCAACCACATATCGATCGCAGATATCCTCATTTCGGATGTGATCAAAATGTGTCACCCCACTAATCCAACGCAACATATTCTTTTCCATTACCGCAAGACGCTGTTCATTATCTTTTATAGTTGGCTAACACTCAGAACCATAGAGAGTGACAGGGCGGACGACATTGCGGTACATTTTAGATTTGAGACATTCGCAGATACCTCGATCACAAAGAACACCAGTTGTGGAACGCCACTTCATCTAGGTTGCGTGAATGCGTGAAGCAATTTCGTTACGCAGTTCTCCATTGGATGATAGTATTGACCCGAAGTATTTAAATCGCTCAATTCTGGGTAGGTCATTTCCGCTATCAGAACTGAGTGATTTAAATATCTGGAGTCAATGCTATCAGCCAATGGAGAACTGCATTATGCTCCTCACACAGGAAAAACACAAAACTTTTTATACCTGAAGCGCCAAGCTTCCAGTTTCCGGGCTTGTTATTTCAGTCTAAATGGTATTCAAAAAATTGTCGTTTTTGAAGAATTTCTCCTTAACCCGAGAAGGAAATAAAGAAGTGCTGAATGGACTACATTTTGGCTGCCAAATTACTCCAACAAATAGAATGGTCATACATCTTTTTTACGATTAGATAATTTTTAACCAATTAATTCTTGCTTTTCACGTGAGAGTCTGCTACAAACATAATTTGAGTAGAATTTGGAGACTAATGCCTTACTGACTGCGTTAGTATAGCTAACCCAGGATCTCCTGGTTTCTAGCTTCGTTCCAGAGTTTCTAAAGGCCCTATTTGGGTTCAGGGTTCCAATCCTGTGGGCTGATCTTCACTATTTAACTCTCCTTCGGACTGGCTTGACAGGCCTGACGACATTTTTGATCTTTCGTAACGGCATATTTTGGTCTGGTATCATTTTGATCCTGCGTCGTTGATGTCTTTTCTTTTTCTGATGTCAGCCAAATTAATTTAAACGGGATTTTGTTGGTTTTTCCTTCTTAATTACTGATTTTGGAGTCGGGGCCTAATTTTTTAACTTCCCAGCTCTTCCTCTTGTATTCTCGTTATTAGTGTACCGAAGATGTAGTTCAGCCTAATGCCTCAGTTGGTCTGCAGTGTAGGGTCCTTTTTAAGATTTTGTATGAAAAAAAAACCATATTAGAGGCGATTCAATGTCTGACTGTCTGTTTGTCACACCCCATTTATTTGGAAACCGCTAAGGCTATTGTCATGAAATTTGTTAAGAACATGCGGCCTGTGAATCCCTTTACATATAGTAGCAAGCAGGATCATTTTCTGTTAAATTTAGGTGGACTAGGAAAGGGGGTGTACATTTTTCTCCGTAGAATATAGTCATGTGGGGCATCAAATGAAAAGGCTCGATTAATACTTTTTGAAATTCATATTCATTCATATTCATATTGGGTGAAACATAGAGGAGTGAGGGTTAGATATGTATGTACTAAAGAGGTTTTGTTCGCAGAATCTACACAACTGAAAAATCTGAAAAAAAATCTCAATGGTGCATCTATACAGAATCTAAATCCCATTTCGATATTTACTCAAATAAAGTTAACAATAATATATTACCATATTTTATAAATTTGTCTGGAAACCGCCTTAAGTTCTTTCTAGAAGTACAAAATTTGGGACATCATTGATTGGAAACTTCGGATTAACATGGCTCGCATAATTCCTCGAACAGGATCTAGTTCGTCAACAGAACTGATAGTCATGGTAGATGGAAAGCCATCTACCATCCATGATCCAGGAAATTTGGATGGAGATTCCAATGAAGTAGTTAGGACTTGGTGTACTTAAAGGAGATGATTTCAGATTGTTGTGAAGTGAGGGAATGGTTCAGGCTTCTACCTTTTTTCACAAATATGCCTTCAGTTTATTTGTACCATTTTGCCTATAAATTTCAGCCTCACTTGCCAATCTTATGAAAAAATTAGAGAGCTTAGATTCAATGGTAGCTTCTAGCTCAGCAGCTGTGTCAGTGCAATGCACGTTTGATGTTGTCTGGTGTCTGGATTTGCGAATGGAATAGGATAAACAGGGAGCTTTCTTTAAAACGTGAATGAAACCCCAAAGCATGGTCCTCAGGAGACCAGTACTTCTATCATGGAAGAAAACTGATTTTGTGGTCTAAATCTACTTCAGGTCGTCAGCCATCCGCCTTGGCTTCTTCGTTTTTTCTTGTCATCTGAAAGCCTAATAAAACCAAATGTAATCATATTTTAAACCCCTTTGTTACTTGAATTTTTTATATTTGCGATTTTGTATATATATAATGTCCCACATAGAAACACTAACCCACCATATAATGCTGTTAATTTTTCTGAACATTTAGCAAACAGATACATCCCATATGTTTTTGTCATAGCTGCCGATACGTGATGTATCAAATAAAAGATTCATAAAAGTTCCAGAAGTTAAAATAAATTTTTTAATTAGGCATTTCTCAATTTAATCTTCCTGTTGTCTCCAGCACAGTATCCGTGACTCAGTTTTCCGCTCAATTACCATTCAGATGTCGTCTTAAGAATAATTCATTATTTTAATACATTTTCTGATGAGCAGAGAATCTTGGCGAGAATATTTTCATTTTCGTCTAGCATACATAATCTCCAGGTCATTCAGCTGTTACAAATCACTTCCCTCATATTCCCGGGAAGGGATTTCCACACTGCCAAGAAGA
The DNA here is from genome assembly GCF_905115235.1 of Hermetia illucens. Lineage (NCBI taxonomy): Eukaryota > Metazoa > Arthropoda > Insecta > Diptera > Stratiomyidae > Hermetia > Hermetia illucens. Next base: position 169,377,578 of record NC_051850.1, read on the forward strand.
CGTCTCCACTTTTCTTCCCCCGGCACTTTGTAACATATATATTCCATTAAACTAGTGCAGCTGTGACAAACCACATCCGTCTTAACATGCCCGTCCAGACTTTTTAATCAACATAACTCGGAATTAATTAATCGAGTGACATAGAGAAGTCAAAGGATTAATTTCTGACCATTGTCTTTGTTGGCGTCGTCATTCTCTTAGATGCCGCTCCAGTTCTTGGAACTCAGTCTTTCAGTTTGGAGTTGTCATAATCCCTGACATTGAGGTCAAGAAGAAACTTTTGTCAGTGAGAGAAACGAGGGAGCGTCTGGTTGGGGGTGCTATCTTTAAATCTTACAACCCTTTTGTGTGGAAGTATCATAATTTCCAAGTGGTAGGGTGCCTACACATTGAATGAATTGCTTGGTAAAAGGCGAAAAACAATGAGTAACTTTACTGTTAACGAGAAGATGGATTTCTTATGGTTTTATTGTGCATTACTTGATACTGAATTTACATACTGAACTCATTATTCTGGTTTGTGGTTTCAATCTTTCTTAGCTTTCTTGAAGCAAGTCACGTAAGTTTTTGCGGTTTATGTTAGATGAATCAAAAAGTAAACGCAGCTTTTTCAAAAACAAATATTTTCAGTCCAGTACTTACAGCTAATAAGAACGCTCTCACAGTATATATTGGGACTTTGGCATGCCACATTATTTACTTTATTACTATGGACGATTTGTCCACATATGACCCATACGCTGAGCGTGCAATGCAACAACAGGTCTCCTAATTATTTAAGGGAACCAAATGAACGAACAAAAAAAACAAGAACTAGGACCCCATACCGCACACAAGCGGGTCCATCAGGCGGAGAAACAGGAGCCAAGTTCAACATTGCCATACTGCGAAGATCGCAGCTTACTAAGGTCCTCGATCAGAAGGTAAGGTCCAGCAAAAGTAGGGCAGAAAGGTCAGCATATCAGACGTCAGGAAGAAGATAGGCACTAAGTGGCATCTGAACTATTTGAAAGAAGGTCTGGAACCAGAAGAGACCCTTAAGGAGGCTCAGGATAGACCTAGCCTTAAACTGCAGATCCGAGGAACAGAAGAACTCAAACCGGAACCCAAGAAAGAAGAAATCCTCGCTAGGCTAGCGTTTTCGGAGTAAATACTCTGGAGGAGCAGGAAATTATGGAACACCTTCTCGAGTCTAGAGTTCGTGTTCACCGGCATAACTTTTTCGACTAGGTCTTATACTGGTAGACTATGCGACAGAGGATACGGCAGAATGGCTTAGGACCACAATTTACTTCTCTAAACCCGCAGTGGTGGAGGTGCATTTGTGCTTCTTAATTGCTCAGAGTAAAAGTTTTCATACCCGTTTTAGGAGAGCCTTTAGAAGTACGGTGGACCAACGACAAAATCCTCACGTTAGAGATCTCAATACTAAATTAAACGCCTTAATTCCCTCATAAACTACAGACTTGGTAACAACTTGCCTTGCACATGAACAGAGAGAAACCGGCGAAGGATGTTTCGGAAGACACATTGAGTGGAAAGCTCATCGAAATTCTGGAAGGAATCGAGCAACAGGAAGGTGAAACTGCTACGCATTAAATAGCCGATTTGGACCTGGAACTTCTACGGCTCAAGGTGAACAGCGAGATAACGGTATATGTCAGATGAGGAGGATGATACTCCATCGTTAGAGAGGAGCTATAAGTATTAGTGGAGCCAAAGGTCAGCGCTAAGGTATCTTAGGTAATCCTCCTGCAAGGGTAATTTTCACGGATAACATTGGTTCAAGAGCCCTTGGCGTATAGGGGCTGATTCTTGGTCTATAATAAGGAGGAACTATGCGGGATTCCGAAAAACCTTGAGCTTGGATCATTCTAAAACGTAAGATAAAATATACCTTTCAGATTCTTGACTGGAGACCCCGCGGCTATTCAAGTTTCATTGGAAGTCGGGGGAGGCGGAAGGTAGTACCACTTCTTCTCGACTGTGGTGCCAACGCTCTATCGGAGTCCCTGAGACCCCAGTCAAAGAGGTCAATACCTCCTTGAATTTATCCTTGCAAATAGGCTATAAATATGTATATAACGTGCAAACTTTCAGCATTCGTGACCAGCACCAGTCAAGAAGTGCTAGACATAACTCTAATGGGCTCACTATTTTGGATCACGGAATATTTAGACATTGAGGAAGAAAGAAGAATAGTAAGGAATGCCTGCCTTCTACAAATTAATACGAATCGGAGTGCAACTGCTCAATAGCTGCTAGATCAGTTTGCTGCGGAAGCGAAAGCTGATCTGGCGCTAATCAGCGGACAATAGCGCACAGGGACTCGGCTTCATGGCATCTCGACTTATCGGGTAGTCTTGCCATCTGGGTTCGGGACGACATTCGACTTGGGTTTGGGGTTTGGGATTCTCTGTTTAGGGATAACGTTTTTTTAGCGTTTTCCTGACGCCGAATGAGACGATGCCGGACTTTCGGCGTCGAAACGGATCCGGGACATGAGGGATTCATGCCGACAATTCGGCACCCAGGCTGTGGAGGAAGCATCCCTGACGCCACTTTTGCGTCGGAATCTCCGGTACCATCGGTAAAAGGGTGGCGAGTCCTGGAAGATTTCTCGGGAAGTGGTCACCAGTGCATCGTGTTAGAAGTGATTGAGGCTACTTGCCTGCGTGTACCGACCCGGCGTTCCCCTTACGTGTGGAATGTCGCGAGGGTGAACATTGGGAAGTTCGTCAAAGCTCTTGGAGCAGGCAGAGTCCCGTTGCAGGGAGCTTCGGGGAGTAGTAGTGTTTCAGCTAACACTGTCGTAAACTAATTGACGAACCTGATAACGACAACGTGTGAGGCTTCCATGCGCTGGAGGGCACCAGGGCAAGCTTTCTATGTATTGGTAGACGGCAGAAATTGCCGACCTACACAACGTTTACATGCGAGCTAGGAGGTATGCGCCATAAAGGTAGAGTATAGATCGTCAAAAATAGAATTCCGCAGCGCGATAAATAAAAGCAAATTTCGCGGCTGGTAGAATCTGGCCAACAAGGTAAATTGGGAACTTGGCTATAAACTTGTTACCCGGAAAATCGGGTCACTGTCGGGACTGTACCGTCCAGATGGACTGTATTGTCCGGGCATTATTCCCCAGACATCCTGTACGGATTGGTGTCAATAGTGCGGAAACCTCTCTCCTGTGGATAACAATGTGTGACGAAATATTATAGTTGCAACTGTCCAAAAGAGTGAGAATCATCTGCTTCGCAGACGCCATCGGAGCGACTATCGTGGCACAAGATATTGAGCAGAGGCAATTTTTGAAATCAAATCTTGGCTAGAGGAATCTGATCTGACACTTGCAGAGAAGAAAACCGAGCTAGTTCTGATCACCAAGCGACGGAAGCAAATGTCGATAAAGATCAGGATTGGCGAACACATCATACAGTCGCAGCCAACACTTAAATACCATGGTCATGGTTGACCAAAGACTGAAATTCAAGTCCCACTTTAAAAATTTAGCAGCGAAAGCTTCAGCGGTGGCTACATTGTTGATAAGAATGTTCTGCTCCTTATCTCGAGAGTTGTCAGCTCCATCTTGCTTTATGCAGCTCCACTCTGGGCATCATCTTTGAAGTTGGAAACAAATAGAAAGAAGATCGCACCCCCATACAGATTGAGTGCATTGCGAACACCGTGCGCTTACCGTACAGCATCGGACGACGCAGCTTGTGTGATAGCAGGCATGGTCCCTATCGACGTTTTGGCGAATGAGGTTCAACGCCTCTGTGACCCTTCATATGCAATCGGTGAGTCCTATACCTATCGTCGTCAATTAGCGCGAAGTGAATCTTTTTTGGAATGGCAAAAAAGATGAGACGATTCACCTAAAGGAGGCTAGACACACAGGATTATTCCAGATGTCTAAAAATGGATCAAAGGAAGGCTCGGTGAGGTTAGTTAACTAAGCTAACACAATTCCTAAGCGGTCAGGGAGGGTACCGTGCATATCCTTATCGCTTCGGGCGCAACGAATCCTCGTATTGCCCGACATGTGTGACGATTCCAGAAGATGCGGACCATGTTGCTTTTAACTACCTGCGGTTCACCGCACACAAACCATAGGCGGAAATGGGCGCCGGGGCGCGGTTGACCACATGCTAGCCTCTGAAACATCTTGAAGGACAGTGGCAAAATTAATGAAGGCGATCCATAATCTGCTGAGGAAAAAGGAATTTCGGAAGAAAGTTGCAAATAACAACACGATGCGCAGTTCGTAACTGATCCTGCACCGCGACGTAATACCGAAATGGGAATCCTGCGGAATGTTGTGGTGGTGGTTTTGTTTTACACAAAACCTTAAAGAGACGTAAAAATGCTGTTGGCGAGTGCTTTGGCTCGGGGTATTGAAAGACAGCAATTTGAACGTAGGATAAATGTCAAATGATTTCGTGTTTGTACGTTAAAAGGACGATATAGATGCCCTTTTTACGAGCCCTTGTGCTGTTTCATTGTACCCCGGGCATGGGGTGCAATAAACGACGCATTTCTTACATAAACTATATAGATCCTCAGGTAACAGAAAAAGAAATGAAAAATTGAAAAAAAGTCTCAGGAGGGATGCCAACTTTTGAATTTCATAGTGCCTTAGAATCCCTTACTGAGTGTCAGCCTGTAATTTAATTCAAAATTAAATCGATCGAATAGGGATCATATTATATCTTTTATTTATTTCACATCAGTCTTGTTAAAATATGTCTTAGTGCCCACAGATGGTTTCAAATGAATGCATGGAAATCATCCTTTTGAAGTGAACAAGTTTGAAATCAGTACAAGGGACCATGACAGTCATTATCTGTCGTCAAAGAATCGTATTTGCTTCAATGCTATACTCACTTTTGTATGGATACAGATATGTGTGGTGAGCAAGTCGAAATCTTAAATTTCTTCAAGATTCCTCGGAACAAAAGTCTCCTTCAGTAGAACTTCCATCAATGTAATAGGATCAGCGACATTACATCAAAATCAAATAATCTTCAGTTTAGTCAAAGGATAATAAATCCATGGCTTCCTCCACTCCCATAAGTAGAAATGTCCTTATTTTAATTACGATTTTAATATGAAGGGGCTTAAAAAGCTGCTTTGTGAACATGTATGTATTCCTGCATTCCCATCAGCCATTACAGATGAACAGTCATAGGGTAATGAAGTGAACATCGCATAGTTCCTCCCAGTCGCTCCCCATTTCCCATTTGCAGATTCCACTGGCGAATGGTGCAATGTTCCATTCTGTTGCATGACACGAGCCTTGTGACCAGTATCTTAGCATGCAAATTTTTCAATTAAGGCAGTTCATTGATTCAATTAGACTCGGCAGTGAGAGCGGCTTTGGCCCTTGCCCGATTCCGGAGAGTGGCTCATAGAGGTCGGTCAAAAGTTCATTTGAATGCTAAACTTTTCTATGTAGTCGACTGCCAGGGAAGATGCGATGTACAGAATCCGTTTTTCAGATTACTACGTGGGTTCAGATGTATGTACACTAGCTAGTTGGCCTTACTGATTTCATTGCCTGCAGCACGAGTGGGAGATACAGACTAACGCGAAGCGGTCCTTATGTAGACTAGTATATTCACATACGAGCCCCTGTAGGCATAGACTCCCCAGATACAACAATGGAGCGCTGACTGTCGCTTTTGTTTTAACGACTAATTGAACTTGATATGAGTATGTACATCAAGAGGGTCTGACGATGATGACAGGGAAATCATATCAATTCCGGTATAAATCAATTCCAATTTGCCTCAAGATATCGTCTGAGAGGTTTGTAGTAATTTGGAATGTTTGCGAATTAGCTTGAAATTCACTTCAATTAGTAATCGGGGAGTAAATTTGATTGATTGGGGGTGCTGAGATTATCATAAATATGCATATGAAGTGGCGTTTGTGGTAAGCGTCTATCAATCAAGGGAAACCGACGCAAGGCAATAAAATCGTCAGATGTATTCCACTGGGTTGTAATTGAATACTATATTAGGCCCGTAATCCTTATTAGCATAATAGACCCGTGTTGCAGCTGGAGGAGCATTTCCTGTTGTGTGGCAACATTAGTAAACATCGAATCCTGGGACTGCGGAGTGAAATGGTAATGATAATCTGAATCTTAGCGTATTGGGAATTTGATTTTATTCTCTCCGGACAGATTTTGGTTAGTATGTGGGCCCAGTGCCAACAGAGCTGGTTTGCTGTTGCGGTTGATGTGACAATTTAGTTCTGTAACTTGCCTTCCAGATTTCAAATGGTATTCTATTGATAGTTAAGTACTTCCTGAGAAATTGGTTATGAATTTGCATTGTTGGTAGACAAAATCAATTGGACGAAATTACGACGAAATTTTTCTCGGTGATAGGTTTGACCCGGGTGGAGTCAACAGGCTTTCAAATCATTATTCGTTGTTTTAGCTGGTCATATTGACTTCGATGCTTAGACCAGACATGTAAATTATATCCCCACCATCGAAGACGCAACTTTTCCGGAATACCCGCATTCCTATTTCCATTATGATGATAGTGGTTACCAAGTTAGAGAGAGAGGCAGAAGGAATTGTAGAATAGAATAGAATAGAATAGAATAGAATAGAATAGAAATTTTAATAGCTTCCTACATGGATTTTGCATTTAATACTCATAACTTCAGATTTTCTCTCTATGAATTCTACCATTCCAAATCTTTGCACTCTATGTAGATGACATTTTCCTAGCACTTATCCAGAGAGGCCTAGGAATTATCTTAGAGTCTCTTCTGAGGGTGGAAAGGAGGAGCATAGCACTGGGATACATACCAAGGGCATGGAGACGGGCAAAAGTGGTCTTTATTTCGAAAGCGGGTAAAAAGGATCCTTTTCACCCTAAACCTTTCAAACCAATTTGGCTAACATCGTTCGTACTCAAAACGGTGGAGAAGGTCATAGACAACTATATTAGAACTAGCTTTCTAAAGCGTAATCCCCTACATCACTGTCAGCACGCTTACCGGGCAGGACGGTCAACTGAAACTGCTCTGTATCAGCTGACAGATGTATTACGGGATGCCATAGAAACAAACGAAATTGCACTGTGCGCGTTTTTGGATATCGAAGGAGCATTCGACAACACATCGCACACGAAGATACAAAATGCCCTGAGCCGCAACGGAGTGGGAAACACCCTGGCATTCTGGATGGGCAAAATGCTAGAAAGCAGGCAAACAGAGGTACCGACAGGTAAAAATTCTATTATCATGAACACCACTCAAGGCTGTTCACAAGGTGGGGTACTATCGCCGCTGATGTGGAGTATGGTAGTGGATGAACTCCTGGACGTGTTAACAGATACTGGAATACAAGTTCAGGGTTACGCGGACGACATTAATCTGTAGGGGCAAATATGAAGATACCCTATGTGATAGAACCTAAACTGGACTAAGGGTTACTAGTGCGTGGTGTAGGAAGGTGGGACTGCGGATCAACCCAGCCCAAACCACTATAGTACCATTCACTAGGAGACGTAAGCTTGATCACCTGAGAGCCATAAGATTAAAAAACGGGAAACGGGAAACAGAGGTCAAATATTTGGGAATTACGCTAGACCATAAATTACTCTGGAAGACACATGTCGGAAAACGAACTCAGCACACAAGCCAGGCAATTACATAAGCCCCAAAGGCTGCCTTGCGTGTGTATCAATGGGGCAATGAGGACATGCTCAACGGCATCCCTGGAGGTCCTTCTGGGATTAACCCCTCCTCATCTGCACATACACATGCAGACAAGGAGATCAATATTCAGGACGGCCGGTAGTATAAGTGAGGCGGGGAGCTGCCTAAATCGAAGGAAAATTGAGATTCTTTCTAGGCGGTATCCCGAATTACTGATACCAAGGGATAACATGACAACGAGGTTTCATTTCAATAAGGAGTTTGAAACACGTTGGAGTACCACGACAAACTGGGAGAGCGTGGCTGATAGATCACACCTCACAGCAGAGGGAGTGGGTGCCGGTGTCATTGGTCCAAGGAAAATGTACTTTGAGCCAATTGACAGGTACACTAGCATATTCCGGACAGAAATATCCGCCATAGACAAATGTTCCTCCTTTAATCTGTAAAGGAAGGGAGGCAGAACATAGATATTCTCACCGATAGCCAAGCAGCGATCAAGGCACTTAGGTCCAACCAGGTGAACTCTAAACTGGTATGGGAATGCCTTGAGAGACTGAATACACTCGGCTCGTCCAACAAGGTCTGGATACTTTGGGTTCCAGGCCATGCTGGGTTGGAAGGCAATGAGGAAGCGGACGAACTAGCCAAGAAGGGGGCAGGGATGCCTTTACACAGGCCAGAACCCTTCTGCGGAGACGGAAACGGTTTCATAACAATGAATCTAAGAAATGATAAGAAACGGTTGAGGGAACTTTACTGGACGGGCCTACCAGGGATGGAGAAGTCCAGGGTGCTTATTGGGGGATACGAATCCATGCGCACAAAGGATTGCTTAAACCTTACCAAAAAGAACCTCCGAATAGTGGGAATTTTCACTAGTCATTGTCGGCTGAACTATCACCTAGGGAAGCTAAGGACATCTACGGACTCTGCCTGTAGGTTTTGTGAGGAGGAGGACGAAACCTCTATACACGTCCTGGGACAGTGTCCGGCACTTGTGCAAAGTAGGTCGAGGCATTTGGGAGAACACTTAATACCAGATGCAAAGCTGATCTGGAAGTAGGGAACATACTAAAGTTCCTAACGGTTTTAGGCCTGCTTGAGATACTATGATCAATAGGTACACTATAACTAGTAAAAGGGGCACAATAGTTCTTCAAGGACGCGGTGCGACTTTCCCTTAACACAATAATAATAATTGCACTCTATGCAATAAAGGCGTGATTTATCAAAGCCTTTGTGAAATCTTTCAGAACCTTACAGCGCTTTTGGGGTTAAAAAGTGTGCCAACTTTATACAGTATATTTTTTAAGCTCCGGAGGTTCGTCAAAGAGGAACGTTTTTATAACTGAAGCATTAGGCTCTCTGTAGCTTCTTGCGAGTTGATAGGAGGTTTAGTAGCATTCTACCTGATCAGCTAGAGGACAAGGTATCTATGGTTATGCGTTCGCTGAGTATGCTGAGCAAGAGATAGGGTAGATGAAGTCTAGTTTCAATAATATGTCGAGGCATGGGTTGGGGTTTCCCTCATGAATGATTGCTATATACCCGATTTCAACAACAGAAAGGTATATAAGGAGGTACTCTTCCTTTCCATCGATGAAATCGGCTCGAAAAAGGTGAATAGGAGGAATGGTTGAGTTATCTGCCTGTGGTGTTATAGCGTCCATTGAAAAGGAATGTGTGAGTGCACAAAGCATCTGATAAGCAGCTTATGCATGACAAACCGAGGAAACCAGATTGAGAGGCTGTTGCTCAACGAATTCGACCATCTCACCGTCATCACTCATCAGTATCAGCAATGTATTTGATTTTTAGTTTCTGCTCTCCGAGGAGTTGTTCAATTTCCTGTAAACGCGTATGATTACTACTTTTTTGGTATATCTTCTTTACCGGCTGGAATTTGGTTGTATATAAGCACAAAGGCGACCGTGAAGAAAGCAGGTTTTTTCGCATATTATCGTTGAAAAATCGTGGCTATGCTTCCCACACGGAATTTCGGTGCGCAACACAACTGTGTAGTATTCCGCAACAATGGAGATTTATAATATAGAGTAGAAGGATGCTTTCTATGAGCAGTTGTTCAGGACAAACTTCCTAAAATTAGCATTTATTTCACGACGATTTTCGGTTGGATAGGTTTTGAGAACGAGACCTGTTTCACACAAATATTTTGAGCTCTATCTCCCCTACGTTTCTGCTATTACCAAAAATAAGATCAGTTTCGGCTGCAAATCGAGCCCTTTTATTTGATACCCCACATGACCACATTATTTAAAAAAAATATACACCCTCCTTTCGTATGTATGCGGAGCCTCTTCAAGCGCCACTCGCTACATATAAAGGGACACAGACCACATGTTCTCACAAAATTTCGTGACAATCTGTTCAACCTTTTCCGAGTAAATCGGCTGTGATAAATAGACAGACACACGGACTGACAAACATTCAACCTTAAAAAGCTTTGATCAATTTTATAACCTTCATCTTTTCCACATTTCAGATAAATACCGTGTGCCGGTGAAATATTCTACCTAAAAATTGATCCAATACTAGAAGGAAGCGCTAGACTCTGTGTAGCATCTTTCGAATTGCCATTGTTTTTGTAAGAAGACGACATGCTTTACAATCTTCCAGCCGAAGGGGAAGATATCTATTGCCATGTGTCCACTGAGTATGTTAAACAACAGATACGGTGGATAAAATTCACCTTCAGTACCAGGACGAGGTATGAGGTCAATATTATCTCACTCGATTACGGCAACGAAAGAGTGCAAAAAGAGCAATCTTCCTCTACATCAATCAACGCCCGAAAAAGGTTAGCAAGAAAAATGTTGAAGTTATCCTCTGTGGTGTTATTACGTCCTTTGAAGAGGATGATTGGAGCGTAAAGGGCGTCTTGATAAGCAGTTTATTTTTGAGTCCTCAACGGGCCTTAATCATTGTTAACAATTAGCTCGTGCAAACAGAGTTCTTTGTTGGTTACAAGGTGAAAATTTTGGGGGTTGGGGTTGGGGTTTAAAACATGCAAAAACATCAAACGAAAAGCCTCCATTAATACTTTTCGAAGGTTTGACATTTGTTCGAGTTTTTGACATTGTTAGAAACGGGGGAGCGCGGAAGGTTGAAAATGATGATTCTTCTAACGGAGCCATTCACAGAAACTGCCATACCAACAATCTAGAAACGCCCCCTAAGTTTATCCTCAAATAGATCAAAGTAGTCATTTCTGTGTAATATTACTGCAACATAATACTAAACACCAATTTCACAGTAAAGTGAATAGTTTCCCTCGACGATTACCTGCCTTGTCGTGGTGAGGGAGCTCAGTAAGGTAAATCCTTTAGGAAAGGAGAGGTGACACCTGAAGCAAAGCGGTGATCAAAATCCCAAATCAAGGTGTGACTACCGTGCCGCGGGCTGAATGGCCGCAGGGGTAATGATGATGTGGCCGTAGACGGTGAACTCTGGGTGCCAGATGACCTCCAGTTTCAACCAGCTTTGTCTCGGCAAGAAGGGGCTTTACCGAGATCGAGTTACTTTCCACGGTAAAGCTAAAGCCATGGCAGCCAATTATCAGAAAACAAAAAAACAAAAACCTATTAAAAAACTAAAATTAAATCTCGATCGTGACGATCCAACCCCATGTGAAGAGGCAACCAGATTCAGATTTCCCATTCACCCAAGTGGGAACCAATCTAATTAGGACCCGGTCCTTAACGGAAAAGCCGAATCAGGCCCCTTCTGTCAGCTGTTCTGACCCCGGGCTCCAATCGACACCACCTGCTGAAGGTAAAATCTTGCCCATGGGTAAGCACCTGTCCATGGACAGCAAACAGCCTTCGGGCAAATCGCCTCCTGGCAAACCAACTCCGGCCAAATTGCCTTCGGGCAAACTGTGTCCTGGCAAGCCGGCTCCAGGTGCATCGCCTTCGGGCAAATCACAATCCAGGGGCACCTGCGGCAAAGAGGAAACCAAGGCAGCAGCGGCCCTTGGACGATCTCAACTCTTCGGCAACGGCTAGGCTTTCATTTGCAGCCAAGGTTATCGAAGCGGATGGATGAGTCTTGTATGATGACTCTATCCCGTTACAATACTGAGTAGGGCGAACAGCTTGGGAGGGAACTCCTACTAACTCAGGCAGTACTACTCCTCCCTCAACGATGTGTGGGAGGGTGCGCGACTAACTCTGAAAAGGTCTCTGAGCTGCCATCGCTCAAAAAGTGCTTTCTCCAGAAGAGCGTAATGGTGCTGAGGTTCTGAAACAACTTGGTGTGCAGAATAACCTTAACACCTCCACCTGTATGTTACAAATGTCGACTTCTAAAATCATGGAAGGGGACGTGCAGCCTTGGGCATTTTCATTTCAAGCGTAGTGAGGTGCCATGTTTCCCAAATAATTTTGCAGCATTGAAAAGCGGCGACTGCGCTTATCAGTCGTCGGATCAATAGCTACAAGACATTAATATACCTCAAACAAGAATCGTGCATTATTGGTGGAGTAGTCAGGGGCCTAACTTCCAACATGCTGACATGTTGTATGCCAATGGAAGTGATCGACCCCACTCCTGCATGATAGTCTCAAAAGACCTCCAGGCTAATTTGGTTAACTACCCATGTGATGGTGACACCACATCGGCTAAACTAACCATAAAAACTCAACAGGAAGATAAAGAAATATTGTGGTGTTCTGCATATTTCCCCTATGATGCAGAAGAGGTTCCCCGGGGGTTCAGCAGAGCTATCCAATATGGGTAATAGCAGGATAAGATATCAACGCTCACCACCACTGGGAAGTTCCAACATCATTTCAGGATCGAGACTACTGGAGTGTATAGTAGGAACCGGTTTGCAGATCTTTAATTTGTGTAATGAACCCACTTTTCTTCAACGTGGTTAGGCGCGAGGTCATCGACATCACGGTGACATCCCCTGACATTGCGGCTCTGGTCGGAGAGTGGAATGTATCAAACGATATCACACTCTCGGATCACGGACGCATTGATTTCGTAATTGGCATGTATCCACCTCCACCCACTCCATTTCGGAATCCGCGGAAGACAAACTGGGCGACGTATAAAATAGAACTGAACGTCCGAGTTACGATCCCTGGGAAGAACATCAAATCCATTGCTGGAATTGCGAAGACAACCCAGATTATCACAACTAGCATGAAAGAAGCTTTCGAAGAAAGCTGTCCACTCAAAATACAAAGAAAAGAAAACCATCATGGTGGCAAAACAGAGGAGAACATTAAGGATGCTCCGCAATTGTGCTCTGAAATGTGATTCAGCCACTGGCTGTAATCGCTATAAAGAGCCACTAAGGAAGAGCATAAGATCAGCCAAACGATCATCATGGAGACGCTTTTGCGAAGATACTAACTCTCTGGAGGTAACCTCAAAGCTGAAGCGGCTTCTTGTGGAAGAACGTAACCAGAAGCTGGATTATTTACCTCTACAGAAAGGAAAGTACTCAAAAAGCGATGAAGAAACGTAAACCACTTCCTTCAAGTGCACTTCGCAGGCAGCATCCAAAATCTAATATCGGGGCTAACAGGCGCATACAGACCTCAACCGAGAGACTGGAATCTGGCATGCAAAGTAGTAATACTGTTACTTCCGACTGATCAGTCTAATGTCCTTTCTACTGAAAGGACTAGAAAGACTAGTAGATCGGCTCATAGGATGGATATTGAAGGAGCCTTGAATTATACCTCATTCACGGCAATTTGTGATGCAGCGAGACAGCATGGTATCGAACCGCTGTGGATACTTCACATGCTAGAGTGAAGATAAATCCACATATTGATCGGCCAGAATTCTACTGAGGCAGGATGCCCACAGGGAGGGGTTCTCTCTCCGCTGTTATGGCTTCTGGTAATGGATACGCAATCATTTGCGGACGATCTAGCCGTAATAATCACCGGCAAGTTTGCGGACACAGTATGTGACCGTTTCAATGCAACTCTGCATGAAATCCACAAGTCCGCAATGGACTCACGGTGAACGCTAGGAAGACTGGACTAGTTATGTTCACTAAGAGCGTCAGGCAGGACAGCTATACGCTACTCGCCCTAGCAGGCGCGGATATCCAGCTGGCATAAACAGTCAAGTATTTACAGTAGTAGAGTACATTTCGACTGCAAGTTAACGTGGAAGCACCATATCCAATAGCAATATCAGAAATCCTATAGATTGCTCTGGTTCTGTTGGAATGCGATAGGTAAGACCTGGGGATTTTCACCAAAACGGATACATTGGATGTATACATTCATATTAAAATCCATTTTGATGAATGCATGCATCATCTGGTGGCCGAGACTGAACTTTCCTAACAGCAGGAAGCTGCTAACGCCGATTCAGAGGCTTAGTTGCCTAAGTATTACTGAAGCAATGAGTATCAAGAGAACCTACGGACCATCGGTACCATCGTAGATTCGGCGAAAAAGCTACTAGATGTACGCTCCCGTGTAAATTCGCGTCTACCTCAAAAAACTAGGTCCGCGGGGTGTCCTGGCGACGGCCACTCAGAACGCAGCGCCTAACAATTTATGACCCTCTCAGCGGGCGCAGTTATCTTGTTGATACTGGTGCGGAGGTTTCGGTTCTTCCCGTGCCCCGGCACTGCCGGCTATTCCCACCATCTTTGAAACTTGCGGCGCGAATTCCTCGCGTATTAACATCTACAGGCAAGTGAACGTGAGTTTTGGCTACCGAAGGACGTTCCCGTGGCGATTCATCCTGGCGGATGTCAGCTTCCCCATTTTAGGCGCAGACTTCTTGTGTCACTATGGGTTGCTAGTGGACTTGCAGAACAGGTCCCTTGTAGACCCCACGACTAGTCTTACTTCGTCAGGCCGAATCTCTTCTCACCCTAACGACAATCTTTCCGTACTTTTGGAGGACATTACTGACTCTCGTGTTCGGGCACTCCTCAAAAAGTTCAACCAGATTACTACCGAATGTAGTCCCTCTAAACCAGTGAAGCACAATGTGTAGCACCACATTAATACCTCTGGTTCCCCGATCTTCTCAAAGGTGCGTCCCCTACCACCCCAAAAGCTGGCTATTGCACGGAGAGAATTCGAACAACTTATTCAACAGGGTATCTGCAGACCTTCAAACAACTGTTGGTTTTTTCCACTCCATATAGTCCCCAAGTCAAATGGCGAATAGCCCCCTGTGAGGATTATAGAAGGCTAAACGCATAGACTGTTCCTGACCGATATCCCATTCCACTCACCCACGACTTTGGCCATCATCTCGTAAACTGCCGCATCTTTGCGAACTTGGATTTAACAAAGGCGTATCACCAAATCCCTCCAGCTTCAGAAGACATTCCAAAGACGGCAATATGCACAACCTTTGGACTCTTCGCGTTCACACGAATGATTTTCGGGTTGTGCAATGCGGCGGAAACCTTTCAAAGGTTCATTCTCACCATTTATACCACGCGACTGCGGCTCTACCTTCCCATTCACTTGGAGGTGAAAGGGAAAGCAGCGAGTGACGCAAATAGACTCGATACCATTGGACCGGTCATGCGTCTATTTGGAAATTCCTTGAAAACATCCGGTAGCTCAAATGCTGGCCGATCATATGGTTTCCACATTCGTCTTTGAAAAGACATACACTGTCGTAATCACCGAAAAAGAAGAATGGTCGATAAATGGCCATGAGCCTTTCAGATTGCAGATTTAATAATCTTCACCGACGGGTCAGTCATGGAGGGCGGATCGGACTCAGGGGTGTTCTTGGGGAATCCGTTTATGGAACTGCCCCGACCCCTCGAAAAAATGACGGCCATATTCCAGACGGAGATATATGCCATTTTATTGGCAACAGAAGACTGTCCGCGACAAAAATGGAGGGATCGCACTTTTCGAATCTGTTCCGACAGTCGGCCAGCATTATCAGCTCTAAACAGCAACGACATATCAAGCCAATTGGTGTGGAGTTATCATCAGGTGCTGTTGAAACTTGGCCGACTGAACGAAATATTCCTGATGTGGGTGCCGGGGTACTCAAACATCGCTGGTAATCAGGAGGATGGCAGACTGGCTTGCCTAGGGTCTGCATTCACAATGATGGGGCCAGAACCAGCTTTTGGAATCCGGCCATCCATTGTCAAATCTACTGTGAAGGGTGAAATTGTAAGGATTCACACAGCCGAGTGGAGAAATTTGAACTCTTGGCGGCAGGCGAAAATCCTTTTGAAAGAAACTGGAGTCGCCAGAGCGGCATTTTTGTTGTCCATATGGAAAAGATTTGGGTGGTGGTTTCGGCTATGTGCAGCCAACGCCCGGCCTCTTCAGAACTCAGACGAAGACATTTTGGTAAGGTTTTCTTCAATAAAGGATCAGCACACTCTCTGTCTCTGGAAAATGTTCTCAGATTCGCTAAAGCCTACGAGCGCTGTATGCGGGAAGCCATTGAATAGGCGATTTACGGGAATATTACAATGGGCCTAACAATGACCTGAGTGCTCGGAGCTGCGGCTGCGGAACGGTCAAAAGGAGATACTGGGAGGGACAGTAGCAAAGGAAAGTTGAATTGGGAAAGTGTTTGTCTGTCAGGAGAACTGGAATGCAGTTAACGACATGGTGGGGCTGATTCAGAGAAGGCTGAAAGGATGCAATCGGTAGGCGAAGGAAGAGGCTAGAGCCGTGCCCACTCCGCGACATAATATTTTGCCGTAGTTCCGAGGAGAAGAGGACAAGTGTTAGAGGGATGTTTTAATGGGTAAATATTCCACTGGTTTTGGAAGATTTCCACCTCCGGAAAAAAAAAACAGATAGATATTGAATCGATTCTAATAAGGCTTTGTTTCACACAAAACCCTAAATTTGTACACAGGAATACAAAGTTCATAATATATAAAACCTTTATACGACCTGTCCTGTGTTACGGCAGTGAGATATGGACGAACCAGGGCGGGGAGCAGAAGATCAATGCGTTCAAACGTCGAAACTCTCAGAAGAATTTAGGCTCAGTGGGAGTAGACGGGGGATGGGATATATGACGAACCAGAAGCCTCCAGTGGACAGAACATGGATGCCAGCGACCACCAAGAAAACACCCAAAACAAATGGGATAGGGGGGACTGAGTGGACAAGGCAAGTTAGATGCTGCACGGGTTCCGAAATTGGAGGACACTTATGGTACCAAAACTCCTTCAGTAAAGCGGGGATCATCCCAGACGGTGTCGAATTTCTGGTGCACCAAACCCACTAGCACCGGCTTTATGAATACTTAGTTCTTTACAACAAAATAATTCCCTGACCGCTACTTGTTTGGGATATGATCTTTCGATTGTTACATTGCCCTTGAGACTAACATTTTCGATGTAGTTTTACAATTTTATTAACATTTAATCCAGCTCCAAACGAGTTAATTGGGTAATTCTATTTGAAAACAAAATATGACCCCAGGTGATTCACCTTGCTGTAGTATGACTTTGGTAGATATGACTAAGCCCAACGCATGAAGCGGAGAGTTGGGATCTAACCGGTAGACATCAACATGATTGGAAGAATCAATAATAGCTGGGAAGACCACATAATTTACACAGTGGAAATAACGAGATTCAGCCACTGAAACAGATTCCAGTTATTACCGGTGTAGGTGAAATATTAAAGTTACAAAAATGTTCGAGGGACGGTTCTCATTTGGGGTATCGAGTTACTAAAAATCGTTTACTTACTCTTCGTTCCTGAAGTATAGTATGTATCCTTATGCGTGTCCAATCCGCTCTAAGAAAAGTTCCCGCGGTTCGGTTTACTGCTCCCTGGAACAATTGAGAAGGACACCTCAAAAACACTTCTTAAACAGAATTTCGCAGCACATGTGTATTATATTGTAACCACTTCAGGTGACTTCTTACAACCTTTACATCGCCCGTCGTAAATCACTTCGTAAATAACTCTAACAACTTTACTAACTCAAGTAACAATGCGATTACGTAATTGAAAATTCCCGATTTTCCGCTATCTTCAGTTGCCGTATTTAGAGAAGAAAGATATTAGACAGTGGAAAGAGCGTAGGAAAAAAATATTTGTAGATGCACCATATGAATGGTCGAGATCACAGCACAAATTAGCACTTCCTCTCCGAACTAACAGCTCTTAAATGGATGCACTTACACTCAGAATGATTTGTATGAAAGATACTTCTCATACATCTCCGGCCACAATAATTGAATATGTTTTCCACTAATTGACCAACAATATAATTATTTGAAGGAATTTTGAGACTTTAGGAACGTTCGCTGCGAATATGGAGTTCCGAGAAATCCAGAACAGCGAAAAAACAGTTACAATTTGCTAGTGAATATCGCGAAAACTGAATCCGCTGGAAGTGATCTAAACTCACTTTTCCAATCAACAAGTGGCTTATCTTGCTAAGATGCACTATCAGCTATGCAACCTTGACGAAACTCGACCTGGGTATGATAAGAAACCTGTGCCCAGAGGAAGCTACCTCTACCTATCACGGCGGCGATCTAAGCTCCACTGAAAGGTTTCAGCGAGTGATAACAAAAAGCTGAGTAGGGGCTAGAAGCTCGCGGATATGTGCAGCTGATACCTTACGGGCAAAAGATACGCGATCTTGCTGAGGTAGAGGCTCGTTTCATATTCAGATTGGAAGAACTAGAACTTCCAGTGGCCTGGAATGGATTTCATGGGAATTCACACAAGCTCGCAGATACCACCAGTAACATCTGGAATGAAGTTAGAATCACCCACACTTCATGGGGCCATTGATCGTAGACGCGCTCAATTTATAATACTTTGCATATCTGCCGGCCTGAGGAGACGCATGAGTGCGCGCATGATGATGCCGGCATCTGAAGATTTCCACTAGCGCTCAATAGATACAAATTTCCAGGTGTACGTATACCAAATATCACCGATGGTATCTGATAGTAAAACAGCTTGAAGTATTTTTGCGTAATGATCAAGCCGGGGTGTGGATGATAAGTGTGTTATCTTCATTGAAAAATGAAGTGTAATTAATACGTTATATAAATACCAACTCGACACCACCAGCTTGCGAGTAGACGTCTCGTGATTATTACCTGGCAGCTTTCCGGATAGGCTTTATCAATTATAAAATGATTTTCATTATTAATACTTATTGTCATCTGATGTGTGTGTGAAGTTGGAAGTGTAAAAATTCGAATCAAGATTCTAATTTCAAATGTAGCATAACTGTTTTCACAACTGGCAAAAGATATTTTCCGTAGACTTCAGATGTGAGATTTATCTGAAATAAATCAAAGTCACAGGTGGAGAGTATTATTGATCATATTCTCGGCAAGAGAATATTTTTTTTATTGAATGCTGAGATTGTTGGCATTAAATTACTTAGAAGTAATGATGCATTGCGACCTTGTGTGAGTAGGTTTCACAATGAGGCGTAGAAATGGAATCAAAAAATATGTGCATGCGCATATACGTATACATATATGTGGACAGCACTGAAAGCTGCACACTGGGAATCAAATATATTATATTTATATCGCTTCAACGTGAAGCTGACGTGATGATTTCATTTCATTCGTAAGGCTTGATTTTAAGCAAAAAATATTTTTAAAATACATTTAATGTCTGCCCGTCTATCTGGCTGTCTGTCTTTCACAGGCAATTTATTCGAAGATAATTGAACCTATTGTCTGAAAATTTGGTCGAAATATCAGATATACGAGACTCCATGCAGATCTTGAATGATTTGGGAATTGATAGGGACTTCCCATGCAGGTAGGATGAAAATTATTCCTTTTCTAAATATAACTAAATGCGTGAGGTTCAAATGAAAATTCGTGACTATCCTTGAAAGTTCATAGCAAGTCAATGCAAATACGAGGGGGGACCCATAAGTTCCGGGAATTACGCTGTGGAGGGGAGGGAGAGTGGGTGAACCTATTGTTTGACCACATGTCCGTTAGTGTTACGCTACCTGCGTCAGTGTGCGAAGTTGTGTCGCTACGAATGCATCGGTTCGCTTGTGAGATTTTTTTTGGTAAAACAACATTTTACATTTCGGCGAAAAAGTAAAGGCAGACTGTCGAGAAATCGGCCGCGGAATCTATTGTAGTGCTTAAGACTGCGTATGGGGATGCTGCCTTAAGTAAAACCAGAGTTTACGATTGGTTTTCACGTTTTAAAAATGAAGAAATGTCTATTGAGACCAATTTCGTTCAGGACGCCAGTCCACGTCAAGAACTGATGAAAACGTCGACAAAATCAATGCCCTCGTTCGTGAAGACCGTCGCCGAACCGTTGATTAACTCTGTGAGATGTCAATTCAAAGAATTTTGTCCGAAGATTTGCACATGAGAAGGATTGCAGCCAGATTCGTCCGGCGCCTTTTCACAGACGAGCAAAGGGAGCGTCGACTTCAGGCATGTTTTGAACTTCAAAATCAGCTCGAAGAGGACTTGACTGGTGATGAATTGTGGTGCTACGACCCCGAAACAAAGCAACAATCAAGCCAGTGGAAGACAGCTGGCTCTCCTCGTCCCAAAAAAGCTCGCCAAGTGAAGTCAAACATCAAGACAATGTTCATTTGCTTTTTCGATTGCAGAGGTGTTGTGCAGTTCCCCGGTTCAAACTGTCAACCACAAGTTCTACTTGAAGGTTTTGGAAAGATTGAGGGAGAGTATCCGGAAGAAAATGGCAGATCTTTGGTGCACAGGCGACTGACTCTTCATCATGACAACGCGCCGGCCCACACCGCCCTTTCCGGGAAGCAAGTTTTGATCAAAAACGGCATGACACCGATTGTCCACCACCATACTCACCGGATCTAGCCTCCTGTGGCTTCTTTTTGTTCCCCAGACTCAAAAGGATAATGACAGGAAAGCGTTTTGCCTCTGTGGAGGAGGTGAAACAAAAACCGCTGGAAGGCTTAAAGGACATCCCGATGAATGAGTTTAAAAAATATTTTGAACAATGGAAGAATCGTTTGCAGAAGTGCGTTGTATTCAAAGGCGAATACTTTGAAGGTGATCAAAATTTAGTATAAAAATATTGTGAAATAAAGAAGTTATGACGAAATTCTCGTTTTTTTGAGTCCCTCCTCGTACAATAAACAATTCGAAAACAAGAACTCTGGCGTTAGATAAAAATATTTGGGATATGTCGGCTTTTTCCTAACGGCCTTAGTTGGCCGACGGACGGAACTTGACTGTCTATAAATTCGTTGACACTTCTGTGGACAAATGTTATACTTGACGCCAATGGGAGTCACCGGGCGAATTTGACGCTTTGCGGGCGCTTTTTCGGAGCGGTCGCCGGTCCGATAAAGACCTTCAGCCTCAACAGGAAGACCCGCCCCGAACGAAGCTTGATCACTCTAAAGGGGTTGCAGTGGCCTCCGAGGAGCGTCCACCCTGATGAGGAGCTGGTCACAAGCCTCGAGCTCCCTAGGGGTGTTGTTCTCCGACGTCGCGTGTCGGGACGGTAGAGTCGGCCGCATCTTCGAAACCGCGTCCTTAAGCAGACGCTGCATTCCCGTGTTGTTTAACCCTGCACTGATGTCCAGAACAGGATCGGCGGGGAGGCGTAGATTCTCCCCGTGAACTATCTCCACGGGGCTGGCCGTGAACTCCACGACGACGACGGATCATCGCGAGCCATTAGAACGGCCTTCAGCATCTGGTGCCAACGTTCTAACATACCATTGGACTGTGGATGGTATGCAGGAGTCCTATGCCCTTTAAAGCCAAGGAGTTTTCCTAACTTCGTGGAAAGAGTAGATTCGAATTGCATTCTCTGGTCCGTAATGATTACGGTTGGAACACCAAAGCGCGGAATCCACTCTCGACAGAGGGCCTCGGGACATGATTGTGTCGTAATGTCAGACAGAGGTATTGCTTCAGGTTCGCGCGTAAACCTGTCAATGATTGCAAGACAATATTTGAACATGCGAGTCTCGCAAAGAGCCCATGATGTCGAAATGGATGGTGTGAAAGCGCTTGGTTGACCGAGGGAAAACACCTACTTTCTTTCGAACGTCCTGGTTGATCTTGCACTTCAGACACGCGATGCACTCTCTGGCCCAAGGGTTTACGTCCTGGTTCATGAAAGGCTAGAAATATTTATCAGTGACTAATCAGTTCGCCGTCATGACGTTTGGGTGTGCCTGATCGTGAATCGCTTTGAATACTTCCTTGAGAAAATCGGCTGGAATGAATGGCCTCCTTATCTGAGGTCGCGCTTAGTAAATAATAGTTTGAGCCGAAAATAGGAAACCACTTGAATTTGTATCTGGAATTTGCCTTCAAGCTCTGAGGTTCCGCGTTGTCTTTTTGTGCCTCGGCTATTGCCGTATAATCGACTGCGGCGGGGACTGTGACCTCCGAGATTTGAGACAAAGCGTCTGCAACAACGTTGTCTTTACCAGACACATGTTGGATATCAGAAGTAAATTGGCTGATGTAACACAAGTGTCTAAGTAGGCGAGGGGACGCTTGTCGGGCTTTTGTCTAAGCGCGAATGTGAGAGGCTTGTGATCTATGAACACAGCCTGCCCTCAAGAAGGAAACGGAAGTATTTTATAGCGAGGTACGCGGCGAGTAGTTCACGATCATAGGCGCTGTAGGTGCGTTGAGCTGGGTTGAACTGTTTTGAAAAGAATGTTAACGGTTGATTCATCCGTTGGTGAAAAGCGGCGCCTACCGCAGTATCTAAGGCATCGATGAAAACAGCTAGGGGTGCATCTGGCTGAGGAAATGCCAGCAGTGTCGCATCAACAAACCGTTGTTTGTTTTGACAGTTTCTTAGCAGACCACGCAACCTCGCGGGAGTCTTTAGTTTTGGGACCAGACAAGTAGGCGTTCAGGATCGCTTGATGATGAGCTGCCCTGGGTAAGAAACGACGATAGAAATTTAACATGCCCAAGAACCTTCGCAGATCCTGTCTGCATCTGCATTTTTTAACATTTAAGGCAAGTTCGGCCTCAAGGAGACGTTGAAAAATGCACTCAAAATGCTCTTAATACTCAGATTCGGAAGCGGGACCGACTAAAACATCATCCATATATACGAAACAAAAGTTAAAGTTCCGTAAAACAAAGTGGATGAACCTCTGGAAAGTCTGCGCAGCGTTGCATAAGCCGAAAGTCATCCTGGCGGGCTGAAAGAGTCCGAAAGGTGTGCAAATAGCTGTTTTCGGAATATCTTCAGTAGCTACAGGGATTTGGTGGTACGTCTTGGCTAGATCCAAGGTGGTAAAAACAAGACAGTCTGTTAGTGAGTGCGCGAAATCATGGATGAGTGGTATTGAGTATCGGTCTGGAATGGTCTGAACGAACAGACGCCTATAATCTCTGCATGGCCGCCATTCGCTGTTTGATGGTCTGCAGATACCCTGTTTCATCAAATTTTCAATCTGCCTCTTCGCAACAGCATGCTTCTTGGGTGAAAGAGGACGCATCTTTGAGAAGATTGAAGAGCCAGTAGTAGTGATGTTGCAAAACTTTCGGAGGAGTGCACGAATGCGATGAGCGGCAACGTCTTCCAAAATTATCGAGAGAGTGTCATCTCGTTAGGTCTGTTCGCAACACATGCTGAACCAATATCAACAGCTCTACTACCACACCTTATCTCCACCTCCACATGATGACCGCTGGGAGCTCTTTCTTAACGAAAAGCTGCAGCCAAAAAAGGATGCAGGTGAGTTTCTCGCGTTTAAAAACGGGACAAATTGTATCAACTAGTCCTCCAGCTTACGAGTTTCCTGGAGAAGAGTCACTACACCATATATTCTAGCGGCCATCCAGTAAACCATGTGCTCGGAGTAGGTTTCTTAGTCAGCCAAAAAATGAAATCTGCTGTTATAGTCTTTGAAAACATAAGCGAAAGGCTATGCACTCTGCGCACATCTCAACCAAATTAATAAGAATGACTAGGCTGACTAATGTTCGAGGCCAGATGAAAGCAGCAGGATCACTCTCAAGACCATTCGACATCAACAACGGTCTACGACAAGGGGATGCTTTATCATTCGTCCTCTTTAACCTGGCTGTGGAAAAAGTGATCCGTGATGCTGAGATAAATGCAAGAGGTACGATCCTCTTTAAGACCACCCAATTACTCTCGACATTATGCGAAGAACGACCCGAGACGTACAAACTGCCTTGAACCAGATCAAGCGGGCTGCATATTAATGAAGGCAAGACGAAGTTAATGGTGGCAATGTCAGCAATAAAAACCACAAGAACGAACAACATCGAATTGCACTGGTCAAACGAATACAATGAAAATAGGAGATTACAACTTTGAGACCGTTGATAATTTCTCCTATCTAGGGTCGAAACGATAACAGCTATTACGATGAAATCCACGCACGGTTGTTGGAAGTCTATTTCAGTTTACAAAAACTGTTTCGCTCGAAGCGTCTCACCATAGGGTCAAAGCTCTTACTGTATAAGACAATGATCTTGCCAGTCTTTATGTATTCCTTGGAGACATGGGTTCTCAGAAGAAAAAATTGCGAGCTCTTGGCCGCGTTCAACAGAAGAATCCTCCGAAGAATTTTTGGTCCCCTACATGAGGATGGACGATTTCGCAGCAAACATAAGGACGAAATGTGTGAGCGATACCACGACCATCTGGTGGTGGATAAAATCCGGCCCGATACGTTGCGGGGGGCGAGGGATGAGGATGATCCAGCCCGGAAAGTCTATAAGGACAACAGAAGACGAAGCGGACCCGACCTGAGATGGAACGATAGCGTAGACCTGGACACCAGGTAGCTTTTAGGGATATCGAATTGGCATAGTTCCCTATTTGGGCAGGCCTGGTGTGGAACATAATGTATGATGGAGTGCTCGGTCTTCGCGTGTCAAGGGAGGGAACATTGATTGGTTCTGCAGACGACCTGGCAGTGAAAATGGTGAAATTGGACCTGGCGGAAGATAAGACGGAGGCGGTCCTTATTACTAATCGCAGGGAAAACAACACTGTCAAAATCCGCGTTGGTAATCACGAGGTCGTTTCAAAATCGATCATTAGATACCTGTGAAATTCATCCTGTTATACGCGGCTCCTGTCTGGGCGTGCGTACTGGATAACACAGCGAACCAGAGAAGGGCAAGTTTGGCATACCGGCCAATTCCACTGAGGGTGTGCAGTGCATATTGAACGGTATCAGATGAGGCAGTGTGTGTCACCACGGGAATGACTCCCTTGAATCTTCTGTCGTATGAGGCACACCGTGTCTATCGGAGAAGGAGGGTGAATCCGGAAGAGGGGGCCGCTGGCTTCCTAAAGTCACTAGGTAGAAGCTGTACAATGTGAAGAATGTGCTTCCTACTTTCCAAATTATGTTTTGGGGAAACATATCGGAAAACGCTGTGAGGTCTATATATACGATATAATTGTCCTTGAGGAAGACGAAGACGAGTTTTTCAGAAACTTGCTAATCATGTTACGAACTTTAAAGGCCATCCCCCTGGACCTCCACATTAAATACGATATAGCATGCTTCACGCCCATAGTGACATCCTATCTGGAATAACTCGGGAAATTTGCGTGAAGTAAGCTTATGACACAATGTTCTTCATCGACGGATCAACCGGTGGAGTCGGTTCAAAATTTTCCTTTTCTTCACTGTGTGTATCCGAGTCGCAGGGTCTTGCATGTTTCGCAAGGAAGTACTTTCAATACTGGAAACCTGTCAATGGCTGGGCATAATCCTTTTTGGCAGACAGTCAAGCCGCCAATAAGGTCTTGTACTCAATGGTAATATACTCCAGGCTGGTGAGGCAGTCCAGAAACGCCCTGAACACTCTGGGCGGCATCCACAATGTCATCCTCCTCTGGCTCCCCGGTCATAGGAACCTAGAGGGGAATGAGGGGCTGACGGATTGTAGTGCTAGGTTATGGTGGGTCCAGTCTGTGTCCCGCTGGCGACTGTCAAGGGCGGAGAGCTCTTGTGCCAGACGCATGCAAATGCATACAAGATTACGACGATCTGCACATGGCACTGGCCTATAGAGTACCACGCCGTTAGACTCGTCATATCCTACAATTCGCATTGCCGCCCGTGAAAAACCGAGAAAGACAACTTACACGTGGAAAGTTCTTTTTGAAAAGGAGGGATCGGGTGGTGTTGCTTTGCACAATTTCAAAAGTAAGTAGAATTAAGAAGGGCTGGATTGACGTAAGGTAGGTGGGAGAACGTAGGGTAAAACTAGAGATTTTGGAACTGCGATTGATGATGTCATGGAAGTGGAAATTGAAGGAAGCAGGAAAAGGATGTGGGTTCCCTTTACAATAATAAGATCGCATTTTGGAGCAAGAAGAGAAAAGAGAGATAAGATGGTACTTCACAGGTAGATTAGAGTCTACGCCTTTGAAGTTGGTGGAATCAGAATGAAGAAGATGGAGTTCGCAGTTAATGAAGAAGAGGTTGGGAAGCCCATCGGAACTAGATCCGATATTGGTCTCAAGATTGCTTATAAGGAACTCAACTAAGAAAGGAGTAAGAAGAAAAACGGCGGGAGTTCAGAGCAATTTGCATCGGGAAGAAGCGTAGAATGCCTAGTGCTCGAGGAACTAAATACAAGAGATAAGTAAGAACAAGGCCGCACGATCGTTACGAAGAGTTGGAGTGGAATCTCCAAAATTAATGGAAGTGGATTAAGATTGAGGGGAGTTATGGGAGTAGGGAGTATGGCTATACAGGTTGAGAATTGGAATGATAGAGTTTACCCAGAAGAAAAACATAATTACGAAAATCCTACCCGATTTTTCCTTTTCGCAGATGGTTATAGTCGTTCTGGAATGATAGACCCAATCTTCAACAATGAATTCTAAGGAGCTTACTAGGCTTGATACTTCAACATTGGCTTAACTATATTCTTGCATAATAAATCCTTTCATTCAACTCTCAGATTCTTTTGCACTCAATTTAACAATGAGTTGTAATCTGCCTTCCAAGACCCTTCATTACTACTAACCCTATTAAGTTGTAGTTCTTCTCCCCTTCCAAACTACTGCACGATTCAAAGCAAGATGCAATGCAATGACCCAAATAAACATTAATCGCAACCCTCCCTTGCGAAGTAAGTTTCCATGGCTTATCTGAATGGAAGCAGTGGAAACACCTCTCTAATTATACCACCATCGAATTCGAATTTGCATTCAAGTGCGAAATGGAGGGTTTGACCCAATTCTCAACTTGAATGCAGGCATTGGAGCATGAACTCTTAATTAGTTAATCAAAGCTAAATAAGCAAGTTTCTCACTTATGATCTGCAAACGTGAAGTTACGATTAGTCGGGATGAAAATGTTACTTAAGAGGACGTTATGACATCGATGAAGTCGTGTGTCTTCTTTAAATGGGTTCAATTGCGACCAGAGGACTGAATAAGGTGCAGTCGCACCACTTTCAATTCTCAGGAAAGGGCTGCCAAACAAGGTGCTTCTAAGTAAGAGAAATCGATATTTGATAGTAACTCTACATGGTGGTAGTGAAAAAGATACTTATTTTAGATACCAACTATATAGGATCCAGTTTATACATCTATAAATCTATTGTATGCAGGCTCGAAAAATGCCACCTAGAATTGAAAGGATGAGAGCTACCAGCAATCGCCACTTTGTGGAGTGTATATGAATTTTATACATTTTGGAGGCTTCGAAAAGAATATCTTTATTCTACTTAAGTTAGTACCGATCCCTACTCATCGGTATCTATCTGATAGATAACTTGATTAGTTTACTTGGTGGCTAATCTGTTTGTAAGTAAATCGGTTAATAAGCAACAGATAGTAGCAGTGAGTTTTTGGTTTATTATTTTTCAATACGATTTTTAACTGTTCCAGATGTTTACTAAAAAATCGACTAAAATCGTTTGCCAAATATTTCTCAATGTACTGATAACAAAGGGGAGAGGGCGCTTCCCACTTATTTTTGGCGCAAACCTTTCCAGTTGTGTGTTTCTAGAGAAATCTTACTCTTCTGTCAATATGCCTCGCGACCTTTAACGGATCGCTTACGTTGCGAGGAGTGACGTCCCCAAGGCCCAATAAGTAGTTCTGACTCCCTAGCTGGCAGTATACCTGCGTCCCAGGTAGTAGCCTTGAGAGAGCCGCACTTCCCGCTGAGAACACTGCCAGCACCAAACAGATCGCCGATAGCCCACTGCAAAGCGAACTGGGGAAAAAACGGAAAGAGGGAAACGGGAGCCCAAAAAAGAAGGCAAAGAAGAACAAAAGGAAACAACGCACTAAGCAGTCAGTAACCCATCTGCTCAAGGACAAGAAGGCTTCGAACAGAAAACCATTAACAGAAAATGTAATGAAATGAAAAAGGACTAGACCGTGGGTTGTGCTCATTAAGCAGACGCAAGGCAAGACATTTGCGGAAGTCCTCGTTGAAATCCGCTGCAAGATGAAACCCGAAGACAGTGGAGCAGAAGTGTCTTCCACACTAAAAACGAAGGGTGGCGGAATCCTCATTAAATTAGGCCCGGAGACAACTAGCAAGAGTACGTTCTGCGAGTCGGTGAAGGGGCTATTGGGAGAAAAGGTTCCCATCCCTAGACTAGAACCTATGTGCTATTTAGAAATCCGAGATCCTGGCTGCCTCATAGAAAAGGTGGAAGAGCTATAAAGCATGAATGCCCAAACTTGACCAATGTTCGGATTGGAATTACCTCTGTAAATGTTCAAGGCCACAAGCTTGCCGTGGTGGAAGTCGTCGAGCAATATTTCGAGGAAAATCCTTAGCAGCGGGAAAATCAAAATTGGATGGGTAGTATGCAGGGTACGAATGCGGATAATCCCCATCAAGTGCTACAGGTGTCTTGACAATGGATACATGTCAGCAACTTGCAAGGACAGTATGCCGGAGATGCGATCAAGTGGGTCACCAAGCGAAGAAATGCAATGAAAGCGAAAGTAGCGTTCTCTGCAGGAATCGGGGCATGCCTGGTAAGAGCGTTGCACACACTGCGGGTTCGGGACGGCGTCCAATCTTCAGGGCGGAACTAAAAAGGGCTAGGCGCGAATAGCACGATCTGCTCATCAGCAGTTTGCTGCGGAGGCAAGTGCTGATCAACATAGAGCAAAATGGAAACAGGAAACCGGCTTCGTGGCACCTCGATTTATCGGGCACTGTTGCCATCTTCGTTCTGAATGATGTTCGACCTTTTGTTCTTGCCCAAGGCCGAGGGAATGGATTTGTCTGGATTCGGTGTTTAGGGATAACATTTTTTAGCTGACCTTGAATGACTTTCGGCACCTGCTTGATGATTTAATTCTGGTAGGCGGTGGTTTTAATGCGAGCGCCCTTGGATGGGACATGCCTCAGCCAGACTCCAGAAGGAAACGGATCCGGGAAATGGCGGCGAGGATCAGGTTCGTAGTTTTAAGAACACGATCCATGCCAGCAACTTGGCGCCCAGGTTGGCAAGTGATCACCTGTACATTGCATTCGAAGTGGATTTGACGCTACTTGCCAGCGTGCACCAACCCGGCCCTTCCTTTGCGTCCGGAATGTCGTAGGGGTGAACAGGGGGAAATTCGTCAATACTCTTGAAACGGGCAGATTCGCGCTGGAGGGCGCTCAGGGGTTGATAGCGTTGCAGCTAACACTGTCCTAAACTCAATGATGAATCTGATAATGCCAGCGTGTGAGGCCCTAGTCGTGACAAAAGTTCTATGTTCTGGCATACGGCAGGAATTGCCGACCTACGGATGGAGTGTCATAATCACCGCCGTTTGACACAAGGTTCACACGACTACGTGAAGGTATGCGCCATAAAAGAAGAGTATAGATCGGCAAAAGAAAGACTCCGCAGGGCGATAAATAAAAGCAAAACTCGCGGCTGGCAGAACGTGGTCAACGAGGTGAATGAGGACCCGTGGGGACTTGGCTATAAGCTTGTCCCTCGATGGGGTGAGTTTTGTTTTCATCAACCTTCAATTCGACTTCCTTGGTGGTTTAGTCTACACCTATTTGATGCCAGATACGTACCATGTCGTGTTAATGTCGCTACTATTTAAGCGGAGTTAAAGACAGTTTTCAAATCTAGTGCTATGAGAAGTATCGGCACTAGCAGAGCTTTGTTCCGAATGCCATTTGAGTCTAAGATTTTTTTTCGGTAACCTGTTGCTCGTCAAGGATTTCTTCTGTGATTCGGTCTGAAATTTCTTTAGGGTTCATCTGTGGTATTATAGGTTTCATATCCCGGAGCAAATCAAGGTTAATGATCGACGGTGAGTGTTTCCCTTTAATTCAAGACATGATCACTATCTATCCGCCACTCTTAGAATTCAAATTCATTTTCCTACATAATCTCTTTTAGTAATGGTATTGAAATTATTCAAACACGATTCCTGCTGCATTGAATGCGTCATCTGGCTTCCATTCAGACGTTAAGGAATTCACCGATTTCTGAACTATACCAGAAATCGGGTGGTTTATTGTATAAAGGTTACATGCTCTCTACTTCTCTTCAACCATCTCTGAAACCTTGTCGTTTAGTGATGCCTCCTGGTAAAGCACGTCATCCGCAATTTGTACCACGAATTTCTTGGATGTCCATTTTTCAATTGGAATTTGAACTTCAACTTGAAAAATGATGGCTTGATGGTTACTGTGCATGTATCCCCAGTTAACCTGCTGTTGGGGGTCTTTCAATAATGTGTAATTGACAAATGTGGTATACATTACGGAGTCCATATCACGTCCTCGGAACGAATTGGCCCCGCCAGTATTCGGGAGAACTAAATTAAAATGTGAATAGTATGGAGTCTCCGGTGTTTATACTGGCCCAATTTTGGGCCCAAATGATGCCTCTGCGGTGGAATACATTGGAAACTAGTCTTTCTGAAATTGATGCAAATTCGTTTAGGGTGAGGCCTGCCGCAGTATAGTTGATAAATCTGTGGATTCCACATACTTTCCTATCGTTGTTGTTGACATGAAGAAGAAGCGTTGGCGTGAAATTTGGTCTGACTTATCTGCGACAAAAGATGTCTAGTTCTTCTGGACATCCATGAAGGGTTGTCGTGGTTACCTTAGCAGTAAGTCCCCATGTTGGGATTCTAAGAAAAACATTGTGTATCTTGATTTTCTAGCGCTTCTCTTTAGAAGGACTGACGGCTGTACTGCTGAGGCACAAGTGTGCTCCCACCCCTGGCATGGATAATATCACTTATCACTTACCTTTACAACATTCCCACATAATAAATGCTCTGATAGCATTGAAATCTTGCAATAAGCGGATGATTTCCTTATTTTGGCCACTGGAGACGATTTGTTGTCGACTTCCAAATGTTTGCAATGGCAGGTAAATGCGTTTGTCAATGAATCCTGAAGATTGGGACTACCAATCAACATAACCAAATCCCAATATATATCCTTCAAGATAAACTGTTACCTTGCTCCTCTTGAAGGATATAGATTTGGATTTGCTGATTACTAAAATTAATAATCTTACCCTTGCCCATGTTAAATTCATCACCTTTTTAGGTGGGGAGGTAATGAGAACGTGTTCGATCAGAGATCACTTGAACTCCATTATTCCTAAAACCGGAAAGACAAACAGGTTGATTAATTTTTGAACTGGTTTCTCGTGGGGTCTCACACCCCATAAGGCCATCAATCTCTATAGATCTGTGGGAAGGCCCATTATAGAGTATGAATCTGAATCCGCCAAAATATTTTGAAAACAAGTTCAACTCAATATCTGATTGTATCTTGAGAAGACACTTGGGGCTGATCAGAACCAAACCATTGCACCAAATTTTTGCTTTGGCCAACGAGCCGCCTTTCCATTTCAAAACGCCCCTTATAGCAGGAAAGAAATCCCAAAACCTATCATTTAGAGGTTCAGAATCCGGATGCTGGAAACGGTCTCTCCTCGAACTATAAGACGTTTCAGAGCTTGTTTGAGATTGTAGTTCCCAATGTTATTTTCGCAAGCTCTAAGAAGATTCAGGTTATCCCGTCGTATGGATCTGTGGCAGAAACCAGGTGGCGGTTGCATGTAGGTGGTCCGTAGAGGGCCTGAAATCAAGGGGTTTTCTGACCCTGGCGTCTGATGCTGCGTTCGTGCGTAGTGGGGCGGCTGAACTTCTCACCGAGCTTCAGGCAATTAATGCGGCTTTCAAGACTGGTGAAGAGAAGGTTGCTATCATTACAGACTCTTTCCATACTTGTAAATTACTCAAACAAACTACGACATTGCATCACCTAGTGGGTAAAATGCATACTCTTGCTTCTAACACCCTTTTTAGGTCTTTAAAAGTTGGTATGACGCTCGGCGGATGCGGGGGCACCCATTAAATGAACTCGCCCATGTAGAGGCCCGTAATGCTCTGGGCTCTAATGCCACAATTTTGGTTGAACCCTCCCCCGTAGATGTTCTGAAGGCAATTCAGGAACACTCCTATAGAGGATGCGAGGATGACTTTTTGGCGATATCACGTGTCAAGGGGACATTTTTCTCTAACATTCACACTGATTTACCCATAATACAACCGGAGGTTACGCGCACGCATATAGTTTCCGAAGAAAAATTACTGAATCGTCTTCAAACCAACCACACATAGAACAAAGTTTTTCTCAAAAGTTTTGGAAACATAGATTCGGACAAATAGAACACTTGCATGGTTAGGGAAACTAATGAACACATAATCTTCTAGTGTAAGGATTATGTCCGGGTTCGGGTTAAGTGTAGATGGTATATTGAGTTTTGTAACCTGTAATCTTTTTGAGTAGAGATCCTTGCATGATTGATGACCTTTTATACTTCTTTAAGGAGGCTAGAGTCGTAATATAATATATATAAAACGTTAGATATTGTCTTCTATTTGTAGTTAAGTCTAAAATTGATAGACCAGTAGCTTACTCCAAACAACAATTTTATTTTATTATGTATATATATTTCGGGAGCAACTTACTCCCTTCATCAGTACAAAGCTCAGTAGTTTGGAGTAAGCTACTGGTCTATCAATTTTATAATATATATAGTTTTATTTTTTTCGCAGCACGGCATTTCCAGCCATCCTTGTTCTTCTGCATTGATCTATCATTACCCTTCGGCGCTCCAATGGTTCGCAATGATTAGTAGAGTTACGGAGAAGTACCTAATCCACATTGTGTCAGATATGTTTAAACTACCGAGTAGCTTCTATATGTTCGTGCGTCACGTTACTTCCGGCTTTCTAGTATGGGCTGAGGGCCGTTTGGATGGAGGATGCAGACAACCTTTTAGTTTACTCGAAGGAATACTGAATCTTGGTTTTCCGGACCTCAACTACCCTCGATTCTATAATGCATTCTGTTTCTCCAGGATCTCAACTTTTTGAATATTAAAATTTATAATGCATCCTGCATCGTGGCTAAAACATACTAACATGCATCATCGCGTGAATTATTTTTTTCAATTTAAGTTTAATCAACTCAAGGACGACTAAACATTCATAACCCTAAAATATTCATAACTAACACCTTTTAAGTTTGCAACACGTGTCCAGTCTGCCCATGCTAACGGAGAAAAGCTCGAACTACCTGATCACCGCGGTTAACCGCTGTAGGTAGTGAATGCATTCAGATGGAGGACCAAATGAAATTTATCTTATTTTTGATTTCTTTACAGCTTTTCTAGGCAATTGTAATATCAAATAAGCTAGTCGACAACAATAAAGATGCAT
The DNA here is from genome assembly GCF_905115235.1 of Hermetia illucens. Lineage (NCBI taxonomy): Eukaryota > Metazoa > Arthropoda > Insecta > Diptera > Stratiomyidae > Hermetia > Hermetia illucens. The sequence goes on from NC_051850.1 coordinate 169,410,946, forward strand.
AGATTAAAGTGATGACTGAAGTGGATATATTTTTCATGTAGCTTTCATATTTAATTTAATTGTGTGTTTGCCCTTTTGTAATTTTTACTTGAGGTAATATAGTATTTTGGTTATTATTTCAAATAGAAGAATAGATTGATACAGCCCGCTTCCGTTTAGGAGTTCAACCTGTATTCCATTGATTTCAAGGGCGTCTGTTCAGCAATGGTAGAATTGGTGAAAATTATTCGTACTTAGGAATTTTATAGATTGATTGCACTCGCGGAGAAGTTACTGGATTAGAGTTAAAAAAATGTTCAAATATTATATTGTATTCATGTACCACAGATTCGAAATTTCCTGCATGACTATGATTAAACTACAAATGCCCCAGCCACAAAAAGGAACAGATGCCTCAAATATACTTCAAAGTGTCCTCAAAGGTCTTTAATGACGCTAATTATGAAGGATATTGGGAGAGAGTGAATTATATAATACGAAAGGCATTGAAATGATCTATCTTATTGGAGAATATTTTGTTCCTAACAGGAGTAATTTTGACGATATCTACTTAAGTCATTTATCTGAAGTGAATAGTATCAATGCCTTGTAAATTTATTAATTTTTTTTTTAATTTAATAATGAAGCAATATTGTCATTTTAATTTTCTAACCCGTGCTTTATATCTTTCACTCTATATTTCATCCCGCTTAGTGGCTAGTCTTCGTTTTCGGGTAAAGTTTATCATTACCAGTAAAGTAAGTAAATTCTGAATAATGATAACTAGTCAGGTTGCAATGCCGCTTACGAACAAGATCCACTTAGAGAAATAAATTAATTGAAGCTTCGTTTGACATTTAAATCCTACTCACATTACTTAAGATATTTCAACTATCTTCTATATAGCACTTGAAATAGAAAGTAAACATAGCTTCTTGTGTATTTAAAGAAGTATTAGCGACACCAAGTGATCTGAATGACCATACACTTTCCAGTAGCATGTACGTACTTATTTTGGCGATATCTAAATTTAAAACTGAATAAGATTATTTCACACGTCATAGTTCCGCGAATGTTTAGATTATCACGAATTGTGAGTTTGTAATTATTTCTGCTTTACAGATTATCATTACAAATATCAAATTATTTTAGATTAGGTCTTAAGTCATATTTATTTTCGATATAATATGATACCATACATATATTGGGATCTATAGATATTTTCTCTGTGTCCAATATTTTGAAAATTGTTGGGAATTTCATTTAAGACGAATATAAACATGATTCCGTAGAATATATATTTACGTTGCGACTTTAATTTTATTTGAGAAAATACTACAATCAATTTGTCATGTTAGCTCAACAAAAAATTGGCAGATTTATATGTGTACATGGAATGAACCCGTTAATAAACTTGGATATACAGTCAGTGGACCAATTTTCAGAAGATGCGGGTACCAAGGTCCAACTAATTTTTTTTTGGCCCTGCGCAGAATAATACATTAAAGTTAGTTTCCTTCATAATTTTACCAACAGTTGTTGTAGATAGTTTTACGTGTTCCCCTAGCGTAAATATTTTTCTGAATTTCCTCAAACTTGTGTCACGGTAACATAAGTGGAGGATGTTGTCTTCGTCTCCATTCGCAGCGGTCAACAGAGCTCTCATTTCCATACATTTCCACAGTCAGTCAGGTCATGGGTCCAACGTTTTCATCAGGCCATGTGACGTCCATGTGGACGTGGTTGACTTTTCTCCCACCCAACTGCATCTTAGAGCCGATAAACGCACTTTTGAAGATGGTTCAGTGTTCATTAGTTCAGAGCGACTCAAAGAGTGTGTTGATTCTACAGCAAGAAAGTGTTTTGAAGAAGCAATAGTGACGCGGAAATGAAGTTAAGCGAACACATCAAGTAACGGTCACTTTTGAAGTCGACGTCAGCCCTTCCCTTGTTGTATACATTCAAGAGGCCACTCCCAGAGCTACTACTCATTGCAATATGGTCGATTTTATTAACATGATCAATTAGTCTGCCACCGACGATGAGGGGGCAAATGTTGCAGAAATATAGAAACCTTTCATAGTTATTGCTGGGTTCACTAAGACCACGATTTCCCTTCCCATGCTTGAGCAAGGTCTTGTTAGAGCCCACATTGCATTCAGACCAACCTGTTTGGTTAGGAAGGCTGTCTAGACTAGAACTAGCAAGGTTGTCAATAAGGTTTTCGACTAAAGAAGGAATAAAGAAAGGAATTGCAGGCTGCACTCAGTCCCCACCTACGGGAAAGAGAAGTTATACTCTTAGGAAAACTGATTACAAAGTCAGTCCGCCGGTTATTGAGGCGAGTCAGTAAAGGAGCTTGCGGGTATTGCGGATGTGAGCTCAGAAGTGCTTGAAGTTGAGTCACACCAATGAGACCTTAACACTAGCTAGTTACTCCTTTCTTGGACATATCAGTTCTATCAATTACTTTACGGAAGTTCGCAACAACTTTAAAGTGAGCAAGACGAGCTTTTCTCCCAGAAGACACCCATTTTTCCTTGTTGATCTTAACAATGACCTGGACCTGGGCGAGGAAAAGATGTGCTCACGTAATATAAATTGATATATATAATAGAAGTCGATGGCCTGGTCACAAGTTAAGGGAGGATGGGATTGCTGTTAATAGTGTCACCGGGGCTGCGTTTAGACCTTCGAAACTGGCCTTTCGAAAGTTGAACTTAGCAGTCTTCCGCACAGCAATGAATTGATACGAGCGATTTGCGTATAGAGTTCACCCCCAGGACTATGAGCATCAGTAGCGATGTAAGGAAGAAAATTTTAAAAATAAAGATAAGCAACATATAGGCAAGCTAAACAGGACAAGATCAAGAGTGCGATTTAAGTGATTTAAGATGAGGTTGGACAGAAGAACAGCACATTAGTTCTTTAAGGTACATAAAGAAAGAGAAGGGAGGTAGTTACTGCGAACATTAGACCAGATGAGATCTAAGTCCCCACAGGCTATAAAGAGGAACGAGGGAAAAATTACAGTTAGAATAACCGATAATCAGACGAAGAAGTCTTCGTTCTGGTTAGAGGAAGGGTTATGATAGGGGAAATACGTATAGGAAATAACAAACGGATTTGGTTTTCGTGGAGAATTGCGCAGGATAATACAACCATATGGGGAGGAGTAGTTGGAAAAGATTGGTTCAGTATTGAAGGGAGACTCTACCGCGATCAAGACGCCTCCACCTGTTGCCGTAATTAAATCCACGCAAACTCTGTTACAGCGAAAGATCGAATATGCTTTGAATCCGAAATACTGGCATCCAGCCAGTTTTCAGAAATGTGGATGATATGGTGTTAGTAAACCAGCATGGATAGAGTGAAACGCAATAGTTTGGTTTTTAGACCGCTCATATTTTGATAGAAGAGTTATAATAACAAATTCAGATTGTGCGACGATCAGATGACCATGACAAAGTTTACCTTTAAGGTTCGCCCGAAAAATATTGAAGCTCCACCGAAGGTGTTCTGTCAACACGTGCTTGGTTGCCTCTTCGCGAGTCAGGCTCGGGAATGTGGCTCTTTCTTTAAGCAGATTCCTGGATCCGCAACGGAATCTTAAAAACAAACAATGTCGGGATATCATGCAAAACTAACGGAAAATAAAACTTGAATTTGGAAATCAAGAAGAAAAACAAAAAAATAACAGCTTGAGTGCGAGTGTGGAGCCATACAACTCCTGACCCAAGTGCCACGAGCGAGAGGGATGATCCATGGCGGACTGTATCTTCAATATGTGTTTCTCCTGCCTCAGATATACATGAGGCGCGGCCTTTGGGGTATCCACCTTATCTTGGCGTTCCTAGGCCGTTATATTGGATGATGCCTCTTTAATTATTGTGAGTCTTTCGAGTTAGAGACAAGGAGGGGAAGAAGAAATCTTCAAATCAGAAATTTTCGCAGTGATTCAAAGAATCACGCGGAAGCAACAAAATATTCAATTGAAAAAAAAATAACAAAAAAGTAAAAATAAAGAAAGGATATAAAAATATAACAAATCATAAAACAAAAAGAAAAATAAGATGAGAATTTAATAAAAATGTCAGAGTAGAAAATGATGTAAAGAAATAAAACACAAAAAATACCCCACTACTTTCAGAGCCCTCAAAGGGTTGGTTTACCAGCTCAACTTCCCAATGTCTCTCTAATTTTTTTTTTTCTCGATTTTTTTCATAAATTGTATGGCAAAAACTTGAATTTGCAAGCATTTTCCTTTAGCTAGAAACAAGCGTTGAGAATGTCTCTAATAATATGCAGCATAAGCAGGCGTAAATGAAAGCAAAGGATTTTAGTGTTTTAGCGAAAGTTAATTTGGAAGGAGTGCATTAGAGAAGCTAAAAGGGAAATAAGAAAAATGCCGCATATTGGCAAACTCATTTTCTCGTCAGTCCGGCATCGGACAAGTCGATGCTAATGAACGGCTTGTTTATGTTGATCGGTGAGGTAGGCCGACCGCACGGAAAGTTTTCGTGATTTGTTACCCTGATTAGGTTTGACGTAGTCATCTTGGAGCCAACAGGAATACTGTGCGATAGCGTCTAGGTCGTGCGGATATGTTCCGTTGAATGAAGGGGGTACCGTCCCTCATGAGCTTCACACACCAGAGGGGCATATCATGGTGCCATGGTATATGGCACAATCAGATCATTCATTCATTCCTCACCTTCATCTTTATGCACTCTTATACTATCCCATCAACCTCCGTTACGTTATAAAAGGCATTCAGCTTGGGAATTCGGCGTGCACTTGATACTCTTTGTAGACACCCTTCAAGGAAATGACCAATCTAATCATACTTGAGAAAGGTGTCACGCATTCGCTTAAGGATACGTGCAAATTTTGATAATCCAAAAGCACCCCCCACCCATATTCCCGAGCCTAGTTAGCACAAAGGCGTGCAAACGTTTCGAAAAGGTACTTCTTCAGCAGAACTGAAGTTAGGTGCTGACGCACTTACGAGGTCAGATTCGCAACTTTTCGTAACTTTTAAGGATAGTTCTGCACTGCATGATGGTGGTCAACCTAGAGGGCCATCGTCTAGATCATTTTATATACAGGGGCCGGCAGCATAACTTCCTTTTTTCAAAACTGAATAAAGACTATTGTATGCATCGGAAAATATTTATTTATTTTTTATAATGTAGGTACATGTCTAAAGTTTTTATTTACATTGTTTTGAAGATCAAATCTGTTAGGTGACGTCCCCCATTCTCCATACATTGCGTAAACCGATTTCTGGCGTTTGTCATGACTCTTGTTAGCATAGCAGGTGTTACGTTGGCAATTTCTTCTTGGATATTGGTCTTCAAATCTTGTAGGGTTCTTGGACGGTTCACATAAACACGGGATTTCAAAAACCCCATAGAAAAAAATCACAAGGGGACAGATCGGAAGAGCGTGCCGGCCATTCCAAATCGCCTCTAATTGAGATAAGGCGCTCTGGAAAGTGTTCCCTCAAAACAGCCGTCGATGCTCTTGAAGTGTGTGCGGTTGCACCGTCTTGTTGGAACCAAGTGTCCCCCAAATCCAAATTTTCTAGCCGTGGGAAAAAAAATTCTGTAGAATGTTTACGTACCGGTCCGAATTCACTGTCACCGTAACCTCATTTTCCTCAAAAAACCAGGGACCAATAATTCCAGCTGAGGAAATTGCACACCACACTGTGACTTTGGGTGAATGCAAAGGCTTTTGATGCAATTCTCGAGGGTTGGTTTCAGCCCAGTAGCGCATGTTTTGTTTGTTAACCGACCCACACAAATGAAAATGGGCTTCATCACTAAAAAAACAATTGCACCCTCGGGAACGACATCAAGAAGAAGCTCACACGCGTTCATCCGAGAATTGAAGTCACATTCTGAAAGTTCGTGCACTATCGCCATCTTATAGGGATGAAAATGAAGATCATCACGAAGAATTCTTCTCACAGAACGAGCGGATAGTCCAAGGGCAGATGCGTGTTTGCGCGCAGAACGCCGTGGCGATTGCAACATTGACGCTCTCAATGCTTCAATGTTCTCAGGTGATGTAACGGGCCAAGGGACTCCCGTTCTTCCTTTTGTCGCACTTGCAGTTTGTCTGAATGTAGTGAGCCATGTAACAATTGATTTGCGGTCTGGGACGGGAGCCAACGGGGCTAAATTAAAGCGATTCCGAAATGCACGCTGTGTTGCAATAACCGAACATCCGCTTGAAAAGTAAACCTTAAAGGCAAAGGCACGCTCTGCACTGTTCCAACGCATGATGCCGACTGAACCGTGTCGGGACAAAAGTTTACAGTATCACCTCTTGAACCAGACCACTAGCGCTCTGCAATGACATCAACTAACTGAGTGGCGCGCATTTTAAAAAAGGAAGTTATGCTGCCGCACCCTGTATATCCCTCGCCCCCTTCCGTGACTTGAGTCTCATTAGTAGTTACTCAATGTTTATTTTTGACTGTTCCTACACTGGGGTCGTCAATCACTCAATTCAAGCCTTGAAAACCTCACAATGTAGAAATTCATAAGGACGTTGACAAATTTTGCTGATCATCAGTCACTTTTTGTTTGGCTGGAAGTTTGGGAGTAATTCACAATACTCTACTATCTCAAGCTTTTTTGTTTGGCAATATTCAGTATATATTCGTATCTTATGAATGTTGCCTATCGATTAATTTAATTAATTGGATTGTCATTATCCCAAACGGTTTCCCCGAAGATTTTCAAGTATATATGTACGGAGAACAGCAGCTTCTACAAAAACTTAAGTATGTTTATACCGACCCCAAAAGTTGTTCCCATTAATTCGTTCCAAATTTAAGGTGCTTCTAGTAAGCCAGTAGACGGGCACACATCACTACATTCCAAGGTAGCACATAATACGTGGTTTCCCCAGAAAACACAAAAGCTTTCATCTGGAACGCGGTAAAAATCCGTGACTCACATCACGTTTATCGTTTCCAGAGCAACACTACTTTTTGCGTCCAAATCGCTTATCATTAAACCTGTTTTCTTTGATATTTATGACGATTGCAAACAAACTTTTTCTGATAAGAAACGTGAATAGGAAAATCACAGTCTTGACCGATATTTATTGCATACTGCACCCATCGGTAAATTTTTAGTGAATGCCAGTGATTTGGAATAATAAAAGTACTTTGTTGATGGGCTCAACCCCTATTTGCTCTGAGATAATCACTAGAAGGAGGTAGCGTGTGTTCTGATTTAATATTCAATATAGATATAATAAATGTCTTACTAGATAACGCTTTTTATTCGGGTTGAGATTACCTTAAATCGGCAGAGAGCTTGAGCCATTTATTACTGTCATAAAATACCTCCAATAACTCGTCTCCTGGGTGAACACCTAGACATACGTCGGACGACTTAGAACCAAAGTTGCACAGGAGTTTGTACAGACGCTTGTTCATGCATTATGTATCCAGCTTGCTCTATATCCTAAAAAGGATAATGTATTCTCTGTAAATTCAACATTTCGAATCTAATCTTTTAAATTTCTGATGCAGCCTGTTGCTGTGAATTACAGATAAAATTTGTTTGAGCCGCAAATTTGCAGCGAATATTTTATTATGTTGGGGACGACTGAGGACTCCAACCAATTTAAGTTTTAATTGATTATGGCTCTGTTGGTATCACTCAGTTGGGACCTCGGTGTAATTGCTCTTTATTTGATTAACCTGGTCCTGCTTGTAACATCAGACAGTGATCTACATATAATTGCTAGACAAAACCATTAGCTGAGCAGGGGGACGAAAAATGACTGGGATATTCTAGTCTCTATGAGCAGAATGGGGTAATTCTACATATAATGGCCTTGCTGTTGTATATGCGGAAATTTCTTCTTGAAATCAGAGGGTCCTTCAACTATACATCTTTCTACACCAGTCTGCTATTAATACAAATTTTATGAAATTATGTGTGCTTAAAAATCAGTTTCCAAACATCCTATAATTAGGCTGACATTTGTAGAGAAAGGACCTGTCTACAAATTAATATTATTAATAAAAAGAATTCGTCGTCGTCGTTATGGAAAAAGCTAAGTATGACCAGGCTGTTTTTCGAAAATTGGAGAGTGGAAACTTCTTGGGATTGAGGAAAAACCCGCTGCCCGAATCTATCAAAAGGATCGATCGAGCGTTGAAGGAAGCTAGTGTGGTATTCCCGAATATTGGGCGACTCCGAATGCCTAATCCTGCGCTTCCAAGAATTAGATCATCATCATCATCATCAACGGCGCAACAACCGGTATCCGGTCTAGGCCTGCCTTAATAAGGAACTCCAGACATCCCGGTTTCAAGCCGAGGTCCACCAATTCGATATCCCTAAAAGCTGTCTGGCGTCCTGACCTACGCTATCGCTCCATCTTAGGCAGGGTCTGCCTCGTCTTCTTTTTCTACCATAGATATTGCCCTTATAGACTTTCCGGGTGGGATCACCCTCATCCATACGGATTAAGTGAACCGCCCACCGCAATCTACTGAGCCAGATTTTATCCACAACCGTAGGGTTATGGTATCGCTCATAGATTTCGTCATTGTGTAGGCTACGGAATGGTCGATCCTCATCTAGGGGGCCAAAAATTCTTCGGAGGATTCTTCTCTCGAACGCGGCAAAGAGTTCGCAATTTTTCTTGCTAAGAACCCAAGCCTCCGAGGAATACATGAGGATTGGCAAGATCATTGTCTTGTACAGTAAGAACTTTGACCGTATGGTGAGACGTTTCGAGCGGAAAAGTTTTTGGAAGCTGAAATAGGCTCTGTTGGCTGACAACAACCGTGCACGGGTTTCATAATCGCAGCTGTTATCGGTTGTGATTTTGGACCCTAGATAGGAGAAATTGTCAACGGTCTCAAAGTTGTATTCTCCTATCTTTATTCTTCCCGTTTGACCAGTGCGGTTTGATGTTGTTGATTGGTTGGTTTTCGGTGGTGACATTGCCACCATATATTTTGTCTTGCCTTGATGGATGTGCAGCCCAAGATCTCGCGCCGCCTGCTCGATCTGGATGAAGGCAGTTTGTATGTCTCGGGTGGTTCTTCCCATGATGTCGATATCGTCAACATAGTAGTTGGGAGGACTTGAAGAGGATCGTACCTCTTGCACCACGGATCACTTTCTCGAGGGCCAGATTAAAGAGGACACATGATAGGGCATCCCCTTCTCTTAGACCGTTGTTGATCTCGAATGGTCTTGAGAGTGATCCTGCTGCTTTTATCTGGTATCGCACATTGATCAGGGTGAGCCCAGTCAGTCTTATAAGTTTCGTCTTGATACCGAATTCTCTCATGACCATGTACAGTTTTACCCTGGCTATGCTATCGTAGGCGGCTTTAAAGTCGATGAATGGATGGTGCAACTATTGTCCATATTCCAACAGTTTTTTCATCGCTTGCTGCACAGAGAAAATATGGTCTGTTGCTGATTTGCCTGGAGTGAAGCCTCTTTGGTATGGGCCAATGATGTTTTGGGCGTATGGGGCTATCCGGCCTAGCAAGATAGCGGAGAATATCTTATAGATGGTACTCAGGAACGTGATACCTCTATAAATGCTGCACTGTGTGATATCTCCCTTTTTATGTATGAGACAGATAATGCCTCGTTGCCGATCGTCAGGCATTGATTCGCTGTCCCATACCTTGAGCGCAAGTTGATGAACCACTTGGTGTAACTGGTCGCCTCCATGGTTAACCAATTCGGCTGTAATTCCATCGGCTCCTGGCGACTTATGATTTTTTAGCCAATGAATTGCACGGACTGTTTCTCCTAAACTTGGTGGTAGCAGTATTTGTCCGTCGTTTTCAGTTGGCGGGACCTCCAACTCGCCGATGTTCTGGTTGTTCAGTAACTCATCAAAGTACTCAACCCATCGCTCCAATATGCCCATTCTGTTGGAAATCATATTTCCCTCTTTGTCTCGGCAGGATGAGCATCGAGGTGTATAAGGCTTCATCCTGCTAACTTGTTGGTAACACTTGCGCTTTCTGTGCCTGGGACCTATACTACCTTTTGACCACCAGATTTAGATGTCAACCGAAAATCCACAAGGAAGGGGATGAGATGCGAGAAATCATCGTGGACTCGAATTCACCGACGTATAACATAACCAAGTGGTTGATTAATGAGTGCCAGATCCTTGGGACGACGAATAGTTAGTACTCAGTTGCTAACTTCCATGGATTAGTACAGAAGCTGCAACGCATTGCGAGAATGGGTGATGACGAGTTGATGGTGTCGTTCGATGTGGAGGCATTGTTTTCCAACACGCAAGTGAAAGAGTCAATTTTCGAACTCGAGACATGGCTGACCCAGTTTGCATCTGGTCCGGAATGGAGAAGAAAAGTTCGTATCTATGCAAACCTTGCCAGGCTCTGCATGAACGAAAACTATTTTACATTTCGGGACAGATTCTATAAAACTATTATACTTCGGGAGTAGCGGGGAACCCCCTCTCGTCGTTACTCACTGAAAGGTTCATGTCATCAATCGAAGAAGAAATTGAATCGAGGGGAATAATGCCTAAAGTATGGTTTAGGTATGTAGTCGATGTATTTGCGATTGTTAGAAGAGACGATATAGACATAGTCATCTCCTCTATAAACAAGATTCATCATAAAATCGAGTTTACACTAGAGGTAGAAAAGGATGGGGCTCTACACTTCCTGGATCTAAATATTGTCAACTCTAACGGGCAGCTTAAGTTCGAGATATACCGTAAGCCTACAGCAACGCAGAGAACGATACCAGCAACTTCACACCAGATCACTGATCACATACCCTCTTTCAGAATACGGTTTCAATAAGCAGAAGGAGGTAACCACTAGACGAATAAGTATCACATATTCCTATCTATTTAACAACGTCAGGAATTGGCTAAAAAAGTACCAACTGGAAGTCGTAGGTTCGAGTCGATCGACCACCTTGCGGAATTTACTGGAAAGCGTCAAGGATCCTTTGGCAACGGATCGAATTTTATTATCAAAAAGACCAGGGCCGAGAGAGTCCAAGTCAAATGTAACAAAATAGCAGATTACAAGAAAGCACGGGAGGTCCTCGAGCGAGCGAAGTCTCCTCACTTCACCTACACTCAAAAGGAAGGGAAGGTGCAAACCTTCCTTCTGAAAGGCTTGGATGCGGAGGAAGAGCCCGATGAGGTGCTCAAAATGCTCCGGAAGACAGGAACTGAGGTCAAGTTCCTATTAATGTTACGCTTTAGTACGAAGGGATCCATTTTGGGAAAACAGCGATTTGATCTGCATTAGGTCGCTTAATTACCAGGCCATTCGTTTTGAGCGCCTGCTGAGGGGCGAAAGGGTCGAAGTTGTCAACGTTATAGTCACTCGGCAGTAAACTGTCAAATGACCTTGCGATGTGTAAAGTGTGGCAAAGGCCATACCGCAGCCGAATGTTCGCTGACTGAAGCAGAGAACAAGAAAAAACCGTCTGCGTCAATTGCGGAATCGGAGGGCATCCGTCTTCATACCGTGGATGTCCTGCATACTGCAATGTTAAGGTCACAAGGCAGCAGGCGTCAAGATCGGCCCAAAGGGCGATGGTGTCAGCGGCGTTGAACGGTACCGTCTCTTCGGCACCAATCGTCGCGGGGATCCCGTTTGCAGAAGTAGTTCGACAAGGGGGAGATAAGAAGCCTCAACAAGATGCAAGTGGCGGGATGAACACCGGATCATCGTGACTAATGTGAATTCCATCGTAGGAATCCATCGAAGAGCGGAGCTCCTTGATTTCGCTGCCAGGCAATAGCCTGACATTGTCTTGATTTCAGAAACTCACCTCAGTCCGAGGCATTCGATAACATTCAAGGATTTTGAATTAGTGAGGAACGATAAACGAAATTGTGATGGGCGAGGTGGTACCGGAATACTTGTGGGTCGTCATTATCTTTTCAGGCATATTAATAGGCCTTAATTTGAAACCTTTGAATGTTTGGAAGTCTCTCGCATTCTGTTTTCACTGTGTAGAGGAGGGAATTCATACATTCTGTCAGTTTATGCAATGGGAAACAATCGAGCCAAGTTCAAGGAGGAATTCCATTCTCTGTTTACGATACTCGAACTGAACAGGCTGCATAAGTATTATATTATAGCCGACGATTTGAATGCTAAGCATACCTCGTGGCTAAACGTCACAAACAATCCCAGAGGGGTATTCCTCAAATCTTGGGTAGAGCAATACCAGATAGAGTATAAATGTGAATTAAATGCGTCAGAGTCCAACCTGGCCCAGGGCAAATTCCTATCTGGATTTCTGCCTTGCTGACGCGCGCCTGAACTTTAATTTTAAGAAACCTCAACGGAAACTACAGACTCTTCCTTACGATAGCGACCATAACGCTATTCTTATTGAAGTTCTGTTTGATGGACGAAGAGTTCGCCTTCTGTCGATGGACAGTGGCGTCCACAGGCTGAACTTTAAACAAACAGATTGGAAGAAATTCCAAGAGAGGCTTATTCAGGGATATTGAGAGGAATGCTCACCTCTTGATGGGAAAAACGATAGTATAATTGCGCCAGGTGACAGGAACTTGAGCAACGAGGAAACGCTTCAGTATCTTTCCAAGCTGGAAAACTTGACGCTGGATGCAATTGAACAAGTCGTCCCTAAGATTAAACCTGGCAATAATATGGAGGGATATGAAACTGCAGCCATAAAACGGCTGAAAAAAGTGAAAAGCTTTCTGCTAACTCGCGTCAAGAAAATCCTTTATGAAAACTTGCTCGGCCCTGAATTTCAATACCACCAAAAACTCCTTGGGCCGCACTCTCGATGTCTTCCTTTCCAACCTCCCCGAGCGCCACCTCTCTTTATTTCCTTGCACATCCCCGTATGTCAAAACTGACACTCACGACCCCGCGCCAAAACCAAGCATAAATCCACTAAGTTCAACTTCCGCAAGGCCAATTTCGACGGTCTGAACTCAGCTTTAGCTGAAAATATTTTTTTGAGAATTGTGGGGTCCTAAGTTCGCAACAACTTAATGCTGGACCGGACCAAATGGGGAGCAACTTACTCCCTCTCTTTGGTCCACGGAGTCTTCGTTTAGGGCTTAGCACCCAAACTTTGAAAAAATGTCAGGCAATGACGGCTTTACGGTTTTTTATTAGGGCAGAGGTGAGGCAGCGTCTGACGTTTTGCCTCTGCCCTAGTAAGAAACCGTAAAGCCATCATCGCCTGACATTTTTTCAACTTTAGTGTCTTTCAACTGGGTACATATTGGGTTGGGGAAAAAGAAACGTCGTATTTTGTCTATAGATTGCGACACTTAAACATATCTTGTGTTGAACTTATCGCATCGGGTCATACGATACGGCGATTTGAAGACTACAATCTGTGCTAGTCTCTCTTTGACAGTGTTGTAATCTTACGCTTCAGTCTCAAGTTATAACGCGTCAAAGATGGAGTCCCCCAAAGAAGAAATTCGTCATATTTTACGTTTTTACTACCTGAGAGGTAAAAATGGAACGAAGGCGGCCGAAAAAATTTGTGAAGTTTATGGGCCCGATATTGTAACGATTCGCATAGCACAGCGTTGGTTCGATCGATTTCTTTCTGGCGTAGTGGATATCGAAGAACACCCCGTACTGGTGGGCTAATCGTCTTAGAAACTGATAAAATCGTCGAAATCATCCAAGTAGATCGGCATGTGAGCATTTGCTCGATTGGCCAGGAACTGGGTATAGACCATAAAACCGTTTGGAACCATTTGCAGAAGATTGGATTCCAAAAAAAAGCTGGATGTTTGGATGAGTTGACAAAAAAAATCTCTTCGACCGAATCAACACCTGCCATGTATTGCTGAAACGGAACGCATTCGACCCATTTTTTAAGCGGATGATGACTGGTGATGAAAAGCGGATCACGTACGACAACCTTAAGTGAAAAAGATCGGGGTCGAAGCGTGGTGAGTCGGCCCAAATCATCGCCAAGTCAGGATTGACGGCCAGGAAGGTTTTGCTGTGTGTTTGGTGGGACTGGAAGGGAATCATCCGCTATGAGCTGCTCAACTATGGCCAGACCCTCAATTGGGTCCTCTACTGTGAGCAACTCGACCGTTTGAAGCAAGCGATTGACAAGAAGCGGTCCTCGTTGGTCAATAGGAATGGTGTTGTCTTCTACCAGGACAACGCTCAGCCTCACACATCTTTGATGAAGCTACGGGAGCTCGGATGGGATGTCCTATCGCACCCACCGTATACTCCGGACCTGGCACCAAGTGATTACCATCTTTTCCGGTCCATGCAAAACGCTCTTGGTGCTACTAAGTTGGTCTCAAAAGAGGCTTGCGAAAACTGGCTGTCTGAGTTTTTTGCAAATAAGGAGGGAGGCTATATAAGGGGGGATAATGAAGTTGCGAACAAAACGGCGCATATTTGTCTTAAATCGGATAATTCTAAGTATGTTAAATGGAGCGTTAAATTTCGATCACAAATACGACGACAGTGTCGGTGGGGTAGCTAAAATTAAAAAAATAATTCAGTTGCAGGTATTTGATTGGTTATTCACGGAGCGAATTTAGCCCCCAACTGTTAAGCAAAAGCAGACATTTTTTGCTCCTCAACCTGGATAATATCTGTGAAAAGTTGTCTTTTCTAGACGAGGGCAGCCAAAGGTGGTCTGGCCGCAATTGCAGCAGTGTGGCGTCTCCGCCGTGGGTGTTGGGCATTCCCCGCCAACATGTGATTTTGTGCGCTTCACGCACCTGTGCACAATGGAACAATTGAGGGCGATGTGCTCGAAATTCTGGCAGTTGTGGCACTGAATTTCTTGAATTGCCTTGACTTTCTTAATCGAAATCTTTTAGTGAAGTATATACTTCACTTTATACACTTCACTGAGCCCTTGGCAGCGCTCGAATGTTGCCACGAACAGTCCCCATTGTGACGGGAGCGGGAGCGCCGGGTTTTGGCTGTGCAGAAGCTTGCCTGCGGGTATTCCTCGTTGAGCTCCCGCAATATGTCCGCTGGATCTGTCTCCCTGTGGAGACTGTGATTAATTAAGGACTTAGTTCTCAAGTTCGGTGGGGTGCAGGTGGTGGCGTGTAGCCCTTTATCTCTTATGAGAGGGAATCTTGCTGCGTGCTCTTCAACCGTCTCGGCGAAAATGAGGGTCTTATCAGCCCTCGTGGTTTTCAGGGTTGCTTTCAACCCTTTCTCTTTTAATATTTTCAAAAATTGTGCTACATTCAGCTTGTGGGATGAGGATTGTGGGTTAGTTGGAGGGGCACTCACATTACTTGCAACTAACCTAGGTCTATTGCTGGATTTTTTTTGCGCTGAATAAAGTTGAAGGAGTCTCCTTCCTCCTCTTGGATGAGGACTTTCAGCACATGTCGCTATCTTCTTGAGGCTGCTGCTATCGTTGTTGATTCGGTTGCTGTTGCTGTTGGCTCTGCTTTTGCTGTTGATCCTGCTGCTGCCGTTGATGTTGCCGCTGCCCGGCCATGTTAGCTGCTTGTAGAACTGCTGCTGAAGCTGGGTGATGAGTGCCAGTTGGCACTCCAATTGTTAGGCCATGTCGGTCTTTTGCTGCTCTAATTCCGCGATTCTGACAAGGAGGCTCGACCCGCCCTCCATCTGTTCTGTAGGGCCGGTGGCTCCCTCCTCCTCCGATGATATTTCCTCAGGAGGTATCAACTTCGCTCTCTTGGCGGACATCCTGTCCTGGATTGCTTACTTTGTAATACCAAAGGAAATTTGATCAGACAACAGTGTCGTTCTCATAAGGAAATGTATCATTGATCTTTGTAGTAGACTAGGAATAGAAAGAATTCGAATCAGTTTCAGGTATCCACAATCTAATGGAACAGTGGAAAGACCGCATGCAAGGGCGAAGGAGTACTTACGCAGGCTAATCAACGAAACCGATCTACCGCCAAAAGAGATACTGGACATGGCAGGAGTTTGTTTCAACCAATGCGTAAGCTAAGGCACTTTGACCAGGTCAAAGACACTATCGAAAGGAACCTTTCTACACTATTCTACTACTAATATAAATTTTATGAAATTATTTGTGCTTAAAAATCATTTTCCAAACATCCTATAATTAACAATTTCGCACATTGGTTACATCCATCCGCTCGTAAGCCGATAAAAGCTTCTATTAATTTATTGACAATTGGATTCCCTCAGCATTTAACAAACACTAATGCGCATTTAATAATGATGTTGTGAAGCTCTTTTCCGTGGAAATGGTTACAAAATGTACTAATGAAGTGTACTCTAGTTTACTGAGCAATAATTGAGTGATTATAGGATTATATTTGGTTTTGTGGATTTTAGGAGAACGAATTGAATGAGTTTGGATGCAGCGTTTTCGGTTCATGAGTTTTAAATCAAATGTTTAAACTTCCTGTGATATTGGATAGCCTTCTCTTCTAACCACTGGGGGGTTGGTTTAAGTACTACTTAGTAAAATATGAACTGTAATCAATTGGAATTGGATTTATATGATCACCGATTCAATTTTATTAATAGGGATTCTGCAATGGATATCCATAGCCACAGGTATGAATTTGTGAATACTGTTCTGGTTTCAGTGGATTAACCAAGGAAATAATTTTGAACGGTTGTCCATGGTCAGGACACGATTCGGGAGACCAACTGCCTGAACAACATTCGTTCATCATTTGTTACATGGCCTTCTACCTCTTCTTCGGACCCTGTAGCTTTTCCACGGATGGTTCCACTTCTAGTCCTTCCACTCACCCTTTTCTTTTGTATCACAGGGATCCATTCTAGGACCTCTTCTATTTTTATTCTTTATTAACGACCACCCCTCTATCCTGACTTGTCCTTGCTTGTTAAATGCCGATGACCTCAAGCTGTTTTCCTCTATTTCGTCCTCAATGAATTCCGCTTCCCTGCAGGCAAATCTCGATGCTTTGGTCCATTGGTGCACAGTTAATAAGTTGGCTGTTAATGTAAGCAAATGCCACTAGATGCATTACTGGCTTAAAACCTCTCGCACCCCTTTCTTCTACTCTCTTGATGGTTGCTCTCTGTTCGATCTGAACTCTATCCTCGACCTGTACTACAGCACAGGAGGCGCTGATCAGGACAGACCTAGAGCATCTATCCTCGCGAGGAAGAGTCTACACGCTTTTCTGTGTCTGGACCTGAGTTCCAGGGACATAGTCATGGTCAAGCTGCAGCAGGCGGGGGCAGAGAACGTGTATATTTCCTCGGCGTATATGGCTCACGACCGATCAGCTCCGCCAGAAGAAGTACAATATCTGACGAACACGATAGCAATAAAGAAGGCTAAACTGTTGATAGGTTGCGACGCAATACAAGGAATCCGCTTTG
Source organism: Hermetia illucens (assembly GCF_905115235.1). Taxonomy (NCBI): domain Eukaryota; kingdom Metazoa; phylum Arthropoda; class Insecta; order Diptera; family Stratiomyidae; genus Hermetia; species Hermetia illucens. Next base: position 169,428,293 of record NC_051850.1, read on the forward strand.
GGGCAACTCAGAAATCAAAAAGAGAGGTGAGTCATTCTTTGGTTTTAGTATTTCTTCAAATCTATCGGTGTGTAACAGGGGCAGTACACCAACCTTTCATTTCCCCAGCACGGAGAACTCTGACGGTTGGGAGGAGGTCCTTGATATCACCCTAATAATCGACAATGGGATTCTTAGGGTGGAAAAGTGGAGAGTGTCTGACAGCAGATCCTTCTTGGATCATAGTCAGATATTTTTCAGTCTATATCTCGCCGCAAAGGTCTTCAAACCCTTCAGAAACCCCAGAAGGATCGGCTGGAGAAAATTTGGTCAAGTAATTAGGAACAAACTCCCCGGTGCCCAAATTGAATTGGATTCAAAGGCTGAGGCTCTGGAAAAGGCATTCGATATCGCCTTTAAAGACTCGTGCCCTATTAAATACAGCAAGAAAACACTGCCACCGTGGTGGAATGAAGATCTCTCCAGCCTCAGGAAGCTGACTAGGGAAATTTTCAACATCTGTTACAGCCATTAATATTGGCAGCCATATAAGGACTGCCTAAGGGGTACAAGTTGGATAGGTATTGATTGGACTGTTGTCAAAACATCGAAAGCACCAGCAAATCCGTGAGGCTCAACAAGATTCTGTCCAAGAAACATAAGAGCCCACCCTTTCTTAAAAAGTCGGAAGGCCCCTGGATGGAATCTTCTGGTGAAACTTTGGAGCTGCTGGTTCAAACGCGCTTTCCCGCCAGCGAGGAGGACTGTGAATAAGAAACTTGCTTGAATTGTTTGCGGCCACCCCAGCTATGCAAGACAATCAAGTCGGTAATAGCTGAGGATAAGATCGGCTGGGCTCAGATGGCATAATGCCAGTCACGCTGCAGAAGCAGCAAGAAAGGGTTGTGCCGTGACTTGTTGAGATTTACTGGAGTTGCATCTCTTTAGGATACGTACCACAATCCTGGAGAAGCGCACAAGTGGTTTTCATACAGAAGCCGAGCAGGCGGGGTCATGAGCACCCGAATGACTTTCGACTAATCACCCCTTCCGTGCTGAAGATCCTAGACTGCGTCCCGGGCATCCACTTAAGGATGACTATGGAGAGAACGCTCCCAGTAAGCCTACCTCAAAGGAAAACTTATGGAAACCGCTCAAGGTAATTGGCATGGTTGAGCCGTAACTGCAGTAAAAGCAGTATACGCTAGGTACCTTCTTGGATATAGAGGGAGCTTTCAACAACGTAGTACAAGTACAAGTACCATCAAGGAAGTAGTACAAGCACTATCAAGGAAGCCTTGAACAGTATTGGATTGGATGAGCATCTTACTCATTTTATTATATTCATACTAAGTACCAAGATAATCCAGCCGGATCTGGGAGGCAACCACTTGACTAGAACTATGAACAGAGGCACGCCCTAGGGTGACGTCATCTCTCCGGTGCTCTGGTTAATAGTAATGGACGGAATTTTATGAATATTGGGCAGCAGCGGGGTGAAGGTAGTGGTGTATGCCGACGAATTGGTGATGTTATTTTCAGGGATGTTTCCGTCCATTATGAGCGACATCCTGTGAGAAGCGTTGCGAAAGGTATACCTGTGGGCTGCAAGATACGGACTCGGAATAAATCCAACCAAAACTTAAATGATGCTATTCACCACCAAGACAAAGATACCTGAATTCCACCTACCACGGCTGAATGAACAAAAATTGGTTCTTTCCTCCATTGTAAAGCATCTGGGTGCCTGTATGCGCCTATATGGCCTTCTATGCCTGGATGGTTCTCTGGATGTACACCGCTGTAGTGCGTCCAATCCTAACGTACTGCTTTATTGTATGGTGGCAGGCTTGGAGAAAAAATACAATAAGATAACGCCTAATAGGATTCAAAGAACTAAACTCCTGCATCTCCTCCCTTTAGAACTCCACATTCAATACGTTGCAGCGTGCAGTGCCGTCAGACTACGTGAGTCCAGATGCTGGGCAGGAAAGTCCTACGGCCACAGTAACATCCTAGAGGAAGTATTATACTTCTGGAAATCTGCTCCATCCCCACGGGCTATGCCACAAGCAAACTGAACTTCACGAGAAACTTTGCTGTGGACTTTCCAACCAGGGCAAAGTGGAAGACCCGCACCTAAAAACGGGACAAAATGTACCAACTGGTCCTCCAGGTTGAGCGTTGGGTAGGGCTGACAACCCTACATGGAAAACCGAAGTTACGAAGCCACAATAGGAGCCTTGAACAGGATGGATTTCAAAACGACGTACCCGGCACGAAAACGGATAAACGATTTGTCCATTTTCTCATGGAACGTGCGCTCCTTGTACAGACCAAATGCTGCTGAGCAGCTAGCCGATACCCTGTCCCATTATAAAGCTGATATAACAGCGTTGCAAGAGATGTGATGGACAGGAACCGGTTTCCTGGAGAAGAGTCACTACACCATATATTATAGTGGCCATCCAGTAAACCATTGCTCGGAGTCGGTTTTTCAGTTAGCCAAAAAATGAAACCTACTGTTATCGGCTTTGAAAATATAAGCGAACGGCTATGCACTCTGCATTTGCGAGGCAAGTTTAAAAATATTAGCCTCATAAACGTTCACGTCCCTACAGAGGAGTCGAAGAAGGATATCTTCTATCTCGAAGCCTGTCCCAAGTATGATATCAAAATCATACTTGGAGATTTCAACAGGTAAGTCGGAACGGAGCCCGTATTCAGGCGACATATCGGCTCCCATAGTTTACATAGGGTACCAATGATAACGGACTGCGGATTATTCAGTTAGCAGTATCGCACGAAATGGTTGTTGGAAGTACCTGGTTTGCGCGGAAAGTGGTCCACAAAGATACGTGGGCCTTTCCAGACGGGACCACTTTCATCCAAATTGACCACGTGCTTAGCCTTGATGAATGTCAGAACATATAGGGGGGCCAATATCGACTGGGACTTCTATCTCGTTGGCACAGTGCTCCGAATTCGAATTACGACATCACCTGCAATCTCTTTGACAACGAAGTGAGAGTGAATACTGAAGCTATTCACAACTCAGCCCTCCGCAACAACCTCCGCAGTCAACAGAGATCCTGGAGATGAAGCATCAACAAATGATCTCCACAACCTCCTGAAGAACGTTATCATTAATACCCCCACAAAGATACTTGGGCCCAGCCGCAAGAACAGTCGGAACGGCTAGTTTGACGATGAATGTAAGCTAGCTGCGGAACGGAAGAATGCTGCATACCGACTAATGCTGCATTCTCAAAGAACGCGCGCACGCGCAGAGACTTATCACGAACTCCGTCGGGTGGAGAAGCGACTTCACAGACGGAAAAAGGAAGCCTGGGAGAACCAACAAGTCTGTGAACTAAGGAAGTACAGGGAGCAACCGCACCTGGCGCAAAAGCTTTATCAACAACTCAGCAGGATGAAGTCTTATACACCTCGATGCTCATCACGCCGAGACAAAGATGGAAATCTGATTTCTGACGGAATGGGCATATTGGAGCGATGGGTTGAGTATTTTGATGAACTGCTCAACACCCAAAATATCCGCGTGTTGGAGGTCCCGCCAACTGAAAACGACGGACCAATATTGCCACCACCAAGCATGGAAAAAACAGTCCGTGCAATTCATGGGCTTAAAAATCATAAGTCATCGTGAACTGATGGAATTATAGCCGAATTGGTTAAATATGGAGGCGAACAATTACATCAAATGGTTCATCAACTGATACTCAAAGTATGGGACAGCGATTTAATGCCTGACGATTGGCAAAGAGGCATTATCTGTCTCATACATAGAAAGGGCGATGTCACGCAGTGCAGCAATTATAGAGGTATCAAGGTATCGGATAACTCCATACGCCCAGAACACCATTGGCCCATACCAAAGAGGCTTCACTCAAGGTAAAGCAGCAACAGATCAAATTTTCTCTCTGCGGAAAGCAATGGAAAAACTCTTGGAATATGGACACCAGTTGAAAGCATAGCCAGGGTAAAACTGTACGCGGCTATGAGAGAATTCGGTATCGCAACGAAATTGATAAGACTGACTAGGCTGACCCTGCCCAATGTGTGAGGCCAGATAAAAGCAGGAGGATCACTCTCGAGACCATTCAACATCAACCACGGGCTAAAACTAGGGGATACCTCATCCTTTTTAACTTGGCCCTGAAGAAAGTGATTCACGATCCAGATGTAAATGCGAGAGGCACCAACCTCTTTAACATCATAGGAAGAACAACCCGAGATGTACAAACTGCCTCCATTCAGATCGAGCAGGCAGCAATCGTGGCGAGATCTTAGACTGCACATTAATGAAGACAAAACGAAGTACATGGTGGCAACATCAGCGCCGAAAATCAACCAACCAACAACATCAAACCGGACTGGTCAAACAGGAAAAATAAAGATTGGAGAATACAACTTGGAGACCATTGATAATTTCTCCTATCTAGGGTCGAAAATCACAACCGATAACAGCTACGACGATGGAATTCGCGCACGGTTGTTTGCAGCCAACAGAGCCTATTTCAGCTTACAAAAACTGTTCCGCTCGAAACGTTTCACCATAGGGTCAAAGCTCTTACTGTATAAGACAATGATCTTGCCAGTCTTCATGCATTGCCCGAAGGCTTGGGTTTTTAGCAAGAAAAATTGCGAACTCTTGGCCGCGTTCGAGAGAAGAATCCTGTGAAGAATTTTTGGCCTCCTACATGAGGAAGGACGATTCCGTATCCTCAATAACGGCGAAATCTATAAGCGATACCCTGACTGTCAGGTTGTGGATAAAATCCGGCTCAATAGGTTACGGGGAGCGGTTCACTTAATCCGTATGGATGAGGATGATCCACACCTCAAAGTCTGTAAGAGTAATATCTATGGTAGAAAAAGAAGACGAGGCAGACCCTGCCTGAGATGGAACGATGACGTAGGCCAGGACGACAGATAGCTTTTAGGGATATCGAATTGGTGGACTTCGGCGCAAAACCGGAATGTCTGGAGTTCCTTATTAAGGCAGGCCAAGACCGGATACCGGTTGTTGCGCCGTTGATGATGATGATCTCTGCATTACAGACTGTTCGCCGGCAATAGTCTGCCTAAATTTTAAGTAACGGTGATTTGATTGTGAGACTTCGTTTAGCCCTCGCCAGTCTCAAATCAGCTCTAACACCTTTAAAGTGGAGATTCTTTGGTCAATTACTTCAATTCTTCCGGTCATCAGACCAGCTGAAGTGATAAAATCAAACATCTCTCATCTCGGATTGCATCTGTTACTGCCCCCTCGAATATGCTGAGCCGTTTAATTCTGCATACGCTACCAGCTCCCTTAGTACTTGCGTCGGCGGAGGACACAAAGTATCATAGTATTATATTTACCCTAGCAGAGGCAGCTTGGACGTTTTTCCTCTTGCCATTAGCCTGGTATCGTATTCTCTGGATGTCGCCACACTTGGTTGTAAAGCAACGCTCATGTTCTTATTCTAAAGAAACTTTGCCTTCTTTCGCAGTGCCTAACATTGTCGTTGGCTAGGAGCGCTCCAAGGTTCACGGTGTCCGGGCTGCATGGATCCACATACCGGAATTAGACCAATTGCGTCCACATCACCCGGCCTTCTTTCTTCCGCTTTTACTGGTAGAGGCGGAGGAAAAGGTTATAACAAGCAAACATGTAGCCCTTGTCCTTCGCGACTGAAGTTTAGTTCTGTTGAGCCTTCCTCTCTCGTTTCTTGGAAGAGTTAGGCAACGCCTTAGTCACGTTTCCAGTTCCTCTTATTAGGGGCGTTGCTGTACTGTTTTTTCTGACTGACCACGCCGTAGACACCGGGTGTAGGCTTTCCAACGAAGTGGAGAGCCTGGTCTTCCACATGAATCTGGTGAGACCTCCAAAATTCAAGCCTCGGCCACGACCTGATTTCTCAAAATCGTGGGTGGATTCGAAGTGTGTGACTCCTTACCAATTGGAGAGTTACAATCCTTTGTTTCCGTCTTGATGGACACCCTTAGTGTAGTAGTAAACTACCACAGGCTCCCCCAGCACGACAAGGTGGTATCCGAGGGGGAGTAAAAAGGCGAAACTAATTGAAAATTCGGATTGCACTTAACCTACAGAATTCAATTTGCGAAGCGCATAACATATTTTCGTCAGCATCCAGGAAATTTGAACTGACTGCCATATTTCCTACCCTTCAATCTGCATCCGTATAAATTACTTCAGCCCCTACCTGATAGCACGTCCTTTCCAAAATTGCAATTAAGACATCACTCGCTGTACAGTTGATATTATCGTATCTGGTTTGTCACTCTGCAAAGAGTATCCTGTGTGATTTAATATCGCATCGTATCTTCACCGCATCACAATGTAATCAAATAGGATGCTAGGCCGAAATGAGATGTAGGACGATGTCAGTGTTCGTGACACTCTTGTGACACATTACTGCTAAAATAAATCCTCAATGATAGCAATTAATCACGCGGTCCTGACAGGATGATTTGCACTGTCATTTTGAGATTGTTATTCACTTTATTCTGATGACATGGCAATCAACCGAGTAGTCTCCGCTGATAATAATTAGACCAGGTGAACTTGCTGGACAATTCCCTTCCATTGCCGGAGCTATTTTTCCATTTCACGGAGACACTTCAATCATCTTCACCCACAGTGTCCTGTAATTTTGCAACCGTATTGATATTCCAATTTTATCGGAAGTTCTGGGGTTACCAGGGAGAGCAACTGCCGATTTAGGTTCTAAGTAGTATCTTGTGAAGAGCGGGCTATGACCCTCGCAATTGTTTGTGCCGACTCAGTCACTTGAACTTCAATTGCAGACATTGAAATCATATTGTCAATCATGGTTACAACACTGTAAACAGGATAATCACTAACAATTCAGTCCACATCAAAGTTTGCAACAGGACTGGCACTCTGCATGCCCCGAAGATACTCCAAGCTTGGATGAAAAGCACCCGATAAAGTTTGTCAGTGAAATTCGCGGTCATATTAAAACTCAGGTGTCCTAATTGCTGAGCGCCGAAATTTAATTAAATTTTGACGAACTATGCATAGGTAAGCATTGTGCACTTAATGAATTCAGAATGGCCTCCAGTAGTCGGCCATCATCATGTGCCCAATACAAATAATGGAACTATTTATTGTAAATAGAATTTTGCTTTTCAGTCCTTCGATGCCCTCAGTTTGGGCCCTGCAGGAAAATGAATGACCTACTTCAATATCGCTGACCACTTTATGTAACTGAACGTGGTAGCAGCGGCCCAATGTGTCGGTAAACCATGAAATAAACTCCAAAATAATTTAATCCGCTCGGAGCCAGTATAGAAATAGACGGGCCATCGTTGTCCAGTTGCTGCTGATTGATGTCCTCGACAAGGACATTTTCAATGTTAGTGCAATGAATGTGGATATAGTGCCCTCAGAGGGAATTTCGGTGATGGCTCGGCAACCTCTCATACGGAATTCTATCTATTTTGGAGAGCGTGGAACTGTTTTGTTTTTTCAGGCAAGGCGTGGTGGAGTAGCTACGAAACAAAAGCTTTTTAATCCCAACCAGATGAACTGGAAGTCCAGCGATACCGGATGTGGTTTAGGACGTTTCGGAGGATTCAAATGACATTGCTCAAGTTAATTTGGTACGTGGTTGCGACTGGATGGATTCCAATTGATTCAAATGGCATTGGGAATAGACGGTGGTTTGATGTAGGCAAGCAACTGCCATATGTTTTCAATGGAGATCAACAATTAAAGGACGAAGCGAAGTTGAGGAAATTAAAGTTTCGAGGAAGTGTTGAAGCTTTAATGGGCGGTTACAATTGGGCATGTTCACATTTCGGGGATCTTTGATATAACGTAAATATTTATTGGAATATTACATGGGTAACCATTGTGGTGAGAATCATTGCCCTATCGAGAATAACAATGAAAACGATTATTTGTCGCAATCAAACTCAAATGGCATTCCAAGACTGTGTGGCGGCATAGCACACAGAAAAGACCATTGGGCTGGTTATGTTGGAGGGCTCATGCGCCGGTTGTCAGTAAGTGCGGAAATGAAGCTGAATCATTTACTGAATGAGCTGACACTGGGTGACCGTATCCCTAGCAAGCTGCTTCAAGCAATGAGGCAGCTGGGTGGAGTTAAGATTGGCTCAGAGTTTTTAAAACCTGTGTAGTTGAAGGAGTTCCTGGCGAGCACCCGCGCTATCTTGGCCTGCGAAAACTCGGCGTCACTGGAGGTGCTGTCCCCCGCGGCCGACAAAGTCCACTAGGTGTACGTGCGCCCCGTGGTCAAAGAAGTATCTAGGGATACACATCAGGAGATCGACCTTAGACCTTAGAACGATGAGGACGTCACTTCCGGGCGCAGTCTCCAAACTGACAGAGACGGTGCGTAATTTGCGTTCGGGAGGTCGATCTCGATCGCACTCACGGTCGAGGTCTGCTTCCCGAAACGGGCGTTAGGGAAGTCGCACCCCGGAGTCCTCACCAGACCTGACAATTTGCTAGTTCCACCGTATATTCGGATTTCAAGCGCCTAAATGTACTACCGGATGCAATTTCAACGTAAAAAGCTAGGCTCGCTGGGTGCGTCGCCTTACAATTTTCTGCCCTCTGAGCAGACGTTGTTTTCTGGTGGACACGCCCTGTACTTCGTCTAAACACTTTAATAACGTTTAACTTGGGACTAGCTGCCGCGAACTCCTTTCCAATCCGCACTTACAGCTACAGGTTGGTGAACATGAGTCTCGGATTGCGCCGAACGTTATCGTGGCGATTCGTTTTGGGTGACATCAGCATTCCCATCTTAGGCGCAGAGTTCTTGTGTCACTATGGACTATTGGCAGGTCTACAGAATAAAGCCTTGATCGAACGTGCAAATTCTTTGAAGTCGTCAGGGAACATTTCCGACACTTTTTTGATTGTCCATTGAGATTACCGACCATCTCCTTTGAAAATATAGCAACATTGCTACTGAAAGTAGTTTCTCCCAGCCGATTAAGCAGGATATACAGCACCTCATCAACACTACCGGCACTCCGATCTTCTGGCAGCTCGGTCAGATATACCCCTAGCCGTGTTCGTCTATGCTTCAGACGCAGCGGGAGGCGCTCCTCTTCACCAAGGGGCAACCAAACCATTGAGCCGTTGAGCTTATTTTCGAAACAATTCAACCCAGCTCAACGTAACTACACAGCCTAAGATAGTGCGATATTCGATGCGTACCTATTTGTTAAAAACTTCCGTTTCTCCCTTGAGGGCAAGCCTTTCACCGTGCTCACGGATCACGAGTCCCTTACTTTCGCACCTAAACAAAAGCCCGACAAAGCGTCTCCCCGCTAACTTTGGCAACTGAGCTTCATCAACCTGTCTACCTCCGACACCCAATATGTATCTGAAAAAGACAACGTCGTTGCGGAAGCTTTGTCACGAATCTTGAGAGTCACGTCCCCGGCCGCGGTTGATTATACGGCAATCGCCGAGTCGCAGAAAGACGATGCAAAGCTTCAGATCCTGAGGATAAATTTCAAATATCAATTTAAAGAGTTTCCTGTCTTCGGCGTAAACTCCTACTTACTTCGCGAGACCTCAGACAAGGGACCTAGCCCATTTATTTTGGCTGATATTTGCGAGGAAGTATTCCACGAAGTACACGATCTTGGGCACCCAGTCATCAGAAGGCGAACCGGTTAGTCACCGGTTGGGCCAAACAGCGCGCGTGCTAAAAGGTCAAATTTTTTATTGAGCGTAATCTTGTCTACTTCCGAGAGCGGGAGTTACTTTGCGATTCGGATGAAGGGTCGAAGATATACGATACAACGGCAGGAGTTCCATAGGGATCTGTTCTGGATCCTCTGCTATGGAACATCACGTATGATGGTATTCTACGGCTCCCAATACCGAAGCAGCCTGTTGTCGAGAGATTTGCAAATGAAGTTGGTGTAGTGATAACATCCAATCAATCTTGAAGTAGAAATTTATGCGTACGATCAAGTCTTGGCTTGAAGACTTCAGACTGAAAGTTGCCGAACAGGAAGCGGAGCTGGTACTTTTTACGAAGCGAGGAAAACGAGAAACCGTTCAGATCTCACATACCGTTCGAACCCAGTCATCGCTAAAATACCTGGAAGTAACTTTCGACTTAAAACTTACGGGGCTAAAGGTAGCGACATTAGCAAGGATGGTTCTAAATATAGGCGGCCCGAAACATATCCGATGATTACTTTTATCGTGAGTCGTCAACTCTGTTATTTTATACGTGGTACCAGTGTGGGCATTAGCGATAAAAATGATAGAAAATCGCAGGCGGCTTCTAGCTGCATATCGGCTAAGTGCTCTCTGCACATGCTCCATCTAGCGTTCAATATCGTATGAGGCAGCCTGCGTAATTGCTTGGATGATTCCAGTGGATGTTTTAGCCGATGAAGCAAACCGCTTGTACGAGAAGCAGGAACCAAGCTCCAGTAAGCAAACTGAGCGAATGAGGTAATTGGCTGCATGGCAAACAGCATGGGACGGAATGGTCGGTGGACATACAGGCTAATTCCAAACATGAGGATGTGGACTATAAGAAATCATGGTGAGATGAATTACGACTTGACTCAATTCTTAAGTAGACATGGTGGGTACAAAAAGTACTTTTTATAGGTTCGGGTTGGCTGAATCGCCAGATTGTCATACATGTGCAGGTGCAACACAAGATGCAGAACTCGTTTTCTTCGTCTGCCTAAAATTCAAACCCCCAAGGAGAATCATCCTCATATCCTCATTTCGGATGTGATCAAAACGTGTCACGCCACTAGTCCGACGTAATATCTTCGCCCTCATTACCGCAAGACGCCGTTCATTGTCTTTCATAGTCGACCAACACTGAGAACCATAGATGTGCGATACTGCTAACTGAATAATCCGCAGTCCATTATCATTGGTATCCCTTTGTAAACTATGGGAGCCAATGTATCGCCTAAATACGGGCTTGACTATTGAAATCTCCGAGTATGATTTTGATATCATACTTGAGACAGGCTTCGAGGGTCCGCTCAACTGCCTCGTAGAAGCTACCTTCTCCGACACTGCAGTCTCCTCTATAGGGGCGTGGAAGTTTATGAGGCTTATATTTCTAAACTTGCTTCGTAAACGCAAAGTGCATGGCCTTTCGCTTATATTTTCAAAGACGATAACAACAGGTTTCATTTTTTGGCTAACTAAGAAACCTACTCCGAGCACATGGTTTACTGGAGGGCCGCTATAATATATGGGGGAGGGAGAGGGTATCGGCTAGTTGCCCAGTAGCATTCGGTCTGTACAGGGAGCGCACGTTCCGTGAGAAAATGCGCAAATCGTTAATCCGTTGTCGTTGCCGAGTTCGACGTTTTAAGATCGTAACTACAGTTTTCCGAAGTTGTCAGGCCTATCCAATCACTAACCTGGAGGACTAGTTCGTACAATTTGTCCCGTTTTTAGATGCGGGAGACTCGCCTTCATCCTTCTCCGTCTCATTAAGAAAGAATTCCAGGCGAACACCACGTGGAGGTGGAGATAGTGTTTGGTAGTGGAGCTGTTGGTGTTGGTTCAGCAGGCGTTTCCCGGCGTTTAATGATCCATCATGGGTATCAATCCACGTTTCGCCCTGCGACCTATACTGCCTTTTGACCACCAGACCACCAGGGGGAAAGGCTGAACGGAGAAGCGGGAGATCTTCTCTCTGAAAGGCCGTTGAAAAATCGCAGCGGTCATCTCCCTTTAAAAAGCGATGGCACTTCAAATGGGGGAGGGGGGGGGAAGGATTTCGATATCATCATCATGGTAAAGTTTGATTTGCCAACTCTACCGGCTAGGTGATAAAGAGGGTACGCAGTAGAAAGTAGAACGTCCCCCTTTTCAACATCGTAGAAAAATTGCTGGGGTCTTCTTCATGAAAGGTTACGACGCTCCGAAGAGGGGCTATTTCGTAACATAAATAAGTTTATTGTTTATTATTATTGGGACAGTCATCGTCGCAATGTGCAAGGGTGGTTACGGAGGCAATCCGCTCGATCCGTCCCCTCATCTGCGTGGATGTGGAAGCGGGTACATTGGCAAGGAGCAGACCCCTCCGCAACCTCCCTGCAACTAGCTTTGTACTGTTGAAGGGAGTAAGTTACTCCCGAAATATATATTTTAATTGAAAACTAAAAATTGTAGTTTGGAGAAAGCTACCCGTATCTATCAATTTTCCCCCTTACACATCGCAGTGATGATTGCCAATAAGCTTATTCATGTTACGAACATGGCCCTTCATTGGGGCCGTTTACGAAGAAGAGATTGTTATGGGGTTTTAGCCCGGGTAAAAAGGAGTGCTTTCCTCTTCCTTATCCCTTTACATCCTTAACTTTCGGAATTAGGGTTGGCAGATCAAAATTGACCATGACGACATGAAGATACTGCCTATTCGTCGCATTTTACTTTTTAAGGAGGACGGCCGCTGCGATTTATCAACTGCCGCAAGTTTTTATCGGGAAGCCTCTCCCTCTCCCACCGTCAAGTTTTCAACTACTTCAGGAATGGGACTGAAATTCTGAAATCTATCGAAATGCCATCCAAATTGTCGGACATTATAAGATCAACTAGACCTGCATGGCAACTGTCAGCCAGCCGAGTTGCTGAAATATCTGAGGAACAAGTCTCACGACTGAAAACCGAACGAATTAAAACCTCTATTTCAAGAGCTACTGAAACATGAGAACATTACTTTGATGGAGCTTCAAGGCTTATGGGGAGACCTTCACCGTCTTTTTTAAGTTTTTGGAATAGCTCTACCCTCTCGGTTGTCTTCGGTCACTCAGAATGGTCTTTTGACTATCTACGATCACATTTTGTCACCGATTCGCGTGAAAGGCTTGTAAGTACGCGTGTACGGGACACTTCAATGGAGTTTCAACGAAGTCTGATGGCTTTTGACCATTTATTAAGTCATTACAAACGAAAAAGCGAGGGGAAATGACGTTGCATTAAAGGATTATATTATATAGTTTTATATAGTTTTCGGATCTTTGCACAAAAGTCGCCAAAATGTGCGTGCATTTATTGTTCGAATAAAATTATGTAGCGTTATCTAGATTATAAATTCAAGCAAATTATTAAAATTTATTCACTCCCTTGAGGGATGCAGCGTAATTAGGAAGCGCAATTTAAGGATCAAACTCCTACAAAGAGGCCTCACTTATAGGCAAGAACATTTTCAAAGAAGTAAAGAGTCGAAGGTGATTTTATTTTACCAAGGTTTTGATTTACACCGAACTTTAAAAGTGATCGTGACTTTTTTCTAAAAGAAAAAGTGGTCTTTTTTGCCAAGCTCTCCCCTGCGCCAGATATTTTCAGGCCACAACAATAATATTACTTCACCCTGAAGTTATTCTATTGAAGTTTCGTTCACATCAAAGACACAAACCCGACTACAAAGTTTCTTTCGTCAAACCACCCACATTAAAGTGGGTCGGATTCTTATGATTCACGCGTGTCTTATCTCTTCGTACGTACGTGCGCTTGCGCGATTGAACAGTTAGGTGCGATCACCTTTCGTTGAGTTCACACATTCGGAAGCGGAGTCTCTCAACGTTCTGGGGTTCTCTTTTATCTTCCAGGTGATAACAGGCTCTAGCTCCATAATGGGGACCCGGTGAGCGGGTAATGTGAGGTTTCCTTTCCAACCTCGATGGATGGCTATGGATGCATGCGTTCGTAGATCCCAAGAGCCGTTGGCGATCGATTCGGTGTAGATCTTGCAGAACTGAAATGTTACCAGTCACGATAGCGGCTAAGGCAAAATGCTAAAAAACGAGTTTGTTGCAAAGGTGAAGTGGCGATCGTGGCCACTGCGGAGACAGCTGTGGCTGGCTGGTATCAAGGTGTGTATTGCTGAATTATGGTCGGATCCCGAAGAAAGACAAGACGCTTGAGAAAAAAGCAGTTTACCCAGTTGTCGGTTGCTGCAGAAGAGAAAAAGCCTTCCACGATCGGTGCTAGATGGTAAAGTGAATGTTGCAGAGACATTCGATAGTAATCCGTTGCGCTGAGCTGAACTCGATCGCGGCCGGGACTGAACGTTTCCACTGTGGAGTTGTGCGTTTTAAGCTGGCCCATTCTCACCTGGGTCTTAGGCATCTGATTTTTTTTTTTTTTGATAGTGCCAAACAGTGAACTTCGAACGATCTAATATCTTCTGCGTATGGTTGCAAGATCGCTTCGCCTGATTCTAAATTTCAGCATAATGAACCATAGAGAAAGATACCGTAATCTGGGAGCATCGTGTGAATTTTGTGTGTAATTCTCAGTACCGGTGCATCTGCGAGGCGATCGACACTAGCGGATCAATTAAAGATATTTGTTTCGAAAAAGATACTCAAAGTGATCATGCGTGTATGGGAATATTCTCGGTGCATCTGCTGGTGAAGGAATTGTAGATAGTCACTGGTTCCCAATACCTCCCAGTGGGATCGGAAGCGAATCGTGTGTGTTGAGCAGGAAGTTAGACGCAGGTGATCGTGCATGTGCAGTAAGCTATGTAAACAGAGGTTATTGTGATCAGTAAAGTTCTAATTCAATCGTTGTTTGGCTTCTGATCGACTCTTTCTTCCACTTGCGTTGTGACTGGACTTCCGGTTGGGTGAAAGAAAGAAATTTCCGTTGAAGGCTTATCCGATTAGTAAGACTAAGTGAGATTGCTGACGCATTCGCGTATTTGGAATGGAAAGATTAAATCTGGATTGAAAGCTCCTCCGTTCGCGGGTCACCCAAATTCGTCCTTCATTATCCAAAGTGACGGGAAATAGAAGGAGAAAGGAACCGCCTCTTACGTACTTTTGCTTTCTCTACTCGTGTAAAGTGATGAAAATTAATTCATGCGTTTCCTCGCGGTGAGAGAAGAATTCCATTTAAAAGATATTCCTAAAGTGAGTTGTTTGCTTCGCGATTAGTGCATCTTCAATGAATGCACTTTGTAAAAGTTGAAACATTCACTCGACTGTCCACGGAGTGTTTGCATACCCATACCTGTCGGTTCTGCATGAAATACGGCACCTGAAGGCAGAAAATATTATACCCACAAAGCAGAACGTCTCAAGAATAGCAAGATAAGGAAAACTGCACGGAAAATCAACACGCGCAAAAGGAGAGAAAAAAAAATTTATTATGGAAAAATGGATGAAATAAAATAGTGGAGAAAGGAAATGTAATGAAACCCGTTTATGCTTAGCTTTTAGTGTTTCCCCAATGTTACAGTGTTTCCAATTCACCTCTCGCTTGCCTGTTCCATTTTTTACTGCATTTCTGCCATCGTTCTTAATACCTTGATTATAATAATCATAATTTTTCCTCTTTTTTTGCCGTGAATGGATGTGTTTCGTGTTGTTGTGTTATTGCCAAGTTGTTGTTGTCAGTGAAGTTTTGTATAACTTTCATGGTCTTCGTTCAGTTACTACGGCAAAAGTGTAATATAAATTTGAGGAAGAAGCAACACGAGGCGGGAAAACAGGGAGTTTTGCAAAATTGGATACCACTCAGACTCAAGTTTTTGCTGAATTACTACATTCTTTGCTGCTGCTGCCGGAACAGTAAACTGGATTATAAATATTTAATGCAACTTGGGCGGATTTAGGTGAGTTGATGTATTTTGATTTTCAGGGAGTGTCGGATGTCGGGTAATTGGAATATGGATTGAAGTAGTCACTTTTCGGGTGAAAAATTATGCAGAAGGAAGTTGAAAATACTCACCTTTACTTTGAGTATTGGATTTTGAGATCCTACCTTTGTTAAAATCTTGTTTAAATGTCATGGAAGATCCTTTGCACTGGGCGAATCCTGATAGATGATGACCTTCCACCACTATTCGATCCTTTCATGTACTTCACTCCAGAAAGGAAAAGTTCTAGGACTCAAACTCTGCATACAAAAGGGTTTTAATGCAGTTTGGGAAAAACCTTGATAGAAGAATCTTTTATTTGGTTCAAGTACTTTATATTTGGATCGACTACAAGCGCTTGTAGGCTTCTATAAAAGTGCTGTTGACAAAAAGTCGAATGGCATTCTTAAAAGGATATGGAAGATTGTCCTGGAACCTTTCAGTTCTATCTAGCATCCCATGCATTTATATCAATCCAAATGTTTACTCACAAAAAGTCATACCATTTCCAAGATTCACTTCAGATTTTCGTCCCATTAGTCAATTGAGGCATATTGTTATTTTTTGGGAGATATGATTGCCTTTTGATAAATTCCTGGCCAAATTTTTAGGTAAATAATTGTTCTAGTTGGAGACAAATTTTCCCTTATGGGTTTAGGTAACTTTCTGAATAAACCTTCTAATAGTACTGTCATAGGATAGGCTCGATATAAATAAATTGATTTTATTTTAGCGTGGAATTGATTGTAATAGTCGCAAGTCCGCAAAATAATGTAGTATAGCGCTGAATCCCAAAGAGCATCATCTGTTAGGATATCACTTACCAAAAAAACTCTGTAGTCTCTGTGGCTGAACGATAGGAGCGGTATTCCATTCGGCTTTTCTGGGGCCAATTTCAATTCAATAATGTGTAATATTCTCTTTATCCTCACATTTTTCCTACTCCTTTAGTTTTCTCAATTATCCTTCTTTAGTTCACAATTCCCTTCGCTTCCTTCATTTAAAAACAACACTTAAAATTTCACCTAGTTTAATTTTCTTATGTTTTAAACCATCCACCCACTGGTCCCTTTCCCTTAAAAATCATAGTTCAATTTCACATAATCCTTTTTAAATTCTAAAGCCAAAGTTCTGACAAATTATCTACAGTGGACATGCATCCGGCGGTGAATACGTGGTACATGTCGTATTGGTTGACTGAACCAAAGGACACTACACAGAGGGGCCTGAATTATATGCGCCGTTATTGGAGGTTGTATGAAGAGAAAATCCCAATTTACAGAAATAGAATATCAGATGTAATTCGAGGGAGGCTTTTGAAAGGGATTGCGTGAGCTGTGACTCCCACGCACGGACTTTAGTGGAAAGTAGAACTATAGATTCACGTAATTTTCCATGCTTTAAAGTGTGCATCAGGAAAAGTTTTGCTTTCGCCTATTTATACTTGAATTGTGTTTGCTGTGCTGTTCCGTGCCCAGGACAATCCACCCCTGGGTCCGTCCAGGACGAGGCAGACACAAGTATTCCGCGAACTACCCCCTTTATCTTGACCGTCACTGAAAATCATTGCCTCAGGATGTCAAGCAAGGGAAACATCTGAGGCAGGGAAAACATAAATCGAGAATGTAATCCGTCGTGCACCCTCCTTTCCGATCATGGCACTTGGGTCCAAAATTTTACGGCTGTACGCCAGGTTTAGCTCACATGTTGTTTATTTCGATAGGTGCGCACGAATCTCCATGTTCGAGCATTTTTCAGGACCATTGGAAAGGACACCTAATTTTTTGTGAAGTGACACGTGAGGATTCGAAGTGCTCAAAGGGCAGCCCCCCCCCCCAACATTCCCGAGCCTGTCGAGTACTAAGGCGTGTAAGCACGTGTTGACGGAGCATTTCGATGGTGCTTAAATATTTAAATATTTGCGGGCAAACCTTCACGATACATTTCTCCAAATTTTTAGGTTTTTCAGATAGTTCTCCCCCTTGGTCATCTCCGGTCATTCAGAATGGTCTTTTGACCATTGCAATATTTCATTTGTCATTACAGCTCTGAATAGCAAAATATGTTCCATACATGGTATAATCGGGAATAACATATCAACGATTCATCTCCCTGAACCAGTTACATACAGTTAATATCTAGGGTATTACCTCTTACAAAAATGGGTTGGGGTGACTCGTTGCGTAGTATTTTGAATGCAAATGACAGTAAAAAATTGTAAGAATTAAGTCGACGGTGGAATGGTTGACTTGACTAAGCGTCGTCGGTTTCCCAATGTTGTTATTTTGGGTTCGAACCGCGATTGTCATGGATCTTTGTTTTCATCTATCGTAAGTTTATCACTAGCACATTAAGTGTAATGATAATGAAACTTGAGCACAATCTCACTGAGGTGGGAAAATGACAATAACAAAAAAGAGTCCCTGTATTCCACAAAGTAGTGAACAGGAGACATAAAAATCCACTGAACTAACTGATTGTTCTAGCACTTTAGTTATCTCCATGGCTTTTGCCGTTTTAGGCACTTTCCAAATCGGATAATCATTATCAAGACAGCAAGATGGATTATTATTGACTTCAGCATTTCTGTCTGCTTGCCGCTTTGATAATAATAGCATTACTGCTAAACTTAGATCAGTTCCATCCATTCCATATTCCATCAAAAATTATGCAAAAATTGACCTATATATGTAGTATGATATGCATTTAGTTTTGGCATTTAAAATCGCTTTGCCAAGCAGAAGCCTCAAAGAATATATCATACCAACGAGAAATCAAAGAATAGTGTTTTCTTTATGAGGGTTTCTAAGAATTCTTACAGTGCTTGACTTTATTGACGAGTTTACCTTAAGTTTTCATTGCAAATCATGGCGGGAGTTGTGAGTCATGCCGCAAATAGCGCGTTTCTTGTTCACTACTTGGTGGGCTATTGGGCATCCATACAGTCAGATTGTGCTTCAGTTTCGCTATCATCACATTTAACGTTGTACAAGGGATAAGCCCACAGCAGCGAGACAAACACAGACACCCATGACGACTAGGATGTGTACCCAGAGCAGCGAGATTGGGAGGCTGACGCTCTACCCTCTCAACCATTGCACCATGCCGCAAATAGTGAATTCAGATATGATGAGCTTCCCATGCATATCAGTGAGGCAGTGGCTAATATTAAAGACCAGATTTACAATTCACTACTCATGTCCTCTAGATTGCAGATGTCACAGTACGATGGGCAGATACAGAGAACTTGTAACTCGTTCTCTAAATTTGCCCCACACAGAACATATTGATTGGAGGTAAGATTTCGCGAGGAGAGAAACCCATTCAAGTTCCCTTGTCTCGCCAGAAAGTCTCCTGTTTAGACCCCTCATTCATACCTTATAACACTTCTCAACATATACACCAATTTTATTAATCGCGTTCTAAGCTCGATCATTCTTCTGGTACTTTGCACTCACTACATTCAACTTGACAAGTGACAATATCGCGAAGTCTTTTTCCGTTGACAGTCCAACACCAACTTTGAGAGGTCATTCGTTAACGATGCGTTTCCGTCAAGAAGAGCGTAAGCAACGCATTCAACCACCGAACTAACCTTACCCAGCAGTTCATCCGTCATCAGGTTCCATATAAATGGACCTACGATAGATCTGAGACGCCCGTTAACGCCTACAAACAATGCTTCCAAACTTGGGATGTAGGCCTTCGACAGTTCGCTAGTTCCTGGCACATTCAAAAAGTTTCAACAACACAGACGGTCAATTTAAGGGGGAACCACACGTACTTTTTTGAGACATTTTCTAGTGGGAAGAGTTATTCGGAATTCAATCAAATTTGGACATTATTTTTAGTCATACTCCGAGCAACTTTTTAGATTTTTTTTTGGAAAGTTTAAGCTAAAAATAAAAAAGTTACGCCACAATATCCCGCTAAAGTTCGTAATTGGATTGGATTTGGAAGATGTCTTGACTATGCTGCAATACACTAGCGTCCTTTTTCCAATATTTAATTCGGGTGTATCAACATGCTCCAACCCAATGTTTGCTGAAGCAATTGCACAACATTTGGCCGTGGGACGTCATGGGGCAAACCACCACCATATCACTTCTATCTTAGGTTACTCAATAGCCCCTTTTGTTTGATAAGAAATGGCGCTATTAGTTTCCTATAGCAGAAATACAGGATAGGGTTCAGGTGTAATCCTTCAGATTTCTCTTCTTTCATCCCTTGAATGAGTTTGGTAGTAGATTTTCACGTTCGCTGTCTACTTGAAGGTGATAGGTACACAGGCTTCGTTGCTTTTTCGCCCTTTTAATTGAATTCGATAGTGGTTTATAACAGAACCCAAACAAGTCTGTCACATCTATACATGTTTATCCATGATTAATACAGCGCTTCCTTCATTTGACTCCTCGAAGTAAGACACAGATTTGCTCTTTTGTTTTCTGATTGTTTTTAGCACTGCCTGCACTACTTTTATCGTATATTCCAATATTTTCGTTTCTCCACGGATTCTGGCCCCGAGGTATACATACGGTTTCAGATTGCTTAGTTTTCTTAACTTCTTTACATTGAAAGGCTCTGCAATTTTACCCATTTCCGGTAAAAATTCCTCTTTCTTCACTGATTTAACTCTGCGATGATCGAGGTGATTGAGCGTCAGTCCCTCGAACTCATTACCAAGGGTTCGAATCTCGCCTGTTCATAGGTGTTTGCACCCGTCTATCTTTTTTCCTGCTCCTGTAAGCGTATCACTTACTACGCATCAAGTTTGCTGATAATAAAACTGAAGCACCGCCATTTAAAATCGAATAGCAACCAAATGACGATGATCTAAACTGACTGCCACCACAAAGAGCTGAACACGAGATATACATATTTCACTGTTAACTTCCTAGTAAATGCGACAGATTCCTAGCGTTATACAGGGTGGAACGAAACAGACAGATGGATTTGAGAGTGGATGTATGCCTCTTGTAGCGGATGCGGGTGATGGGGAGTGGTATTATTCGGCAGAGACTCAGTCGCCAAAATGAAGTAGTCAGTGTAACGTTTCTTGTGAAAGCCCATTTTGAGGTTCAATATTACCCCCATGGTCATGTTCCCGATCGAAATCTAACTGTTTCGTGGGTGAATGCATGAGAGACTACTGGAAATGTATCTTCAATCAGAAGTGTACATTAGAACACCGTTACTACCCCAGAAAACATTAAGAGGGTTCTCCCCGCCACTGAACGGTCTCCCCGGTGTTCAATACATTCTTGTTATTTCGAGGTTTTCCATTCATCGAATAGTTAAAGAACATCATATGCATTCTTACAAAATGGTAGTCGTCTATTAATTACTGCTACAAGATTATGAAGAAAACATGCTTGCTGCGCTCCTACCGGATGCCGTCATTTTCTTTTCGTACGAGTAAGATTTCCACCTGAGTGGATGTGTCAATAAGCAAAACATTTGCTATTGAAGTGTACGAAACTCCCAGGAACAAGTCTTTGCCCTTTCTTTCTGGTCCAGGATTTCTTGCCTGAATTGTATGAGTTTGAACTGGAGGACGTTTGGTTTCAGCAGGGTGAGGCCACACCCCACACAGCATGGATTGTTATGGACTTGAGAGCAATGTTTCCCGGACGTATTATCCCTTTAAGACGAGATTTGAACTGGCCAGCGCGCTCTCCTGATTCGGCCCCTTGAGATATTTTTCTATGGGGGTATGTCAAAACCAAAGTTGACTGCTCTGGGACCTCGGTAGCCTAAAAATACAATTTCCAGGCCAATATCACAAAAATCCATGCTAAAATGCTTCAAAGAGTGCACGAAAACTTCAGAAAAAGGATGCCGCAGTTTATACGGGGGGATGGAGTAAATTTCGGTGACACACTATTCAAAACTTTGTAAATTTAAATTTCCATTGTTATCACATGAGCGAAAAATGAAAAATCTAAAAAATGTTTAGTAATTTGTGATTTATTCAATTTCGTACTCTATCTGTCTGTGGTGCTTTCTTTTTTCAATTTTCCCATTTTTTAAGGATGCTATTAATTCACTAAAATATTTTTGTTGTGGCTTGCGTTTGAGTCCTTGAAAAAAATTATACAACTGGCTTCTTAATGTTTTCGCGGAACATAGACGTCTGGATGTAGTCGTTTGATCAACCTGGAGTATATCTGCCAGAACATCCCATATTTATAGTGAATTTGGAGTTCCAGGTGGTTTAGGATCGAATATCAGAATGTCAGACCAGGGTCCAAAATCATGCGTATGTGTAGGCTTTTATCCTGGGGATAGTTTCTTTGGAATTTGCTTCTTTGCTGATTGCTTATTATCCAAAAAAGCTGGGAATGTAGATGTCTTTCTGCTTGCAGCGTGGATGCAATGGATAAAAAAATATTAAACTCTTTCAGTAAACTGCTTTCCTCCGCATTAACTCACCTATGTCAATTAATAGACTAGCGAACTATCCCTTAGTTATTTAGGCTAACTATTTACATGATAACACTATTTCTTTGATCTGTAGATGATTCTAAAAATTTGCGTCATAATTATAACTATTCATAGTGAAATTGGTTCAAACTTCTCTGTTTATTTATAGAGTGATAACATATTGGAACTAACGCTTCTATTCTGATGCTTGACTTTACTGGTTTTGTTCGCATTCTACATTTATACAGGGGCTAGAATGGGGTTAACGATGGTAACATTTTTTTCAAAAGAGAACCATATTAACATTCATACTGAAATGAGGTGTTCACCGCTACATTTGAATCTATTTTCGATTTAGAATTTTACGTCAACAAAAGTTCTGGAATTCTCTCTTAAGGTTTTGATTTGGAGACATTGCGATAAAGAAAATGGCAACATTAATGTGTCACCCTATTTTTTTTTTCAATGGGATCAGAACAATTAACTACTTCGATTATGGTATTAGTTTTGAATGACAAAGTTTTATTTTGTAATATGATAGAGACTTTTTCAAGTTGTATCTATTTAATTCATTTGAGAGCTATAACTATAAGTTGTGATAAAAGTATATTTTTTTATATATGCCAATATTGTTGGATTTTCCATCAATGACTAAGTAACTGCTGCAAATCATCTGAAGACATCGGATGTCTAAGGCTAATCAAATAAGTCATGCCTTCATAAACATCATTGCTGAGTTGGTGGCTTGTACAATTAAACATTTTAAGGAATGAGGTAGCACCAAAATCGTTCAGGGACGAATAGACCACGCACTGCTAATATTCTTACCAATTACAACAAGTTCTTTCGATGGATTCATCAAAGCTAGGCCAGAAACCACTAGTGAGTTTATCGTTAGCATCATTTTTAAAAAAGAGCATGAATTTTTGAAGTTTTGAAAATGGCAGCATCTCAACGACCGAATATATCGCTCAATTTCAAAATGAGGTGCATTGCTTCGACGAAAAATTCGTCACTGTTGGACAAGTTGAAATCGTCGAAAATGCAGTCATTTTCCTGGGTCCTTAGAAACCTTCAAAATAGGGACTCATTTCATGTAACCAAAAGTCATACCAGTTGGATTGTCCATGGAATGTTAAACTAGGCTCATTTCTATTTTATCAACAAATAAAAACTCCCCCAACATTTTGGGGGCCATATTGATCCCTTAGGCTAAAGAACACCATCGTCTAGCCATGGATCTAGATAAAACAATACAAGATTTTTGCAAACAGCATTGATCAGCGCTAAAAAATGGCACTATATTGACCAGATTATCCTCTCTTTGGGATCTCTAAAATTCAGTGAAACCGTTAAAACCCAGTTTAGTTAAAGCGAATGGACGAAAATATAGTGCGCCCCGCAAATGATCAATTTCAGTGACGTGTTAAGCGTGTTGCATACCCTCTAAAAGGTTTCGTACCTTATTTATATGCTCAGTATATGCTCATAATATTGAATATCTAATGTATAATATTATGTACACTTCAGT
The DNA here is from genome assembly GCF_905115235.1 of Hermetia illucens. NCBI lineage: Eukaryota > Metazoa > Arthropoda > Insecta > Diptera > Stratiomyidae > Hermetia > Hermetia illucens. Next base: position 169,451,906 of record NC_051850.1, read on the forward strand.
CATAAGATCAGCATAACAAAAGGCAGATTCAAGTACTAATGTTTCAGTCAAATGTAACTAATAAACGATCGAGTTTCTGGCTTAAATCTTTTGTTTTGGAGTTTGTTATGTATGGTAAAGAAAATGGCCAATGACGAGAAAAAAAGCAAATACTTAATTATTTTTTTTTTTGCTGATTTTATGGACTCTTAAAAGATCCCCTAACTGGGTAAAATTTTATTACTTTTTTTCTTTTAAATGGAACCGAGAACACACGGGAGAGGCGCTTCCAGTGAGCTTTTTTATTAACCACAGCGGATGCTTTACTTTTTCCAGCTTACTCTGATGCAGTCTACGATGCACCTAGTGTAAAATTTATTAAGTATTATTTATTATTATTTACTATTTCGTACTATTTATAACGAAGAACTTAGTTAGTGCATAGGCCCGTTATCCGGACACGGTTCGATTGAAGGGCTGAAGTAGCAGTAGATACGAGGCCTGACCAAAATGTTCCAGAATTTTCTCAATAGCTCTTTATTATGAATATTTACAATTGTTCTAATTTATTCGCTACAATATATTCCTCTTGGGAGCGAATACAGTGTTTCGTCTGTTCCATGCATCTGGAAAACTCTGTTTCATGGTCTGAAACCGCTCTCCTTCCTTGGGTGGTTGAAAAACACCCAGAAGTTATACGGAGCCAGGTCAGCAGAATGGGATGGATGGGGAGGGGTTGTCATCGTGTTTTTGGCAAAACACTCGCAAAGACGAGGGCAGTGTGACAAGGCGCGTTGCGGTGGTGGAAAAACCACTCGCCTATTACCTACAATTCTGGCCTCACTTTGCAGGAAGAATACATGATGAATGACACCCTTCGAATCGAGGAAAATAGTGAGCATCATTTTAACGGTCGATCTCACCTGTCGATCTTTTTTAGGTCTTTGTAAATTTTTGACTTCTACTAGCACGACTGCACCTTGGTTTCCACGTCATAACCATAAATCCATTGGTCATCACATGTAATGTTGGTTTTTAATAAGTTTTCATTGGCATTGGCCATTTCCAAGAACTCCTGACAAACCTCCAGGTGATGCCTTTTTGATCCTCTGTCATCAGTCGTAGGATGAATCTCCAGTTTTTTGGGTCAAAATCTCCTGACTTGACTCAAGTACCATCTTCCGAATCGTCAAACGACGATTGGAATGTACTTTGGCCACATGAAAATTGTCAATTGAGGTACAAAGCCTTCCTGAATGAGGCTCATATTCCGTTGATGTTCTGCCTTCCTTGAGCCGTTTAAAACACTCTTGACACCGTGAACAACTCATCACTTTCATCACCAAAGGATTGCTGCAGCATTTGAAAAGTTTCCGTGAACGATTTGCCCAATTTCACACAAACACGTTTCCCTAGTTTTCGTCCATGAGAAAAAAGCGGATCACGAAGAACAAACTTTACTAAAACAGTTGAGCAATCAGTTAGGAGAAGGTTAGAGCAACAAAACAAAACGGAGATTACTCAGAAAGGTTCCCACTAAAAAATGAGCACCGAACCAGTTGTCAACGTTAACGTGAAAACTTGCAATTTGAAAACGCCTGGAACTTTTAGATTAGACGTCGAGGGTTACACATTAAGTTCTGGCGGCAACTTCATTGCTGGTCACGCGAAGCAGTGGAACCCACCCTCCCTAGATAACTGACGAATAGCTCACACCAGGAACACTTGCCCCAAACAGTAGAGGAGGAATGCAGACGTTTGGGGTGGTCCAGGAGGGAGCTGAAGGGCATCTCAATAAACTGTAAATGATGACGCGTAGGTGTGGCTGACGTGATATACCCCATCAAGGAGTGAATGGCTTATACTGCAAATTGTTGCTAATTAATATCGTCAATAATAGTTTTCCAAGAATTTGCTTGATTTGATCATTATTTCTGTAAAGTATGTTCTAATAGATACCATGGTGGGCTTGGCAAAAAATGCTCCATGATGGCATCATATTCTCAACTTTTTTAACCATCTGCCTCTCTAAGAATAACTTGTCCGTTGTTGATTGTCAGCAGGCACTTTGAAATGTCCGCAAACTTCTTCATTCCTTTGACACTTCTTGTCAATACCTAATGATTCCACAGCCGTTCAGGAATTTTGCTGATATTTGTTCAGTTCCGGGTACCTCTTTTGGATTTAGATTATCCAAAGTTGTCACTCACTACGGTTCTGTATGTTGGCCGACTATAAAAGACAATGAATAGCGTCTTGCGGTAATGGAGACGAAGATGTTGCCTGGCGTGACACGTTTAGATCACATCCAAAATGAGAATCGCATCGATCGATATGGAGTTGCACCGATCGTGGAAAAATTGCGAGAGAGACGTCTTTGATGGTATGGTCACCTAATTCGCGTTAACGAGAATTCACTTGCCAAGATTGGTCTGAATATCGAAGTCGATGGTATGAGACCAAAAGGCCGGTCAAAATAATGGTGGTTTGATAGGCTGGATGGTGATTTGAAAGCCTCGTGACTGCATCCATATCAGGCATTTGATAGAACCAAATGGAGAAACCGATCATGACGAGCCGACTCGAGCTTGTGAACGCGACAAAGGCTGAAGAATATTTATAGTCTATGCGTGCTCTTCCTGAGTTGTTGCTCCATGCGGTAGTGGGGGTACGGGTAGCGTTGAACAATTTTTAGGAAGCCGTTCAATGTGTGAAGGCAACACTGCTTAGGGTAGCATTTGGGCCGTTTTTCATTGGCTTGGATGAGTTAGTTGTGGATAAAATCCGGCTTAGTAGGCTGCGGTCCGGTCCGGATCCGTCCGAGTTATTATGACCCAGCTTCAAAAATTTGAAAGCGCAATATCTAGCTAGCTAGGCCGCTAGATAGCTATTAGAAATATCGAATTGGTAGGTTTCCGCGTAATAGCGGGATATCTGAAGTTCTTTGTTGAAGCATTCTTAGATCGAATCCTGGTTGCTGTAACGTTGATGATGATGACTTTTAGTTCATGGCATGTCCGTACTTTAATGAGGCTTCTTCACTCGATCTACTAATAATAGGTGAAACGTTAGATTAATCGTAGATGTCACAATTTTAAAAGAGTTAATCCCCCCCCCCCATTTAACTTTTTCCGTGGCAACGCGATCATACGACCGGGCCCCATCTCCCCTTACTCCCCTTAGTGTTAGAGAAGCGTACATGCATGTAAGTAAGTATCGGTATGGCGGATATTTTGAGGCCTAGGTACCGTGTAGCAACAGCCCCATTGTTTTGTTTTTCTTTTAATACATAAGTGATTACTTTTCAGCACTGCCCTCTTCATAACTAATGTCAAAATTAATAATAGCTAGCATTAATCGAGACGTCATATGATTATAATTCACGAAAAAAAGTGTACACTCCTTTTTGGTATGTATGAGAAACCCTCCTCCTTAAATTTAATATAGAACGATAATCCTTACTGCAGGTATGGGTGCTCACAGTTCCAACTTTCCTACTAAATTTTGAGTCAGTGGATGTAACCGTTTTTGAGAAAAGTGCGTTGGACAGGCATACAGATATGAAGGCACCGGGGGTTTAATATGAGTACTTTCCATGTAGGCATAATCCCGCAGTCAACTTCGGATATGGATTGACTTGAAGACCACAATTAGACCCCGTCTTGACTGGCCCCGCGGAATTGATTTATACTGAGTGCAGACTTAGCAGTCGTATTGGTGAATGCGAGGCCTATCTTACATCTTTGACACAATTAAGATGTACGGCCCCCAGCGCAGCTCCAAGGAGCTCTTCCCGTGATATGGTCACCACCATAATCACCATGAATTCCCACAACCGCAAATAATCGGGCTGAGAATATCTCCTCCTGGGATTCTCCTGGGGCATAAGCACTCAGAGGGCCATCCTGGTGCCCGTGGTACCAGATAAACCAGATAACCTCCGGTGAGGTTTCATGACAAGAGCCATTTCAGATGTGTCTTTTGCAGATTAGGGGCCGATCGTCCTTCTCGAGAACGTAAGGATGAGACAGACAGACAAATATTGAACTGATTTTAATAGGTTTTGTTGTACACAACCTCTTACAAAGAACATGCGGAACTGGTATAACTGAAACATATTGACTTGCTCAGATATTTATATACCCAGTCTTAATTGCGATGATAATGCCAGTGGATGTCAGATTTGGAGATCTTGGTTGCTCTCCCGACGTTAATGATAAATGACCTCGGATTTACGGAGTTATACTTTTTCATTGTAGCTTGTAGTTGAGAGCTTACTTCGGTGCCATATCATATCATAACGCAGCATTCCAATACGGATTAGCCTATTATTTCCAAAATCAAAATTTATTTTGCAGATTAGTTTTTGTGAACTATGTTCACTTCAGATTTCTACTTTGAAGTCCCACTCATATACTATTGTTAATAATTTTTAAAGCTATTCAATTTTATAATTGGAGGACATACTATCATTGCTTAAAAGCCATATCTTATTTTACTACTTGGAAATATGTACCAAAATCTGATTCGAGGGTTCATTACAATCGAAGGTATTTATGTACTTTAGCTTTATTCCAGTTTATCTTTTATTTGCATTCAAAATATCATTGAGAATTTCCGAGATTGATTAGTATTGTAAAAGCAGATAATCAATATATCTTGACTAGGTACCATGGGACCAATTAGACACTTTTGAAGTGTTGATTGAACATATAATTTGGTAATCCGTTTAAATATCTCTCAATTGATTTGGTTAATATGTCCAAGTTCTCTAATTAATGCTGAAATCTATTCAATGTAGGCTGGTATCTAGTTGGATAGCATTCAATTTGGGATTGAATTGGAAATCTGCAGCTAATCAGGGAATGCTCGGATGGAGGCTTACGTTTGTAGTTACAAGGGAATGTGAACATTCAATAGATTATGTATACTAGGAGTCAAGTCTCTCTTTAACTAATATGTAGATTTAATTTTGTGAATGAAATAGCAGATACTCTATTCAGGTTTGATAATTAAATCATCTGCCCAGGTTGCGTATTATGTTTGTTGCCACCTACATTGACACCATCATCAAATTAATCACGGAATTCAGCAAAAAAGAAAAAACATGAAGTGAAAACTATCACTTAAAAAAAAGATACCTGTAGCTGTAAAATCCAATATCTTTCCAAAACAAACGCTCAACCGAAAAGGGAAATGAGGGTTTTGATCGTGATCACTACAAAATTTAAATTACTTAATCCGCGTCGGCTATCGATCATGCTTACATGATCCTAACGATGAGGGCAGATACGTAAAACGGTGCGATAAAATTCGGATTAAGTAATCTTCCGAGTCTGAAAAACAGATAAAGAGAAACCCAAAATTGAAATATTTATGAGTGAAAATTAAAGCTTATTCATGCGGAATACCACCACCTACAAAAGTGCACCAGAAATCTAATAAAATTCGGCCTACTCAGGGGAAGGTATACGTACCCGCGACCAATTTTAATATCTTTATATGGCGTACATGTTTCGTAAAATTAAAATTTAATAGACGATTCAGAGAAGATGGTATAATACAATCAAGATTAGATTCTCTGTCATTGCTTTAAGGATATGTAGAATTATGTGGGAGGGTCTGAACCATGAAATATTCAAAAGTATCTAGAAAGCATTTGGGAGTTGTATGCAAGAAAGAATCTCTGCGGGTTCCATCATATGAGATACGCTTAAAGTAAATTATGTCTATGAATTTAGATTAAGTTCCCAAATATTTCTTATAATTTTTTTTTGAAATTCATTATTCCATCATGAAAATTCCAAGTATTTGGTTCAAAGCTCTACATTTCGACTGATTATGATTGTATGCATGTTTCCGTCTACACCGTCCATGCCAAAAACACTCCCATCATTCATCGATTGAATTCACATTATCTATTCAGGTCCCAATACCGGTATAACACCAAATCACGTTTTCGGATGAACTTAAAAACCTTGATTCGTCCCATCTTTCATCTGTTTTCCATCGTCACCGATGAAATTTTGAATAATTTTAACACTATAAATAATTTAACGTAGCGTAAAAGCTCAAACAACACGATAATTACGAAGTCAGTGAAAATAATGGTCCCAAAAATCTTTTTTTTTTTCTTTGGGTTTTACTATTGCAACATAATTTACGCGTTTTATATTATTGTTGCGTATTATTATGACAAAGAGAAAGTAAGACAAGCACGGAAGGAAATTTTGATTAAGATAGCAGTTTTGATGTTTAGAAGCAGATTGCGTTACATTTTATTCGTTTATTCTCAATGAATAGGAATGTTTTGGGTAATTGTTTTCGTTTTGTATTATAGTTCGTTGGAAGAGAAAATAAAAGATAAAAACAGATCAGATAATAGAAACGCGTTGAATTGAGTTTCGATAAGCGTGACTTGGGCTTGTTGACGTTGTATAAGCCCAAAGAAATGTATTTATTATGAGAGTCATTTTGCCCAGATTACGGCCCAGAAACTTGAAAAATACGTTTACGTCTGCAGAGATTGACTAAAGATAACCATCTATTAAGACACAATTAGATTCTTTGTTACCTTGCCATCCAAGCGTATAGGAAGAAAGCGATAACAGGTTCAATTGAGCCCTCATATTGAGTTTGGCTTACTTGGCTTTGATGTTCAAACTCCAGTAGACCAAACTTGTGCATCTCTCAAATCACTACCAGTTTTTCGAGAAAGATAAATGCCCTTCAACCAAGGGATGTAATCTATCTTGAATGTGAGTCCCTTCTCCAAATATGGTCCTTGGAAGTTTTCCAGATTGGTGGTCCTCTATGGTAATATTCTGAGAGTGTACCTTAAGTACGAGGCACGTCCAGAAAATAAGTGTCTTGAGGCTCTGAAGGCCATAGGGATTGGGTTTTTAATATGTTGACAACACTATCGGGTAGCGTAACATCCCCTCCTCCTTAACTCTGAAAGCAATTTAATGTTGCCCAAGAGTCCAAATCACAATTTCAGGTAAACAAATTATGCATCCGCGTTTTGGGACCATAAAGATATAATCTTTTGTTGAATATCGGGCTCAGGGGCGCAGTAATATACTATGCAATGTCACAAAAAAACGAAAAAAATGGGAAGGGCAACGCAGAATAAAAGGAGGGGCATACTGACCTCACATGACCAACGCTACCATACAGCTCCTGGTTTAGTTTAGTTGGGACGTTTTCAACCATACCGCGCATACTCCTGACTTGCCCTCCCAGGTTACCATTCGTTCGCTTCACTGCAAATGTGTTGGGAAAAGGTTTTCAACTACCAACATTTGGGACGCAGATCCTTGGGTAAGGAGGTTACGGTGATGCAGTTGACGCACGAGAATGCTATGTAGTGCAGAGACTTTAATGAGATTGCAATGATGGGGGAATTGATGCAACAATTTTAAATTCCAGACGGGACTGTGGACTCAATACAAAAACTCGCGTAAAGCATTCTGTAGTACTCAAAAGGCAGCCAATATTTTGCCACCTGTTCGGGCAAACAAACCGCTGGAAGCTGTCAGATTTAAGATCGAATGTATTGCCCACAGGATTCGTGAGGAAATATTGTCTGCTATCCGTTTCCGATGTCTGGAGTGTGCTCATATATCCAGATTTTGCACAAGTAAAGATAATAGATCTGATCGATGCAAACGGTGTGACGAAAAACGTTTGACGATAAGAGCCAGGCAGGAAACTGAAAATCTGCGCTGCCTAAGAAGGATTCGAAAAAAAAACGAATTGGGTTGATTCAGATAAACCTTAAATGATGAGTACAGTGTAGAGGGTAAAAAAATCGATATTTTTTTATTTTATAATCTTCATTTCTATCCGGGCATTCCGAGGGCTAAATTCCAAAAATTCCCGCCGCTACAGTCTTTTGTTTGAAAGGGCACGTCGTCTGCTTTGATCTTTCTGCTTGTTAGTTGGTCCTTTGCGGATTGGCTGGGGCGTCATCGCTTCCCTTGAGTAGGGGAGCCAAGGACGGAAGGAAATGAACGCTACTTTGGAAGAAGTGGAAACAATTAATTAGAGCAAGGGCACAAAGCAAGGGCCTATCTAAAAAAGGCAACTGTGAGTGAAATCTCGAATTACGTGATGTGAGAGAGGATACCAGATACGAAGTTGCTAAATTGTTAGCAACGGGCAAGCACAGACAGGTCGCGTACAACCGCAGAGAAGCTCAGATCGTTAAAGACTTCAAGGAAAGGCTGAAGGCTGATAAAGGCAATTTATGGACAAGCAGCAATACGAAGACCTGGTAATGGGAAAACTTACAGGAAAGAAGTATTTTGAACTTGATCCCTTCCGGGCTTCCACCAAAAGGGTAGAGAAAACATTAAAAGGATGCGCCCTGGTTGTGTCCAATCCATCTCAATTCTACATGCTTAATCCTTCCACAAGGAGGGCAATGAGATGCGGGAAATTATAGCAGACTCCAATTCCCCCACGCAAAGTGGTTGGTTAACGAATGTCAAAAACTAGGATCCACCAACGGAAAACTGTGGACTGAAGAGTAATAATAATCGCTGGCGCAACAATCCAATGAGATCAGGGCCTTGAAGTATGTTAGATCACTTCATTCAAGACCGTACCAGTATACTACAGAATTACGGCATCTTATAGGAGGCAATGTGGTCAGCACTGTGCTCGCCCGAGATTATTCCCCTGATTTGCCTCAGGTACTCATTCACAGCTGAGTTGATTGGTATCTGACGTCAAATCACGATACAAATCACACTGCCACCAGTCAGACTTGAACTGCGAGCTTTCGTGCGACAGCCTTGTGCTCTAACCACTGAGCTATCCGGACACGTTAGCTATTTCTAGCTAGCTAAGAAGATACGAGAAGCTTCTAGTGTAGTTGCAGATTATTATATAAACAAAGTTGCTACAGAGGAAAAGGAGAAAACTATACTCAGGCCAGGTTATAAGCTAGGACACATTGTCATTTCAATTGATGGATCCTGGATGAAAGCAGGATTTTCTTCTTTATTTGTTATTGTAGCTGCTATAGGAGTGCTAACTACAAAAGTGATAGACATTTCAGTGAGTGGCATGTTTTGTAAAGCATGTGAAATTTAGGAAAAGAAATTTGACAATGAAGAATATAAAGACTTCATTGGTACCCATTGGCTGGAGTGCAATGCTTACTATGAAGGAATCAGTGGAGGAATGGAGGTCAAAGGCATTCTTGAAATCTTTAGTAGGTCAGTGGACTTGAGAAGATTTCGCTATCTGGATTACACTGCCGATGGTGACAAAAAAAAATCATAGAGCAATCTCTGAGGCTAAAATACATGGAGAAGTGCATCCTGTTAATAAAAAAGAATGTGTTAACCATGTTACCAAAAAAATTGGCTCGAGTTCTAGGAAGTTAGTAAAGCTTCACCCTCCTTTGAAAGGGAAAAATGGCGGAGGCGCAGATAGACGAATTGTCCAATATAATGAAAATGCAATTAGAAGCAACCGTTTTGAGGTAGAAGAAATGAGGAAGGCCACAATTGTCCTATGGTTGTAGCCTGAACTGACAATGATTTTCAGCACTTTTACTGCCGCAAAGGTGAGACTCCATGGGCGGCTGGCATCGGGCTATGGTAAAAAATGAAGAATACAAGCACCAGGATGTGCCTTGGCTAGAAGTTTTGGGGTGAAACATTCACCATATCTGAGTTCAAAGGGCAGCCAACCTATTGGACCTCAAATAATCGCGGGACGCGCAGACCTTATATATTTTGAAATTATTAAAAACCAAAACCATGATAAAGAAGAAAGTGGGATTGACATTTAAATTACCATCAGATTATTTTCCGGTAATAGTTTCGAAATGCAGAAAACACTGTAATATCGAAAGGGACTTAGGAATCTCTCAACGAAGAAGATTAACTGCCTGCAGAACTGCCAGTACGTAAGCTCTCATATTGCAGCTTAAATTCTGCTTAAAAGTGAAAAAGATCCTTAAAAGGTTGTCTAAGCATTTAGCCCACTTTTGACAGAAATTACAATTCACGGAGGATCTTCATTTCAATTTTAGGCTCACTCAAAAACTAACAAAATCTCGAATAAAACCGAGCGTCTAGTGAATAAAAATAAAGAAAGCTCCGAAGGTAGAAATGTCGATCTCCGTGCAATAAGTCCGAAATTATCCGCCGCGACAGGACCACTTAGGGAAGATCTATAATACGAAATGGATGATGGTCAACTAGCAAAACTGGATCCAACGAAACCATCTAAATAGTCACTATGCAGAGCCACTAAGTAGACTGAAACGGGCCAATATAATGCAATTGCCTATTCGATTTTGAAATGAATGTTAGACAAGAACGAACGAAGGCAAAGTTCTTGCGTTCGTTCAACACCTGCAAAGTGGCTTCTAGTTTAAGCCTTCGGATACGGTTTATATTTTATGAAAATTTGTGTAACATGTATCAGGCAAGACCGTCAATTTCAAAGCCAAACACGTCGCTAAGGTCATCAGAGGAACAGGGAAGCGCCTGGGCTTGACAAAATTTACTGCGAAGGTGACTGAAGAACTACCTCGAGTTGTTGTAGCACATTTAACATCCCAGTTTAATGGGATCCTCCGAGTTAGTTACTGTTTTCAATCAAGGAAAATATCGATAATTACATGTCAATAATTACATCTCGAGCCTTATGAAGACTCCACCCAAGTGACTTATTATCGACCAATGCATGAGCTATTATCAACGTACCTTTCTGGTTAACAACTCAGTGTCAAGTGCAATTAACATTATTACCAATTTTGTACCTTATATGTCGGACTTACTCTACAACAAATGTTTGCGGTTGATATGATAGTTTTGACCTCACATGTACACCCCAGAACTGTCTTTCGGGATCGGTAAGAATACCTGGAACAAGTGGGGGCGTGGCTTAAAGACACGAGAGTGCAGGATCGTCACATCAGTTTTACGCTGGCACATCTCTGACTGGTAATATTTTCCAAAAGTAGATAGACAATGGTCAATGTCAAATATCACACTTGATGCCATGGAAGTGATAAACTAATATAGTACAACCGTCATTCGGACCTAGTACATAAGGTCAGAAGGTAGATACTCAACTATTTCGACTAATGCATTGACCAACAGCAAGTATCCAAGTTTTTTTCTCTTATTGACACACCTGCGGAAGTTTCTTCATTCTTAAATCCAAGTTATTCCCTTTGGCGATAACCCATACAGCGTGTTGTGCGAGTGATTCCCAAAGTTCACCTAGATTGCTTCGATAATTCAAACTAATCTTGCACGGTCAATTTCATCTGTCACTGTCGCACCACAGAGAAGTAGATGTTCTGGTCTCGCAGCCTGATAGATGCCATGATTTCGACCACAATTCACAAGTGATTGATTGATTGTTTTGAGATAAAATTCTGCTGTCACTGGAAATGCAAAATTCGTTAGAACCTTTGGGATCTATATCCCTGAAAATTTCATACGCGCTCTTAAATTTGATCCTGAATCTGAACAGTGACTTCAGCCAAATGATGAAGAAAATTCCTTCGGTGAGTTTTGAACGTTTTGTCTGCAGTGTAAAGTGACATGTTGTCGAAAATGCGGTACGAATCTTTAGTAAAACAATTGGTATTGACTGTTAATTTCCTCAGTCCATTTTATCTACTGCCTATGTGGCGTGTTAAAGACTTGATATTCGAAAGAGAGCACTATTGATAATGGACCAGAACAGTTGTATTTCCGAAAAACAAGGGAAACTGAGTATTTGGATTGGTTTTAGGATTAGGGGATGTGATATTTGTTTTTCCAGAATAAAGCTATGTGTGGTATTTAATAGGAGATCTTATAAGGACTTAACGATACAAGTCTCAAGGTCTTGGGTTTCATAATACGGGGAGGGGAGTAGGGGTGAAAAAATCGTAAAGCTGGCCCTATATTTTGCCTACGTGTCGCATTTTTCTATATTTTTATAGCAAATTTACTAGATGCCCGCCTTAATTTCATGTTACAATCATAACGTTGAGATTTGATAAACATTGGTAATCACGATACTGAAAATTTCGGTGAAAATCTTAGCATTAATAACAGTTTTGGTCAGGACCGTAGAGGCAGAATCGAAGTTCGGGGTAAAATTCATTCTCGTGCATTCAAATATTTTTACATTTTCAATACACACAATTTTTCATACCTGAAGCGCCGAACTTTCAATTTCCGCTTTGCTTTTTTTTCTTGATACAGAGATTTGTAGCATATAATTCTTGAGCTTAATTCTAGCTCTATAAGGAAATACTACAAATAACACTTTCCTCAATTTTTCACAGAATACCTAAATTGTTTGCAGACATATTACCGAATATTATTCATTTCAATGAAATAAGCCCAAAAAAGCTAAGTAAATCTTCCTCTTCTTACGAATACAAACTCAGAGTCCAGACCTTAAATATTCAGAGAGTTCCAATAGGATCTATGATAAATCCCACAGCGCTCCAACAGGTCTGATTTATAGTTCATTACCTCCATAGCTTTTACTTGCCATTTTCAAGGTGAATCTAGCCAAACTGGTACTTTCATGCGCCTAAAATAGCACCAAAAACCCCCAAAGAACTAATTGCAACATTTTATTTATTGATTGCTATTTTTCCACTTCATACCTAAATTGCTATTTTTCCAATTTAGTGTTTCCTACCCAATCATCAACATTTCTTCAAGATTTTTGATAGATTGCGTTACGAAAAAAAACCCCCAAAGAACATCGTCACCGACCAAAAGAAATAAAAGATATAATTAGAAATTAGATTCCAATTCATTGAACTAGAACAACAAGTGTTCAAAGTTGAAGCAACAATTACTTGCCGAAGCAAAAGAGTGAGCGCCGACATTGTACCTGTTGTGCTGTTGCCAACACTTAACGGGGATGTCGGAATTATGTATTAGAATTGGTCATAATCGAAATCCAATGGAATAGAAAATACGATAAGTGCTCCAAATGGGTGAACAATGATAATTATTCACTACAATGCTAATGCAGGAGGAATGAAATATGGCTGGGTCGTTGCTTAAAGTAGAGCTTTACGTAAAGTAAGTCTGAAATAATGACAGACACTGGTACTTGGAGGGCTCATTAAGAATCGTTTGAATAATGATGAATACTCTTTAGATTGGAACTACCGTAAAGCAGCGATTATCGTGATGCTTTTGTATATTATAGTTTACGAACATAAGCTACAACTCTCTTCTATTCGTGGTTGGATCGTAAAGAACTATCGCATAGAAACATTGAAAATTAACCAGGTAGTACCAGGTAGTAGGAAGCAGGTGAGGACTTCTAGATTATCTTCATCTGTTAATATCCCAAATAGCAACAGATATAGTGAAAATTATGAGAAAGAGCGAAGAAAAACTAACCACTGAAGATAGGGTTCCTTATCAATTAGCCTTAGACTTTGATCATGGTTTACAGTACTAGGTTCATTTCTGTGAAACTTTCGGGATATACGAGGGTCGTTTAAAAGATACTTGCAAAAGCAAAAACTACTTAATTGTTTGCGGTAAACGTTTTTTTCTTTTTTATTTTTCGATATAGTCTCCTATTCGGCTAATACACTTCGTCCAACGCTGCTCTAGATTTTTGATCCCTTCCGAGTAATAGGATTTATCCAAGTCTGAAAGATAGTCATTTGATTCTGCAATCATCTCCTTATTTGAATCAAATCTTTTTCCCGCCAGCCATTTGTTCAAATTGGGGAACAAATAGTAGTCCGAGAGAGCCAAGTTTGGAGATTAAGGGAGAGGGGGTAAAATGATTCGGAACCCTATTCCCATTAATTTTGCGACCACAACTGCTGAGGTGGTGAGGTAGAGCGTTGTCGTGATGGAAAAGGACTTTTTTGTGGACCAATCGTGGGCGTGTTTCTTGTAGCTCAATTTTCAAATGGTCCAATAACGATGAATAATATGCACCTGTAATAGTTTTACTCGTTCCCAGATAGACGATAAAGATTATTCCTTGCGAATCCCAAAAGACAGCCGTCATAATCTTTTCGGCCAAGGAAACTGTCTTCGCCTTTTTAGGTACAGATTTCCCCTTGAAAACTCATTGTTTAGATTATTCCTTGGTCTTAGGAGTGTAGTGGTGGATCTCGGCTTCATCAACAGTGATGAAACGACGCCTAAAGCCCTGCGGATTCTTCTGAAACATCTGCAAACCGTCTTCGCAGCATTTTATACGATTTCATTTTTGGTCAGCCGAGAGAAATCGCGGCACCCATCTGACAGATCTGACAGCTAGTTTCTTCATGTTCAAATGTGTATGCAAAATACTATGCACCCGATCATTCGAGATGCCCACAGCACTAGCAATTCCAGGCACCTTCACGCTTCTGTCATTTATCACCATATCATTGATTTTGTCAATCACTTCTTCCCTCAACAGGGCGTCCAGAACGTTCAGCGTCATTTGTGTCCATATGGCCACTCGGAAACTTTTGAAACTACTTATAAACTGTTCTAATCGAAGGCATAGAATCACCACAATGTTCATTTACTTTCCCGTTAGTCTCCTCCTCCTCCTCCTTTCATTAGCTAATGTTTTATGACTCCACGAAATTCTTTTTCGTCCATTTTTTGAAAATCACTCGACTTCCTCGACTCAAACGAATGCCAAACACAAAGAAATGAACCGATCTGACAGAAACTACGTATGTGTTTTTCCAAGTTATGGGACTTACTAAACATAACCTCGATGCGCGCCAGTAGTGCAATCTTTCTGACTTTGGACGGGCTTTTCCAACGATCCTCGTATACAGTGAGCGAAACCACACCCGTGTCTGGAAGGGACACATTAAAGTGTTCTAAATGATTTGTTTGTAGTCGTGTTTTTTGTTTGACTAAAAGGGATGATCGTCCAACAAAAAGGTTAACCTTTTCAATATAAAGAAGTTTCTAGCTGTTTTTTGAGAACGGCCTAACCTACAGGTGGGAAGGATAAATTTGATTTGATGATATTCAGGAATTTTACTCTTAGTAAACAACTAGATCTATTATCCTAGAAATAATGCAACCGCCTATCCTCACAGAACTCTATCGGTACATTTGGAGTTTCATCTGACACCGCGGAAACCATTTAGAAAGAGGCTTTTTAGAAAGCCCGGTTTTCGGCAGGTTATTTACGATGGAACCCGAAATGCGAATTTTGTGCTGTCTATGGTTGAGGTCACTTTGAACTCGGCGTGCAACAACGCTATGCTTATTAAACGTACTTTTCGGATAGATTGAAAGACATTGACAGATGCTTTTGCTTTCCCAATTTCAGTCCTTTGATATAGGCTGCCCTTAGGTCTTTTGTTGATCCGGTACGAATTCATGAAAGCTCAACCATTTTCTGTGGTCCTAAAAGCAATTATCTTAAAACCACTACAATGTCAGGGGTACTTTCCCTTTTTATAAATAAGTATTTATTTCGTGTTGATTCGTCCTCGATTCGATTGTCAAAAAAATGTATGTACAATTAAAATAAAATTTAGCTTCAATCAGTTTGGTACGCCCCTTTACTCTTCAGCTATTTGCTTCCGCGGTAGTTATTTTTAATTTTCTCGTTGATTCGGTATAGATGTTTATAGTGTGATAGATAAATATAGCGACAATATTTTGTCAGAATATAATCAGTAGATTATAGTCTACCCATTTGACTCTTTTGTTTAGAATGGTCGTCTAACTGCTTGATATAATTGATTATTTCGATACTCATGTTTCCAGCACGTTCGAATATTAAGTACAAAGGAGTACTTTGATCTAATCCTGCTTGCAATAGCTTCGGAAAACCCGGACAGCATACAGACATATTTTTCAATTCAAATTGCAAGTTTTTGAACCTCAGGTTCACCTGAGTTTTTGGTCAGCCAAATAAGCCATCTGTCTAAGTGCATTCCTAAGTATTTTACTTTCTTAAACTGTGGATACGTCGTGAAGCTAAAACGGAGACATGTCATCTCTTCAATGTGAATGGGACGTGACTATACTTTGTTGCCTTGAATTCGATCCTCCAGCGGATCAACCAGACCTCAATCTATTATGTGTGACTCTTAAGGGTTCGAAATGCAACACTGGTACTGGAATGTGTAAGGAGTATCGCCGTATCGTCAGCAAAGCTAAAAGTAAATTGGTGCTCATTTGTAGGTAAGCCTGCATTATGTGTCAAGTAAAGCAGAGGGCCGAGGGCCGAGGACACCACCTTAGGGTGCCTCTGCTGTGCGGTTCGGTTTTAATAAGATAAAACTTATCTTTATAATGAATTGTCTGCCTTCGAGATGCAATTGAGAATTTTATGAATGGATTTTCCTTGTTTCTGTAGTCGAGGCCTTCATGCCAGACCTTGTCAAATGCTTGTACAACGTCAAAGAATACCATAGAATAGTATTTTCTACCTTCTAAAGCAGAAGCTTCTCTCGGAGGCTGATAAACTTGCTCGACAGACCTTCCCTTCCTCCCTCATCAGTATTTGTGATGATTTACAGCATTTCGAAAAGTAAAGCGTAAGACACTATAAAATATGTGTGTCAATTGGTTGATGGCAGATCTTGGGTCATTTCCTCCGTAATAAGGTCGAAACTAGGAGGCTTTTTATGATTAACGTGGTATCGCAAAAATCCTAATACTTCGAAGACTTTAAAGTTAATCGATTGGGGTGCATTTGAGGAGGGGGGGGGGGGGGTTGCTGAAAAACGCCTGTCACGTATTGAAGAAAAGGGAACACTTCTTGGCATCACTCCTCGCTCAGGTGTAGTTTGATAAATGTGGCTTGAAACGGCATCTGATTTTCCGGGAAGTAGTTTAGATCCTTACACTACTCCTTTCTCAATGCTTCTTGCAGCTCCTTTTTGATTAAAACTGTTGCCATCCACGCCTCAGCTACCGTTTTTTCTTAAAAGCTGATCCATTATTTTTAAATACTTTACAGGATCTGAAACTGGATATCGAGATTTCAAGGTAGCTGATGTTAAAAATTCCGTGAAGATATGTAGAGTTTGGTGAAGTTCGAGGTTTGACTTTAAGGACACATTTGCTTTTAAATGCAAAAGAGATGTACTTCGAATATTTAAACCAATTAGTCTGTTTTGCTGGTAGGAATTGGCTGGAGATTTGAGAATGTTTTACATACCGGCGAATGATCGGAGCTTAGATCAAAGCGGGCTTTCAGATGCCTCGTTATGCCAAATTCGATAAGGTCAGGTATTTTTCGTCATTAGTGGACCAGTAGGTTGGATGGCCTCTTGATAATATGTCGAATTCATAGTTCGTCAACGTGGCAGCCCGGAGGATTTGTCCTTAGACGAATCTAGTCTTGAGCCCCTAGCACATGACATCTCCAGCAGAGAGTTATAATAGCCACAAATCTGTCTGAGGCTTTGGAAGAAGTGTTTAGGCTTATTAAGTCCCTTTTGGTTTGTGCAGGACTTGACAGTTAAGAAAATGAATTTGCCTCTTTCGTTTTATCGGTTGTTCAAGTATTATCCTCTGATGTAAAAGATAATCGAAGCATTGTTGGGATGGAGTTTTGAAATATTTTTCCTTAGTTTTGTTTTTTCTGAGTTCAGACTAAAATGAAACAGCTGTTTATACACGTCTGCTAGGCAGTTTGCGATTATAAGTGACGTCTTCCAATGATTCATTATTTTACGCCATTCACAAAAATTGCGTGGCTTAAAATTTAAGCATTTGAACTTGCATTAGGATAGGAGCCAAGCTGAAATAATATCAACCACTAGATAATGTTGGGACGCAATAGCTATACTCCAAAAAATGGAAAAAAGGTAAAGATTGAATTTTTGACCGCATCCTTGGAGGGTTTGAGAAGTTTATGGAGTTGGAAGGGGCCATTCCCCTCAACTCCCCTCTCAAAGTGTTTTTTTTTTTTTAAATCATCATGACAAAATTTGAGCTTTCACCCCTACTTAGTTTAATAAAGAGAATGGGGGGGACCCTTTAACACTTTTAAAGAATTGTAGTGACCATTCCCTTTAAATTGTTTTATCGCCCCAAAGCGGGGCTCTTTTCATGTTGCAATAGAAAAATTAATTTTAAACCCCATCCTCGCGAGAAAAAAGAGGGCAAGAAAGAGATGCGGGAGGTCATCTTTTTCGAGTAACGTTTACAAATCATGGCGTGATCTTTCTTAAGAAGTCATAATGCTGCAAATGGGGGGAATTTTGATATCACGGTGGTAAACTTTGATCGGCATACCTTACCTCTGCAAAGAGGATATTATATAGGAGAAAAAAGAAGGCTCCCCCTTTCTAATAGCGTTTAAGCATAATGACGGTCATCGCTCGTTGACAGGTTACGGGGCCCAGAAAGGAGACTATTTTCATATCATTAATTAACTTCTTGGCAGTGCAATAATGAAACTTGTTAGTGATACGAAAAAAAGCGCTCTTCGGGGAGCCGGAACTTTTTAAAGAGTAGTGGACGGACTGGGTTTTTTATAATGGTAGAAAGGTGGGCTTTTTCCTTCCGCTTAGGACCCCTCTGAGGGTGGGATTGACAAAACCAACGTTACGATGATGATATCAAAGCACTCTCCATTTTGATCCCCGTAGTTTCTTTAAAGGCGGGTGATTGCGCAATTTTTCAACAGGGTCTAAGAGGGGTTCCCCTCAACTTTACCTGAAAGGATAGGGTCGCTTTGAGGCGCCATGGCTTTTTAAGAGGAGTGACTGCCGAAATTTTGTCACGGGATTAGCGGGTTGAAAATCGTAAATTTGCCAAAATAAGTTGAAAACCCCATTTTTTAAGGGAGATGAACGTCAAGGATTTTCATCGGTTTTAAAGATTGCAAACCTGCGCCGTCCCCCTACTTAAACCCTCCACTCCATTCTGGGATGAGGTTGGAAATTTTACCTTTTCCCAAAAATAAAGCTTGACCAGATATTCATGTTGAAAATCTGTTACTTCTTGGGTAATTCAACTCAAAGTGACTTAAAACCATATTGTTTTAGTACTTTCAGAACGTCGTCGGTTCTTATTTTATGGTTGCTTCCCACCATTTGCTTAGCTACCATAGATTCCATGGGTTTTCGGGTGTACTTGATAGCCAAATCTCCCTCCTTCATATACTCCCTAAATCTAGTGGTTATCAGCTTTTTCGTCTATCCGATATACACTTTTGAACAAACAAAGCAAGCGATTTCATAAACTCCGCTCCTCTCATCTACCGTTTTTCGGTCCTTTTCTCTGGCAAATTGGGATTTTAGCTGGTAGATTTAACTTGATCCTACTACTTCTTTGCCGAACCTTTTCAATTTGCTTTTTATATGTCGTGACATGTTTGAAAAGGTGAAGCTTGATTTTTTTGGTATGGTGGTTGATTGTTGGCCGTATAGTGTAGTGAGGTTCGTTCTATCCTTCGTGCGTGTCTCCGGATCATCGTATCTATAGTACCCGTTCTTCCCTGGAGTGTCCATGATATATTGTTTTTCGATCTCGAAGTCTTCCTCTGTGAGTAGAATTGCCAGAAGGTGGTGGATCATCGTTCCATAGGCTCACAGTATATGCTTTGGTTATGTGTTTTAATGGTAACTATCGAACGAAGTGGCTGGGATTGTTCGCTGGGTGCTCTTGGGTTCCTTGTAAATAGAAAAAGAAAGTTGTCCTTTGCAACATATGATTAAAATATCTAAGAAAAGCAATTGGTTATTAACTTCAATCTCATAAGTGAAGGTTATTTTTGAGTGTAGCGTGTTGATGTTAGTGAACATATTGTTGATACTGATTTCTGGGATTACTCCACATACCTTAATCATATATTTAGCAGTGATCATCATTGCTCCATTTTCTCCTCCAGTGATGTCATAAAGATTTTACTTAGGAGTGGGGAGAGAGGGTTGCCCATCGCTACAACTAAGATTATTTTGAAATATTTTCTCCTGAATTTGAAATAATTTTCATTCATTCAGATGGAAGCCAACCTCGCATATTGTTTCCCTTTCTCCTCCATTTTGATGTCGGCTCAAACCGTAGTAGCCACTGTTCAAATTTCAATATTGCGTCTTCCGCAGGGGTGCTGGGAAATAACGGTTTGATATGAAATTACATTAGGCGATTATTCCCGGCTAAAGCCCTCGCTACACTCAATCTTTCAATCAATTCCTTCGAATTTTTGACAGATTATTTTCCGTTGTTAACCCCCTTTTTTGGCATTCCTTGACAAGCTAGGGGAGTTTGAATCTGCAATAACCTCCCTCATCTCATTGCCTACTTTATGTATTTTTGGTTGTCATTGAATTCTGGGTAAAGAGGGGTTTGGCATCCGGGGCTGGGCTGGGTTTTCATACACCAGAGAGCATTCTTTTAGGGCCTTCTGTACTCGTTTTATGAATGCTGGTAAAGGGTCATTCCTTAGTTCGAAGCAGTTTTCTCTTGTTAACTTTTCCATTACTAGATTGGCGTTGTGTTGTTTATCCGTAATTACAATACCAGCACCTTTGTCTGCTTTTAAATAGTATATCGGCTTCTTCTGCAATTCTCTTACTACTCTTACTAGTTTCCCGGCGCTTAGCAGACTTTGGAATCTCTGTTTGGTATACAATGCTAATTTTCCGTGTAGCTTTTTTACACTATACCTAATTGGGGTTTCCTCCATTGATCTAGTAAGATTAGAGGGTAAGCTTAAACCTGACTTAATACCAACTACGTCGGACCTGACCATGACACCATACTTCTGGCATAGTTTGAGAAACTTGATGTCTTCACTAAGTGCAGCCATGCTTTTCAGACTTGTTAGGACTAATGAAGGGAATAATTGGTTCCCGAAATATTGATATATGCAAGTTTAATAAATATTACTAGTGACTGGAACAGGCAAAGTTAGTTATTTCAAATAAGTCAGGAGCTGCTTGTGAATAATTAACCTGATTTTCAGAGTTTCAGCTTTAGACCAAATGAACTCTGGAGATACCTTCTTTCGAATGATCTCTTTCATGAAGTTCCGTCGTTAAAATCCCACAGGCGATCTAATTCAGAGGGATGCGCCATGATCCAGAGATATGGTCTATACTATATTATACCTCTGTGCATTCAAATACTCCCTTTCCTTTCTGCTCGCTAAGTGTTTTGAAGTTATAGAGTGCACCCAGTCTAATTTATTTTACTTTGATGGAGATTCTGACTGTTATCTAGTTAAGTGCAGACCCTTTTGCAATAACCTGCTAAAGGTTTTGCTTCAGATTACACCAGAGAAATACCTTCTCCACCCTTGAGACCAGTATGACAGAGGGAATGAAAAATTATTTTGCAACTAAGGTTTCGAGTATTGTGAAACTCGAGGGCCTATTCTATGCGCAGAAGAGGTTTTTTTTCAGATTATGCCAATGAAATGTCTAATCCACCTCTGCGAGCCAAAATGTCAGAGGGTGTATTCATTCCCTTTTTGACTTTTTGTGACTAGGGCAGAAAATGCCTTTCTTTTGCCTTGGGAGCAGCTCACATTAATTATGGGTATGTTCGTGAGAAACGATGTTGGGGCGAATACAAGAGTGCAAAAACCTCCTTGTTCAGGTCTAGGCTTGGCCAACGCAAAAATTCGTGTTTAAGGACCATTGAATTGATGCCTGTCCGGATTAATTGGAGAAAAGCTGGTATCATCAACTTGGTGCGGATTCAGGATCCTCTGTATCCGTAAACAAAGATTTGTTAGGAATTTTGTGCTCAAAGGACCACGACGTTCACACATAGTGCCAGTAGGTAATCTTCAAGTGGAATGCCAGCCACTAATTCCTGGAAAGTCTCCATGGTAAAGCCGAAGAGTAAGCAACAAATAATAAATTTTTTTTTTAGTTTCACATGACGTTCTGAAATAAGAACTTCAGAATGAAGCAAAAAAGGATTTTTTTATTATAGTCAAGGCATGCGCTTACTCCATAGATAGTTTCCACATCGTTTTAATTCAACCTCAGCTAGCTCGCTTGTAGGCCTGACTCATTTCAATGGAAACTTTGCTACATTGCAGACAAAACATGTGTATGGCTATCATAACTCTATCAACACAGATTTATCAAAGAATCAAGAAAATGTGCAAATTCAGCATTCCGTCTATTTATTCCAACCCAAATTAGGGTCAGCCTTCAAAATATTGAAAACCTCATGACTCTTTTCGAATTTTCGGCTTTTTTTACAGCCAAGTGTGGAAATAAAAAAAAAGTAATCCGTCCAAAATTCGGTAGTTGCCTAAATAAGATTATATGCAAGTTTGACTATTTTTCAACCCAGTTTATGTATTTTGTGCTTTTGTGGTTCACCAGGTTCCATTACTGACTGACCCAAGGTTTGCAAGATCTGTACGTCAATAGGCACACTGAAATGGATTAACTGGGCATTTTCAAATCGGCGGTATTTGTATTGAAATAGCGGAGAACTAGCGGCTCAATTTTTTTTATACATCCGGATAGATTGAAGATAATAGATACATTAATTTGAATATAACTATGCGTTCTGGGATAATGGTTGTAATAAAGCTAATCATATTTCTACGATGAGGTAATATTGTTCAATAATATTAATGGTAGCGTTGCGTAATTATTACCGCTCAAGTTCAAGCTATACTCAATAACGCTAATCCCAAAGAAATAGATTGGCGCGCTCGTACGCAAAGATTGATATATCCCATTAAACTGTTTGAACTTGACTTAAATTTGGTTATTTATGATAATAACTGTAATGATGTTAGCATGCAATCTATGTTTTAAGCAACTATTTTATTGCTAGATAATTTTTCTGAAGAAAATTATTAGGTATAGTCTGCCTCGGTGTTGTGGTCTCTATTCAAGGGGATTATGAGATGCTCGGCTGAGATGCGCAAACGCATTTGCCAGTTTTCATCAAGCGGGTAATTGCTCCAGAGCCACATGGCTGCAGGCATAATTTGCTCAACTGTGGGTAGCTTGAATAGTAATTAAGTGGCTTACCGAAGTAAATAGATTATAATCGTTTCGGACTTGTGATACTTGTTTATTAGATGGAAATCCTGCATATGACCACGGATTAATGCTTGTTATCGGTTGGATCTCTTTGAATATTTTTAGACTAATCCAATGCATGGACATAAAGTGCAATTGAAATTAGTGAAAGCGAATTCATGAGTACCTGTTGAGACTGGTACTTCAGAGGTGAATTGCAGTTGCTTTAGATATTTCTTGGTTTTTGCGTAAGATTGGTTTAGGATCTTGGGAAACTTTACTAGCTGAACTAGCAAAAAATTTACTAAAAAGTCTCTGGTTTTTATATACCATCGTCGCGAAAATATTCCCTAATAGTTTCAATAAATTCGTTGAATTGATATATCTAAGTTTATTAAATTTTGACAACCGCTGCGAACGCCACGGAGTTGCCATGGGATTCTAGGGCGGCCCACTTGTCGGTCACTCTGGAGAACCTGAACGCAATCGTGAATTCCCCTCTGTCGCTGCATTGAATTGCCGTGGAAACAGCAGAATAAGGAATTTTGTGACCTACCAACTGTCATTTACGCCCTCTAATCAGTACCTCTACCAGTAGTTGGGTCATACGCCGCCTCACCTCGCCGTTCGAAATTCTCTTACGGCAGAGAATCCCGGTGAAACGGCGAAGACAGCGACGAAGGCATCAAGCCTTGAATGGGTAACAGTGGTGGTTACCTTCTATCTGCCTCTCCCATATAGCACAAAGAAGATTATTGCGAAGCAACTTTAACTTGATGTTGGTGTTGAGGTAATGGTGCTAATGCGTCGGGTGACATGATGTTCGGTGCTACTGTGGGCAGAAACTACGCTAACCAAATAAACAAAGTGGTCGATATCCTCGATGTTCCCTTTGACCTGTATTAGTCGAACTAATAAATTCATTCCTTTAGCCTGATTTATGACTATCGTCGTTTGCTAAACTTGCCTCTCGTAGATCCTGTTTTAACATCAACTACGATCGAAACTTCACCAACTTTTTCCTTTAAAAATTACAGAGAATTTCTTCCAAAAGGATATTTACTGCATTTATCTGATAATTCATTATTACACAATATAAGCAAGTTACCTGTTCAACTCATTGGTTAAAACTTTATTCATTCAAATTTGTGTGGAACCTTCGATAACGAACATAATGTACGAAGTTAGTTACGAATGTTCGATGAAAATTTGATGAACAAATTGAATACTCTGCCAGGAAGATGCTGGCATATTTGGAAAAGTTTTATTTGTCTAGTTAGGAAGCAATCGAAAGTTTCATATTTGATAAATGCATGCATACAATGTGCAGATGGTTCCCAAGTTTTCCTTGGCTTAATAATAAATTAAGGACGTGAAATATCTATAGTATTTGAGGGCATCAAGGATTTTTATTTGAATATGAAAAATGCGTATATCAAAAAATTTTTTTGGCTTGGTCGGTTTTGATGGCAAGCTAGAGGCCATCTTGTCAGACGCTGCCTCAGAGCCTCTACCCGTGGAACAGTGTGATGGAAAAGGGCTATAGGCAAGGGTGTGAATTATACTGATCGCCTGGTTTGCACCTAGACTGGTTTCAGTTAATACAGTAAAATTTTTGGTTTAGGAATGATTTGTCCTGTCAAATTAGCTGGGCTCGCCATTAAGTAGATGGCGGCCTCAGGACAACTGATTTCTAAATAAAAAATTTCGTATATATTAATTGGAGCCTGGTGCTTCATGTACAGTAGTTATGAAAATTATTGTAAAGATTTTGAAGGAGCAGGAGCATCTGAACTCCGAAGATTAGTTGGTATTGACCAGGGGATTTGGGGAAAGGGAAGCATAACCAACTGGTGCGAGTGCCAATTTAGGAATGGTGTCGTAGCTCTCTGGATACTTATGCTCTAAAATTTCATTGAATTGAGTTTGGCTTATATTCCTCGCATGTCCTTTCCAGTACAGGATTGATTTTGTGTGACCATATTTTCTTACATACTGTCTTAGGGTGTCAAGTTTAATACTAAAATCTTCTTTCTTTCTTCAGCTTTTGTCCCGTTCACAAGCGGGGTCGGATCGTCGTGATCGGTTTCGCCATTTGGCTTTATCGAATGTCTGATTTGCGTGCAATCTCGAGGCTTTTAAATCTCCATCCAGCGTATCAAGTCGCCGTTGTTTCGTCCGGCCTTTTGATCGTTTACAATCGACTTCGATGTTCAGACCAATCTTGGCAAGTGAATTCTCGTTGGCACGAATTGCGTTACCATACCATCGAAGATGCCTTTCTCGCAACTTTTCCACGATCGGTGCAACCCCATTACGATCTCGGATATCCTCATTTCGGATGTGATCTAAACGTGTGACGCCACTAGTCCAACGCAGCATCTTCGTCTCCATTACCGCAAGACGCCGTTCATTGTCTTTTATAGTCGGCCAGCACTTAGAACCATAGAGAGCGACTGGACGGACGACATTGCGGTTAATTTTAGATTTGAGACGTTCGTTGATACGTCGATCACAAAGAACACCAGTTGTGAAACGCCACTTCATCCAGGTAGCGTTAATGCGTGAAGCAATTTCATAACACAGTTCTCTCTTTAAATCGCTCAGTTCTGGGCAGATCACTGCCGCTGACAGTGATTGTGCCTGTTTCATGGGGATCGGTCGTCAACAATTGAGTTTTGTTTAGATTCAATCTGAGACCGTGTTGCATGAGGCGATCATTCCATTTTTGAACAAGTTGCTCGAGATCATTTTTGCTATCAGATGCTAGGAAAACATCATCTGCATAAAGCAGTGTGTAGGGCGCTGGACGTTGGATATCCCGTGTGACGGTGTCCATAACAAGAGCAAAGAGGAGTGGTGAGAGGGCGCTTCCTTGATGAACACCAACAGAGACACGAAGCGGTTTTGATACACCCGCCATACTTCGAACTTTACTTTTCGGATCGTGGTAGAGCAATTGAGCCCAGCGCACGAGTTCTTCTGGCACTAAGTGTTGTCGTAAAGCATACCAGATGAGTTCGTGTGGTACACGGTCAAACGCTTTCTCTAGATCCAGAAAGGCAATGTAAACAGGGCGATGCTTCTCAGGGTGTTTTTCCATGAGTAACCGCGCAGCGTGTATTGCGTCAGCTTTTGACAAATCCGGCTTGATTCACTGTTATTTCAACGATTTCGCGAATACGGTTGCCAAGAATGCATTCAAAAATCTTCATGGTATGTGAAAGTAACCGCATCGGATGGTAATTTGAACATTCCACTGGACTACCTTTCTTTTTCCATATTGAAACCGTAGTACTTTCTTGCCAGTCAGATGGTGTTCTTCCTTCCTGAATAACTTGATTAAAGAATTCACTGAGGTACAGTGTTGGGTCCCAGCTCTTCGCTTTCCAGAGCTCGGATGCGATGTCGCCAAGTCCTGTGGCTTTCAACGATTTCATTCGTTATTGCCTTCTCGACTTCAGTTGCCCTCACAGTGGAGCCCATGGTGTTTTACGTAGGCACCTGTCGTGAGACTTAATCCTACGGTCCTCTTCAGACACGATTGATTTTGTGACCACAATCAGAGCCCCCCAACGGTACCAGTCTATACCAAGTGCATGGCTTGGCATTCATACTGGTGGATGCAAGAACTACCTAAATCTCTACCGAACTATGGAGTACGGCATCCGTGTTGATACGCAACACCACGTCGAGGCCCGAAGGTCTCTTCTCGCTTGAGCATAACCACAACCACCATGAAACTCCCACAAGGGGGCCAACTGCAAATAATCGAGCTGTCCCCACATACAATAGGAGTTCACCCGAAGTATGTGAGTCCAGGGGCTTTCCCGATTCCCATGGTACCAGTATACCCCTGGTAAGGTTTCGTGACCAATTCGCCACTTCAGATGAGTCCCCGTGCAGACTCGGGTCTGATCGCCCTGATTAGGCTTTTGGAGCATTCGCCTACTGAATCGCGGCCGGCAAACCAAAGTGATTACAGCGTCTCCCGGTACCACCACTATGGAGGTTCTCCTCGGCCACTTAGTTTTGGTTTGGCCGATAGGGTTGCCGCCCCATATTCCTCGCCGCCACCTCTGAGAACCAGTTGCCCTGACATGTGGAACTGGTCCAAATATCGGCAATGGTTGTTGAAATGGAGGATAAACAAATTCTTCAGTAGAAATCTGCTCGATGTATCCTCGCCATCTATCCGTTGCGGTAAGTAAAATACCGTCCTTGTCATTAACGCAACAGAAGTGTTCGATATTCTGTGTACGTTCGTTACGGCTTTTATCAAGTCGATACAAATCTCTCTAGCCATCCCGAGCGTCCAGTTTATCGTAAAGATTTTTGAAATGGTTCGCTCTGGTGACAGCGACCGCTTTCTTTGCTTTCCGGTTTGCATTCTTATAAATTTGCCAATTAGCAGACGTTTTATCGTCGAGAAATTTGTGGTTTTTCACGGACCTTCATTTTAACATCATCATTCCAAAGCCAAGTATCTCGGTTGATGTACCGCTTACCCGGCTTGGTGACCCCGAGGGTTGCAGAGGCCGCTTTGTGGATCGTGTCTTTCATTTGGTTGCACGATTCTTCCACATTTGTAAAGGTCGGTAATCGTGTGAGTGAGATCGTTTCTTCTTTCTTCTCACCAAATCTCCACCATTTAATGCGCGGTGGGTCAGTGCGTTCCTCACGCTGTTTTATCGGTGGCCTAATTCGCAGGACGACAATAAATGGCAACGGCTTTGCAATCAGTGACAGTGGTAAAATGTCGGCGTCTTATGAGAATATAGTCGATTTGCGTTTTACTATTCCCACTATAAAATGTAGGAAGAGAGAATCGTTTGATGAACCATGTATTCGTAAGTACAAAGTGATGGATGTCCGCAAAATCGATTATACGCTCGCCACTCTCATTGCGCGCTCCGAACCCCTTTCCTCATGGCATCTGTTACCGTCTGCCTTTTCACCCACATGACCATTGAGATCGTCGGCAATGATAATATAGTCATCAGCAGGCACGTGACAAGTCTTTTCATCGAGAAGTTGCCAGAAGGCATCTTTCTCGGCATCAGGTCTGTCGTGCGCACGCGGTGAAGAAGTGAATGGTGAGCTTCACCAGCCGATCATTAAATAGTTCGACTTCTTTAATGGCATCACGGAAACCCTCTGAGATGGCAATTCCAACAGCATATTGAGTATGTGGGCTACCAAAATAGAGAAGTTTGTAGCCATTTTGACCGCGCTCGCATTCAATGTCGTAGCTTTCGGCACCAGACCAGCAGAAACCCGCTACAGAGTGCAGATATTAATGCACCTTTTCCGAAGGACTCTTGCGAGTTCCTCGGCCTTTCCAGTTAGAGTACCAACATTTAGCGTATAGACACGTATTTGTTTTTTCGTTTTGTTCGGACTAACTTGTTTACGTCCAGATGCTGTCCATGCGTCAAGAACCTTTGCCTATTTCTTGACAGGACCGGGGCCCGTCCTGCCGCGTCGACTAAGGTGGACGTCCTAGCATTTCTTCGAGGTTTGTGACTCAATCCAATCACCATGTTTGTAACGAAATTGTATGCATTTTCTTGGTCGGCCTGTCGCGGGACCTGTCACCAGATCAGGTAGGATTTAACATAGTGGAATAACTCCAACTATATTTATCTCTTAGTACGATGTGGAGCACCTACGTTGATTCAAAGACAAAATGACAATCTGATAAGCGTCCCTGTGAGTTACTGGACGTGGAATCATATGTAGGACCCAGAGCCTTTTTCAGTTTCCAGGATTTGGGTTCATCTGGAAGGGAACCTCATGTAGGCAGCCTACATTCCAGCCTCCACTGAATACGAAAAAGTGGAAGTTGTATTTCAGCGCCCTTCAGTCATTGTAGGTAAGACTGATGCTACGCTTCCTAGTGCTTTAGCAATATATCTTCTTTTCGCATTGACATTGGTCAGGAAAAGATAGCAACTGCACTGTTTAAAGATTAATTAGTTCGAAATAACAAGCTCAACGCCATTGATGGGCAGAGTTTTCGCGTTATTAAGAATATTCAATTGTTGAAGGTACTTCTACGCTGAACGAAGAGAAATAAAAACTGGATGGTATGTTCGCATTTCTAGTTACATATATAATTATCTCTGAAGTAATTTCCTTTTTGTGGCAGTTTTTTCTTCCCAACCAGAGAATATTGGATGTTACTTCATACATAACTATGAACCACTAATTGAAATATTTTTGAGCGCATTGATTATATGATATTTTCTCTTGTTTTTATGGAAGTCCATATTCGACGCGTAATTTGTAATCTTTAGAAAGTACATTTATCCCAAATCTAGTACACAGATATTACTTCGGCGTAAATACTTCATACCAAGAAACTCAGCACTAGTTCCTGCAAAAACGGCGCAATCCACTTTCAACTGGTTACATGTAGGCGTAGATATTTTTGGCGTACCAAGCACTTTAAATAATTTCAAAAGTAACTCTGCAGTAATTGTCGCGAGTTTGTATAACTTTCTGTTTTCTGCTAAAAATCTTTTTTAAGATATTCGATTACAAGTGCGCTGATTCCATCTGCTAAAGTTTAGATACAAGTTCACTTTCATTTTTACGAGAGGTTATTAAGTTTATTTATGTTCTTTCACTTTTAAAGTTGTTTACTGGTCACTTGGTGCTGTTTTTCCTACGAATTTGATAGTCGACACTCACTTCGAGCGCTTTGAGGGTAATTTCTTTCTATGGTTTCAAGTTCAGGACTAGTGAATGTTTACGGCTTTGGGGACTAATTGATGTGAATTGAAATTCAAATTGAGTTCGGCTTCCATTAGTCGTCGAATTCTATAGATGTAGATGTTTAGATAGTTCCTAGAAAGCAAAGCTCACGAATTAAGCAGGGAGTTGAGAAAAAGAAATTTGTAGTCAGCTGGAATACATGAAAGATACTTTCAAGTACCAGCCGTATGAAGAAGTAAAGTAAAAACTTTATCGGATATGGAAAGTCCCACGAACGTAAGATGCTTGATCTTAAGTGAGAGCTGAAATCCTGTTGTGAATTCCGTAACCCAAAGCAAGTGTAACTTTCTGGGATGTCCAGGTGAAAAATTCAATCAACCGAACCCGAGGCCGAGAATGAATACCCTGAAAAGTGGTCAATGAGAAATGCATAGAACGGTCGGGAATTGTTATCTAATACTAGTATCTCTGCAATACTGGATATTACCCAGAGGTGACATCGAGCAGAAAAACCCGCAACCACAATGGTTCCACTTCCATCAATAGATCCGCAGATATATATTTACTGTGTTTGTTTGCATGCCAGCCAACCACTCAACCGACTTCTGATTCTTCTCGAACGCGGTATTGAATGGTGCAGGCTGCCTGTTCGAATTCCCGATAAGGTTTCTTTTTCTTTGCCTTCGGCTACTTTACGGTTTCTTCCAACCATGAATGGTGCAGCAGTTCTTCGTCTTTTACTTAGGAAATTGTGTAGTAAATCTCAGATCTTACCACCAGAGCCAAGAGTAAATAATACCCATCGATAAAGAACTTTATTTCAATATGGAAGAGACTGTTGTTCTCTTTGGCCATAATACGGATAGCAGTCATTAGACCAAGGAAATTAATTAATTAGAAAGCGGCCATCTAGGTATTTAACTGGACGTATAGGTAGTTTTCAAGCTGGTTATCTTATCCGTAGTAAAATGTCTTTTCAATTAAGTAAAAGATATAGTTTGAGACGCTTTTGGGGCCGATGAACTATTTTGCTAGCATTTTCTTGCGTTCTCTTACACGTAGATTGCATGGTTATGTGAAAGGGGTTCAAAGTCGTCACATATTACAAAGAAATTCTTTGGTTTTGAAAGTAGATTTTGCGGCTTATCGAGATGTGTGTTATGTTGCTGAGGTTGGTACTGTGGCAGATGAGAAGCCACGTCAAAGGCTTGATGGTCTAATAATGATGACATGTATGCAGAGAATCATTTCTAAATTGGATTGGAGTACCTTCGGCGTATCTTCAAGGCTATGACTAAGATAGTTTATTTTCAAGGATATAATAATTTTGCAGATATTATACTCACAAGGTTCGAAGGAGAGCGCAATGAACACAAAAACGGTCAGGGATAATTACAATTTGTGGTTTGTTACGTCAGGGAATTGAATGAAATGACCAAATTTTTCAATTTTCAGTGCTATTTTGTGGTTATATAGAAAATGGTTTGTAGTTGTGGAGGTTTAGTATTATTTGATTCGAGTAAGTAGCATTGAATTGGAAAGTACTAGCTTGCATAATAATTGAATGCGAATTCTAGCCTGGAAGTGGACTGGAATCTATAAAATAAAATTTTGAAGTGGACGTCAAATAATAGCGGCTATTACTTTGTGTTTCACTTCATTTGTTCAAAGAGAATTGGATTAGCTAAGCAACAATAGTAGCAACGTAAATTGGTTCCCAGAACCTTTCTCTCCCGCGGTGACAAACAAAAGACTAGGTTCGACGGTATGATGGCTGAGATGGGAGGGGTGTCAGCTTCACGTTCTTGATGTCACGCCTCGGGTTCAAATCCCGACCAGGGTGGTAAATGTTTGTGATTGTATAAATGAGATAAATACATAGTGCCGTAAGTCCACAAAGACCTGAGTAATGAAACTACGGCTCCTCTCTTTAAAAAAATTGAGGTTCGTGAATTGCATCCTTAAGGGATTGCATGATTATGTGGTCAACCACCTTTACTTCCTTCTTCTCTTCGATGGCGCTACAACCCAAATTGAGTCTTGACCTGCAATCGGCGTCCACTGAGTCTTCCTAGCGTTTCCTTGGCTGCAATTTTGGTCGGGTATCATAGGCTCTGCCTTTCAGCAATCGTTTCGGAATCCTTCGATGCTGGTGAGTCGTCCAATGATTCATATAATTTATGATTGTATCTGATTTGCCAGGCATCTCTTTCCTTTAGGGCTCCGAGAATCTTTTTGAGGACTTTTTTCTGCTTTTCCGATATTGGCGTCAGGCTCCACGTTTCGCAGCACTGAACCCGAACTGCTCAAACAATAATTTCCCACAAAACATCGATCGACTAGGAATATCCAAGTCGTCTACGTACGTCACCAGTTGCGCGGATTTTACCAGTATCAACTGATGCCTTCCTGACAACGTATTTGAGCACCAAGATAAAGATAGCGGGCATGAGACCATACCCTTCCTTAAGTCCTGACATTATAAGAAAGGTTGGTTTCAGTTATTGTTAATCATTGTGGCTTTTACTAGCCGCATTTGCTTCGGTAGAGTCTTTAGCTCGATCATTATCCTGTACAGAACATTACGATTTACACTATAGTACGCCTGACAGAAGTGAACGAGCAGTTGGTGCACATCGATGTCATATTTGAAGCAGTTTTCAAGCACCTGCTTAACTGCGAATATCTGGTCCGTTGTCGATCATCCGATTATAAAAGAGACCTTGGTATTCCCCGACAATGTTGTCTGTATACTCTTTCAGTCGTCGTTCGATTATATTAGTCAGTACTTCGTAAAACGCGCATAGCAATGAGATCTCCTTGTAGTTTTCTCAAAGCAGACGATCACCTTTTTGTACACTGGACAAATTATATGTTTCCTCCACTTGCCAGGTATTCCCTCGGTTGTCCAGATTCTGCTGAATACTTTATAGATTCGACTGGTGCAGAGCTTACCCCCTACTTTTCAGGGCTCGGCTGGGATGCCATCGATTCCAGGGGCTTTATGTGATTTTAATTTAAACAAAGTTGCCTCTACTTTGTTCAAAACGGGAGCGTGTTCACTTTTTCTTCGTTTGGGTCGTCCGGATTGGCAAAGGTATGGAAATGTATCCTCGTTGTTAACAATAGGTTTTGACAGTTCTGAACCCATCTTCTTTACATTTGAGTCGCGTCGTTCTTGATATTGTCATTCTGATCTTTACAGAGGGTGGGTCGTGGTTTAAAATCGATGCCATCTGTTTCATTGTACTCAATGTTGCGAGTACGTCGTTCTTCTTCAAGCCTTGACGACTCCCGGCAATACTTCGATACTTCGGAAGGCAACCCATCAAATATTCTGTCCAGTCGGGTCTACAATTCGTCTTTAATGACATCATCTTCATCCTTTGTTGGTGCATGGCATCTGATAAACCACATATTAAGAAACTTTATCTTGAATTGGAATAACCAGATTCGCTCATTAAACGGTTTGAAATTAGTTACCAGGTGCCTGAATGTGCTGTTTGCGTCAAAGACGACACCGAATTTTCCGCTTTCTCGATCTTGGCTTGTCCAGAATAATTTACTTTGTTCCCGAGCCATTTCGTTTCTTGAAGCGCAAGGGATCGCACATTCAAAGATCCATTTCCAAGTCCATTTTTCGTTGCCGTTTGATCCGTCCAATCCGAATCTGTATTCTGAGTTCCTGGGCATGATATTTTCCGAGAAAGTGTTGTCCGAATTTCACTCGACCCGCTACCAGGAGGGCCGGTCTGGATAATTTTTTTCTGTTTTAAGGTGTAGAAAGCTTGCATTCACCCTTTTCCGTCTGCTGTTTTGATAGCAAAAT
The DNA here is from genome assembly GCF_905115235.1 of Hermetia illucens. Classification (NCBI taxonomy): domain Eukaryota; kingdom Metazoa; phylum Arthropoda; class Insecta; order Diptera; family Stratiomyidae; genus Hermetia; species Hermetia illucens. Next base: position 169,485,373 of record NC_051850.1, read on the forward strand.
ACTCAGTGGAGAGAGAGGTAGGATTCGCGGAGAGGTGGAGGTAGGATTCGGTAGCAGAGCTGTCGATGTTAACATACGGGAACGTTTCACAGGATTTGTGTTAGCTGTGTACCAGATCACGGTGTCCCCGTGTGATCCTTACTATCGTTTGAACACCTTTGCTTCCTTCTACTATACTTAAATAAAAGTGGTGCAATGGATTTGAATTTTGATACAGCTTTATAATTAAGATACTTAGATGCTGCAGAGCGTACCAACAGCACCATAATCGGAGTTAATTTAGCATCCATTTAGAAAAACAAAGGATTATAGGAGGACTGGTAAGAAAATTAAAGAACTATATCCCTTTCAAGCAACTTTCCTTAGATAGTACACGCTTTTCCCAACGCCGCTCCTACTGCTGTAAAGCCTTCTTTAAGTCTTCTTCCGGTATTCTCTTGAGCTCTCACAACGATATTGTAATAGCCATCAATCGCTCTTTCATACGTCTTTTCATTTTTGGAAACAGAAAGGATCGTTTGGGGTCAGTTCCAAAAAGTAGCAACGCTTAGGGACCAGCGTAATTCCAAACAGGCAGCAAAGAATCTAAGGGAGCATTGTTATGGTGCAGCTACCTACTCCGCCCTTGCCCAAATCTCTGGGTTTTCGTTTCTTGCTTTTTCCCGCAAATATCTCAAGTTTTCATAGTAATGTAGCGATTATTGTCTCATCTCTAGTGGAAAATTCTATTAGTATGAACCAAGTGGAATTTTATATTTTTAGGCCATTTCCTGAATGGTTAAAGGATAATTGGAAGTTCGGAATTATTCACTTTAGCAATGAGATCATCGTCAGTCGAAACTATTGGTCATCCTGAACAAGGATTGTCTGCGGTTGATTTCCGAATTTCTTTTAACGTCTTAAACCATTCATGACACTTTGAAAGCCCCAACAACACACTAAAGGTTTCGGTAAACGTTTCCCCCGACTTCACTGAAAATTTTATGCAGCCATGTTGATCTTCTTTCATTTGTACCACAAACGAAATCACGATATCGTCAAACGCGAAGAGGTTTTTTTTATCAAAACAGTTGATACCCAGCCTCAGAACGTCCTGTCAACTATCTGGGAATAAGACAGTCGTGTTCGGGAAGAATGCCTGCAAACACTGCTGTCAATCCGTTTTTGCCGATGCTCTGTTGGCGTGCGGTTCAAAAATAATTTTTAGGAGTCTTTCGCTAGGCATCAGATATTCTTCTGGGTGTGCTTAGTTGAAGTGCACGCAACTGTCGGATATTATGTAAAATGTAAATTTCAATGCCTCCTCTATGGAACGTGTAGTTAATGTCCTCAGATATCTCCTGCTTCTCTAGGTGGGGATCCTAAGGTAGTTACTGATTAGGTCCAAAAAACCTTGTGAACACTTTGGTTCATTTGTTTTGGTAACTACCTTAGACTGTTCCATTTTTGATAAATTCGGCCAGTTGAGTTCCCCCGACTTTTCCTTCTCTTTCTTGAAAAGACTGTCAATTCTTCCCCGATTCCATAGAAGTGTGTTTAGAGCGGCGTTTTTGCTCCTTTCCTTGTTAATTAATCTATTGCTTTTTTTTTCTCTTTCCTAATATGGCCGCTTAGCCGATCGAACTAGTTTACCATTTTTTACTTCGCATTGCCTCAGTCTTTCAATAATCGACAATTGGAAGCCGTTCTTCCCTCCGGTGTCGATTATATATTCTTTTTCTCTCATAAATTATTCAGCACTGAGGGGCACGGTGAACAATCGGTGGATCATGGCATGGTGGTCATTTTATGTAAATAGCAAAAAAGATCCCCCTCACCTTTCTAATGATCCTTAAATCAAGAAACGGGAGTTCTCCATTGACCTCTACCTCCGTATAAATCTAAAGTTCCAATGTACCTTATCCAGAACCCCCAGCATCTCCTCCACTTTCCTGGAGAATGCTGAAAATGTCTTCCACATACCTTGGCTAGATCTTTGGAAACAGGTTTTCGGAATGTAGATCCTCCTCTTGGTCATAAATATGCCACTCAAAAAGGGCGAAACAGGGTTCCCATTACCACCCCTCTGGTTTTCTTTTGTAGAGCTTCCCTCTGGATGTCAGGTAGCCCTCACGAGCATCCCTGTTTCTCTTTTCCACCCCAAGGATGTGGGATTTTTACTCAGTAGCCACTCCTCCAGATACAAAAGCGCCTTCTTCACTGGGACGCTTGGAAACAAGATCTGCACGTTGAATGACACTAGTCGTTCATCCGATGTCGTAAGTTCGCCACATCTTTTACATTCCTAACGAGGTCCTCTCAATGGCTTTTCCCTCTCCTGATGGCTTTTCGAGCGGGTGATCCCCTAGTTCCTTAAACCTGTTGGTCCTTGTTGCTATCCTTCGATATTCATCATTTGGAATACCATATAGAAAAAATGTTGATATAATTTTTGAGTTTAGGAACCGTTCCGTCTCGCTGATATCTCAGACATTCTGAAGATTGCCCCTTTAGCCTGCATCAGTATGTGAGGGCAAAGATGAATTGATCCTAAGAGTACGTCCAAAAATACCATTTGGCATGTTGTCCTGGTCCCAAAAATGCGCAGTCTTTATAGTTTTGGTAGCTTTTTGCCTATAGTGGCATAGGGAAATGTCATATTACAACATTATATATTCAATACAGTATTTTGAACTGCATTCCCACTTTTTCGTCCTGTAGATTTACCGATTATCAACGCCCCATGTCCTGTAGTCTGATGGTCCAGCTTTCCTAGCTTCTGTCTCGCAGTAAGCAGTACTATGAAGGTCTTGATTGGGTTCATGCTTAAACTTCCTTCACGAATTGTGTGTATTTAGCTCTATAGACTAGCACTAAATTAATAGCGGAACGTTTTCTCCCAAAATTAGCTCTTCTGTAATTTCGTCTACTATGATGTTTTATATTAGCGGTGACACCTTGGGTTGTATTCATGCTTATATAAGTGATACCTGTTCGCATCGCCATTAGAAGGCCAAAGTATACCTGAATTCCTGGTAGATAAGGACATTCTATATTTATTATATATTTATCGTCGAAAGCAATTTAAATGGTCTAAGTCGTCCGTAGAGTTATTCTTCCAATATCAATTGCGTCGTGTAGAACATTGATCAACAGATACAAAGCACTTTCAGCCATTCTTCTTGCTTGTCCTTGTTGGTTTAGAGAATTACAGGACTTTCTTTGGCTAGTTTTTGTAGGAAGAATGTTAGGCAAACTGGTCTCTTAAAGTTCGGGATGATAACAGTTCCTTTCCTCCCCCCCCTTTCAGAATGGGGATAGCCAGTAAACCACTTCTATGCCCATGTGGGTTCAATAACGCGTTAATCCACTAACTTTCAAACGTTTTGAATTTTGTTTTTTTTCCCTTCTTCAAACGCGTTGAAACTGTCAATTAGAAATTTGAAATTGTTTACCATTTAAGGCTAGTTAAATTGCAGGCAACTTACTTGACCCGAGGAAATTTTAAGATGTTTCGTTGGTCTTCCCTGTTGTAGATAGACCTTCGCCGGCTAGTGTATCTCCATTGAAGATAGAACGTAGTTGTTGTGGATGAAGTTTATCAGGAGTGCCAAATTTGTGTGGCCTGCAAAGTCTCACTCGGCGTTTATAAGTCTATTTTAGTACGGCCACGTAATTCGTTCTAACGAGAATTCACTTGCCAAGATTGGTTTGAACAACGAAGTCAATGGTAAACGACCAAACGGCCGGGCGAAACAACGGTTACTTGATAGGCTGGATGGGGATTTAAAAGCTATCAGCGTATCAGGCATTTGATAAAAAAAAAATGGAGAAACCGATCACAGCGAGCCGACCCCGTTTATGAACGGGACAAAGGCTGAAGAAACAAAACGAGAAAAGAAGATTTTTTTTTGCAAAATTTTTCTTAAAATAAAACCTTGTCAAAATTGGTTCACTGACTCTTTGCACGCGTTTTTTTTAAAAATGGCTACATCTATTACCATGGCGTCTGGCGTAGGTATGATATTGTATGGTGTTTAAAGGTGTCCTCGTACAAGCTAAGAGTTTACCCTCAAATGCAGCCAAGTGAGGCAAAATTTTAATTAATAATCTTCAAGAAAATTTGGCATAGATAGCTGACTGCGGTTTCGTCCGTTCTATCCAATTGGTCCTGTTTGCCATCAGGACATCGGATTACTTATTCGAATTTAGGACATCCTCAATTTCAAAAACAAACAACTAATTTGGCATATATTACGATGCAGAGAAATTAGGGATCAACAAATTTAATCTTAAATTTAGCCAGACATATAGTGCACTAACTGGTAAACTTTACATTTGCCCAATTTTTTAAATTCTTTCGTTTTTGAGCTGAAGAATGTTTGACTCCACGTTGGGCGCCATTTGTAATAAATTTAGATGTTGGGAATAGTCAAAATGACCATCAAGATTGACTGTGGTCAACTATGAGGTAATATCGTTTGCAAAAATATAAAAAGTGGCAAAAATTGACAGCATAGCTCCGCCAGTATGTAAGTGCAGCTTTACTGAAATAGGGTGTCTACACGCGCTTGTTATTCTCGCAAATATTAGAGCTGAGGCTTCAGACTCTTCACTCCTTTTTACGTCATGCACAAAACTTCATGTGCCTTGTACATAGTACGTTTGGATTAGAAAAGGATCTGAAATAGTAAAAGCTTGGGGAAATCTGCCAGAAGTTACGAAAACACTTTCGATGTGATCGTTCGATCGCGATCATATAATTGAAAAACTAGAGGCCCGTATACCGCAATCAAAAAGGGAAGATCCACGACGGATCACATTCTTTTGCTCAGGTGTCGACAAGGTGCAATCTGTGGGGTTTCCACCCTTCTTTTGTGTCTTTTCACATTTAAGGCAAAAACCTTCAGTTTGGTTTGGGTTCTGCACGGCAATCGGTTGTGATTAGTTCAATTACGGGGCCGCGAGAAAGCACCATTATCTAAGCTAAATTTATACCAAAACGATGACTGCCTGATGATCTGGTAGATATGCCTGGCATTGGCCCAGAAAAGAAGACCGGCTCATCCCTATTGTAGTAGTTTCCCGTTTCTTAGACAACACAATTTTCAAAAGGAGAAAGAGCTCGGATATAAATTCTGTCCCACCCAGCATGGTTGGCAAGCACTCCTATCTCCTATCTTTAACAATGCAAAAGACGTTGGAGGTACCTTCGAGGAATTCATCGCTTTTCGAAAGCACGATTTTTAAGGCAAAGGGAATAAATAAATAATAAGTTGATTCAAGGGACTGTAATTGCATCTAGTGAATGGATTTGAACTGTAAGGACGAAAACACCCATTTATTCGTTGACAACCTAATATGCAAATGCGGTGGGCTAGGGTAGGAAAGCAATGTTTATGAAAGTGCTAAAAGAGAGGGTAATGCGGTATGCCGCCGCAGCACAGCTTTCTGGGGATCGGCCTCTGTCCACCCGTGCTGATAAAGGCTAGGTTCAATTTTGTGGATGTTTTGTCTACGAGTGTTGTTGCGACTTGTGGGAGGGATGCGTACGAAGATGTTTTGCGGCGTTTTGAATGGAGACGATCTTGGTTAGTAATCGTATTAAGGACTGTTGGCACCAGCTAATACCGAACAAACGCAGACCCCAAACCCCCAACACTTTCACACTTGTAGATAACTGGGCATTAACAAATTCGCTTGTCTGTTATTGTTATTTGTCTTTATTTATAATTTCCAATGACACCATCTTATAGTTTCATTGTTATCACGCCCAATACTGTGCATATATAGCAGCAGGGCAAACACAAAGATAGACACATCCATGACGCAATCATGATTCCATTCGGCAATAAGATTGAGGATTTTACGGTTTACCGAGTTAGCCGGCCTAAGGTCATTCAATCAAAGTGATGGTGGTGCGTACTACCACAAGGAGTAAATTGATTCTGGTCCCCCCCCCCACTCTCTATACTCAAGGGAATGAAAGTAGCTCTTTAAAAATGAATTACCCTAAAGGCTTTATTCTGGGTTGATTATTTGCGGATGGTCCTCTTATAGGATGTTTGTTTTGACTCTGGTTGATACCTTAAATTGCAGGCATGAGAGTGGAGGTGGAATAAAAGTTTTGTGTTGGGCGACGAATCATGTTTTCTTCCAACCAGATGTCGGTATGCAAACCCATCAGAGGCAGTAGATAAATCTTTTATCCACGATTATGAATTTAAAGCGTTCATTTGCTAAATTGGTACTTTAGCCTGAAAATTGGAGAGCTCTGATGATTTCTTCATAAATTCCACCAATATTGCATTAAATACCTTGCAAGTGGTACCAGTTTAATCACCAGTTCTAGTAAATGGGGGCCGAACTCCAGTTTTAATGAAACTCCATTTCATTTTATGTGGTTCGTATATGGCGGTATACATATTTTATATATGAACCTCTATTATTGTATACCATTCATACCATGATCCATTTGTAAATCCCCGCGAGGCCGGTCCCAATGAAGGGGGAAATAGCAAATGACCATTCTCTATTTATGGTATATTACATAGTTACAGTCAAGGTATTGCAATTCATTGTTTAAATCACTTCCGTTTCCCTTGTTTGCAACAATCCTCCTAATTGTTATTGCCTGATGTTGCAACCAGGTTGCTTAGAGTCAGAAAAAGCCAGGCAGCACATAAGCAACATGACCAAACAACAAACAAAAGTAGATCATGTTATCATTGTCAATAATGCTCTAACGGTATTGAAGAAAAGTGTTTTCCAACATCTCAAGTGAAAAGAGCAAAAAAACACGGTCTGTCATCAGAAGATACAAGCTACGATCTTCGTCTACAACGTAACCAGTTGATTTCTAGAGATCTTCATTGACCACACGGAGATCACTAACTGACCACTTTTTCAATGGTTACTAGATGTCTTCAACAAGCATTGTAGACCAGGCGACTGATCTTCATTTGAAGTGATCAACACGGAGATGATATTCAGAAAGACCAAAAGAAATGGGAGACGGGAAATTCTAAGTGTGCTTGTCGACATTTCTATGAGATCTTTAGATACTTTGTGGTTTTTTGCTGTCTTGGCAGTTTCTAGATCAAAACCATCATTCTTGGTAATTATGATGTGATCAGGCTATTTGAGATGTAGGTGATCATGATAGAATCTACAATGGACTAACGAGACAGTTCCAATTTGAAGTTTCAAAACGGAAATGATACAAAGTAAGATAAGTATCTTTAGCACTTGTTTGAAGATGGTTTGAAATTTAATTGAATGGTGTAATTGAAAACGAAAAGGAAAGGTTAGGACAATTTTTGCTTAATTTTTTGCTTACTGAGTTTAAATGGAATTGAGGTTACTTATTTTCTAGACCTTCACTGAGAGACCTTTCCCTCTGGGACTCCGAGCAGGTAAATTCCTGCTTAATTGCAAAAGATACCTATCTACGTTACTTTCCAGAAGTATCAACTTCAAAAATTACCTTCAAAACAAGCCAGAAGTAACTCAACAAGAACCTATTAAATCATAGCCGATTCAATTTACATTTTAAGTCATATGACCGTGGTTTAAACCTTGCAAATACGCTTTACGAATATAGCTCACCAAACGAACGACCATACGTTCCACGGTGACCTAGATATTCAATTATACACCTTAGTTTATTTCTATTGAACGGAACTTGTTGATTTTCGCGAAAAAGCTTGAAAACACTCAGTTGACAGTCTCAATTTGTTCACCTTTACGAACTAAAAATAGGCCGGCTCGAAGTTAGTCATTTCACATTACTGTTTTTGAGGTCACCATCTTGTGATGTTCGAAGTTGAGAAAATAGAAAGCTTTTCCCGACTTGTTTTTTCTTTTCCATTTTGTGTTAATTTATATCGAAAATAAAACTCTTCAGATATGCATTTTCGTAATTTGTTTAAATATTCACACGGTTGCCAATAGATGCTCGAATAGAGGAACCTTTTTTGGATCGATTGCTTGATATCGCTGCTTGCAAATTTCGAAGTTCAATTTCGAAGTAGGTTAAGAAATAATTCAGATTTTTTTAAAGGTTTTAGAAAGATTTAACATTTATGAAAGAATTGCGTTGTGCAGTGGATGTTGCGTCAAGTTTCGTATGTGCTAATTTGCTGTAATTTGATTAGCTTATTCAGTTAGGCTGGGGGTGTGAATTTAATATACAGAATGCATGTGAAAGAGAAGTCAGTTAATCGATGAATCATGAATATAACTAGGTTCGCGGTGGTAGCAGATAATGTTTATTATTTTCCATTATATTTCATAATTCTCGCATATTTTTTTCTCGAAAATTTCCATGTATCAGGAAACCAAGCACCTTCTAGAAAAGAGGAAAGAAAGAATGGTTAGTGGGAGAAGGGATGGTAGTATAGAAGTAACTACGATTACTGGTGCTGAAAAGTGGGGCAAATTGAGGTATTGAAAAGGAAACCGAAATGAAAATTACTGTTTTTGATTCACCGAAAAAATGTTTGTCATTAAACGGGTCGATAAACGACTGTGGGAGCTGACGTCGACGGATGGCCGAATTGTACTTCTTCGGGCAGCCCTTGCATGGCTGCCAATATTTATGCCTGTAGCAGATTTTGAAGATTTCTCTGGTTAGCTTCCTGAGGCTGGAGAGATCTTAATTCTACCACGGTGACAGTGCCTTTTTGCTGTACTTAACAGGGCACGAGACTTTAAAGGCGGTATCGAATGCCTTTTCCAGAGTCCCAACCTTTAACTCCAGTTCGTCAATGATGCCAACCTTACCAATTTCCGCACCGGAGAGGTTGTTCTAAATTACTTGACCAAACTTGCTCCAGTCGATGCTCCTGGGATATTTGAAGGGTTCGGAGACCTCTGCGGTGAGATCTAGACTGAAAAGTATCCAACTGTGATCCGAGAAGTATCTCTGGTCAGACACTCTTCAGTCCTCCAATGTCGAAGACCTCCTTCCAACAGTCATAGTTCTCCGAGCTGGGGAAATGGAAGGTTAGTGTATTGTCCCTGTTGTTGTTAAGGAATAATAAAATCAAAGAATGACTCACCCCTCTCGTTGATTTTTGAGGTGCCCCAAAGCGGATGCCTTGCATTGCCGTAGCAGCCTATCAACAGGTGGCTTTCCTTGTTGCAATGGTGTTCGTCAGATGTTGTAGTTCTTCCGGTGGAACTGATTGGTCGTGAGCCATGTAAGTCGAGGAAATATACACGTTCTCTGCCCCCGCCTGCTCCAGGTTTGCCACGACTAGGTCGCTGGAACTCAGGTCCGAACAGAGAAAAGCGTGAAGACTCTTCCTTGTAAGAATACATGCTCTAGGTGTGTCCTGATCAGCGTCTCCTGTGTTATGGAATAAATTAAAATATTTACTTTGGAACCCTTTGATGGTTTGGTCGCCTCCGATCCAGGGCTCCCGAATTAATACGATGTCGATATCTTCCTCTAGGAGGACACGAGCGACAGGTCTCCAGGGAGTCTCGTAGTAAGGGATGACATTGAGCTTTACGCCCGCCCAGGCGTCGCTGATCTTAGCGACACACGAATCGAGAAAATCCCTAGAAAATTGATCCTTGCAGCTATAACGTGGAACCCACGGACCACCTGAGAGGAATCAAAGCAGGAGATGAATCCGCTGTATTTGCCTCCGGTGTCCGGGAGATGCTCAAAGACCATCTCCGACAGTCTGGCTTCAACACTGGTGCACACCTCCAGCGCTAGTTTGCCGTTAGTAGAATTACCATCCGCCTGCGCCATACGTAAGTGGCTCGTGGCCACGTCGGTGAAAGGTTTCGTAGTTCGGGCTCATGGGCTGACTGTTATTGCGCACTCTCCTTCTTCACGCTGCTCCACTTATGACCTTGGTCGACCTCGTCCGGAAATCGATTGCTTTTCAGGGTGATGGGCTTCACCTTTTGCTCGTGCTGCGGCTGGCACCGAGTGTACTGCTCTCGACGGCTACTGTTTGCGAGCTGCCAGCAACTCGTCCTCCAATGATGTGCCTGGCATCACCCGCTTTTCTTCCATCGTCGTTTTTTGTATTTTTAAAATTGACCTCATGTCTTGGTTATTTGAAGCTGTACAGTTATTTATATGATTGCCATTTATCTCTTGGTGCTCCACCCACAACTTTCCGAAACGTCCGCACTCATTCTCTACTGTTTTGCTCCAAGTGCCCTTGGGCGACACACTCGTCGACCACCTTGGGAGATTGGATTCTATTGTATCGTATAGCCAGCTCTGTAATTGTCGCTCTTCCTTAATGTGTAACCTATCCACTGCCACTTCCGATTACAACGCATACAGGGGCTAAGCCGGTACGCTGACCAGGTTCTTCGTTTGTTATAGTGTCAGGCCAGCGTACCACGATGATATGAGCATGGTACAGAGCAGCCTCAACTTGATTTTCATAATGAGACAACTTGATTTCCAGATTTTGAACAAAGCAGCGAAAGCGGATCGTGTTTTCCGCTAATGCATCAAGCAACATCTAGTGCGGTGCTACAGTCGGCAGAAACCACGCTTCCTAGATACACAAATGTATCGATACCTTCTGTGCATTAATGCAGATAGAGAGAGTACGATGACCCGTTTGACGAAGAACCTTGGTTTTGTTAGTGCCTATCTTTAATTCCACTCTACTTGTCTCTCTTTCCAAATCCAGAGTGATTTGGTCAAGGTCCATGACTTGGTGATATCCTAAACAGATGTCATTAGCATAATCGAGGTAGTTGACGAAAGATGCCATCTCCCATTTAACTCCTCCACGTCATCCGGACAAGGCCCCATGAAGAACATCACCGATAACAAGATGAAATAATATCGGTGGCCAGAAGCACCTTTGTTGCTTTGAACTCTAAATTCCTCTGAGATTCTACCTTGGTGAAACACATGGCATTTTGTGTCGTCATATACGATAATAGCTATTAGTTTTCCCGGAATGCGCCTCCTACGTAGAGCATGCCAGTTACACTTATTTTTCACGCTATGGAAGGCTTCATGGGGAATGATGAAGAGAAGGTGAAGGAAAGATCTAAACTCCGTGAACTGCCCCTAAGTAATCCGTAGGGTGTTGATGTTCCGTACGAGTGGAAGTAGCAGATCTGCGGTAACTGCAAGTGCACCGATAAATAACTCTGCGGGGAGAACGGCAAGCCTAGAAGCTTCACTCCGTTTGAGTGCAACAGGAACACTATAGTTATTTGGGATCTAAAAATTCATTGGTTCCTTTCGGGGGTGAGTAATTTTAGAGCTCTTATAACTTGCTGGGAAACGGACATTTCAAAAGCTATGGTTTAAAAAAATTAAATAAAAGCGGATGATATTTGGGATATTAGTAAGCCCAGTAGGTTTCTTATTCTTGAATTGCCTAATGGGCCCTGTAAGATAAACAGGTTTTAAAAATGGGGGTTTGGAATGCTACTGAAAGTAATTGGGGCTCCCAGATAGTAGATAGAACCTAGTGTTTTGAGGAGAGAAGAAATAGAGAATGCAATCTTTGCTTCCGCTTTTTGGACACGGCGATGATGCATTGTTTAGCGAGGTTTGGGGAAGTGGTAGGTTAGTTTCCCAGTTTTCTGTTCAGAAGTAGGGTTCTGACGAAAAATGTGCTTGGAGTGGCTCTTTTGCTGAATTCGGAACATATTAGTGGTAGATTCAATATGAGAAAGTAGTAGGTCAGATCGTCCATTCGAAACATTTTGCCGCCATCTTAATGTATGCAATGGTGTTGAAGAAAGATACCAGGATCAGAAAGCGGGTTCCAAAAAATCAGGATCAAAAAATGATCAAGATCGAATTGGCAGCTTCCATATAGCTGGGCGAGGCAGTTCCTGAGATGGAGCCAAGGTATGGGTCAGGATGCCAGATAGCGTTTAGGGATATCGAATAGGTGGACCTCGGTGCAAATCCGGGATGTCTGGAGTTCTTTATTAAGGCAAATCTAGACCGGATACCGGTTGTTGGGCCGTTGATGACGATGATGATATTGCTGAGTAGGACAAAACTGAAGTGTTGAAATTTTCGTGAAAGTTGGGAGGTGTCTTGTCAAAAAGTATATTTGATATTGAAGTTCGTATGAGTAGGTATGTGTCTCGACGCGTCAGGAAGTGTGGACAGAAAGAGTATGTTGTCTTCGATGTCAAGAGATTGATTTGGACAATATAGGGAGTTCCATTCAAATTTGATTGTCTATTTGAAGGTTTCCGGTTTTTGAGAAGAAGTTCGGAACGAGTTTGTATTAACCTTGGTGATTCTCATACGCATGATCAAACTATAGGGCAGCGATCATAACGATCGCGGATATCCTCATTTCGGATCTGATCAAAACATATCACGCCACTAGCCCAACGCAACATCTTCGTCTCCATTACCGCAACACGCCGTTCATTGTCTGGTATAGTCGGCCAACACTCAGAATCACAAGGGGCGACAGGACGGACGACATTGCGGTTAATTTTAGATTTGAGACCAATTACCCGAAAGTTCTTAGGTGTTAGTAGGTGTATTGGTAGTTTACTATTTGTCCGGTGGCTGCCATTACGTAATGTATCTGCAATAGGAAAAAACGGTTATGTAAGTGGGTGATTTTCTCCAATGCAGTTTGTTTCTGGTATCGTTTTAATTTTAAGGCTTCACATCGTCAGTGTATGATCAATGTGCGGATCCTCTAGCTTCGACTTGGATACGAACGGATTTCCGGAATATTTTGCTGGTGCCTTTGGATTAGTCGCTTTAGACAGTTATTTCGCAAATCTTTCGTTACAATATCTGCCAAACGTGTGAGATTGGGCTTTCCATAGGGAATTTAAAGCCTTCCTTATATGTATGATAGTTGAAGATAAGACTGTTGCTGTCCACCCAGAAAAAATGATAAATTACTAACATCTGCGGAGCGAAGTTTTAATACTGGGATGGAAGGAACAACGGCTTTCTACACCAAATGCCCGATCTGAAATCCACGGAGTTACCTGATCTTCTTTTAAATCTGTCGCCCATTCATTTGTAGGTGAAACGGAAAGCAGCTAATACCCGCATGTAGGCTCGATATCATTAACGCCTGGAAAAGCGACCAATCATACGGTTGGCTTGTCAAGGGTCTGGATTTGCAATGTTAAGGTCAGAACCAGCTTTTGGTATGCGACCGTCTGCTGTCAAATCTACTATGAAGATTGAAACTGCAAGTACTCACACAGCCAGATGGACGAAATTTCCCACTGAAGGGGAAAATTTTTATAAAAGAACCTGTGGCTGCTAGAGCGGCATTTTCGTTGTCCTTAAAAAATATAATATGAAAACCCTATTAGAGATTTTAAGGGGACACTGCTACTGAACCTACTACCTGGGAAACGTTGGGGTGTGGATCTTGACTATATGCAACCAATTAGAGGAGGATATATGTGTTTGCCCGGCCTCCTCAGATTTCACACGAACTCACCTCGGTAAGGTTTTCTCCAAAGAAGAATCTACAAATACTCTGCATGATTTCACCAATTCCGTGCAGTTTTCGCAATGAGGTTGCCTACCAACAGGTTTTCCAAAAAATTTATAGGACAAACGATTTCGTCCAGGGCAGAGGTAACTCGTCAGATGCTGCCTCACCTCTGCCCTGGGAGCAGCGTAACCGTGAGTGGCATCAGATGGAAAACGCTCCTTTATGTATTTGGAAAAGCACGCCAAGGGTGCGAATTATGTCGAATAGAAACCAATAGTTTGAGCCTGAGCTGGCTAAAGTTAAACTAATTGTTTAGGATAATTGAGGGATCCTAAGTCCAAGGACAAACGGTTTGTCCTATAAATTGTTTGTTGGGCGCCATGCCCCAAATGAGGGATCCGCGGACCAAAGAGACGTGGAAGTAAGTTGCTCTCCATTTGGTCCGGTCCAACAATAAGTGGTTGTGGACTTACAATCCCTCGCTTATCCTAAACAATTAGGTTTTCCAAGTCACATTGCATAATGATCAATGCGACTTCAGATTTCTTGTCCCTTTCCTTTTCCTACTAGTGAAAGTTATGTGTCACTCATGATATTATGGTTAAATCAATTTATTGATTAGATCTATTAGAACCAGTAAAATGCATTAAATTTTCAGGTACGCTGGCTTAGCCTATTATAAATAACCGAAACTATTTTGCAGCCACTCCCAACAGCATCAACAATTTTCTTTTCTCTGTGGTATTTTTGATAGGCTATGGTTTTCTATTCTAGGTTAATGCCTTATCTTGGAGTGTGTTGATATTAGGCTGAAGCCAACCACTGACAAAAAATGGTTGCAGCCCATCCTCTTTGGATATTCGTGAGCTGGCAGTAAGTAATGATGAAGTGCCGCTCTCCAAATGGTATCCCTGACGGTTGATATATGAGCGAATCTTTTAAATTTAAAATTTACGGCGGCGTAATTTGCAGTCTCCAGTTTTTCGTCATTACGACAAGCTTGCGTTAAATTATTTGATATGGCATTGCTACAATGAGAATGTCTCGATAGGCAGATGTGTTAATTATTTAATTATATTAAAATTATTCAAAATGGCCGCCGCTAACAGTTATACAGGCTCGAAGTCTGTGAGTATATGCATCGATCGCTTCACGGACTTTATGAAGCGGCATTTCTTGAGCTGCACGCACGAGGCTGGCCTTCAAATTTTCCAAATCCGTGTAAGTTCGATCGCAGGCAGTCTCCTCTAACCTAGCCCAAAAGCTGTAGTCCAGAGGGTTCAAATCTGGGCTGCTTGAGGCCCATTCATCCATGGTTATGAAGTCAGGAACATGCGCCACTAACCACTGCTGAATTATCTTGGCTTTGTGGGTGCGGATCGAGTCCTGCTGGAAGCACCACGGCTTTCCAGCGAATAGAGATTCACTCAGTGGCTCGACTACATCCTCTAACACCTTTTCGTACACGGTCGCATTGGTTTTGACGCCGGTCTGTCAGGAATGAATACCAGTTACTCCGTGGTATGAGATGCCCCAACATACTATGACAGAAGTCGGATGGTGACGACATTGGACTCACGGAGCAGTTTCTTTCGCTTCATAATAATTGTGAGCATATTCTCGATCATTTCGTCGGTTGAATTTCTCGTCGATGGAAAAATTTTTTCATCAGAAAATGGAATTTTGCGATATTTTTTACCGGAAAATGGTTGTAGAAGAGCAGCACACCGAAATACGGTCCTTTCCTTCAGTTTTAGCGTTAACATATGGCTGACGCACCGCCGGTACGCACCGAGACCGAGATTCTCTCGTAAAATATGACTCATACTTCGAACTGAAATGCCCATTTCTGCCGGATTGCGACGAACACGCTCACGCACAACATGCGCGATATTCAGGCGACGTACGGAGCACGGGCGGCCCTTCCCGCGGCCTGTCAACCCCATCAGCTGTTTCGTGGTATCGAACTAATGTCCTAAAAACGAATCGATCGTTTACCGGCAGCTTTTTTAACAAACTATGAATCTTTTTCGGCATATTCCAACATTAATTCAACGCAATATTCGCGATTCTTTGTTCGTAGTTACCAAACTTTATCGTGTTGTCGTTCACTTGGTACTGACCTTCGGAACCTGAAAGTCTGACGCAAGTGGGGTATGGTTAGTTACTCTCCGTGCACAGTATTACCAGTTCGGCGGCCTAATATTTCTCGCTATACGTATCGACTGACAGAACTTATGGCTATACTATGTATATAGCCGTTTAGAAAAGTAACTTAATTTTTTTTTGTGTTTAAAGCGAATATCTACAAAAAAAGTGAAAAATCAGAAGCAGACGAAATGCACAAAAAATAGGGTTGTTCTTTTTTTCAGCGAGTTTCTTACGATAATCGCCGGCCTTTGTTGATTTTTTTTAAATTATTATTTTGAGCAATTATAAATCATGAATTTTGAATATTTTAGTTTCATAATTGTCTAATTTTCACGTCTGATAAATTTTTAAATGTTTAAATCATAAACAAAGTAATAAAACCATTTGCGATATTAAGTAAGATGCCAAGATTATCCAATAGATAATAACTACCCAATGGAATTAAAATATTTTTGTAAAATTCTGCTCCAACTTAGCTACTAATCATTTTACGCCTCATGAAACGTCACGCAATGAATAAAATTATAATTACTCCCAATGCATGGTGGATTCGTTGAACTTTTCAGATTCTCGTCAACTAATTAGCCAATTTGTTGTGAAAAGAATATTAGGCAAGAAGGTAAAAGCAGCCTTCTGAGAAAAAAAAACATTTCTCCAGAATACCATTAACCGCCAAATTTATGAATATACCAAATTTCTCGACTATCTTATTTGGATCGTTATCTGCACTCGTTAGATATCTTCCCCTTTTCTCCTAACTCTTCAGATGGTCATAAAATAAACGACTTTTTCTCCAAAACTCAATGAAATTTATGGTAATGAGAGGCCTTGAATTGACTTTTTTTTAACTAATTAATAATTTTTTATAATTATTTAACGTAAGCTAAAAATCTCGCAATCCAGCAATCTTTACGGATAGAAAAAAAAGACAGCAAAAAAGATTTCAACAATTTTAATGCCAAACACGCCGACGACAGCTACATCACTCATTTCGTGGGATTTCTTCTTGAATGAGCTGTTTTGAATAATTATGAATAATTAGTCGCTTGTAAAATGGTTTTGTACACCGGCATTCCCATGTATGCGGTCGCGATTAAGAATGCAATTGAAACAATTTGTTCGATCATCACTTTCACCTGTTTGAATAGTTTCAGTAGAATAGGGTGGAAGGTTCATTGAGCCTCACCTGGCCATTGTGCAGTAAAATTTAAACGACGAGAAAATTATTTAGGATTTTGTTCAAATGAAATTAGTTACATCCAAACCACATTTGGGTTATTTGAAGGGCCCTTTATAAAAATATGACCAATGGGTCTTAGTCGTATTTTTTAGAGGGCGAACAGCGGTTAACTAATTACAACTTCAAGGTAATGTAAAGTTACGTTTTTCCAAGTTTAAGCAACTGGGGAAATCTATGGAATGAGAATAGTAACGAAGCACCTTTGGAGAAATCCAGAAATAGAAAAACTGACTTGAATTCAACATTTGATTTAGGATTATAAAAAATATAAAAAATAATTTTGAAGCCGCTTTAGTAAAAAAAAAATTGTTTACATTTTCCTATTCTTATGCTATGCATTGTTGAATTGACAATTAGATAGGTGGTGGCTAATTATACTGTGATGAAAAGTCGTCGTGAGATTGCACTGACCAACTGACTGGCAACTTTTTGGCCCTACATGCGGGGGTCTCTGCAAAGTGTCCTTATTTTAATCTCTACCTCTTCTTCTTTAGCCTTTGTTCCGTTTAGTAGCAAGTCCAGCTCGTCTGGATTGAATACGTCATTTTACTCGGTAAATTATAACTGCCGATTTAAATGCACTTTTGGTTTTTATCGGCACCAATGCGCAATACTCCCCTGAGAGTGTGCGTGAAGGTTGCTATTACGTGAACTTCATAACGAGCTCTCCGAAACCCATACCCCGTACTCCGACTGCTTCCATGAACAGGAGTAACCTATCGTATACCTAAAGTCAATGTGTTCTCACGGAGATTTCAGGCGGAAAAGTTAGGGGCTGAAACGTAACACGGTCTCCGCCGCTAGTAGTGGTTTTCAATTGACATTAATCGTTGGAATCGTTGGAAACACCGCATAATTTCACTCTGATATATCGGTATTTCGGGAACAACTTGTTCCCTTCTTCAGTGCCGCTGCTCTTGACGTGAAATTAAAATTTGAGCTTAAGGACATCGTCCTCAATCCACCTGCAGTGAATTCGTATTCGGTATTCGAAGGGGCGTTAATTAAACATTTGACTACTTCGCAAGAACACGAGGCGGCTCCTAAAACCTTAGGAGATGGGAGACCGCAATCCTAGTCAGCTCTTAAGTCATCTGCAAGATTTGCCTGAACCGAAATGGGGGTCGAAGTTGTGGTTTCGTTGAACCGATTGCCAACCAACATGCAGGGTATCCTTGCCACCCCAGAGGACGTCGCACTCAGCCAATAGCTGACTGATCGCCGAGTCTATGGTGAACCGTGGGATAGCAAGCGGCCATTGATAAACTCTCAGCAAAGGTGGCTGAGCTCAGTGCTCTGGTAAGCCGTTTGGCTGGTTATAATTTCGACTGTTCGGCGCATTCGATCACGCTTGCGACCACGTGCTCGGTCACATGAAAATGGCCGTCGCTGGTACCATAATATTTTCGGTATTGAAGCCAAGAAATGTGAAGAACATTGTGCTTTTTCAGAAAGCACGTGTGCCTGACAAATGTTGACTGAAGCAGACATTTGCCTGCGGTCAGAATCGAAAAGCCACCGGATGATCTACGAGCTATCAGCGGCTACGGCTCAGAAGCTGGCACCCTCGACCTCGATCTGCGCATGATTTTACGTGGAACTTTATGGTAACGAAAGTAGACAAGGCCAGCATCGGCGCTGATTTGTTATCTCATTACGGTCTCGTGGCCAATCTATAAGCAGGTGATCTACAAAACAACCCTGCTCTCTTGTAAGGGCCAGTTTGAAGTGCATAACTCCATGTATCAAGGTATTTTCCGGTAGTTCGTAGTAGGACAGTTTCCGCAAATTACACGTCCTGATCGTCAACCACCAAAATTGTGCCACAGTACCAAACATCATATTTCGACTTCATTGGGGCTATCGGTAGCCTACAAGGCTCGCCGCGTTGCCGCAAATGCCAGGCAGTGGTTAAAAAACAGTTCTGGGCAATTGTTAGGTTTGGAACAGCACGTTCATTGTCTAACAGCTGGAGGTGCTGATGCACATGGCAACGAAAAGGCATGGAGATTGGCGACTACAGGAGATTAAACGCACCCACGTATCCTAATCGCTATCCAGTGGGCCACATTCACGCCTGTGTGCGATAGCTCTGTGGGTCGATCTTTTCGAAAATCAATCTTGTGAGAACATACAATCAGCTGCCCGTCGTTGAGTAGGACGTTCCCAAGACCGCCATCATCACTCCATTCGGACTATTCGAATTTCCGTTTATCGGATTGAGAACGCGACGCTGCTTAGACGTTTCAAAGGTTCATTGACGAGGTGCTGAGCAATCTTAACTTCTTCTACGTTTATATAGACGATATCCTCATTGCGTTGAAGGATGGACATCAACACTTCGAACACCTCAAGATCATCTTCGAACGTCTTCAGAAGTATGGCGTCCTTCAAAGTGCGTGTTTGGTCAGGATAAAGTGATCTTCCTCACCTACGTCATCTCGAGCGCTGGCATGCCCCCATCAACGAAGAAAGTGGCCATCACCCAGAACTTTCCGGGGCTCAAGGCGGCAAAACTGTTCGTCGGTATGCTGGACTTTTACAGGAAGTATTTACCCCACGCGGCGAGGATACAAGCTCTGCTCAACAATCTGTTACAGGGCAGCATCAAGAGTCAGGTGCCCGTGGTGTGAACACAAACTTTTCGGAAAACTTCGACCGCAAGGTTTTCGCAATTTAAAGCGCTATCAGGCATTTCAAACAAATGCTTGAACCGTGAGAATTTTCAGTTTTCACCGAAGAGAAGTCGCTCTCATTCAAGCGAAAGCATGAGAATGGCTTACATTGTCAAGCCCGGCGTATGCATTACAAAAGCTAGTTCAAGATGGATATCGAACATGTGGTGGGCAGAGACAACGCCGTTGTCCCCGCACTCTCACGCGCAGGTTTCCAATCGATTATGAGGCTCTTGCGAGAGCACAATGTACCGACTCTATTGTGCAGCAGCTCCTATATAATGAGTCGGGCCCTCGGCTGGAACTGAAGAAAATACCAGACGTTACCAACGATGTCTATTGCGATACTTCCATCGGAAGATATCGGCCGTTCATCACGTCAGAATTACGGAAAGCTGCATTGACGTACGTGCACGAACTCTCACATCAAGAACACTGCGGGGCGGTTCTTCTGGCCCAATGTCAAAGCCAATTATAGGTCACGGACTCAAGCGTGACTGCAATGCCAGCAATTGAAGGTGAGTTGACGAAGACGCCAAATGCCATCGACGGATGTGCCTCATTTGATCTCCAAAGGGGGGGCAGAAAATTGCTATTCTCATTGACAGCCAAGTGGTGATCAGAGCACTCAGGTCTAACCAGGTGAACTCTAAACCGGTATGGGAATACCTTGAGAGACTGAATATGCTCGGCTCGTTCAATAAGGTCTCGTTACTGTGGGTTGCAGGTGATGTTGGGTTGAAAGGCAATGAGGCAGCAGACTAGCCAAGAAGGAAGCAGGGACGCCTCTACATGGGGCAAGAAACATTCTGTGAAATTGGAAAAGGGTTTATGGCTATGACATTGAAAAATGAAGAGGACGGTTGAGTGAACTATACTTGACGGACCAGGAATGGACAGTGCAGGGTGTTAATTGGATGATACGAACCCAAGCGCCCAAAGCAGAAGTTCACAGTTTCACTAAGAAGAAGTTCACAGTTCGCTCCTCCGTTTGTACGAACATCGAACACGCTAGAGACTCAGTTTTTCTGACTAATCCCATAATCATTTTGGCTGCAAGTGCGGCTATCTGGAGATTTTTTTTGTGTGTACGCCCCCATGTATAATGTATGGGAACCTTATTATTGTATCCCTACTACAAGGCATTGCCCATTGTCATTATTGGCCTCGTAAAGCTGTATCCTCCTGTTGCTCTTTGAATCACGACCCCATTTCCATCATGGGCGTTAAAAATCGTCGTTGGGTTTGAGGTCTATAGTAAGTGGCTTAAAGATTTTGTCACCAATGAATGCGGCTCCAAACCTTCTCCTCCGTAGATTTCCCACTGTCGCGTCTGTAATTTGTTTCTCGGGTAGCTATGATTTACAGTTTCTACTGTGTGCTTTTCGAGGATGGTTTAATGTTCCGGGTTATTCGCACATTCCTTGATCCCAACGGAGAACCCACTATTCGTGGTCATTTGGGTTGATCCAATCCATTCCAAGTTGGATTTGGTAGCAATAGGGTGACGCCGAGACGGATTGCCAGTCTTCCATTGGTACGAGGGAATATAGTATCCCTCACTTGCTGCTACCGTCGTTAGCCCTATCCGAAGAGCACTACGATGCGATGATGATACGTTTGCCTGCCTTAGAGTATATATACGTAGATGGTGGGAAAATGATCCATGGCTATTCAAAGTATTTGCGTAGATGGACTATTAAGTCGACCACAAAACTGACGTATCGCGCTTTTTTGTTTCTTGAATTGAAGCATTGCTTTTGAAAGAACCTTTCTCATTCAAACACAAGGTTCCACAGACTTTTTCCAAATAGGGACCCCTGCGGGCAACCCTTGGTGATCATTTTCTCCTCTGAAAATGTTCCTCCATTGCTACCGTCCAATTTTGGAGATAGCTATAGACGAGCCCATACAGTGTAGGCTGGCTACCATAAGTGGTCAAAGGCGCCTTCAATATCGAAGGCAATTGGCAAACCATACGGCTTGTCGGTGTCCCGCATAATGCGGTTCACTTCAAAAATGGCATCCTCAGTGCCTCTCACCCTACGGAATCCAAACTAACATTGGGGAACACGGTTTGCAATCTCATTTGACATTGTCCTTGAACCCTGCATATTAGGCTGGTGGATCCTTAGCATATGTAGTTAGTTCGCAAAATCTTCCATTCCAAGGAAGCCTTGTGATACGGGCAGCTTGCACTATTGGCTGCATGCACGGTGTCCTGCCTTCTTATCTTTGTGTAGTTTGCACAGTTTGCCGCTTTATGTTTATTCGTACAATCTTTGTACCAATGGCGCTCTTGTCCACAATGCGAGCAAACTTTCTTCTCGGTTTAATTCCGGGCTACATGCACATACTGCTGGCATTTCTAGCAGCGGGAGGTATCTAGATAGTTCTCCACTCTATGGGACATACCGTTTGTTCAATCGCCCCCGGATGTTTCTTCCGCTTGCGTTTCTTCAGTTAGCTCCTTGCCTGCTTGCTCTGGCGTTGTTACCCGACGCTTCTTATTGCCTTTAACCTGTTCCCACCTTTCCCGACTCCCTTTTTTTTCCACTAGCTTATCCTCTCCACAGTCAGTCGATTCACCCACTAAATCGACCTTAAAAGCAGCCCTTATTAGTGGAGCACTACTCCTCCCCCTGTTCAGCCTACGTTCTCTAACGAACTTATCCAGATCCTCCTCAGAGTTACTGGATATATCAATTGCGAGGCTCCGCTCATTTTTCACACTTTTTGGCCTCTGAACACTTCCCTCTGCTATGTTTGCCATAGCTTCAAGCACCGCTCCCTTAATTGTCTTTACTTTGACTTTCGTTCGCTTCCGCACCAGGGGTTTCTCCCCTTTGGTTTTCCGGAGGTCACCCATAACGACCTTCGAAATCCCTGCTTGTCGCTTAAACCCCACTTTATACCCTTTTTTCCAAAAATTTTGGAAATTTACACTTTTTCTCCAAACTGGGGGCAAGGGTATGTTGGAAAAAGAAGAAAAAAAAAGGTTCACTCTTTCTATCCCCTCTAAAATCCTGATAGCAGTCACAACCCCTAAAAAAGAACGGCCATTCGAAAAGGCGCTATTTTTGTTTCATTAAAAAGCTTATTAGTAAGAGCGGTCTCAAGGTAACAATTTAGGGCTAGAGCAGTGCTGACCACATTGCCTCCTAGAGTGTACTATAGTGTTCCGTTACGGTCTTCAATGGAGTGTTCTAACACACCTCAAGGCCCTGATTCAGCTGGACTGTTGCGCTAACGATTGAAAGTGGAAGGTGGGGACCTTCTTCGTCTCCTTGTATACCCCTTTTTTGGGGGAGGGAGGGTGATGATATCAAAATACCTCGACTTGCAACGCCATAAGTTTTTAACTGATCTAACCGCCGCGATTTTTCAAAATTGTTTGAGAGAAAAGATCTCCTGCTTCTCCCCTTACACCCTCCGTTGGGGCCCTATTATTTTGACATGGAAATAGTCCAACTTTGGGGCATTATAGCTTGTTAAGGGGGTATGGCCGCCGTCATTTTTCGACGGGGTTACAGAAAGGAGCCCTTTCATTTCCTTTCTCCTTGAACTTGAAAATTCAAACTTCACCATAATGATGCGAAAAAAAACCATTTTGAGGGGTCGTGACTTTTTATTGGGGGACAGGCTTTCATTGAGGTTGAATGGGGTGGACCTTGTTTCTCTCCCCCAAAACGTATAGCAATCAGTGCCATTTGCTTTCTGAACTGACATCATGTTTTTCCCTTTTCATCTTTTCGCTTCCTTTTTGCCTTTCCCTTCAGATCCACTTCTATTAATATTTTCATACATTTTATAAGCTGAGGATGCCACTTTGGAAAGGAGTTAGTATTTTTGGGCGGAGCTCCGCGGTCAACTTTGGCCAGTTTTTTTTTAAGCTTTTGGGATAGGTCTTCCTTATTGGTTGTCTTTATGCGCTCAAGATGATCTTCCGGCCATCGACCAATCCCATAAGGTCATTACAAACTTTAATTCATTGGTTTGACCGTTAAATCCAGATGATAAATTTTTTGAAGATCCTGGAAGTTTCCCCTGAGTTTAAGTGCATTAGCTACGTTAACTCAGTTTAGTTTAGGTGCCATTTTAATAAATAATAAGGCTGAAAGGGGTAAACGTTGTGGACTATACAAAAACGCTAAAAGTTCATAACCTGGAAGTAATCGAAGTAAAGGACAAAAAACTACTCTACAGGACTTCAGAAAGTATTTATATAGCAAAAGAGCACTTGTTCCATAGAGCAAATAAGTCGAGAAGCTGAATAGTATCTAAAGCTGTTAGTCTAAGAAGATTCACTTCGTGCCATGTTCGGTTAACAGATTAATACCATTTCTATCTGACAATCCGAAGATGAAGGCTGTAGTCAAAATAGGCTATTTCAATGATGTCCTTGTAACCTACAATTTTTGGGCCCCACATTGGGCGCTTTTTAAATAAACCTGTAATCTAGGGGATGTTCACCTAATCTGCACGCACATTATATGCAGACTCTTTACTAAAATTAATCAACGTATCTGTCTAGTATTTTAAATATCCATGAGATACTCGAACACCTATGGAATTTGCAAAAGATCCAATTTTTCAATTTGGGTACGTAGTGTTATTACAAGAATTGCAAACTTCACTTCGTCTGAAAGTGTATATTTATTCCAAACCAGTAAGTATACTTAAAAAACTGCTGAATTTTGTACATACATATATGCACTGATATTGGCTACACATGTTGCGTTCCATTTCACAATTATAACGCATTGATTGCTTGCGTGGTTGAGTTTCATTACAGAAATAATGCTTACTGAACCGATTTGTAAGCAAACATGGCGCAAATGCTACCGTGTTGGAAATATTCGCATCGTCAGCTATAAAAGTTGCATAAGATTGGCTTAATGGGAGAGTTATTGGATGAATTCAGTTCTAATTTCCTATAAATGCTCAATGTTTATATTATATAAAGAAAGTCACGCCGGAGTCAAATGGTTGCTAACTAAAATACATGAAAAAAAGATTTTGTATCTGATTCCGATTGGTGATTTTCTTACGCAAATTTCGCTTCGATGAAAGAGTGTCTATCGGAGGATGAAGATATGAATGAACTATAATTATTTGGCTGAGAATGCTACCACCAATATAATCAGAAGTATCTTGTTTTGAGTACGCCAAACTGAACGCTTGAAGATTGCTCTAATGTATCATTTCTTATGTAACCAGTTGATCTCCGCGAAATGCAACGCTCGTTACTTCTTTCATCGAACATTTTCCATCGTTATTTTCTTTACTTATCACAGATGCGTACTAGCGTGGAAAGCGGAAGTGACTATTACGGCGGTGAAAATGTTACATTTACATGGAAATGATGGATTGCCTGCCGGATTTTCTTACTTCAAGTAAAAGCAAGAGCACTCACTGGATTGCAAGAAAAACCTTTCATCCATCAGACGACATCAGTTTGCTTTGATGATTCGATCTTGAACTTGTGTAAAAACGACTTGATTAAAGATTGTTGTATCTTTATTTTACTAAAAAGAAAACATGGATAGATTTTCCTAAGAAAGAGGCATCATGCGGCATTGAGACGTCTTGTAATTTGCATGTGAACAATCACGGCTAGCTGTACCCGTGAGAGCGGCTAGCGGTTTGTGAGAAACCGCTTCCATTATACAATGGAACTGATACACCATGTAAAGGTGTCGCCAAAGCATTAAGCGCGGAGCATGGTTTCATCCAAAAAATCAAGAGTTTTCTGGTTTCTGTAACCATCGGACTCGGATTCCACGCCATATCTGAGTTTTGTTGCTGGCATTGTTGTGGACAATTATACAAAACTGAGCTCCGAGCCTCGAGTCTGAACGAAAGCCAAATTCAAAAAATTTTGATTACGCCTTTGAACTTTCTTCTCCATCAAGTTCAAACCGCGTTTTCGGTGTTTTCTGGCTTCCAACATAATTTTGAATTAATTTCTGCTGTTTTATCAGGGGTCACAACGTGGTAGCGTGAGCCCAAATCAGGGGTACCACTTTGTTTGCCTACATCTACATAAATACACCAGTTCAATATGCCAGGAAAAATTGGTGTGAATTGGTAGCTCACCTGATTATTAATGGGCGTATCGAAATACCTCGGTAAGTCAGACTGCCATTAGGTCCGCATGTATCTAGGAAGGAGTAATTTAGAAATACATGAATCTTATTATGGGTACTTATGAAAATTGGTAGCCAATAATTGGTCGGATTAGTTTTAGCCTATCTATTTAGCTGTTACTTTGACTATAATTAAATAATTGGCTGAAAATCCAGCCGTTATATGCTTGATTATACCACGGATTTTCTTTTCACCGTAACCTGGTCGAAACATGTTTAGGATGAGATTAAAGATATGAATGAGGTAGGTTCGAGTCAAAATGCGCTTATTGACTCTTTAGAATTATGATTTTTTTCGAAGGTTCGAAATGAAGTTGATAATTTTTTGAATATCTACTACCGGTTGATGTGTTGATGTTTTGAAACTATTATAGTTAATGATAAGCAAATTGAAGTAGGTGAAATTATAAGATAAAAAAACCGTGAGTTACGAAGGTACGGCTTTAGTTCAGGTTAAATGTGAATGCAATTGACTATCGACAGTGTCTACATGCTGCTTTCCCAGCCAATTCGGAAAAATGTAAGGAAATCCTACAAGAATTCCCATTTATACTCAAAATTGAATTTTAAGTGAAATAACCGATCGTGGCCACCATGATACTGATCTTGTAAAACAACATTAAATTTTGACAAAGTGATGAAACTGTCTTAAAGTACCTTTCTTTGGAGGTACGCCCCAAAGAATAATTTTTAAGATTTTGTTTGTGAAAATTAAAATTATTAATTATTAAAATTATTAAAATCGGTTTAATGTCTGTCTGTCTGTCACACGCACTTTCCTCAGGGACGGCTATACTGATTGACACGAAATTTGGTGAGAAGTTGGGAACTGTGAACGCCCAGACATGCAGTGAGTGATATTCTCCTACGTTGAGATTTGGCGGGGGGGGTTTCCATACGTATACAAGGGGGGCTGTATAAATTTTTTCACCGAATATAGTCATGTTGGGTATCCAATGAAAGGTCTCTTTTCGAAGCCGGTCTTAGTTTTGAGATTTGTTAGAAAGGCTGGGAGTAGGAGGGGTGGAAAGCGATGATTTCTTTAACGGACCCATTCTCAGAAACTGCCCAACCGAAAAATCTGAAAAAATTCATGGAGCTGCTTCTATATTGTGTCCAGGCCTCAAAATACTCTCCATATCGATAGCTGATAGCTCAAATTAAGGTAGTAATAGTATATTACCATGTCTTCGGGGACATTGAGTTTATCTCAGAGTTACAAAAGCTCCGGTTTCCCGACTTGTTGTTGCACTTGTAACCTTGTTTGGACAAAGTAGAAACGTTTTTGTCGATATTTCGTCAACAACCGTCAATCATTTTGAATTTACAAAAGATATTTCCTTTTTCACAACTCCATAAAAAGGCAACATAAACCTTTTGGTTGAATTTTGAACCATATTAGGAAGCTAACTGCAGAGCTGGTGGCATTATTTGGTAGGACGTATTTTTGTTACATTTATTTAGGTCGACAAATCAAGCAAATAAAGCTTAATACATTGACGAAAAAATACACCAACAGGGAAGTGCGAGCTGATTCGGGTACACAAACATTAGGGTACCCAAAAAGCCTAAGGACTTTCGTTTGTTTAATTTAAATGTCCTCCTAGTCACTATCGCTGGGATCTACTCATTTGCGATGGCCCCCTTATAGGAACCAGTTGGTACCCATAATCGCTGGAGAGATCTCTTTGGGATTGTCAGGGAGTCACGTTTTCTTCCATCTGGATGTCAGTAAGTGCAGTTTGTAGATATTTTGGATAAGCCCCATATTCAATACTTTTAAGACCAAATATGCGCTCGGCACACAACAGTATTTCCTCCTTAAATTGTAAGGGCGCAAACAAAACTTTCCTCTTCACTGTTCATTCCAAACCAAGCTTTAAGCCACTACTACTTATATATGTAAGTGCGGGTAATAAGGAGCTAAGGGCGTAGCCTCAGGTATTCGTTCATGGCCAAGTGGACCAATATCTAACATAACATCTAACCTACAAATCGGTCTGCCACCAATTCGGTTCCGACCGCGATCTAAAACTACGAACGCTTAGTGCTCTAACCATTAAGTCATCCGGACACTTTATTTACTGCTTCATCTATTTATAATAACAATTATTTAGTTGGTCCTTGGAAATCATGGATCACAAATGTGGAAGAAAGTTTCTTCCCAATTGGTCTAGCCCGACATGAACTGGATGTGGATGAGTTGCCTCTGCCCTGGATAAAACCGTCAGTCATTTTTTGGTTTTTTAATTTTGAATGCTTGGGTGCTATGCCCCAAACTAGGGATCCATGGACTATAAAACGTGAGAGTAAGTTGCTCCTCATTTGGTCCGGTCCACCATCATATGGATGTGGACTTAGGATCTCGCATATCCTAAACAACTACCCAATTTTAGTCTAGCTTAGACTAAAACAACTGGCAGAGGTGAGGCAGCGTCTGATGAGTTGCCTCTGCTCTGGACGAAATCGTCAGTCATTTTTTGGTTTTTTAACTCCGTAAATCGTCTATTCAATGACTTCCCGCTTACAGTGTTCGCTGGCTTTAAATAATCTGAGAAAATTCTTCAGAGGCAGAGAGTGAGCAGATTCTTCATTGTAAAAACTTTACCAGGGTGGATTCGCCTGAGATCTGAGGAAGCTGGCCAGTTGCATAAGAAGTGCATGGTAGTCTCTTCCTCCTCCTCACGTTGGTTGCATATTGCCGAAAACACTTCCCGATATTTTTCATATGGCAGTTTAAGGAGCAGTGTCCACTACTAGAGTTTTCATATCCCACTTCTTATGCCTAGAGATTGCTTGTAACCCTAATGGTCAATAACCTTTGGAACTGCTTCACTTAATTGAGTGGGAAAGAGCACTTGTTGCATAGACAGGTTGCATTCTTGAAAATGGAGAAAAAGCCTAAAACTATAGGATTCGTCTAGAGGTGAAGTTTGAACTGTAAATATAATAATAATCTAATTTTAAAATTATTCGAATTATTAATCAACAGTTAACGATTTGCTGTCCTGAGTAGCATTTCTTCAAATAGTAAACTTGGTTTGTTGGGCGCTAAAAGATTCTCAGGTCGCTGTCTAGCACAGGTGATTTTGGGTGTTGAGGTCAATCTCAGGTAGCGACTTTTAACTGGCATGAATAACATGACCTTACCAACAAAGACACTCTCTGGCAACAGCCCCAAGAGAGGGCAATGCCATATCAAACGCGTATTATTGAAATACACATATGTAATTGGCTACTTCAGTAAAGGTTTCCTCTCTAATAGAGGTAGTTTCGCTAGTTGGCTCTTGACACAAAATGGAAACTTACCAGGCCGAACGGGGGTTTAACATTGCGGTGATTCTAATCTTGTTGCTAGTCACAAGTCAAACTAGAATCAATCCGCATGGTCGGATGAAATATCTAACTGGAGGCACATGGATTCCTGAAGTAAAATTTGGATCTCTGAAACATTGAAGTTCGTTGGCCACGCCATTACCTTGGCAACGTCCATTTGTGAATTGAATCTGGTTCTTCTTTTAGTAGTACTTCAAATAGAGGTTGCAGACGAAATACTTCATGGACACAAGGCGAGCATAGAAAATTTCCTTAGTTAAAAGGTTCTTTTTTTTCTTTGACAAATTCTCGATGATGCTAAGCAGTTCACCTTATAGGATTTATATGATTGCTCAAATGAGGCTAACGCGTCAACTACTTGCTGAAAGGTGCTTCAACTCACCCGACGACTATCCGAGATATTTGCACCTTTCTTCCATTATCCTACGCTACGTATTTCTAAAACGACCCATTCCATTGCATGACATAACCCACAATGAAATGACCACCCTTTCTCAATGTGTGACCGATACACTGCATCTTCCACGTGCTGATCAACACATTCATCGTGATCTGTTTAGTACACGGACCAAGTTCTTCTTCAGTTATTGTCTCAGGCCAAAATGCATCCATGATATGATGGAGAGTTGGGTTTGATGAAAGTTTGAGTAATGGTGGTGATCGCGTTTCATATACTACTCTTATATATCATCATCAACGGCGCAACAACCGGTATCCGGTCTAGGCCTGCCTTAATAAGGAACTCCAGACATCCCGGTTTTGCGCCGAGGTCCACCAATTCGATATCCCTAAAAGCTGTCTGGCGTCCTGGCCCACGCCATCGCTCCATCTTAGGCAGGGTCTGCCTCGTCTTCTTTTCCTACCATAGATATTGCCCTTATAGACTTTCCGGGTGGGATCATCTTCATCCATACGGATTAAGTGACCCGCCCACCGTAACCTATTGAGCCGGATTTTATCCACAACCGTACGGTCATGGTATCGCTCATAGATTTCGTCATTGTGTAGGCTACGGAATCGTCCATCCTCATGTAGGGGGCCAAAAATTCTTCGGAGGATTCTTCTCTCGAACGCGGCCAAGAGTTCGCAATTTTTCTTGCTAAGAACCCAAGTTTCCGAGGAATACATGAGGACTGGCAAGATCATAGTCTTGTACAGTAAGAGCTTTGACCCTATGGTGAGACGTTTCGAGCGGAACAGTTTTTGTAAGCTGAAGTAGGCTCTGTTGGCTGACAACAACCGTGCGCGGATTTCCTCATCGTAGTTGTTATCGGTTGTGATTTTCGACCCTAGATAGGAGAAATTGTCAACGGTCTCAAAGTTGTATTCCCCTATCCTTATTCTTGTTCGTGCTTGTGTTTGACCAGTGCGGTTTGATGTTGTTGGTTGATTCGTCTTCGGTGCTGACGTTGCCACCATGTATTTTGTCTTGCCTTCATTGATGTGCAGCCCAAGATCTCGCGCCGCCTGCTCGATCTGGATGAAGGCAGTTTGAACGTCTCGGGTGGTTCTTCCCATGATGTCGATATCGTCAGCATAGGCCAGTAGTTGGGTGGACTTGAAGAGGATCGTACCTCTTGCATTCACCTCAGCATCACGGATCACCTTCTCGAGGGCCAGGTTAAAGAGGACGCATGATAGCGCATCCCCTTGTCGTAGACCGTTGTTGATGTCGAATGGTCTTGAGAGTGATCCTGCTGCTTTTATCTGGCCTCGCACATTGGTCAGGGTCAGCCTAGTCAGTCTTATTAATTTCGTCGGGATACCGAATTCTCTCATGGCCGTGTACAGTTTTACCCTGGCTATGCTATCATAGGCGGCTTTAAAGTCGATGAACAGATGGTGCAACTGTTGTCCATATTCCAACAGTTTTTCCATCGCCTGCCGCAGAGAGAAAATCTGATCTGTTGCTGATTTGCCTGGAGTGAAGCCTCTTTGGTATGGGCCAATGATGTTCTGGGCGTATGGGGCTATCCGGCCTAGCAAGATAGTGGAGAATATCTTATAGATGGTACTCAGCAACGTGATACCTCTATAATTGCTGCACTGTGTGATATCTCCCTTTTTATGTATGAGACAGATTATGCCTCGCTGCCAATCGTCAGGCATTGATTCGCTGTCCCATACCTTGAGCACAAGTTGATGAACCACTTGGTGTAACTGGTCGCCTCCATATTTAACCAATTCGGCTGTAATTCCATCGGCTCCTGGCGACTTATGATTTTTTAGCCGATGAATTGCACGGACTGTTTCTCCTAAACTTGGTGGTGGCAGTATTTGTCCGTCGTCTTCAGTTGGCGGGACCTCCAACTCGCCGATGTTCTGGTTGTTCAGTAGCTCATCAAAGTACTCAACCCATCGCTCTAATATGCCCATTCTGTCGGAAATCAGATTTCCCTCTTTGTCTCGGCAAGATGAGCATCGAGGTGTATAAGGCTTCATCCTGCTGACTTGTTGGTAAAACTTCCGCGCCTGGTGCGGTTGCTCCCTGTACTTTTCTAGTTCACAGACTTGTTGGTTCTCCCAGGCTTCCTTTTTCCGTCTGTGAAGTCGCTTCTCCGCTCGACGGAGTTCGTGATAAGTCTCTGCGCGTGCCCGCGTTCTTTGAGAATGCAACATTACTCGGTATGCGGCATTCTTCCGTTCCGTTGCTAGCTTACATTCATCGTCAAACCAGCCGTTCCGACTCCTTTTGCGGCTGGGGCCAAGTATATTTGTGGCCGTATCCATGATAACGTTCTTCAGGTGGTTGTGAAGATCATTAGTTGATGCTTCATCTCCAGGTCCTCTATTGACTGTGGTTATTGCGGCATCCATTTCCCTCTTATAGGTGTCGCGGAGGGTTGTGTTGTGGATGGCTTCAGTGTTCACTCTCACCTGATTGTCAGAGGGGATTCTAGGTGGTATTGTTATTCGAGCTCGGAGCACCATGCCAACGAGATAGTGATCCGAGTCTATATTGGCCCCCCTATATGTTCTGACATTCACCAAGGCTGAGAGGTGGCGGCGTTCGATCAACACGTGGTCAATTTGGTTGAAAGTGGTCCCGTCTGGAGAGGCCCACGTATGTTTGTGGACCGCTTTCCGCGCAAACCAGGTACTTCCAACAACCATTTCGTGTGACCCTGCTAATTGAATAGTCCGCAGTCCGTTATCATTTGTTTTTTCGTGTAAGCTATGGGAGCCAACGTATCGCCTGAATACGGGCTCCTTCCCTACTTGGCTGTTGAAATCCCCAAGTATGATTTTGATATCATATCTGGGACAGGCTTCGAGGGCTCTTTCTACTGCCTCGTAGAAGGTATCCTTCTCCGACTCTGCAGTCTCCTCTGTAGGGGCGTGAACGTTTATGAGGCTTATATTTCTAAACTTGCCTCGCAAGCGCAGAGTGCATAGCCGTTCGCTTATACTTTCAAAGCCGATAACAGCAGGTTTCATTTTTTGGCTGACTAAGAAACCTACTCCGAGCACATGGTTTACTGGATGGCCGCTATAATATATGGTGTAGTGGCTCTTCTCCAGGAAACCGGTCCCTGTCCATCGCATCTCTTGCAACGCTGTTACATCAGCCCTATATTGGGACAGGGTATCGGCTAGCTGCTTATCAGCTTCATCTCTGTACAGGGAGCGCACGTTCCATGAGAAAATGCGCAAATCGTTGTTCCTTTGTCGTTGCCGGGTCCGTCATACATGTTTAATCACTCCTTGAAAATTTTCGGGCGAATAGCATCAGCTTGATAATGATATTCAGACAGTTGCATTGCTAAATTTTTAGTAAAAGAACGAAATCAAATTTAGCGTTAATACATTGAGCAACACCAAATTCGATACTACCATCAGCAGAAACAACGCCTTTTGGACAGAAAAAGTGTTGGACGTTTTCGGTATTCTGTCTATTAAAACAAAAGGAAAGGGGTTGATGCGCCATCAAACTGAGAACGTTGGTTGATTTGAGCTTTCTCTTTAATTCGACTCTGCCGCCTCCTTCTCCAAATCCAGAGTAATTTTAAACAAGGTCCATGACTGGATGAAAGACCAAGTAGGTGTCGTCGATATAGTCAAGGTATTTGAAGAAAGATAACGTAGTCCGTTGAACCCCTCTACACCCACTGGACAATGCACTAGGGTGAACGTCACCGCTACCAAAACCAACAAAATATGAATGACAGGATGGAGACTATCAGACTTCATTTTGGACCTCGTATTCCAATAAACTTTACCCCGATGCAGCAAGTGAAATTTTGCTTAGTCACATCTGTTCAGATCGTTCATCTGTTCATTTTCGAAGTCAATGACGAGCGAGTCAAGGCGAACTACAAACTTCGCACGCCGTTCTAATTTTATCCGCAGGATCAAGAAAGAAACAAATCTGCTCTCAGATACTCAGCTTTTGATACATTCCAGGCTAATTTTAGCTATTATCTTTGAAATGACTGAAATATGTAGAAACGTCATGAGCATCATGAGCCACAGTCCTTAAAGGTGGGGTCTGCCAGATTTTGATTTGATGGCACAATCTTTGGATTTTTTTGTATGTCTAGTCCTAGTGTTACACAACCTCACTGGATTCGTAGAGGCCATGTGAGCCAAATATAACTTTAGTAAGTGATGTCATATCA
Organism: Hermetia illucens; assembly: GCF_905115235.1. Lineage (NCBI taxonomy): Eukaryota > Metazoa > Arthropoda > Insecta > Diptera > Stratiomyidae > Hermetia > Hermetia illucens. The sequence continues at coordinate 169,518,964 of NC_051850.1, forward strand.
CATCACCTCTTAGAAAAAGTGATATTACTATGTAATTACAAAATAATATCACAAACAGCACCTTTCATTACTCTAACCGTACATCACATATTAGAATTGATAGCCAATCTGACCGAATTGTAATTATCACTAGAGTGATATTTGGTCTGAATTTAACATATACGAAGCGCCAAGTAAATGCGAATGAAGAATAAACTTCTTATTCAAGAGAAAACACTAAGATTTTTTCACGCGCAAAGGACAGGAAGTTTTGATTCCTGCGAACAAGCATTACTCGTCACTTAGAATTTATATATAATGTAATATTTTCTTTTGCTTTCTTTGTCATTTTAAAGAAATTCTATGATGATCACAAACAAAGCCGAAATCATGTTTGCAGGCCAAAGCTAGCCACAAGAATAAGGAATCATATCACTATCAAATTTGCTAGGGGTAGTCGGCATCGGTATTTGACAGAAGCCACCGCCACTTGCACTAGCAAGAATGATGTGATGTATCGAACGATATACTACAGTATTATTTAGTGATGTTTAGTAATGTCTTCGACTCTGACATCACATCAACATTAGAAAACATTACTAACCTCAAGAGTAATATCATCATCGCTGCTTCTTTACTGGGTGATAACGTAGTGATGTGGTGATCTTCAAGTGATGTTGTGGTGTTTGGGGAGGTTTGGATCATGGTCCATGGTGATAAGGTGGTGTGAGTTTTGTGATATTATATACACCACTCATCCTGTTCACAAATTTTGAAGAATGCTAAAATTTTTGAGGATTGAAGAATGTTAGTGGATGCCTAAATGAGTGAAAAAGTTGGGAATGGGCTCAGGTATCGGAGATGTGCAAAGGATGTGTGTATCTTTCTTAGCGAAGGCCGAAAAGCATTTTATCTAGCTGTTATAAAATTACATGTGTTACATATAACACACGTATTCAATTACATACGAAATGTTGCTATCAAAGCCAAATAAACACAAAATTCGCAACTTAGTTGTGTAAAATCGACGCCTTTAAACATAAAATTAAAGTTATTGCGCAACTCACATCACTAATTTACAAACAAGTCGTTTAGCATGGCCGAAAATTACAATACTTTTAAAGAGGCAATTAACAGTTTTATTGTTACTATTGTAATCAAGCAATACAAAAGGTAACAAGATAGTGGCATATGTGAAAGTACCAAAAACAGAGTACTAATTAAAACTTTGTTTTTTTTTCTACCTAAAATAATATAAACCACATCCAGATTATATAAAGTTGTGAAAACGAGTACACAGAAGGTGTGAAAGATACATGCAATTAGGTTTCTTTATTACCCAATAGTCTAGTCTTGCCAATTTGTTTTGATAATTTGGGGGTTAGATTGTGTTCAAGGGTGCAACCAAGGGTGTTGGTTAGATTGGAAGGTTAACCAAAGGTTGCTATTTTTGAAGTTTTTAATTGGTTGTTGGGATGATCTTTGTATGTCGAAAAGATTTATAGATTTCTGATTTAATTGTAGATTTTCATTATTCTTATTTGGTTGGAGTATGCACGGGATATTTTCCACTAGTACTTGCTAATTATCCACTCCAATGGAAGATCCCACCAGAGTATCTCATCATTATTTCGTTTCAAAATAAGTTAGCTCTTATTTATTACAGTTACGTGGCTACAAAGAAAGACTTTTACAACCATCAAAGGTTCGAGGCAGATAAAATTTTGCCTATCATAACGACTCTATCTTGAGTCGATGTTTTTGTTTGTGAAATGAAGTAACAGCGTTACTTTTTCTCCTTTCACTTGCATCCATCTAAACTCCTATTTTGCAGAAAGATTGATCTGGTTCGCCTACCCAGCGATAACCGTATTCGTACTAAGCGACTTGCACGAAATTATCGAAGCAGACAAAGGTTCGATCTATTTCCATTTAGTCGGTGAAGCAATGAAAAGCAAAATTGATGGCGTCAGTACTTCCGCGATTGTTACTCTGTTATTTTCCATCTATTATATTATCTGTTGTGTGTCGACAAGTTCACACGAATATATTCAGATACATATAATTTAGTCACAATCTACCTATTAGAAGAAAACGGTAAATATGGAATAAAAACGTTGCAATCTAAACCGTAACAACTACCATCGTCACTATGTTGTTAATTAAAATTGTATTCATTTAATCCACACTCCAGGTATAAAACGCTTGTCACGAACCTGTGGGCTTGATAACACCACCGTGTACATATTATAATCGTGACTGGGTTTTAAGCAGGTATTGGTCACGCGAGATTGTGTAGGCATAGAATAATTGAAAAAAAATCTTTAGATACACGAATCTTAAGTATAAATCATATAACGGAAGGAAAAATTACTCTTCCCACTCAGTCAAACTAGGTAGAGCTCCCTTTTATGCACTTGAATATTATTAAAGCATTCAAGGGGATTTACCAATTCAAGTTCTTAGTTGTTTTTGAAAGTATTTTTTTTTCAGCCAAATACATGTTTCCAATAAGATACTATTTGTTCCTTGCATTCCCCCAATATTTTGAGAAAATTAATATCGAGGGCAGTGATTGTTCTCTAACAAAACAACCCACAACTGATAGTGGATTAAAATGCTACGAACATAATCCATTATATTGCATTAAATTGGCGATATCCAGAGTCTTGCATTTAAACAAAATCAGCCGCAAAAGAATATTCATGAAGTGCCAGTCTCCGTCTAGATACTTTTCTTATAAATAGGCAAGCGCTCTAATGTTTGTTGAGCAGAAGTGAAAGGCTTTTTGCATACCTCTACACCTCGATAAGATACATATCGAGTTTTCTTTCTACTTTTTTTTTCCGCTCAACCTGAAACTGTAACTAACCAAGGTCTGTTACTTCCTACTCGATATTTAGATTGTTTTGTATCTGTTGCACTGGCTCAGATCAATGCCTGTAAATGGTTTCCGTCAGATATTTCAGCTTCAATAATCATGTTCAATCAAAAAAGGTGTCTAAAGTATCTGAAAGCTGGTATGAACGCTAATCGAACTGATTTAATCTTAATTATAATGTGATAGATATAATCGTCATTATAGTGTGACATTGATGAAAACGAACTATCACCAAATGAATGAAATGTTTCACGACATAATGTATTTCATTTGGTGGTTTATTCAATGGTGAAGGGTTTTTTGGTGATAGTTTTAATTAAATAAGTATTTGGGTTAAAAAAGTCGTTATCATAATTCGAGAGCAGTGGCTCATGATGGGGCAAAGAAGTTCTATTTATTTTGAAATGTTGCAGTTAAAAGTAGACAATGGCTTTTGCTTAAGATATATACAAATTTAATATTTATTCATTGATCAACAATGTGAGGAACCCTTTGAAGCAAATCAACCGATGGCTGAAGCTCTAAGCTTTAGTATGCAAGGACTTACCAACAACTTCAATACTCTAGAATTCCATGTGAAGTCACACAACAATCATTTGATCATTCCTAAGAGACTCGAGTCACTACCACAACATCATCCACAAACCGAGGGCTGACCACTATAAGTGGGATGCCATAGCTTATAATAAGGATATTCGTATCTTCAGAGAAATCGGCTAGGATATTCTCATATTAACAATCAAAAACCGCCCCCCAAATTTAGCCTTTATCTCTGTCTTCTGTCTTTCTTCTACCTCCGGATCTTCCGCCAAGAGTTCACAAAATGTTTCTTCTTCATTGAAAATAAACCGAATGCGATTCTTCTAGCCGATCCTAATCCTTGATCTAGAAATTTCAGAGGCCGTTTCACGTCGTGTAGAGGGAGAGCCTCCTAGCACTTGATCTTCAACTGTAATTTTTGATGGTTTAAGGTTGCTAGAAAAAAATCAGCCTTATCGAACCTTAACGTCCTTTCCACCTGGTACAGGATGTCTGTCCAGAGACAGAAGATGAAGCCCCTAGGGGATTCGCCCGAGAAGGAGGGGATTTCGGGTCTCGCTAAACGGTTGTAAGGGAACTCGGGCCTCGCAAGCCTAATTGAAGATTTGAAAGGCCTTCCTTGGTCATTACCACGGCTTTAGGAGGAGCTACGAGTCGTCAAAGCAGAAAAACAAAAAGGAAAAACCCCTCCCATCACTGGGTATCATTGGAAACTACTGCACTTTCTGCGAGTTTTGAAGAAAAAAGCGGTTGAATGCAATCCTCAAAAACACTAGGACAGGTACGACCCTAATATTCGTGAAGTACGTCAAAGTCCAAGTAAAGATGTTCATTCTTCTTAAAGAGCTGTGGCCGAACTCCACAACAAGCACCACTTCCTCATTATGGACACAATCGTTAATTATTCGAGGACTCCACCGAAAAACAGACCCGGCCGATATTCTGTCGGATGTCAATGCAGGATACTCTCAGCTTAAAATACTTTCGGTCGCAAACCTTGTGACCAAAACGTCTCCTAAATCACCTCAAGAGCACATTGAAGTCATAAAAATTAAGTACATCCTTCATCAAATGCGAATTTGAAAAAAACCAGTTGAACATACGCAGTGCTCGAACTGCCAGAACTTCGGGCACACCGGCCTAAACTGCGCGATTGTACACAGGCACACGAAGTATACAAAATCCATTCACGTTGGGAATACAGAAGCGCACATGAGGTGCTGGATTGTTGGAACGACGGCCAATCTGGCTACCCAGCGAATTATCGCGGGTGGCTACTTGACTGTCTTACAATTGGAAGACCAAAAAAGTAAGGCCAGAATGCGTATATTGTATATTGGCGTATATTAGCCAACAAATGTCAAACCATTTGAAGAAATCGTTCTCAATCTCAGGGAAAGATTTTACAAAAAAACTATCCAAGTTTTAACATTAGCTCGATTTATTCGTTTTTCGTCCTGGTCTACTATCAGAATAACACTTATACCAAAATGTTCACCCATAACAGCCCCAGTTATTATTACCATAATTTGCAGTAAGAATATTTACTTCTGTAGAGAACTTTCCCACATCGGTCACGATATTCACACATTAGCCATATAAACCATTTGCCAAATATAACATTAATCTCTGTTGCGGCCTCTTTCATCGATTTTCAACTAGACATTCTACCAACCACATTGCCTCCTACAGTGTACTGTAGTGTACCGTTACGGCCTTGAATGAAGTGCTCTAACACACTTCAAGGCCTTGATTCAATATGGATTGTTGCGCTAACGATTATTATTTCCGAATATCTGACCGTAAAGATGTCTCTGCCACAATGGCAGACATGGCCTATTCAAGTGCCCTAGTAATGAAGTCACCTCCAACCAGGATCTACTCCTTCATTCCCAAGACAACATCCTCCAGGATATCAAGCCTGCGTCGACTCGTTCGGCGTTAGAGACACTTTGGAAAACGTTGTCATAAACACCGAATCCAGACAAAGGTATCTCTTCGACTTTGGGCAGGAACCCTAAGACCAGATAGCAACGGTAGCTGATAAGTAGGAGTTTCATGAAACTAGGCCCTTGTTCTGATACTGTTCACTGATGAGCACTAGATCAGCGCCAGCAACTTGTGAGCGGTTGCACTCCAGCGCATATTGATTCATTGTATACCGAGCATGTTATTCCTAGCTTTTTCCATTTATGCTCTGAAGACTGGACACCGCGACGATCCTGCAACGCTCTCACCAGAGGCGCCACCATCCCTGAATAGAACACAACTCTCCTTTTCGTTGTAGGCATTCACTCTGTGACCTACCTGCCCGAAACGGCGATATGCTGCTCTCCTGTTACATTCTCGGCAGGTTGCAGATGGGTGTCCACAAACTAAGCATCTGTAACACTTGGTTATGCCGGCCCGAATTTATATCGTACGATAAGAGTGTGTAGATATTACCCAATCAATTCTAATTTTTCATCGTCCGCGCGTATTACTCGGCAGCTTCTTCGACGAACAGTGTTTGATCTGGAAAATTAGCAGAGGTGATACTAATCCGGGTATTAGTTACCTTCGGATATTCACACTTGATGGCATTCTCTACTTCGATTTTTCAGGAAGGTTTTTCTCCCAATAGCTTCTTGGCCAGATCACAGAACGCACCCATGTCCGTTGTCTTCAGACCTAATTCGTTGAGGCCTCCACCACCCTTCGTTTTTGGAATGGAGTACACTTCTGCTCCGCTGTATTTGGACTTCATACCATAACGGATTCCACCGAGGGCTTCCTCCATCGTCTCCACAGTATTGGTTGGCTTGGCTAAGGGTTTTCTAACGGCGCTGTGTGCTATTGCCTCTTGCTCCTCTTGATCTTTTTTTTTGAGCTGAAGATTAGGTGGGTGAAATTTTCTTCAGATACGTCTTCCTCCTCTTCCTCCTGTTTTTTCCATGGAAGTTTAATCAGCACATGGTGCTGGATAGGATATCCTAAGTTTGCAAACACTTTTTTATCTATGGAGCCCTTTTTTAGGCTAAGTACCCAAATATTTTAAAAAAGTACAAAGGCGACTTACTCTCAGGACAGAGGTCATGTAGCGTCTGATGAGTTGTCTCTGCTTGAGGTGAAGCCGTAAGTCGTCTTCTTCAATTTTTTTTAAATACTCAAGTACTAAGCTCAAAATAGCGACTCATGGATCGAACAACAGTGGAAGCAAGCTACTCTTCATTTGATTCAGTTCAATATCAAGTGGATGCAGGTTTAGGATCCTTGAATCATTGAACAATTTAGTTCCGCCAAAACTGATTTTAACTAGGTCTCTTCTTTTATGTAGTTATCATTGCCAAGGAAATATCATTGAAACTAAAGTACACTGGCTGAAGGTTTTCACTGGAATTCAAAATACCTTTGGTGCTAAGAATATATATTCTGTTACTTACAAAAGGTTTGGTCGCTTATTCACCAACTAGGGACCGCAGGTGGCAAATGGCATTTCAACAAAAACTTAAATCTGTAGCAGTTACAGCGCTAACAAATCCTATATCTCATATTAATGCTATCGTTTTGCTCACCCACGTTGCAGTTAAGATGTCCATCGGATGCAGCAGCGGCTTGGCTGAAAATTGACTAAGCAGCGCCATTTCTCTCTGATAAACTTAGGGTTGGATTTCAAACCAGAAGTGTCTAATGGCTGAGCTACCGGCCACATTGCTCCCCAGAACTAAATCCCCCAAAAGCCTGTACTATCCTACAGTCGATCAATAGTACGCACTGCATGGCCAATCAAACCTATGCTTCCATCCTCAATTCTACAAACTGCGGCTACCAAATATTATACGCTACAGCTTACTGCAATAACTACTTTAATGGTGAGGCCAATGCTGCGGCGACGGTTGCTCTAAATTTAAATATTGTCAAGAAGACCTTTCCATGGAAAGCTGACTTAACCAGTTGCAGATGACACAAGATAGAGGGGGGGGGGAGGGGGGGAACGTATAAACAAATGTCAGCCTTTATTAGCCTAGCCTATGCAATACGAGTAGTTTTTCCCAACCTCCCCATCACTATCTGGTTCAACAAAGTTAGAACTAATCCCGAAACCACCAAGTTTATTGCACATTGACGCTTCATTCTCAGACATCTGCGAACAGTTCGACTTAAGGGTGACTTTGCCAAAAATATACCAATATAAGGTCCAAATATAGTTCTCTTCCGAAGGCTTAGTTCGCTGACGAGCTCTTTTAACTATCATTCCAACATTTTTTGCACGAGACTGATTAGCTTCTGCCAAAGCAAAACTTAACATCTAATCTTTACTTAACAGCGTAAACCATCAACAACATTAACACATTGACTCAACACTCATCAGGCGAAGTATTGTATCTATAATGGCTACTACGCATGCCACTTCTGCTCAGGTGGGACTGAGAGTTACGTGCATCAGTCAGCTCTGGCATGAGCTATACTTGAATTCATCTATCTAAATAATTACTGACTGTTGTCCTGGCCTCATGGGTAGATTACCAGTCACTCCATGTTTAAGCCCCGTTAGGTGGCTTTCACGGCATTTGCCTTGCGGAGGTCAAGCACCAAGAGACAAAATCAATATCAAAACAAAACAGGAGTGTTGGCTGAGATAACTTGAGAAATATTTTCAGGTACAAAATCCATCAAAGAAAAAAAGGAAGGCCAATCCTGGCCCCCTCCCTTGCTCCGCCTAGCCTCTGGTTTTGAACAATTTTTGGCAAAAGTAATTTGCGTGACAACGCTTTGCTTTTCATTGGTAGAATTGAGGTATCTACATCATTTATACTAACGTAACACCCCTCTCCTTGGGGAATCCATCTCTACCCTAAAATAGAATCGCTTCACAAAATATCTAAAGTTTCATCCTAGACATCCCCCATTAACACCCAAATATTCCTGATTATTTATACGTCTACGAAATTTAACTGACAGTTCTTTTAGTTTTCCAATGGGACGGTATCATTTTATATGAAGTGAGTCCTTTATATCCTATATCACTGCAGTGCAAAAATAAATTGGGTTTCCCTCGACATTTAGGTCATAGCTTTATCTATTTTTAAGAAAAATTTAGTCCTTTTTCATCTACTGATTGCATCCATTTGTCCCTTTTAGAAGATTGTCATGAGGATTTATTTCGATTCATGGACAGGTCGTTACCTAGACGTTCTTTCATGTCGAACCAACTGAATGCAGAGGGATTTTGGGTAATGTTCACTTTTGAATTTCAAATTTCAATATAAACTTGGTAGACCGTAGGAATTTTCTTCTTATTGGTGAGAATTGCACCGCGGCCGATAGCTTGTACTGTAAAAAATATGTTAGATTTTTTCGCCATTTTCCTGGGGCTTTTTAAAAATTGTAAATAGGGTGTTCAGTAAAATTACAATTCGAAAGAAGAGGTTGCGTTATGTTCCGTAGGCAAGCTTTCTCCAAGCCTTCTATTTTATCTATTTTTATTTATTGTTACACATTGAAAATTCGGTTGTTCTTCTTAAACGAATTTTTAAACCTTTTTAGCGAATTCTCTTCTGATTAGTTTTTTTCCCTGGACCATGTCTATGAATGGCTTGGTTTCTCAATTTTAATAGCTAGATCCGTTGTATCAGGTGAATTTTTTTAAGAGTTTCACCAGCTCTTCCTTCTTATATATTTTGTTCCGGATGATATACTTATTTTAATCTGCTATACCCTCTTGCTTGCCCTCCTTAAACATTCTTTAATTCTGATGAACATTTTCAAGTTTGTCCGATGTATTTGAGGCATTTTATAATTTCCATTTAGGAGAATCTATTCCTGCAATGTTTGTATAAATTTTGTCATGAGTATTTTTTTTTGTTTTATTGCTAATTTTCGAACAAGTGCCAACAAATATCTAATCTGTTTTTTTTTGATACACTTTGCGTTATAATGCGGGTCTAATGGCTCCAATTGATACGAGGCTGTCATATTTATAAATTTAGTTCTTACAAAAAAAAACTAGCAAACAAATATATTCACTTATTTATACTGGTTCCTTTCTTAGGACCACAGAGTTACTCTCATCAGCCTTCCTGTAATGCAAAGTTTCCTTTGCCATAACATCGGGGAACAAGTATTCATTGGAGACCATAGCGTTCCAGCAAATTCGGAGAGAGAAAGAGTTTCGATTTTCTGTTGAGCATTTTGTTTTTGTTTTTTAAAATCATTTTTATTTTTAGGAAATAGGTAACAATAGTATATAGATTGGAAAAACGAACAATAAAAAACAATCTTTTAAAATAACAAAAATAACTTAAATCTAATGGCCACTGTGGGCTCTCAAAGTTTTCGAATAACAATTTACAGGCAGAGAAGAGAAACATTAAGAAATAAAAATCTAATCAATAAGTTGTCGGGAAATGGTCAAAAACTCGACAGAATTCACTTGGCTTTAGTGGCAAATAAAGAAATATAAAAGTAATAATAAATATTTGATCGCTTCAAAAGATACTTTTAACTTAAATTATTGTTCTTAAAACTATCATAATTATATATTTTATATTATACATTTTTTCTTTTTTTTTACAATAACATCCGTACAAAAAAAAATAAAGGATAATAACGTATGTATTTATAAGTTACAACTGGAGACAAAATCAGCACCCGTTCAATATGTACATATTTACAAAGCCCCACCAAGAAACAAATGGCAGAACTGAGCACGGCCACCGCTAACCGGCATCCCGCAGCCACCAGTACCAAGATTTCTCTTTTTCATCCCGTTTAATATCAATTGCTCTCGCTCTGGAGTATCCCCAGTCGAATCCCGGAGCCCCCACTGTCAAATTCGGGGGGTATTCTATCCTTTTGTCCGTGGCCCGTCTATGTATATGATACATAACCGGATCACCAGCAGAATCAAGAATTAGACCATTCCTGTCAAGATACAAGAACGCTTCGGGAGGAATGAAGCCTGTCGTGAGAGTTTTCTCGAAATACCCATCATTTGGGTAGAACGGCTGCGAAACCCAAGGGTTCTCACCATGCGAAGCAGATCGAACTATATGATTCCGAATCAATCTGACGATAACTGTGTCGATTCTTGGCACAGCAGCAGCTGCATACATCACTTCATTAGTTATATAGTGCTCATAGTTTGACGAAGCAGTCCTATTAAGCCCCGTGCAAGCACGCAGACATTTCCTTTCAAAGATCCTTATTTTCTCCATTTGGCTAGCACTCAAATTAAACCAGATAGCACACCCGTAGGTGAGCACCGGTCTAACCAAAGTAAGATAGCAAATAATCTTAACCTTCCGGCTAAGATGTGGAGTATAAAAGAGTGTTCGAAGAGACAAGAATGCCTTGCGAGCGCTTTCTAGCGCGATTTTAACGTGCTCGTTAAATTGGGGACGCTCGTCAAGACGCACACCCAGGTATCTAACGCACTTCTTATGAGGAATGCGCTCAGAACTATCCTCGTTCGCGACAATGTGGAAATCTCTCCAATTCCTTTTCAAGTTCCTACTGGCATACGCCAAGGAATTTCGAAACAGAATCGTTTCACACTTTTGCGCATTGATTTTCATCCGCCAACTGTTCGTGAAGAACTTAATATCATTGAACATCTTCTGAAGTTCAACTTGCACCTCAGTTACCTTCTTGTGCGCCGTGTAGGCTATCAGATCGTCAGCAAAGGCAACCAACGACCTTTTAGGAGATTTATTAAAATCGAAAGAATTGAGCAATTCGCCGGCAAATACCGCAAAAAGTGTAGGCGCAGTCACTGTCCCTTGCTGTAATCCATTCAGAACATGAAATTCTCTGTTAGTAGTGAGATTTCCGTCCGTAATGACAAAGCACTTGCCATACAGCATACTACACATCATCGCTACGAGGTGACTGGGAAACTCATTCTTCAGGAGCCTGAAAATCAGTCCATCCAACCAGACGGTATCAAAGGCTTTCTCCATGTCTATAAGGCAAGCGCCTACGCACTCACCATTGTTAATCCGCCAGCAAATATCAGACGTTACCTTCGTTATTGCATGTATTGTCGAATGACCAGATCGAAATCCGAATTGCGCGTTCGGCAATAATTCCTTCTTCTTGATATGCCCGTTCAAGGCTTTCAATACCAAAACCTCAAACACCTTGCTGATGTTAGGCAGCAAACTGATTGGGCGGTAGCTTTGAGGCCTGGATGAATCCTTCCCTCTCTTTAAAATCGGGAATACTCGGGTTTTCTTCCATTGTCCAGGAAAGAAGGAATTGTTCAATAAATTATTGAACAAAATGCAATAATTTTCTGTTGAGCATCCATCAACAAATTTTGAACTTAAGTGCTGCCTCCAGGTCGCTCGTTTATGGTCATGGCGTATTTTTATATTATTACATTTTTACTTTCTTTTGAGTCTAAAATGATAGCCACTATTAGCCTGCTTACAGGGAAATCGGCTGAATATGGATGGGCTAGACAAGGTCCCACCACATTTCTTTTTGGTACATTTGGTCTGATTTTATGATGCGCAATGAGAACGTCTATATATTTTATGTGGAATCCTCCGGAGAGCAAGTGCTTTGTGCTCTGAATAATACTAACATGTCAAACTTAATAAAATTTTTGGGCGACGTTTTGGGAAACTGTTTTGCAATTCGCTCGAAACCAATATCGCATTCAGTTACTGATGTTGTTTTACGTTAAGTTTAAGGACCTTTGTTTACTAAATATAACCGTATGGGGTATAATATCTCGATTAATATTGGGTGTGTAAATTGAAAACCTGAATTTCTTTTGGCAAATTTCGAAGCTTTATTGTAATCACATCAATTGAAGTTTGTAGCCATCGGCTGAGATCTTCTTTTCTGGTTTTAGTAGTTGATAGTAGCTGACCACACCATGTGCAGATGTGTAAATATTCGGCCTTAAACTGGAAGTTGTTGTTGCCGAGCGAGCAACTCTTCAAACATGCAGAATCGTCTTTCCAGGTCTCCCGGTTTCAGCTCATATGGCATCTAATTTCCTTCCTTCTGAACCATTCCAAGTGCATGTAGACGCTCGGAAATGGTTGTTCGATCAACACCGGGTAGTTCTGCGAAGTCTTCTTGAGTTTGACACGAGTTTTCTTTTAGTTCGGTATCTTCAAGCTTTTTAGGCAATCCGGGCACTGATATCAAAATCACTACTTTTGGATCCTTGGAACCATTCGTAAACTTGCTTTTCATCAGCTTACTGTCCGTATGCTTTTACAAGTAATTGAAGGCTTTCTGTGACAAATTCCTTAAAGAAAAAATAGTGCAGCAGAATTTCCTGCAAATGGTTTTTTTTTCTCAAATTGTGGTGGTCCCATTTAGTAGAGAATCTCGGTTTTTAATTTATTTATTGCCTTGGACTCTTTGGCCATTCTTTTCTTTTGTTTTTAGCGCTGCTCATCTACTGTGTCCAATGAAAGACTTTTCGTACTTTTCCATTTGTAAGCAAGTAAAGGGAATTTCGTAATGGTCAAATGACCATCCCTCTAGGTCGTCTTCGGCCAATCAGGATGGTAGTTTGACCACCGCAAAATTCCCTTTAGTTTATTACAATTTATAGGGAGAAGACTTATGGATCAACTCCAGCCTCTTGATGAAGAACTGGTTGCTCCTAAAAAGTTTATGTCCTTTGTCCTTTATGTTAGTCAATCATTTGGCTTTACTCTTTTCAATCATTTCGCCATACTTGCGATATCTGGCAATTTTTGGATTTCGTTACTTTCACGTGAAGGTAACTGCTGGCTATGCTTAACTGCGTGCTCTTTAATGACTTCACTAACCATCTTCATTCTCAGGTACCTATCAGATGATCATTAAGAATGAAATAGAAAGCGTCTACTATGCTTCCAAGCACTTTGTTTTACGTCTGCATAACTTTTAAGTTTGTTTCTTTGGCACAGCCAGAGAGCTAGATGGACTTCAGGGACTGCCTGTAAATTTCGTTTCATCGTTCGCGATGTTTGTGTCATTCCTCTTCACGTTTTTTTTACTGGTCTTATTATTATGACCGTTTGGGTTTACTATATCATCATTGCCGGCGACCTCAATGGTCATGCGGGTGAAAAGGTGTCATAGGGGAAAGGGATTCGGAGCGCGCGATGAGGGTGGTGAGCGTATAATCGATTTTGCCGACACCCATGACTTTGTACTTATGAATACATGGTTCATCAAACGATTGTCGCATCTTCCTACATTTTATAGTGCGAACAGTAAAACGTCGACATTTACCATTATCACTGATTGCAAAGCCGTTCCCTATGAGACCGTCGCACCTCAACATCGGCCATTGATTGCCGTCCTACGAATTAAGCCACCAATAAAACAGCATGAGAAACGCACTAACCCGCGGCAATTTCGTGAGGAGAAAGAGGAAATGATCTCATTAACGCGATTACCAATCATTACGAATCTGGAAGAATCGTGGAACCAAATGAAAGACAGGATCCACAAAGCGGCCTCTGCAACCATCGGGGTCACTAAGCCGGATAAGCGGTACATTAACCGAGATACTTGGCTCTGGAATGACGATGATAAAATGAAGGTCCGTGAAAAGAAATGCCTCTACCACAAATTTCTCGACGATAAAATGCTTGCCAATTGGCAAATTTATAAGAATTCCAACCGGGAAGCAAAGAAAGCAGTCGCTGTCACCCGCGCGGACCATTACAAAAATCTTTACGATAAATTGGATACTCCGGATGGCGAGAAAGATCTGTATCGACTTGTTAAAAGCCGTACCAACTGTCCAGCCGTAACAGATTTATGGTGAGAATACTTCGAGCAGATTTCAACTGAAGATTTCATCCTCATCCTCCACTTCCATAATCATTCCCGACATTTGGACCAGTTCCCCCTGCCAGCGCAACTGAAGTCGAGGAAGTAATAAAACGAATGAAATCGGGGAAAACAACTGGACCTGACAACAAGGCATCTGGAAAGCGAAAAGCTGGAACCCAACACTGTAGCTCAGTGAATTCTTTAATAGGGTTTTACAGGAAGGAAAAACACCATCTGACTGTCAAGAAAGTACTACTGTTCCAATATGGAAAAAGAAGTAATCCAGTAGAATGTTCAAATTGCCGTCCGATCCGGATACTTTCCCATACCATGAAGATTTTTGAACGCATTCTTGACAACCGTATTCGCTAAATCGTTGAAATAACCATGAATCAAGCCGGATTTGTCAAGAACTGCGGAACTACTGACGCAATACGCGCTGCACGGTTACTCATGGAGAAACACCGTATCAAAACCGCTTCGTGCCTCTGTTGGTGTTAATCAAGAAAGCGCCGTCACACGGGACATCCAACGTCCAGTGCCCTACGTACTGCTTTGTGCAGCTGATGTTTCCCTAGCATCTAATAGCAAAAATGATCCCGAGCAACTTGTCCGAAAATGGAATTATCGCCTCATACAACACGGTCTCAGATTGAATCTAAACAAAACTGAATTTTTGACGACCGATCCCCATGAAACAGGCATTTACCGGATTATCGTCCATGTTGTCTCCCTTTATGGTTCTGAGTGTTGGCCGACTATAAAAGACATTGAAAGGCCTAGTGGTAATGGAGACGAAGATGTTGCGTTGGACTAGTGGTGTGACACGTTTTGATCACATCCGAAATGAGGATATCCGTGATCGTTATGGGGTTGCACCGTTCGTGGAAAAATTGCCAGAGAGGTGTCTTCGATGGTATGGTCACGCAACTCGCGCCAAGGAGAATCCACTTGCCAAGATTGGTCTGAACATCGAACTCGATGGTAAACGGCCAAAAAAACGGCCGAAACAACGGTGGCTTGATACACTGGATGGGGATTTAAGAACCTCGAGATTGCAACCAGATCAGACGTTCGATAGAGCCAAATGGCGAAACCGATCACGACGAGCCGACCCCGGTTGTAAACGGGACGAAGGCTGAAGAAAAATAAGAAGATATGAACGGCGGAGTTGGAGCTTGGATGAATGAATGGAAAAACTTGCTTAGGAAATTTCTCACGCAAGATGAAAAAAAAACCTTCATATACTTAGTGTCCAGCTTCCGGTATTCCGACTTGTAATTTATTTTAATATAATTTTACCAAGCCAAGTGTCCAACTTTAGGTCACCGCACATTAGTTTGAATAGGTCTAGAGGCTTCAGGCTTAGAGGCACTTAACAGATATTCGTTTTCCATTTCATATACTTTGCACCCTCTTGCCTACTTTTAAAACAACGCTTCTTTAATTGAAATAATTAAAACTTGTTGTTTCTTTTTCGTTGGTGTGAATTTTTATTCTTGCAAATACCGAAAAAGAAACAACAAGTTTTAATTATTTCAATTAATTAATCGTTGGAAACACCGCATAATTTCACTCAGATAAACGCTTCTCTTTTTAGAATATTATGAACCCGTTCTTATCAGTCTTTTTTTTCGCAAAATTAAATCTCAATTTTAACAGTCCAAAACTAGGCAAAAAATCAAAACAGGAAAAAGTAGTTTTTCTGTAATATAATTGCAAAACTACCTTAAACAATGCATGAATCATTCGTGGTACTCATTCTTTATTATACAATAGATTCATCGAAAATCAAGCCTTTTTATGACATCAGAGAGTTCGCTAGCTCCCTTTAAACTTCCGGATACAACCTAATAAAAAAAGTTTCTGCATTTTACCTTTTATCTAGGAATGGGGTTAAATTGAAACTAGGTCAGATTGAATACAGGAGAGGAGGAGGAGTTTAATCGTGTAAGTTAGTCCCAAAAATTTCTATTCTACTTTGAATTGTACCATGTTGGCTTCCAATAAAGTAACAAAGTTTTCGTGTCGAGTAATTGGTACCGGAGTTTTTATGGAGGCCTGACTCTGAATAATAAATAAGGAATCCATAGGCAAAACTGGAGTACTTAACTTTACATATGAAAGATTATAGAAAAGTGGAAAGGGAGAGCACGTCATACCCAATTTGTAGAAAATATGATAGATCTGAAGGGTTGGTGGATCTTTTTCTTTTACGTGAAGCTAAGACCAACTGCTTTTGTACTTTTTGGCGTTATTTGAATCCCGCCGTTTTGTCGAATTGTTCTAAAGCATTAGATAATTTGGTATGCACAACAAAGAGCAGTGATAATTGACCAGATTACATAATTTTGACATTAAATTAAATGGGCCATTCTCCATCTTACTTAAGATAATCTTTTTTTGAAGTTAAGTTTCTTGGTAAGTTCCAGACTTATTACCCGATTGTAGATTTCAGTTTGTCGACTTGTTTACCGATTGAAATTCAAATAATTTATCTAAATAAAGACATTCTCATGAAACTAGGTAAACCTGATTTGATGGAAGAAAAATTAATCAGAAGAATGTTGGCTTGAACGGATAATTCCATAATAGGACGACTAAGTGTTATAAATTCCAATCTACAACTAGGCAGACCGTTAATTCCACACATTTACCATTATAATTGCAATACTAACTATATAAATTGCGACCTTTAAATTATGCTGAAAAAATATACTTTCACTATAGAGAAAGATCAGAAGAAGGAAGAATTAAAGAGAAAAAGATTATAGTTGTAATTAGAAATCTTTAAAACTCCATAAAGGAGGATACAGATACATTTATCTATGTAAAATCTGAACGAAAACCGATTTATATGAGAATGAATCTAATTTAACAATCCAAGTTCAACTATTTATTTATTTTTGCCTACGCCTTTCGTTTACTTTTACTCTGAGTAAACTACACTTAATAAAAGTGATTAATTGTCAGTAAATAATAATAAACATAATCTTTTTGCTTAAATCTCGGACAAAGCCATTGGTCTTGTTTTATCTTGTTCTATTGCAACAACTACAAGCATGCAAGTATGTAAAGATACGAATAAGTGAAGATATATGCACGGATTGGTAAAAGTAAGAGACGCGTCTAGACTTCAAAAGTGAAGAAGAAATTCCATTCTTTTTAACGAATTAGATATTTTGCTCTTATTTTCATAAAGTTAAGTGGAGAAAGTATAGGTTCAAGTTTCAGATAGATCTCATTTTATTTTAAATTCAGAAAATGAATGCGGATATCATATTGTTTACAGTAAATGGGTGAAAAGAACACAAAATTTAAATTATTTTATTATTTTATTTCATAAATTGTGAAATATTACTCTAGGTTAGTTTTTAGATAATGGAGAAATTAACGAATGAGCCATCAAATTTAAATTCTCGTCAAATAGAAAAAGCTATTTCTCTTTTGAATATTCGAACTTTCAGAATAAAAGAATACCGATTTCTTCGATTCGACTAGTGTATGGAAACGTTTTCGTCAGACTAGAGTCTAGTTAGAGGAAGACGGCTACGGTTTCGTACCAGGGCAGAGGAAACTCACCAGACGCTGCTTCACCTCTCTTTTTACGTTGTATATAATTTGCACCCTGTTGGAGTTATAAAAGAGAGCGCATAACACCGGCGAGCTGCTTCGGTCACGCTACCCTCAGGGCAGAGGTGAGGTAGCGTCTGACGAGTTGCATCTGCTCTGGTACGAAATCGTAGCCGTCTGCCTCTTTTGATTTTTGAACTTTGGGTGTTAAACCCAAAAAGAGAAGTACGTGGACCATAAAGACTGGGACTAAGTTGCTCTCCATTTGGTCCAGTCCGACATCAAGTGGATGCCGACTTATGACTTCTCAATTCCAAAGTAAAAATTGTCTCTTTTATCTATTTAATTAGCGGCACACCCCGAGCATGGACTTATGACCAAGATGTTTTTGGTAGGCAACTTGTGGGACTCAACTACCTCATCGTATTTGCCTTAATCTCGGAGATAATCTTCTTCTTTCTTAAGGTGTCTTTTCAATTTGGGAAATGGAAATAGTCTAAGGAAAAAGGTAACGTGAGTATGAGCAGCGATTGACTGTTTGACCTAAATCTCACGAATTTTCAACGCTGAATGAGTTGGCGTGTTATCGTGTTGTTAAACTAGCTACTATTTTCCAAGGTTTTGCGATTGACGATAGAGTTTCTGATTTTCTATAGCGGAAGTCTGGTTCTTAGTTTTAACAAAAGCTGACAGCACCGCCTTTACATAGGAACTTAGCGTGATTTATATAGTCTTTGGGAATGTTTTCCCCAACTTCCTCGCACGATTGCACCTTCATTTTCTTCTGAACGGTGAAGCAGTTTTCAGCAAACCTCGATACGATTTTTTTTCTGGCCGTGCGTCATTAGGTGCGGCACAAATTATTTGGTCAAAATCTCATCCCAACACTTAACTGATATTTAGCATAATTGATATTCTAGTAAGTTTCAAAATTACTAAACGTCGATTATCAGGCGCCAGGGTGTTGATTTTGTTAAAGTATCGGTCGCCAGTTAACGTGGAAGGATGTCTAAAACCCAGTGTTTTGTAACAGTTCTCATTGGAGGAAATATATCTCTACAGACCTAAATAAATAAAATTAAATAAATTAAGATCTTCCTCAATGTGGTATAGGCGACCCTTACCCCTGATGGTATTTAGCAGAATTCACTATACTTTTTGACCCCCTGAACTCTGTTTGATCAGTCCTTCGGCTCACTGACTAGTTATGGCCCTGTGACAGGGAACATTGCTGATGGTGTCACTGACCAAAACGCAACGCTCGGTTCAGTGTAACACTGTGATGCTAGTTTAGACGATAAAGCAGGATATTCCAGGACTTTTACAGTTGCTTAGCTGGCTGCACAAATATTTTTAACTTTTTTCTTGTTGGGGGGGCCAATTGATAGGCTTCTTCGCTACGGCTCAGCGACTGGTACAAGCAACGTGACTTCGAATAATTGCCTGAACATACTCCGCAATTTATTTTGGATATATAAGCGGGGACCACAGTGCCAAAGCCTTCAATTATTGAACCATTTTCGCTGACCCTCCTAGTTACAGTCTTCCGGCCAGTTGCTCCAGTAATTGCTATGTTATAAGGCTTTGATGCATCAGGATTCTTGCATTCAGATTGAATACTATGTTATATTTAATACGGACAAAGATAATGGTTGCGCCCTGAGCTGTTCCTCTGCTGACCATTTAGTTAGTTGGGTGTCCCCAAAGTTGCCAAAATCATCCTGCTCCTTAGCATATTTAGATATTGTCCATTGTATGCTTGAACTCAACATTTATTAGATGTTAGATGTTTTTAGTAGTCCCTTTGTGAAGAGGAGAAGTAACAGTGTATTTTGTTTTTGATGAATCGTCTGCTCAATTGTCCGATCTCGTCACTTGCCTGTCTATCTTAGTGAATTTTATTTTCAGATTCGAATATGGCTGTTAATTTAGAATTATACCCAGTTTTAAATGCATCTTGCATTTTAAATTTTTCAGTGTAAAGGAGATGAGGCTTACGGGTCCAGAATCCTTCGCAGTTTCAGGGTTTGATATTCATCTTCGGGATGAAAATAACTCTCACTAATTTCTAGGATTGAGCCACATATTTAACCGAAAAGCAGTTTGTAAAAATCTATTTTTGCCACTTGACAATTTGTTGCATTTGTTTGTGTAAAATGATCGGTAATATCTTGTCAACGCCATTTTCTATAACTATTCAGGCTCTT
Organism: Hermetia illucens; assembly: GCF_905115235.1. Classification (NCBI taxonomy): domain Eukaryota; kingdom Metazoa; phylum Arthropoda; class Insecta; order Diptera; family Stratiomyidae; genus Hermetia; species Hermetia illucens. The sequence goes on from NC_051850.1 coordinate 169,538,920, forward strand.
CTGCTTGATTTGTAGTTGTGCTGAGGATTTCTTACTGCAGATCGGTGAGGAAGCATATAAGCAACTTCCATAGTCATTTCGAGAGTTTCTTCCCTTGAACTTAGCTTATTTTCAGTGTCAGTATTACCACTGGCTATTATTCACATGTTGCTTCTAAAGATCAGCCGATTCGCTTAGTGTTGCTGAAAATAATCGGAATCTCCGCCTTGAGGCTCGTGTTGACAACTATCTACTTTTGATCAGAAAAAAATCTCCCCTGAACATTCTTTGCTTGACGAATATTAGCCGCAATTGTCCTCCCTGTGGAGTACTTCCAGTTGAATTCTGAAGCTTCTGCAGATATGCCCTGGGTATATTCTTCTTTTTACAGGTGACCCACCGTATATCGTATATAACCAGAATGCAGTCAGATGAAGAGCATTGTCTATGCAAATGATAACCAGAATGCAGTCAGATGAAGAGCATTGTCTATGCAAATGAATGCTTACGGGGAAAAGAAGTAGAATCAATCAATCATTCCTATCATTTGATTAGAACGGCTTCGAAACCCAAAATTTCTGGTTATGGAAACCAGATCATACAACATGACTCCGTTTCAATCTTTTGGCAGGACAACAACAACATATATCTCTTCATTGGTCAAATCACATAGTGGTCGTAGTCTGGCATAGTTATCATTTTTAGCCCTGGTTATACTCACAGACGATTTCCCATTTCACTCGCATTAAAACTAAACTAAATAGGAAATCTATAGGTTAGCTTAGGCCTAATTGAAAGTACTCACTTCGACAAGGACACGAAGTATAAAAGAACTTACAGGAATGCCTTCGGGTATTTAATGATTTGTTTGCATGATAATTTTGGAAACTGATTTCATCTTATAGGGGAAGTTTTTGTAAATATTCCGTGTGCAGTCACTGCTCTTGGCTGGAGACCATTCAGAACATGGTCCGTCCAACCAGAGTTAGGGTTCGTATTTAGACTGACGCAGCATTTGCCATATAGGATGCTTCATATTATCGTGACAGCCTATACCTCCCCTACTCGGCAGTCCGGTTCAAGTCCACTTTTCCATCTCTCAAAAGACCCGGCGCCGAGAGAGTAAACCAACTTCTCCAGCGTCTCCAAACTCTTGTGAGCTGACATCTCTGATATTCTGAATCTTTAGCTGTATCTTGTCATGTTAGTTAATATAACATGGGATCATGGCTATTATGAAAGGCAGAGGAGTGAAATGAAGTTCTAATTATGCTTAGGTTCAGGAAAATGTTTAGTAGTAGCAAATCTGAAGTGTATGTCGAATGGACATCCACCACGTGATAATAGGCCACTTCTGATTCAAATGGCTGGTAAAATGGCCAGATGTGATTCATCATCAGAGATTAAAAAAGCCTCAATATCTTTTGCCAAATTCTGTTCCTTCATTTAAAAATTTGCCAGCGGAGATGGGTTTTTTAGAGAAAACCAATAACTCCGCAGATGAGGCCTTCAGGTTCCCGCATTTACAATCAGTATGCTATCAACAATTAATATGGTCCATGGGGAAACATTTCATAAAGCTTCCTCACATGCGGGTAAAGGATGCTTTCTGTACTGTTGGAAGACATGGTTTAGAAGACTCAACAATGCTCCTGAAGCAACGTTCTGTTTCATGCTTTAAGAATTTGCATTTGCCATATTAACAATTTCGAATGTATTGACCAACGGAGTGGATGCTTTAAAACCGAGAATACTGCTCTAAATTTTTAATCACGCACTCTCTAATATCAATAAAACGCATTAGCGTTAGCTCTACGAAATCTCCTGATCTGATGATCTACGATGGAATGGCTTGCCAGCAAATAAAACATGATCCAGGAGATGAAATGCAAGAATAGGCCTAACCATTTTGAAGCTGACGAAATTGTTGAGTACCCTTAAAGCTTATATGAATGGGAGGAGAGGATACAATTTTAGGTAAACTGCAGTTGTGGTTCTTTTGTTCTAAAATAGCATTACATCAGGAACTATGAAGCGTGAACAAAGTCAAGAGCTCTCAATTAAACGCCCACTGTGGAAAGCGCTTCTTCGAGAGCGTGTTTTAACTTTCGTATACCAATTTTATCTGCCATATTCCAAATCTAACGCTGAAAATATATTTTTGAAAGGGATGAGTTTTTTGACTATTCTGATTACACTCCTGTGGTACGTAGAGTATAATTAGAGCGACGCTCATTAAGTATGGGGAACCCCCAGACAATCACATCTGGTCATTGCATTAAGTATGGGGAACCCCCAGACAATCACATCTGGAAACCATGAGTAAGTGGGTCACGCAAGTACAGCATGTACCTAGCAGTAGATGTGAGCGCGTGGGGGTAATTAGATTTAGGATATAAATAGAATGCATTGTAATAAATAAGCAGTAGCTTTCACATCATCATCCTGTACGTACATAATAATTTAAGCGCGTTAAATCAATAAAATACTTTTAGTTTAACCAAACTATCATTCTTTTAATACTATCTCCTGGACCCATAAACCCTATACTCCTATAATCAAGGATCTAGATCACGTTATGTTCCATTGTCCGAGATTCATAGAGGAGGGGGCATGTGACTCTTTTAACAAATGCTTAGATTAGATAAAAATGAGGTTTCGGTGAATGCCATAACAGTGGACTTATAAAAAAGTTCCAAGAAATTGTGGTTGGCCGGAGAACAAGACGGAAGATGGAAGAGTAATATGGTCTAAACCAGACCTATCTCTATGATGCTATACTCCCACACGGGGACAAGAGTGAGAGGAGCACTATAGTTTCAATGAACGAGGATTCCTCACCGCTGCTGCTTTTCAAGATTTCTACTATGAAAAAAAACGTGTAAACATAAAGTCTTGATCGCACGTGCCTTCGGTTTGGCAGGAAACTTAAAGAAACCCGGAACTATCTTAGACAATAACGCCCCATAGATCAGCTGCTGCAACGAAATTAACGATGTATACAAGTTGCCTTGGTTTGTACTTGTTGGGGAGAGATTCACGCAGTTGAAAGTCGAAAATAAACCAACGCTCGATATCTTTTTGTAGGAGTTCCTGCCAATTGCAGTTTCCGTGGCAAATACTGTAGAGTTTCCATGATCCATTGCATACATTTTCGCTACTTCTTTGAATCTTCTATGAAGCCTGTGGCACTTCCGATAGGTATTGGTGTTAATGCAATATAATTTGTAGCTTTCCTCTGCTGCAATATATTCGACCTTGAATTAGGTCTCTATGTGTATCACTCGTGTGCAGATATGTAGATTCTAGATTTTTCGATGAAACCATTGAGAAGTTCATGGCTGACAATTTTTTTTATAAAATTTGACAAATGATTTTGACGCAAGCGAACATTTTTGAAGAGGACCGCTGCGGTTGAGGAGAAAGGAATAGCGCGTGATAAATACCAACCACGAACGCAACTGGTTTGGACATATTTTTTACTTGTTGAATAGCAGGAAGATACGACTATCTTGTACCCCTTGCGAACTGTAAATCTTAGGAATTATCGATGTTGGTATTCTTGTGCTGAGTTCCTCAAGTGTGAATCTCTCTTCAAGTGGAAAATGTGTAGTAGTTAGCTGCATTGATTTTGGTTTGCAATTGTGGGTTTTCTTGAGCTGGCCTCGGAAATCCGTCTACCCTAAAGTATTCGGTGCTACGCAACATGTCCCTAATTTCATTCGCTTTGTCCTGTGACGAACTGATGAGAAGATGCATTTGCTTGTATGCAGCATATTCCCCTTCCTTGGTTCCACTCAGGACACTTATAGGTGAGTGCTGGCCTGTTATGGTATGGCAATTTTATAATACATACAAACTATTTTTGAGTTTTTAATTTATTTTTAAAATATTAATTTCAAGGGATAATTTGAAATCCTGATTTCAACCCTGAAATCCTCCCACCTTTTAAATTTCCGGAACCTTAAGGACCCATATAAATTTATTCAATAATACGAAATAACCTTTTCTTCCTTCCTTCCTTTCACTAAGCTTCTCTTCCTATTGTTTTTCCTACATAGACCTGATCATGTTGTTTATAAGAAATGCATCTTCAGTGTTTGTCCCTGGAAAGTACAACGTGTTCAATATGCAGGTAATTATGCGAAAACAGCTGATTTTTGGGTTGCGGGTATGTGAGGAGACCAGTTCGATTGAAAGTACGTCTTATCTTGGGGCCTCAATTTTCTTTGTTCGTAGAGGGTAATTTTGAAAGCAGATTGAGAAGGTCGAGATGATAAAGTGGAGACGCAGGGGTTAAGACTTTTTGCTTTTACTGATTTTATAATTGTAATACATCTGAAACAAACTATAAAATTGAAAACCATTCAATCCTTAAAACTGTGCGACCATTTTGGAATTCAGGAAAGCAGTACGATCGATCTGAAGAAAAATGAAAGCAAAGAAACAAAGAAAGAAAGAAACATCTACCCCGCTCGCGTCCCACTAGTGAGCACCCTTGTCGAGTTTACCATCGCTCTTTTTTATATAAGTCGGGATACCGGAAGCTGGGGGCTTCATGTGTAAAGGTTTTGTGTTAATCGTATGTGGAAAACTCTCTATGAACGATTTTCAAATTTAAAATTGTGTTCTTCTACGATGAACTTAAGGGGGTTTCCGATAATTTTATTTGTGCAGATATCGGAACGAGATATATCTGGAGGCCTAGATTTCATATAGACGGTCATTGTGATTTATATTTCTGATTTCCGCAGATTTATAGAGTGATGTTACCATGGTACCTAACTCCAGCTTACGGATAACATATTCAAGACCAAGGTTAAAAAGCATGGGGACCAGTTCATCTTCCATCGGTCGGATAGGCTTTGAGAACGAGAGCTATTTCACTTCGGGAGTACACATCTCCACTATGTTTTACCCAACATCAGAAATGAGATCACTTTCAAAAAGTGCTAATCAAGCCTTTTTATTTGATACCTCACATGACCATATTCTGCGAAAAAAATGTACACCCCTTTCGCATGTAAACTCAACATAAAATAGTGCCACTTGCTGTATATAAAGGGGTTCATAGACTACACTTTCTCACCAAATTTCGTGAAAATCAGTCTTGCCATTTCTGAATAATTCGAGTGTGACATACAAACAGACAGAAAGACATTTTGTTTCACACAAAACCTTAGAAACTGACCTCAAGAACAGTAGTCGCGTCAGGGCTATGGAGGTCATCGAGAATTCAAAAGACTGAGTTCTTCTAACCAAATCAAAAAACCGGTATACCGTTTCGTGGCCTATCGATCGAAATCTCATCACCAGCACTTCAGCTCATTGTCAACCCGTTGGAGTATGTCTTACGAATTCGAAACAGTGATGGACCATAATTTAGGATAGCGGTCAATTCACCAAATTTTCTGAGACAATAAGAGTATTTCTTGGAGACAAGGACTTGGAACACAAATATTTGTTTTTTTTTTTTCAAATTTGTCGCTTTTCTGCTTTTTTTGTAAAATTCATGGTATCCTGTAGATTTTGTTTCTTCTACTGTAAACCAATCCTTGGAGCCCTGAGAAAAGGCAAGTTTTATTTGCTTCTCCTCTTGTTATTACTTTTCTTAGGATATTTATTCCAGTTAAAATTTATTATTTTCATTTTATTATTTTTACTTATTTATTTTCTTTTTAATCTTTCTGGTTGCATACTTTCTTATATTTCCGAGTTATCACAATCTCGGCAGATGCCGGATTTTACCTAATACTAGCACTAAGTGCCAAGCATTTAGGCTCGGACGATCCTACCTACTTAAAAACTAAAGGGGCGCTGGTGATGGTGGCCGGTGGTAAGTCAGTGGGAGAATCCGTCGAGTACTCCACGCAACATCGAGCACGTATACAGAATGGTGTACTCCTGCATGGTTTGAACCAGACTGTGCGAAAGTCCCAGGACATCAAGGGAAACCGTCGGGGATTTAGGTACAATACCTGTAGCTGATAATATTATGGGAACTACAACCACCCGCTCGAGACGCCAAATTTCTTTGATTTCCCGAACCAATGGCTCGTAGTTCACCTTCTTCTCCACGCATTTCCGCTCAATGTTGCTATTATGGGGGATAGCAACATCAATAATATACGCGGAGCGACCCGTCTTGTCAACTAACAGTACGTCAGGTTTGTTGTGTGCGGTATGGCGATCAGTCAGTACTTGCCGGTCCCAATACATGCTGCAAGCAGAACTATCAAGTACTGCTTGCGGCTCATATCGGTAAACTGGACATGTTCCCGTGATCAGCCCATGCTTATATGCAAGGTTTTGATGGATAACCTTACATACAGCATTATACCTGGTGATGTATTGCACCGGTGCCATAACAGTACAGCCTGAAATGAGATGGTCCAACGTCTCTAACGCCGAACCACACATTCTGCACTGGTCGTTCACCACCCGTTCTTTCATGATGAGCTTTTTATAAGTTCGGGTGGCGACCATGCCATCCTGAATGGCACACATGAACCCCTCCGTCTCAGCAAAGAGCTCCCCAGCACACAGCCATCTGTTCGACAGATGCAAATCGACAAATGGCTGCCAAAGACAATTCACGTGTTTACCGTGCATTGCCTTCGACTTCCATTCATCGATTCGCTCCTGGTCCGACTTCACCCCACTCAGAGGATTGAAAGATCGATCCTTCAAGTTAAGTGGAGTCAGTCCACAGTCTGCCTTACAGACAGCCGCATGCAAGGAGCTCGCCTGCTCTTTACTGTAAAAATAAGCGCGCAGCGAGTCGACTTGGCGATGATGTTGTGCCGCCACTTCAACCACGCCCCTACCTCCGATGTCACGAGGCAGGTTCATCCGCTCCACGGCAGACTTTGGGTGATGCATTCGGAATTTGGACATAGTTGTCCGTATCCGCCGCTGGACGTTTTCCAGATCGGTCTTCGTCCACGGCAATATTCCGAATGCATAAGCCAGTGAAGGGATAGCGAATACATTCAACGCGCTTATTTTATTCTTCCCCGAGAGAAGCGATTTCAGCACCAGCTTTACACGTCGCAGGAATTCGGACAGCAGAGCTTCTTTCAGATCACCAACTCGAGCACGGGTTCCTTGCAGAATTCCTAGGTACTTGTAGAAGTCTGTCTCGGTCATAGTTTCGATGTGGAGGTCACCAATGCTATGTCCTGCATGTGGTATGTCTAATCCAAACTCCATCCGAATATCACGGCTGAACATGTCTATTATTCGCAACAGACTTCTAAGATGGTCGTCGGTACCAGCATACAGCTTGATGTCATCTAGGTACATCAAGTGTGTCAGTTTGCACTTAGCACCTAGGCCATACTTTATTGCAAAACCATGCCCTCTAGCATCATTCAGTAGCCATGAAAGGGGGTTCAGTGCCATACAAAACCAAAGAGGACTCAATGAATCCCCCTGGAAGATGCCCCGCCGTATACGGATGGGCTCTGAGGTATTAGCACCCTCAGATGTACGCACCGATAAGGTGGTATGCCACCCTTCCATGACTGTCGCCAAAAACTTTATTAGTTTCGGTTCAATGCGATACAGATGTAGGACGTCGATTAGCCAGGTATACGGAACGCTATCAAAAGCCTTGGCATAATCGATATAGCAACTGAAGAGGTTTCAATAATGATATTATGATTATTTTATTTATTTTTTTCCATCGTGTAGATCATGACTAAGTTTTGCGTTATTGGATTAAATTAAAGTGCAGTCGATCTAAATCTTTGACTCGAGAACTGACTCTGCTCCTTCCTCTCTCTCTCTTCGCGAACTCACCCTATATAGGGATATCCCCCATTTTTATGGCCTGAGGATACCAAGGAAAACTGAGCTCGAGGATACCAAGAAAGACTGATATTTTTTTTATTTTTCAGTTTTGGATTCGCACGTTTTTTGTTTCAATATGTCTGCACGGTGTTCCTTTGTTTGTTTTTCAGTTTCTAGTGTGGTGTCTCGAATTGGTTTAAGGATTCGTGAACATTTGTAAAACGACGCGTGAGGTACTGAGATGTCTAAAAGAACCCCTCCTACATTCCTGAGCCTGGCTTGCACAGAGGCCTGTTATTGTTGATCCTCTATTGTAGAAGGAAAGAAGCTGGCAAATACATAAATGAGGCGTATAGGCCCATACTACCCAAATCCCTAAATTTATTCATTAAAATCATTATTATTCGCTAAATTCACTTTTCCAAGAACATCTCGAATCTGCGTTCCATGTATCATTGTTCACCATTAAAAGAAATTACGTTTACTCCCAATAGCGGATCCCATTTAAATTCATTACAAATGACGGAACAAACATTCCAAAACATGGAACAATTGCTACGTACAAACGGCGACATCGTCTATCCAAACAAAAAAATACTTTATCCACTTAAATAATTGTTTCTCGAATAGCTAAAAGCTAGAAAATACAAAGCACCTACTGACGAATACCAAATACGAGGATACGTCAACATCCTCTCAAATCCTCGAATAATCTCATTACATTTAGAGTAGGTATTTTATATATTGGTGAGACTTGACTATATCGGACCATTCCAGGGCGGATTCTCCATCTTCACTGAGTTGGCATACACTTGCCAAGATGTACAATTGGAAAATAAAGGAAATTCGAGAAAGGACGAAAAAAAAACAGTAAAATTGAACAATTTTCTATGGGAATCTCTACGTAAGGATTATATACGGTTGAGAGTATCTTTGGATGTGATGAAGAGGTACGAGGTGAAGGGAGCATGCAAAAAAGGTAGAGCGAACGTCACCAAAGAGACCTCAGACTGGCGTATTTGTACTCTATGCATATGAGGGAAGGAATTACATTGGTTCCACACTATTTTCACAGGAATGTCAGATAAAATAAGCAGATATACTCGTATTGTGGTGGTGGTAGCGCCCGGGGTAGCTGGATGCAAGGGATGAATTCTATTGTGTTATGTTCAAATGTAAGCAGTTTTTACTTTGGAGAATTTCAATTAATTTTAGAGAGCTTTGCTTTGGAGGAAGTAGTTCTTCTAGATAGCATTAACTTTAATGTGTGCATGTTATCCTAATGCAAAGTAGCACCTTTGATCAATCAGGGCCCTAAGAACGGAGGATTTATTCACTCACATAAGATTTCAGGGAAATCAACCCCAACAGTAGCGAAAAGGTTGTAATTAAGGTGGGGTCTTCAAATTTCACTGGTTCGTATGATTCCCCCTTGAATACGTACTCCTTTATTTACTAGATTTTTATTCTTACCATCTGAGGAGATGAAAGACCAATCTTCCAGGAATCGCCCTTGTTGTTGATGATTTAATTTCGGTGGAACCTTGTAGATGTAGGAAACACCTAAATGGAGCGTTTTGTTCTCATGTTACCCTCTCATCCATTTCCAGGACCTCTAGAGAAATTTATGTTTTCATTGACTTTTCTGGACCATGCGATTCCCAGATGATAAGCAAAAACAACGTCGCATAGTTAAATAAAATGCTGACATCCTCAATATTATCTTCCCGCACTTAAGTTCTCTGAATCCTTTCTATAAAAGCTGATAGAATCCTTCCTGAAATCAATGAAAAGCTGGTGAACGGAAGTTTTTTAATGTACGACATCGGAGATCATGCAAGGAAGTCCTGTTTGCTGTTGGACTCCCGCCAAGGTACAGTAGTGTAATTGTACCTGCTGAAGGGTGGGATTGCTATCTCCTTATCTCGCCTAAGTCCGGGAATCTATGTTGAAATCCCATATTCCAGCAGAGGAAAGCAAACAAAGAAAGGACTCTTGGCGCTGTTTTTGTCAAATGTACGTTTCTTCCTTTGTCTTTGTTTGGTAGTCATTTAATTCATAACACACTGCGCCATTACCATCCCTTTATTTTATTTCAAAGGAATTTACATATATTAAGGACTTTATGAAATATAATCATTTGCGCCGTACCATTGCTCCTATAACAAGTTTTTCACAATTTACAGAAAGCTCAGGTTTTCCATAATGAATGCGTAAGGGTAGTTATTATATCCACATTTAAGTTTGATGTATCCTTTCGCTCAGACCCGATAAATTCCAGACGTATAAACCTTGCCGATAGGCACAAGGTAACATTTCTTCAAATTGTTCTACATTTTCTGAGTTTTTAGGATCTCTTTGACGTTCATGCGTATCCAAACAGTAGAACAATTTCACTTTCTGCGAAACAAGCGAGGCATTGGTGGCTAAATTATGGCAAAATGTAACCCAAAATTTACATAAGAATTTCGGTAATTGTGTTTGTGCTTTTTTCGATTATTGTCCTTTAATATGTTGTAAATGCGGAATGATTATTGGAATAAAATTTAATGAGGATATATTGTAGCTGATTGCCTCCATGAAATATGAATTTGGAATTTTCAACCCTCTTTGTTTGGTTGTAAGGCGGCACAAATCCGGATAGATACCTTTCAGTCGTCACAAAAACCATCATTATGCAAATTCATTAATCCAATTTCTGGTAACCTTAACAAAACTTCAAACTCGTTGAAAATATGTAAGGCGAAATGTCTTCTTCTTTTCTTTGAGCCTTTGTTCCGCTCAGCGGGGTCGGCTCGTCGTGATCGGTTTCGCCATTTGACTCTATCGAATGCCCGATCTGGATGCAAGTTCGAGGTTCCCCACTCAGCGTATCAAGCCACTGTTGTTTCAGCCTGCTTTTTGGTCGTTTACGATCGACTTCGATGTTCAAACCAATCTTGGCAAGTGAATTCTCATTAGCGTGAATTGCGTGACCATACCATCGCAATTTTTCCACGATCGGTGCAACCCCATAACGATCGCGGATATCCTCATTTCGGATGTGATCAAAACATGTGAAGCCACTAGTCCAACGCAACATCTTCGTCCCCACTACCGCAAGACGGCTTTCATTGTCTTTTATAGTCAGCCAACATAGAGGGAGACAGGATGGACGACATTACGGTAAATTTTAGATTTGAGATGTTCGTTAATACGTCGATCACATAAAACACCAGTTGTGGAACCCCTCTTCAGCCAGGTTGCGTTAATGCGTAAAGCAATTTCATAACGCAGTTCTCCATTGGCTAATAGCGTTGACCCGAGGTATTTAAATCGCTCAGTTTTGGGCAGATCACTGCCGCTGACAGTGATTGTGCCTATTTCATGGGGATCGGCCGTCAAAAATTCAGTTTTGTTTAGATTCAATCTGAGACTGTGTTGCATAAGACGATCATTCCATTTTTGGACAAGTTGCTGTATATCATTTTTGCTATTAGATACTAGGAAAACAGCATCCGCATAAAGCAGTGCACAGGGCGCTGGACGTTGGATGTCCCGTGTGACAGTGTCTATAACAAGAACAAAGAGGAGTGGTAAGAGGGCGCTTCCTTGATGGACAAAGCCACGAAGCGGTTTTGATTCACTCGCCATACTTCGAACCTTACTTTTCGGATCGTGATAGAGCAATTGAACCCAGCGCGTGAGTTCGTCTGGCGCTAAGTGTTGTCGTAAAGCATACTAGATGAGTTCGTGTGGCGCACGGTGAAACGCTTTCTCCAGATCCAGAAATGCAATGTAGAGAGGTTTCTCACTGTATTTCCGCAATTTTTGAAAAATCCGACTTGATTCGTAGTTAGTTCAACGATTTCGCGAATACGGTTGTCAAGAATGCGTTCAAAAATCTTCATGGTATGGGAAAGTAATCGGATCGGACGGTAATTTGAATATTCTGCTGTACTACCTCTTTTTCCATATTGGAACAGTGGGACTTTCTTGCCAGTCAGATGGTGTTCTTCTTTCCTGAATAAATCGATTAAAGAATTAACTGAGCCACAGGGATGGGCCCCAGCTCTTCGCTTTTCAAAGGTCAGATGCGATTTCGTTAGGTGCTTTCCCCTATTTAATTCGTTTTATTGCCTCCTCGACTTCATTTGCGCTGACAGTGAGTCCTTCAGGGTTATACGTGAGAACCAGTCTGGAAGACTTAATCCCACGGTCTTCTTAAAACACGGATTGATTTTGCGACCCCAATCAAAGCCCTGTTGTGACAAGCAACAACGGTACCAGTCTATACCAAGTGCATGGCTTAGCATTCATACTGGTGGATGCAAGACCTACCTAAATCTCCACCGAACTAAGGAGTACGGCACCCGTGTTGAAACGCAACACCACACCGAGGCCCGAAGGTCCCTTCTCGCCTGAGCATAACCAACAACCCCGATTAAGCTTTTACTAGGGGGCCAACCGCAAATAACCGAGCTGTACTCACATACAATGGGAGTTCACCCGAAGTATGACAGTCCAAGAGCTATCTCGGTTCCCATGGTACCAGTATACCCCTCGTAAGGTTTCATAACCAATTTGTCACTTCAGGGTTACCGCCCCATCTTTCTCACCGTCACCTCTGAGTATCAGTTGCGCTGACATGAAAGTCCTGGGGGGTTTAACGTGAGTACCTGCCGAGAAGGCATAATCCCACGGTCCTCTTCGGACACGGATTGATTACGGCTTTTAGCAAGTCGATACAGATCTCTTTCGCCATCCCGAGTGTCCAGTTTATCGTAAAGATTTTTGAAATGGTTCGCTCGGGTGACAGCGATCACTTTCTTTGCTTCCCGGTTGGCATTCTTATAAATTTGCCAATTAGCAGGTGTTTTATCGTAGAGAAATTCGTGGTAGAGGCGTTTCTTTTAACGGATCTTCATTTCAACATCATCATTCCAAAGCCAAGTATCTCGGTTGATGTACCGCTTACCCGGCTTGGTGACCCCGAGGGTTGCAGAGGCCGCTTTGTGGATCGTGTCTTTCATTTGGTTCCATGATTCTTCCACATTCGTAATGGTCGGCAATCGTATGAGTGAGACCGTTTCTTCTTTCCTCCCACCAAATCGCCACCATTTAATGCGCGACGGGCCAGTGCGTTCCTCACGCTGTTTTATCAGTGGTTTAATTCGCAGGACGGCAATCAACGGCCGATGTTGAGGTGCTATGGTCTCATAGGGAACGGCTTCGTAATCAGTGACAGTGGTAAAATGTCGACGTCTTGTGAGAATATAGTCGATTTGCGTTTTACTGTTCCCACTATAAAATGGGGCAAGATGAGACAATCGTTTGATGAACCATGCATTCATAAGTAAAAGGTCAGGGGTGTCCGCTAAATCGATTACACGCTCGCCACTCTTATTGCGCGCTCCGAACCCTTTTCCCCATGGCACCTTTTACCGTCTGCCTTTTCACCCACATGACCATTAAGGTCACCGTCAATGATGACATAGTCGTCAGCAGGCACGTGACAAGTATTTTCATCGAGAAGTTGCCAGGAGACATCTTTCTCGGCATCCGGTCGACCTGTCTGTGGTGCATACGCGGTGAAGAAGTGAATAGTGCGATCAGCTGATATAATGGTGAGCTTCATCAACCGATCATCAAATCGTTCGACTTCTTTAACGGCATCACGGAAACCCTCTGAGACGGCAATGCCAACACCATATTGAGTGTGTGGGTTACCAAAATAGAGAAGTTTATAGCCATTTTTACAGCGTTTGGGTTCAATGTCGAAACTTTTGGTACCAGACCATCGGGTTTCTTGCAGAGCGCAGATATAAATGCGCCTTTTCCGTAGGGCTCTTGCGAGTTTCACGGTGTTTCCAGTTAGGGTGCCAACATCTAACGTGCAGACACGTATTTGTTTTGTTCGTTTTGTTCGAACTAACTTAATTACGTCCTAATGACGTCCATACATCAAGAACCCTTGCCCATTTCCCGACAGGACCGGGGACCGTCGTGCCGCGTCGACTGAGGTGGACGCCCTAGCATTTCTCCGTGACTTAGATTATTTTTACTTTTAGACATGAATTAGTCATTGTAGTCTCTGGTGGAGTATATATGTAAGTATCTATGCCTTACTGAAACCAAATCTGAAAATTAATTTTAATGATTATACCCGAATATGGTCCATTACTATCCACTATGTGGACACATTTTATGGGATTTTCCAAAAATAGGCTTGTGTTGAAAAACTGAATGCGCTGCAGATTTAGATAAATTATATTACACAATCCAAAAACGCTTTTTCTGTATCTACAAACCAACAATTTTCAGGCCACCCAAATTGCTGTGGATTGTCCGTAGCTTAAATTCGTACGATATCTAATTTCGTTGCTTTAATCCATTCAATCTAGATATAGTCATAAGATTGTTTGGGAATTTTGCAGTTTTCTCATTAGGAGGAGCTTCCTACATAGCCAACATATTTATCTTCCACTTTTCAAGGGTTCTCCTCTTGAAAACCGCTCAATATTTTTTTATTTAGTACTTTTTTCCAAAAATTCTAGTTTTCGTTATTCAGGGCTACAAATGAAACTCTTTCCACTAGTCACACAACATCTGTCCTTGATCCAGATTACTTTTATTCAGTCATCATTTTCTCTACTTTAACGTACCACTAAGTAGAGTGAAGAAGAGCAGCTAACTTAGGGGAGAAACCAACTCAAAAAAGGGATATTTTCGTCCTTTCAGGGATCTCTTTGAACTGAACCTGCGTCCATGCTCTTCTTCTTTTGGGGCGACTAAAGCTATTGGGTTGTATAATAGGTAAAACCATTTCTTGGCACCTCACAATTCTATTGATAATTGCCAAAAATATCATATAGCGATAGGGGAGAATGGGGTTTACAACAGGGGTAAGCTGCGACAATCGATTAAAATTTTGCGGGATCTTGTTTCTGTCCCGCTGTTTTGCCAAAACGTTCGCCCTGATGTCCCTTTATCATCAGTGAAAAGCGGCAGTCATTCTGCCCCCTTATGGCTTGTGGATACAAAGCTAGAAGGTGCCAAACTCAATGTGGGGTGATTTGCATGCATCGTTTTTAAAATTCACATACTAAAGTGCCCACTAAAATGTATTTAGTTCTCCTACTTCCAAGTAAAGCCCAGACCTTCTTCTTCTTCTTCAATGGTGCGACAGGCCACATCGGCCCTTGGCTTCCAGGATAGACTTCCTCCAGCCATCCAGATTCTTCGATTGCGTTCTCCAGTTGAAAAATTTCAGGAACTTGTTGCTGCCCTCGGTCAGTATGTCCTCTTACTGTTTGCGTGGTTTTCCCAGAGGGCAACGTCCTTCGAGTGGGCCTTTGAATACTCTGTCGCTTGTCGTTCGTCTAAGCGACCGGGCCACTGAAATTTTCGTAGTTTTACCACTGCCGATATTGCTGGATCGTCATAGAGCTGGTACAACTCATAGTTGTATCTAATTTGCCTGTCAGCTCTAGTTTTTATCGGTCCAAGTTTTTGACGCAGAACGTTGGAATGTATCGATGGACTTTTCTAACGCCTGCGTTAGAGTTCATGCTTCGCAGCCGTACAGTAGCACAGATCGTATTATGGTCTTGCAGATTCGGAGCTTATTTTTCCTGTCCACCCTTTTACTTTTCATTATCCATAGGGCTGAGTAGTACGATTTGTTGCCCATCATTATTCGTCGCTGAACTTCGTCTAGTCTTCAATATGTTTACTCTTAGGTACACAAAGTTGTCCCAGTTTTCAAAATTAAAGTTGCGCATGGTTAGGTTTTGTCATATTGGCGCCTGTCTTCTTGAATGGGTCATGATTTTTATTTTTTTTTCTTCTTTAATATTAGAAACACTTCCTTGAAGTCTGGAATTGAACGTACCATGATGCTTACGTGGTCACCGAATCCCACTAGTTGTGAAGATTTGTGGAGCAATGTTCCCGTGGTATCTAACTGCAGTTTTCGGATAACATATTCAAGGATTAGATTAAAAAACATCAGTACAAAGCTTCTTAGTAGCTTTGCACTGATGAAGGGGGTAAGTTGCTTCCGAAATATATATATACACTGTAAAATCAAAATTGTAGTTTGGTGTAAGCTACTTGCCTATTAATTTTTGACAATTCTTCTTCGACGTTGAGTAAGGCTAGCGATGTACTATTGAAGAAGTGGATAGCTCTGTAGTGTATGCAGCCATATGTTTTTAAAAAAATATGAATATCGAATTTCGGAGACCTGCTCTGCTTCGCGGGATATGTTTTCGTTAGTCGACATTGAAACTTCGTCCTTACTAACATGTGGTCAGAATCACAATTGACCCCCTGTAGTGACGGTACATCTGTAAGGCAGGTTGCAGCCCGTTTTTCAACAAGAACATGGTCAATTGCATTGAATGTGCGACCATCTGGTGACGCCCATGTCCTTTGGGGAGTGTCACGATGTAGGAAGTAGGTTGTGTTTAGCGTAGTGTTCCTCGATGGGAATCCTCCCGTCCAACCTGGTCGTTGGAATCCCCTAACACTAAACTAAGTCGTTTGAAGGCAGTGCGTCAGGGTGGTCAGGGCCGCGGTTCTTAATCGCGTCATTTTCTCTTTCCATTGGTGCGTGCAGTTCAATAGCCATCATTAAAAAAAAATATATCGGACACAGTCGTTCATTTATTGGTTTAAAGTTAATGACTGGTTCCATGAATTTGTTGTCTACGCGAATTAGCACTCAAAATTCTCTGCTTGCTGATTCTTTTCCGCTTGTGAATACCGTGTTCGAAGGTACGTCGTCAACCTTGCATTCGGGCCATTTCATTTCATGGATCGTCAGTATGTTGAAGTTGTATCCTGAAACTTCTTTGAAAAGTTCTCGCAAGTTTCGAAAAAGTAAACCATATTCCGTTGCTGAAAAATTGTCGTTGAATCTGTCCTGTCCGAGGCTGTTGTCCTGCTTGTACGACAGAAGGATATTGTCAGGAGGGGTTGCCGGTTCCTCGCTGGTAGGTGAGGATATAGCGTCTTACACTCGCTACGACCATCGTTGGTGTTATTCAGCAGACACCGCGGGGAAATGACGGTTCGGTTTTATCTGCCAAAGTGCAGACCTATAAACGCAAAATTGAAAGGGGTAAAATACTCATAGATGCGATGCTACATGCACTATTCTAATCCCTCTCG
Organism: Hermetia illucens; assembly: GCF_905115235.1. Lineage (NCBI taxonomy): Eukaryota > Metazoa > Arthropoda > Insecta > Diptera > Stratiomyidae > Hermetia > Hermetia illucens. Next base: position 169,555,849 of record NC_051850.1, read on the forward strand.
GTTTGATAAGAAGCAGGGGTCGTCTAATTCAATGTTTTCGACATGATCTTTTTATTCGCAAACCAGGAGCTACGAGCTCAACAAGGTGTAGTTGCTTGGTGTATCTACCAGAGAGTATGGTGAGTCCTAAAGAACTTCTAACTTGAGTTTCAGAACAGCTTCTTTGGTAAATACCGCTGTGAGTATTCTGGTGCTCCTGTGAAGTTCCGGTCTTTCAGCCTCCGCGAATTAGTTTTTTTTTTATGTAGTTGCCATTTATACTCCGTGGGGTATAGCGCGTCAACCATAACTACTCGCATCACTTGTGATGAGGTTTTGGGCGACCTATTCGTCGGCCAACTTGAGGGAGTGGATTCCACTGCACGGCGTAGTTAGCAATGCAATTGTCGCTCCTCCTTAATATGTGACTTATATACTGTCACTTCTGCCTTCCGTGCATATTGTGCACGGGTGGCAGGCCTGTGTGCTGACCAAGCTATTGGTTTGAAATGGTATCAGGCCATCGTAGTTCAATGATATGTCGCAGACAAGTGCTTACAAATGCTAGGAGCTTCAAGTGGCAGTTGGGGTCACTTTCCATGTGCCACTTCATTATAGCAACACAGAAAGAACGTTAGCTTTGAAAAATTTGATGTTGGTGTTGATATTGATGTTAGACAAGGCTACTGATGCATCAAGCGTTGTGCAATTCTGTGCCATCGTCAGCAGAAACCACGCTTCGTAGATATATAAATTGATTGACACTTTCAAGGCTCTGCCCATTAATGCAGATAAGGAGAGTATGATGACCTGTCATACTGAGAGCCTAGAAATTGTTGGTGGCTTTTTTTCGATCCAAATCTACTTGCCCCTGTTTCCAAATGCCATAGATATTTGGCCAAGGTCCATTATCTGGGAGAGAATAAATAAATGTCATCTGTATAGTCGATGTGTTTGAACAATGAAGCTATAGTCCATTGAACTTCTCCGCGTTCTCTCGACATGGTAGCATGAAGAACGTAATCAATAACAAGAAAAAATAATATCGGTCATAAGATGTCACCCTGATGGACTCCACTTTCGACCTCAAATTCCTCTGAGAGTCTTTTTGATGCAACTAAAATCACATTGTGATGTGGATCTGGAACCGACCGTCACCATCACCAGTGTGCTCTCTGCGTAGGATTAGTCCGTAACGAAGCGGTTTTCATCCTGGATATAATTTGCACTTGCGAAAATATATGACAGGGAACGATCAACAGTGGGGAGGTAGCTTGTGATGATTTGCCTGGGCGAAAACGTGAGCCCTCCCATTTTCTGGAATAACTGGTCCCTATATTTTATATGCTTTCCCATTTTCTGTACCTGATTTCTTTGGGTTTTTTCTTCCTAATTAAATATTAATATTATTAATTTATCTATATTTACTATTTAAAATTAAATATTAATTCTTATAATTTTATTCTTTTCAGGTAAGTTTCGTCATACTAATTGACCAGGGTTCCAATGTGGATAAGTATGTATAAGTCTTATATATATGTATGGAGTTGTATTTTATATCAGAGAGTACTATTTGTAATATGTACAGAGTGTGGATGAGGATTCCTGCCTGGATTGTGCATTAAATGGTGTACCTCCGCTCAGCAACATGGTCAAAGAAAGGAATAACTCCTGCTGTAGTCATTCCTGCTGGCTCCGAGACGGTACGATAGGCAGACACAACATACAGAGCCGTTTTTGTACTTGTGCTACTGAGGGAGTCAGCCAATATTTTGGAATCGTAAAGAAGGACGGACTGAACCGCACTCATTAGCAAGTGACGGCTACTGGATAAGGGACTTCCAACATTGGACATCACACATTCTAGCCGCGTTGCGAATCTGCTTGAAAAAGCTCATTTCCGTGTCTACCATGATACGGAACCGCTGGCTTCGACAAGATAATTGGTTTCGTCAACTTGAATAGGGAGGACTGTGAGAACTCTCTTCTTGGTTAGGATAATCGGTTTTCTCCAGAGCCAGGAAGAATCCATGTTCAACCATCCATTTGCTTACTCGTCACATGGTCATTCCTAGTGTACGCTGAGCTTGTTCTACCGTGCGGCAACCAGCGCCACAACATCTTTCGCGTAGCCTACAGGATGTAATTCATCACGCGAGGAGCCGTAGAAGATTACAGTATAAAGCATTCCAGAGGTCCGGGCGAAGGATAGATCCCCGAGTAGCTCCCGATGTGATCTTTATTTTGCATTGTTCTTTCCGAGGCTCGTAGAGTTGGTCACGATCTTTAGATGTTTAGTCCCTAAATATCCACAATAGCCAGCGTAAAGTAAGGAAACGATTTTGCAGTGCCTTCAACATGTGGTACCGCTTCACAGAATTGAAGGTGTTACTTACGTCTAGGGCCACAAGGAGTACCTGTACCACTCGCCGATAGTGGTTACTATGTGCCCCAGTCAATTTCACCGCTCCTCAGTCGCATCAATTGTGGGTCGTTTCGCTCTGAAACTATATTTTGTAGCTGGTTGTCTTCCGCAGCACGTATTGCAGTAGTCAATCTCGGCTTGATGAGCTTGTCAAGCAGCTTCTCCGCTGTATCTAGCATACTGAGAGGATGATTCGTTGACAGCACCTCGGGGTCGCCTTTGCCATTGCTTATCAGCACAAGTCTCGCAACCCTCTAACGAGTGGAGAAGATATCCGGCTTGCATTTACATGGAAATTTCCCTCTAGTTCCTTTACAGTGAGTTATGAGTATTCCTCAGTACTCATTTCCACATTGACAGCATCAGCTCGAATGGAGTAGACAGGAAAAAGAGCCTGCTGATATCTGAGAGAGTTGCTTCGTAGGCTTGCAGATTTAACCTTGCAACCGTACACAGGTAATTTCCCGGGACGCAGTTTCCTTTTGGGAGCCGATGCTTTACAAGCTGCGGTGGTAAGGGTCATTGTTGAGTGAATCAGCGATTTATTCGCTGTTCTTCTGTCTGCGCCTGGGTCTTGTCGCTGATTTATCCCTCTTGCGAGAGTTTTGTTAAAATTTCTAATATCGATATTCCTATGTTCCTCCCGGTATGTATTTGTCGGAAATCAGAACATTGGCAGGAGCCGTTTGTGACTTCTAAGAATATATACTATCGTGAAATCTTCCAGTACCTTCCATCGTTGGAATCCGTAGCAAAGATTAGGTCAGCGTTAGTGCCTTAGCCACCAGGTCATCGAAATGTTGGAATGCTACCGATCTTTAGGGCAATAAGTCCTGTGCTGCAAGCTATTTCCAAGATCTGTGCTCCACAAGAATCCAGTTGAGGGGTCCAGCGTTAAAGTCTCCCTTCCGTGTTTCTATTCTTATCCTCCAACGCAACGAGTTTATTCCGAAAAGTGGACGTAGATACGTTCGGTGTGAGGTAAATGTTGAAAAAAATTACTGTCGCAGACGAAACTATTCCCATGGGCCCGTACCGGAACCACATCTTCTTTCTGCAGACCTCCGTCTTTGCAAAGGACTTATCATTTTGCCGGGACTTACAAGTCTTTGATTTGTGCCCGGGTTCGCCACGCTTGTAACTCAAAAACTCCTGGAATGAGCCGATATCAGAGAACATATGCCACCGAACTAATGTTTTAAAGATGATATAGGAAAGGAAGCAACTCCTGTCTAAAGGCTTTATTTCACAAAATTGATAAATGTGATTGATAGATGTGATTGATAAATAGTCACTATTAATTGGAATCAGAAAATGTTGGTTTTTCCTCTAATTATGATGTATTTTTTTCTGAAAAGCGCTGCGTGGAGTTTCTGCGCTGAGTACATCATTCGTTATATCCCTGACCCTTTTCCTAATCTACGCGTCCTATTTTAGTTTAAAATATCTCTGAATCGTGACGTCCTAAAAATGGGCACACGAATGGTTAGAAATTAACCTCTGACTAATTTTCCAACGAAGTTCATTAACATACACATATGCTCTCCTCCAGAGGCATAAAATTCAGTCCAAATGAAAATTACAGAAAATATCTTTTCTAGTTAGAATACACGTTAGTATCTCAATTATGTCACGTTTTAATCAACTATCGTTGACTTTGGCTGGTCTCTTTGATTTACTGAATACTCCAATTTCCTGAATGCCAGCCATTGAGCCCGGTGAGGCCACTCGACAACTTTAATGGCTCGTTCATATGTGACATGAATATGAAATTCACGAGAGATTTCAGCTCCAAGTTCATTACCATTTGCTCACAAGTTGGTTTCTAATTTGTAGATGGTTTCTGGAAAAAAAGGATCTTTACTTTCAGTAGATGGAAACGTTAATCCTTCGCTTTGAGTAAATGAGAGTACATTAATGATGGAGGAGAGACGAGAAATTTTAAAATTGGTGCTAATGGTGGAGGCAAGTTTGGGAGTGCATATATTGGATTGGGGAAAAAAAAATGTCGTATTTGTGATCGAAATTTGACGCTTTATTTAACATACTTACAATTATCCGATTTAAGTCAAATATGCGCCGTTTTGTTCGCAAACTTGTTGCCATTTAGAAGGCAACTTCATTATCCCCCCTCCTTATTTGCAGAAAACTCAGACAGCCAGTTTTCGCAATCCTCTTTTGAGGCCAACTTAGTAGCACCAAGAGCGTTTTGCATGGACCAGAAGAGATGGTAATCAGTTGGTACTAGGCCTGAACTATACGGTGGGTGCGATAGGACATCCTATCTGAGCTCCCGTAGCTTCTGGGGGGTCATCAAAAATGTGTCAGGCCCAGCGTTGTTCTGGTGGAACACAACACCATTCCTATTGACCAACGAGGGCTGGTTCTGGTCAATCGCCTGCTTCAATCGGTCGAGTTGCTCACAGTGGAGGACCAAATCGAGGGTCTGGCCATACTTGAGCAGCTCATAGTGGATGATTGCCTTTCAATTCCACCAAACACATAGCAAAATTTTTCTGGCCGTCAATCGAGGCTTTGGCGATGATTTGGGCCGGCTCCCGCGCTTCGACCACGTTCTTTTACGCTTCTGGTCGTCCTATGTGATTCACTAGTCACCTTCCGCTTCAAAAATGGGTCGAATTCGCTCCGTTTCAGCAGTGGATCGCAGGCGTTTATTCCAGCTTTTTTTGGAATTCAATCTTCTGCAAATGGTTCCAAACAGTTTTATCGGTTTCTACGACGATTGTCCTACCAGTACGGGGTGTATCTTCGACATCCACTACACCAGAACGAAATCAATCAACTCAATGCTGTGCTGTGTGGATCGTTACAGTATCGGCCCCATAAACTTCACAAATTTTTTCGGCCGCCTTCGTTGCATTTTGACCTCTCAGGTAGTAAAAACGTAAAATATGGGGACTTTCTTGCCTAGTGGACTTCATTTTTGATACACTATAACTTGAGACTGAAACGTACAATTACAACACTGTTAAAGAGACACTTGTAGCACAGATTGTCGTCTTCAAATCGCCGTATAGTATGACCCGCTGCGATAAGTACAACACCAGATATGTTTAAGTGTCGCCATCTATTGACAAAATCATCATCATCATCAACGGCGCAACAACCGGTATCCGGTCTGAGCCTGTCTTAATAAGGAACTCCAGACATCCCGATTTTGTGCCGAGGTCCCAGTTGGATCTCCCTAAAAGCTGTCTGGTGTCCTGAGCTACGCCATCGCTCCATCATAGGCAGGGTCTACCTCGTCTTCTTTTTCTACCATAGATATTGCCATAGACCATAGACTTTCCGGGTTGGATTATCCTCATCCATACGGATTAAGTGACCCGCCCACCGTAACCTATTAAGATGGATTTTATTCACAACCGGACGGTCATGGTATCGCTCATAGATTTCGTCGTTATGTAGGCTACGGACTTATCTATCCTCATGTAGGGGGCCAAAAATTCTTCGGAGGATTCTTCTCTCGAACGCGACCAAGAGTTCTCAATTCTTCTTGCTAAGAACCCAAATCTGCGAGGAATACATGAGGACTGGCAAGATAATTGTCTTGTACAGTAAGAGCTTTGACCCTATGGTGAGACGTTTCGAGCGGAACAGTTTTTGTAAGCTGAAATAGGCTCTGTTGACTGCCAAGAGCCATGCGCGGATTTCATCATCGTAGCTGTTATCGGTTGTGATTTTCGACCCTAGATAGGAGAAATTGTCAACGGTCTCAAAGTTGTATTCTCCTATCCTTATTCTTCCAGTTTGACAAGTGTGGTTTGATGTTGTTGGTTGGTTAGTCTTCGGTGCTGACGTTGTCACCATATATTTTGTCTTGCCTTCATTGATGTGAAGCCCAAGATCTCGCGTCGCCTGCTCGATCTGGAAGAAAGCAGTTTGTACGTCTCGAGTGGTTCTTCCCATGATGTCGATATCGTCAGCATAGGCTAGTAGTTTGGTGGACTTAAAGAGGATCGTACCTCCTGCATTTACCTCAGCATCACGGATCATTTTTTCTAGGGTCAGGTTAAAGAGGACGCATGATATGGCATCCCCTTGTCGTAGACCGTTGTTGATGTCGAATGGTCTTGAGAGTGATCCTGCTGCTTTTATCTGGCCTCGCACGTTGGTCAGGGTCAGTCTAGTCAGTTTTATCAATTTCGTCGGAATATCGAATTCTCTCATGGCCGTGTACGGTTTTACCCTGGCTATGCTTTCATAGGCTGTTTTAAAGTCGATGAACAGATGATGCAACTGTTATCCATATTCCAACAGTTTTTCCATCGCTTGCCGCAGAGAGAAAATCTAATCTGATTTGCCTGGAGTGAAGCCTCTTTGGTATGGGCCATTGATGTTCTGGGCGTATTGGGCTATCCGACCTAGCAAGATAGTGGAGAATATCTTATAGATAGTACTCAGCAACGCGATACCTCTATAATTGCTGCACTGTGTGATATCTTCCTTTTTATGTATGAGACAGATAATGCCTCCTTGCCAATCGTCAGGCCTTCATTCGCTGTCCCCTACCTTGAGCACAAGTTGGTGAACCATTTGGTGTAACTGGTCGCCTCCATATTTAACCAATTCAACTGTAATTCCATCGGCTCCTGGCGACTTATGTCGACTTTAAGTCGATGAATTGCACGGACTGTTTCTCCTATATTTGGTGGTGGCAGTATTTGCCCGTCGTCTTCAGTTGGCGGGACCTCCAACTCGCCGATGTTCTGGTTGTTCAGTAGCTCATCAAAGTACTCAATCCATCGCTCCAATATGCCCACTCTGTCGGAAATTAGATTTCCCTCTTTGTCTCGGCAAGATGAGCATCGTGGTGTATAAGGCTTCATCCTGCTGACTTGTTGGTAAAACTTCCGTTGTTGGTGCGGGTGCTCCCTGTTGTACCCTGTTGGTTTTCCCAGGCTTCCTTTTTCCGTCTGTGAAGTCGCTTCTTCGCTCGACGGAGTTCGTGATAAGTCTCTGCGCGTGCCTGCGTTCTTTGAGAATGCAACATTATTCGGTATGCGGCATTCTTCCGTTCCGTTGCTAGCTTACATTCATCGTCAAACCAGCGGTTCCGACTCCTTTTGCGGCTGGGGCCAAGTATGTTTGTGGCCGTATCAATGATAACGTTCTTCAGGTGATTCTGAAGATCATTTGTTGATGCTTCATCTCCAGGGCCTCTGTTATTTATAGTCTTATAGGTGTCGCGGGGGGCTGTGTTGTGGATGGCTTCAGTGTTCACTCTCACCTGATTGTCAGAGAGGATTGTAAATGGTGTCGTAATTCGAGCACGGAGCACCATGCCTACGAGATAGTGTGTGTGTATGGTGGGGGAGAAGCTACAGCTTCTGAGCACTCAGGCCGTGTTGGCCCATTGTACTCGCGTCCCCCGTCTAACGGAATATTCCGGATTCGTTAACGTATCGCAGGATTTCCGTTAGTGGATGTGATGCCACCCGTTGCAATTGGAGAACATCGGCACCAAAGATCTGATGCCTGATGCGTCCATAGGCGGGGCATTTACATAGGAAATGCTCCGTGGATTCCGCTTCCTCATTACAGGAGGGACACGTATCATCTTCGGTAATTCCTATTCTGAACATATGCCCAGCTAGTAAATTATGGCCTGTCAGAATGCCCATAATACACCTGCAAGTCCTCCTGCTTTTCGACAGGATAAACTTTGCGGTACGTATGTTGGGTTCTGGCAGGAAAAGTTTGGTGTGTCGAGCAGCATTTAGGTTTTGCCACCAGTCATTATGGGAAACTTGTTCCCAGTTTTTGAAAACAGATTTAGCCAATGCTACTGATACCCCAATTGCTGGCTCCGGTCCCGGCATAAGGGAGATTGGCCCCTCTTTCGCTAAAGCGTCCGAGATTTCATTTCCCTCTATGCCACAGTGACCAGGTACCCAGAGTAGTTCCACCGTATTGAATCTAGACATAGAGTTCAAACGGTTTCTGCATTCCTGAACGATTTTCGAGGTGATCAAAGGACTGCTCAATGCCCTCAGTGCAGCTTGATTGTCACTGCAGATTGCGATGCGCCTGTCCTTCAACCGCTCGTCAATCACCCAGTTTGCCACCCTTAGGATCGCATAAACTTCGGCTTGAAAAACCGTTGCATATTGTCCCAAGGGAAAAGCCCACTTCTCGTTTTTATTCGAGAGGTAGACTCCGGCTCCAGAACCCTCTTCTGTTTTTGAGCCATCGGTGTAGAAGGCTTCCGTATATCCCGGCACGCATTCCTCTAGGTCTTCCCAGTCCTCTCTATGCTTCAGGGTAACTTCATATCTTCTACCAAACAGATGTATGGGGACACGAGAATCGGAAGGCATTGTAAGAACTGGATTCAGTCCTCCCGGTAACTCTTCCAATGCTCTGTGCCCCCCACATCCGTTGTTTTCCCATAGATCTAATCGAATTAGCCTATGAGCTGATCTCATTTCAGTGCTTTGAATAAATATATCCAGGGGCTGCAAATTGAGTAGTGCATTCAGAGCTGCGCCGGATGTCGTGCTCATGGCACCAGTGATACCCAGACAAACAGTTCTTTGCAGTGCGGCTAGTTTACGGTGAAAACCTTAGAGTCCCCATGTCGAGGGAAAGATCCGTCTGCACAGCCCGTAAGCTGTGAGAGCTCGTTTCATCTTTACCTCTGCATGTTTGTTCCAAAGAAGTTTTTTATCTAGAGTGACTCCCAGATATTTCACTTCTTCGGAGAGTTGAAGGGTAGTACCCCTCATCTCAGGGAGACAAAGTCCATCCAGTTTTCTCCATTTTGTGAATAAAACCATTGTGGTTTTATTTGGATTCACTGACAAACCATGTCTAAGGCACCAGCTGTCTATCAAATCAACGGCACGTTGGATATTCCTACACACCGTTCCAGGATCCCGATCAACAACGAGATAGTTACTAATCCATCCATCAACGAGATAGTAGTCCGAGTCTATATTGGCCCCCCTATATGTTCTGACATTCATTAAGGCTGAGAGGTGGCGGCGTTCAATCAACACATGGTCAATTTGGTTGAAAGTGGTCCCGACTGGCGAGGCCCACGTATGTTTGTGATCCGCTTTCCGTGCAAACCAGGTACTTCCAACAACCATTTCGTGTGATGCTGCTAATTGGATAATACGCAATCCGTTATCATTTGTATTTTGGTGTAAGCTATGGGAGTCAACGTATCGCCTGAATACTGGCTCCTTCCCTAATTGACTGTTGAAATCTCGAAGTATGATTTTGATGTCATACTTTGGAGAGGCTTCGAGGGTCCGCTCAACTGCCTCGTAGAAGGTATCCTTCTCTGACTTTGCAGTCTCCTCTGTAGGGGCGTGAACGTTTATGAGGCTTATATTTCTAAACTTGCCTCGCAAACGCAGAGTGCATAGCCTTTCGATTATGTTTTCAAAGCGGATAACACCAGGTTTCATTTTTTGGCTGACTAAGAAACCTACTCCGAGCACATGGTTTACTGGATGGCCGCTTTAATATATGGTGTAGTGGCTCTTCTCCAAATCGCAAATCGTTAATCCGTTGTCGTTGCCGGATTCGTCGTTGTAAGATCCATCCTGTCCGAGGCTCCTTTCGTGGCTTCGTAACATCAGTTTTCCGTGTAGGGTTGTCAGCCCTACCCAACCCCCAACCTGGAGGACCAGGACCATTTTGTCAAGTTTTTAGGCGCGGGAGACTCGCCTTCATCCTTCTCCGTTTGCCGCTTTTCGTCAAGAAAAAGCTCCCAGCGGTCACCACGTGGAGGTGAAGATAGGGATTGGTAGTAGAGCTGTTGCTGTTGGTTCAGCAGGCGTTTCCCAGGTTTCGTGTTCCATCGTGGGTACCAATCCACGTTTTGCCCTGAGACCTATACTACTCTTTGACCACCATTGACAAAATACGACATTTCTTTTTCCCAAACCCAATATTTTGGAATATTTAGTGGCACGAGAATTCCAATTATAAATGCATGTGTACCTAAGGGGATACTAAAAGAGGGTGGTCTGAATCTGGTTCACGAACTTTAATTATTGCCTGTTTGAGGCAACGGTATATTTATCTTAGAATGAAATTATTATCTAAATCAATAGTAATCAGCCCCGGAGTTATGGCGATTTCCAAAAACCATGTTCCATGAAAACGTGACTGTTTTTACACGCACTGAACACAGTATCTAGTTTTACCACAAAACCGTGCCAGTAGATGCGTAAAAACTTCAAAAAAATCTATCTCAAATGTCTAATTAGTGCGAAAGATAGTCCAAGCGTGACATAGTTCATTTCGTGGGTCATCGTCGTTAATAGTACTATCATCATCATAGTCAGAATAGGTAGTAAAGGTACAGTTGGAAAATGTTATTATTTAAAAGCAAAACATGGTCTGTATCAGTATTTTGAACTGTGCTTCCACCCATGCATACAAATTAAACGCTGGGTTGTATGTAATTCGGCACGACTGATATTTTCGTTGGTAAACCAACAACAAACGAATGTAGATTGGCCCCAGCGGGGGTACAAAGGCCCTTGTGGGTGTCTATTGTCCAAGCATGAGTAGACTAAGCCCTTACGCTTTGGAAATTATCGAGTGTCAGGTCTACATGTGACTTGTGTGTTCCATAGGCCGATAGCAACCCCTCCTGAATTTAATTTTAAATTTATCTGTCCCTGAGTGAATTGCAATAATTGCTAGGCCTTCAGAGGGATGGTACTTTCTTGTTCAGGTTGTGCGGTCCAAGGGCATGAAAATTTTGTCGGGATGGGAAAACAACCCTTTAGGAAATTTGCTGGGATAGCTTATTGGAGCGAAAAGGGTTGGGAATATTGCTGAGGACGAAATTTGAAAAGTTTTTTTTCTCTCTATTCTTCCTGGCTGTAAGGGAGGATATATGTACCTGGTCTTTCTGTGCTGCCAGACAAGCTTGAGAACATGATTTTTGATTCAAATAAACGTCCGTTTTTTGACGAAATTTCAAATTAATTTTGTAATTAGTCTCTCACTTGGAAAATGTGTGGGGTCTTGTGCATCCAATTTCTGTCTATCAAACTGGTCCCAGACTAAGAGTTTTAATAAATTGAAAACTACCCCCGTGAATAGATTTTTGCCTGAATTCACCGCAAACATTGAGATGGAATCTCTAAGTGAATTACGAAAGAAAAACTTTTGATCTAAGTGGGTGCACTTACCATGAAAATTAACCAAAAAAAGAAAAAAAAATCTCCAGACATTTCGTCTGAATCTTCATTCGATGGATGGATGGATTGGTAACTAACCGGCTAAACAGCTAACGGAATCCACTGGAAGATGTACGTGCATTGATTTTTAAGATGTGTATTTTTTGGACTTGGGCTCATAGCTTTGGACGAAGACATGACTAAGATTGTGAGTTTTCAGTTTGGTACTGACCGGCACTAGCCAGATGTTTGTACACATATGCATGACTGAGGGGGTGACGGAATACAAATTGAACTTCGGCGACCAGTTTTCCCAGAATTGGTGAGGTTGTGAGAAGTAAGATTTTAAGACGTAGAAAATGGACAAGTTGATGTTGGAAAACGGCCAAAATGCATTTGGATAAGATGTGGACAGTTTTGAGTTAGTTTAACGAGTTTAGATACAATATGTGCTGGAATAGGTCTTTCTTGACCAAGAGTGGTCCTTTCTCATAGAATTTAAACCCCGTTTTCTGCTCTCTTGCTCAGAAGACAACAATAGCCAGGGACTATCTATTAAAGCAATGTGAGGTCTCCACCCTTAAAGCTGAAATCATGCATCACATCCATGACCATTTGCTGAACTTTCTGGCACTGTTAAACTTGCCAATTGTCTCAGTCTCTGTTTACTTTTAATTCAATAACCCATTGTCCTTGTGCAAATATTATTTTGTCGGATTATCCGAACCACATTATTGGAACAAATTGTATTCAGTCCTACATACATCTGCATATGCAAATTTCAGCATATGTGCACACACTTCACCGGGTTACGTTATCAGAATAGCACTCGAGATGAATCGATATGAGCCAGGCAACATTTACGAGGCTCGTTGAGTAATCGAAGCAAATCATCTGACGAAATGAATTTGCTATTACGGTTATTCGAGCTCCTTGGCCATTTCAGAGTACAAGTATCAACGCTTGGCCGAACTTGGACAGTCATCGCATCAACATATGCTAATTGAGGCAACTTGCTGCATATCTGGATAGACCTTGCCGACATGTGAAACATTCTTCTTGCAGATGAGGTGGACGGGCATGGACGTAGAAGACTGACTAGTTGTTATTTCGGTTAATTGTGCAACTAATTAGAATATCTATCAAATACAGTTTTGTCCGGCAAAAGGTTTGAAGTAGGACACCATGGCTGGAAAATGGCTTGGATTCTTTGGGTGAATGTTGATAAAGTTTCGTAATTAGTTTTGGTCGTAATGAAATTTTCGAGCAGACATAATTAATTTCACATTAGATAATTACTCAAGTAGTTGTAAAAATTGTGAAATTGTAAACATGTGTATGGATAGAATTGCAGCCGTTATTCTCATTAAAATAGTTTGCATGGGTTAAGGAAGACACATAGATGGATTGATTCCACATGAATGCAGATATTTTCTATTCTAGGCATAGTAGACCGACTGAGAACGTAATTGGACAGAGACTTAAGTCATTTTAGCATGGGTTTTCCCGTCGAGTGTCAGTTGTAGCTTTTTTAGGGATAGGGTTGGTGAATGCATTTAGGCACACAGTGTTGGACTCCCGGTGCAGTACGTCGTTGGATAACCAACTTAACACCTCTTCATCGTCAGAAAACTAGCCTGGAACCGTTTGTCACATCACTTCGGGCTAATCTCCGAACTCTCCCTCCTTGAGGACTCTTCAAATCAGGGAGTTCCTTTCGCCAGCGGGAGGGGAGAGGAGGAAGGGAACTGTCAGTTTAATGAACCCCCTCCCATCCGGCTTCTCCACCGGTCGAGCTCTATCTTCTTAGCAATGAGAAGGGCCTAAACATAACGGCCAACATAGCTCCACCTATCAGCACTCCTCAGCATCTCTCCGACAATGTTGTCTGGAGAGAGATTCCCTGTGTTTAAATAGAGCTGCTGATGAACCCCATCCAACTTTCCACAAGAAAAAAAGTGTAGTGGGCGTCGTCCACAACTCCATTGCACACACAATCTGGAGATAGCGCCTTTCCAATCTTGTGCAGGTAAGATTGAAAACTTCCATGCCCACTTAAAAATTGGGTAAGGAGAGTCAGTCTCACCATGCTTCCGATTCAGCCACGAACCTATGTTGCTGATAAGCCGCGCAGTTCATCTGCCTCTAGTTTCATTTTGCCACGAGAGCTGCCACTCGTCTAAAGTGCGTTGCCGTTCATCACGAGCAACCAACTCCCTTGCGCTTGTATATGGCTTGACGCTCCTTAGCAAGGGCGGCGATCACTCCCGCGATCATCATCACGGCCGGTTCAGAGACAGTGCGGTACGCAGAACCCACCCGCACAGCTCCCCGTGTCTGTACTTGCGCGAGACGTTTACCTTTTTGTTAAGAGCGTCAGTCTATACCTCTGCGCCGTAGAACAGGACAGACTGCGCTGAATTCATCAGGAGACGTTGCCTGCTAGAGGTAGGGGCCCTAACGTTTGCCATTAGCCTACTTAACGTCGAAACTTCAGCTGTAGCCTTGTTTGCTGCTTTGATTTTCTCAAAAACGCTCATATTTGAGTCAACCCGAGGTACTTTACCGCTGGTTTTGACTTGATTATCGACTCGCCGAACGATATGGGATGCAGGGTCGGAATTCTCCTTTTAATCAGGATGACTACTTCGGTTTTTTTCTAGTGCAAGGTTGAAACCATGAGTAGTCATCACTCCGCTTACTTGTCGCATCAATATGCTGTGTCTGCTTTGCGCCTGTTCGACAGTGCGTCCAGAAACAAGCGCCGTGACATCATCTGCATAGCCGACCAGGCGCGACTGTTCTGGCATGTCGAGTTTAAGTAGACTATCATAGATAGCGTTCCAGAGGTCCGGCCCTTGGATGGATCCCTGTGCTACCCCGGGTGTGGCCTCCATTCTCTTTTGACCCTCTAGTCTTTCAAAGAGCAGGGAGCGGTTCCCCAGATAGTTCCTCAATATCCGTAACTTTCGACACAATTGGAGCTTAGTGGGAATTAGTTTTTTCTATCGACACGAAATATACATACTGCTTAGTGGCGCTAAGGGTGTGTAGCGCGTTCAGAACAATCTTAGGCGATGCAGTGTGCCTTATTACCGGAATGATCCCGATGGACCTTCTGGTAAGTGAGGTACACTGTTTGTATGAGAAAAGAAGAGAAAATCTATCTGAAAAGGATACAGAATACTGAAACGCCGAAAGGGGGAGTTGCTGGAAAAGTGCCAGCAATGGTGGGATGATTTGCAGGGGGGTCGCTGGATCGACACTTTGATTCAATAACGAAACGCGAGATTAACTACTACCTGGCCCAATTGCTGTCAGCGATTGGTGGTTACAGGAAGAATCTCCACCAATTCAGGTTGACTGACTCTCCCCTTTGCCCTGAGGACCCGGAGCATTTCATGTTCTACTGTACACGATTTTGTTCAGAGAGAAGGAGCTTGAAAGACCCTCTGAAAATCAGTATAAGCTCGCAGAACATTGTCGGGGAAATGCCATAGTCGAAGAGAAACTGGTGAAGGGTGAACTCCGCAATCAAAAGAATTCAAGTGGAACTTGGGAAAACGAAGCGTGCAAGGAGGGGGCGAAGAACAAAGGCTTGGTTGCTTAAAGCGCAGACCTCGCCGAGAAATAATGTTTTGCGGCGGTCATCCGTGAAAGGAAGAAGGAGGAAAAGAAGGTGGTTTTTGTTGATGTGAATCCCACACATTGGAGCAACTTATCGCACGGTATCTTTTTAAGATTTACGTTCATAAAAAAAAGGATAACAGAGGGACGGATAGTGAGACAGACAGGGAAACTAATTTCATTTCACACAAAACCTTAAAAATGATTCAAGGAAGATCCGGTTTTTTAAGGATCACACAACATTTGGTAGGAGGACGCTTTGGAGTGAGGATACCTCTAAAATATTGATCATATGGGCGATAAATGGCACACAAAACAATTATGAATTTCTTTGCAGTTAGATTCACTCCTTATTATCAAATCGAACCCGGTTTGCCTGAATCAGGTATCACATTCAACCAAATGTCTCCTTCCTTCTCCTTCCTTGCTAAGGGCATTTTCGATAAAAGTTTCCATGGTTGCCTGGTCTTTGTTGTCCTCATAATCCTGCTATCACTCCAATTTTCACTTGCATCTTAGCAAATTGTGCTGCTATGCATATTCGTGGTCCTCTACCAAAATGCATGCATGCAGCAAACGATCTAGCTTTTACATTTTCCTCTCTAAAGTTATCCGGATTAAAGTTCAATGAATTTGGATAGTATGCAGAGCCATGATACCTCTGAATCTTACATAGACGGGTATCAGTACAGATGTGCCTTTCTTGAGGGTGAAATCCGGAAAAGGTACGGTTATGCTCTTATGCTGAATTCAATATATCCTGAATCCCGAGACTTGCTCAAGCAAAGATAAGTTTTCTCAGTTATATACAGCATTTCTCCCTTTTCCCACTATACAATATTTTTTATTCCAGACATATAATTTCCAGTTGACTACATTTTTCGCTGACTTTACATTAATAATGATTAACGAATCAGGCATAATTGTGCCATTATATAATTTGAAAACTAAAATGATCATTGACCCTTTTCGTCTTCTAACTACTTTTTTGCCATGCTACTTACATGTTCATGCTAGCGTGCAATTACATGTATCTTCCGTAAGTGTTCTCTTTCTAGCAATATAGAAATGATCACTTGAGCGTGGCGATACTACAGATGTATATTTTATTGCCCTAGAACATATATAAGCATCAGATAGTCATTTTTTTGCAGGCCTAGTGCAGTGAAAGGCAATCAAGGGCTAAGATCTGCGTCGTACTTTTGATTTTTAATTAAACGCAATAGAGAACAGTCATTCGATCCAATAGAGTTATAAGGAAGAAACAGACGACTAATGAAGACTACTGAGCTTGTTGTGTAAATAGACCAAAAAAGCCTAAGGGAAATGTGCGAACTCAGGAACTTTTCCACTTGGAGTCACAATATAAAACCTTTTTTGCATAAGGTAATGTACCAATAGGCGCTTTGCATATGGTTCTTTCAGGTTTATCCTTCTTCTTTGATTAAATTTCAGATACTGGCGGGTTCGCCTGATTATGATGACAAGGGAATATCTATTGGGTTAGGTCGCTTGACATATAAAAAATATTCGCGTGACAGCGGTATCAACTGGAGGAGGAACGCTCTGTACAGCGTCAGCATGACCCGTGCCCACGTGGTTGTCTGGTTAATACCTTTTTTGCTTCTTTTCCTTTTCGTGCTGTATTCTATTCGGGATACCAGTCACTGCAGGCTTTAGTTACGGTTCATTTAGCTCGACGTAGTTTCCTCAAAGGAATAGGAAAAAAAAGGAAAAATATATCCATTTAGTTGTCCAGCTGCAATTTGCTGAGAGTTGTTTCTGTGCGGAAGTTATTATTTTTGTTTTCTTCATGGCGTCGCTTCTCAGAATTGTTGAAAAGGAAACGGGTAGCAATGTTATTGCTACAGCGGCGGGAATTGTGGGTGGTGGTGACTCTCATGTATTGGAGGGAAGGATGGCGGAATCACGATTGGTTTCTTGTCCAGTCTAGGGAGTGAAATTTTCTCTCATATCCGCAAGCGGCGTTGAGAAATCTTATTCGAAAATTACGGTTTATACCTATGAAATTTTCAATTAACGGGGTAACTTAGTTGAGGCATGCAATAACGTGTCGACAAGACAAGTCAGTGGAGCCGAATTGAGGGTCATAAAATGGTGGGTCATACGACTTATCACGATACGATCATGGAAAGTTTGATAAAAATCGTACCAATTATAGCAAATCAAAATTGCCTCTCCCAAGTAAATTCATTAAATTGTAAGCTATGTGCACAGAATGTCAGTATAAATGAAAAGTGCAAAGTCTAACATGTCGAATGCTTATAGAGTACAAACTATACACAAATAGAATGGTCAGGCACTCATTAATATATGAACGACTTGGAGGTTTAGCTTGAGTACCGAGGTTTAACGTGAGTACCTGCCGTGTAGGCATAATTCCACGATTTTCTTCGGACATGGTTTGATGTGGAGACAATAATTAGAGTCCCGTCGTGATTGCACATCGGTGCAGGCTCAGCATGTATACCAGTGGGTGCCAGGCCTATATAACACCTCTGGCATATGCCAGTATGGTGTCCGAGTTGTATAGTGCAACTCTAGATTTGAGCCCACAAGGAACTCTGCCCGCAATAATTGGGCCAAGAACGCATTCCTCGAAAATTCTCCTGGAACACATGATAATCTCCGGTGTGGCGTTGTGGCAATAGCCTCTTCAGACGAATCTCTTGCTGACTCGGTCTGATCGTCCTCTTCGAGCAGGTGGCGACGACTCATTAATACGATTTCGGGATCTACTGTGCTCCAATGATATCTGGTGTTGGCCCGATATCGATGGATATTGGAATGTTTCGTCTGGTGATATCAACTTGAAAATACTTTCCATTGCTCCCCCAGTATAGGCCGAGGGTGAAAGTGGCTTCTTCAGATTGTCATTGCGGATGGAGACGTGGCTTATTGCTGTCAGTTCATTGAATACGAAAACTCGTTTGCTGCTGTTGTGACTTCCATTGCCCTCCCATTGTCTGCTCGTAAAATGGGGAAAGTGCTTTAGCTAATTGGTGAAGTTAAATGAATAAGTGCTCATTGTTGGATTGAGAATGAAAGAATTCACCTAGAAAACGCAATGACTGGACACCGTTTGACAGATTCGGATGCGTCCAGGTCTTCCTTTCAACTCTTATGAATGCCTAGCAACAAAAGAGAAAATACTTCCTTCCAGCAGCTATCGTAACAGTGTATTGCTGTTTTCAGCTAATGCAGATGAAACCATGAAATTAAGCTGCAGAATGACACGCTGCAATTCCAATATAGATGGTACCTTCTTGAAATAGCTTTAACTCAAATCACTTTGCCTTATGTGAGGAGATTTGACGTGGTGTGCCAAATCTGGAGATCCATTCGTCGAGGAATGGTCCGGCAATTGTAATGGCTCTTTAGTTGGATGTAATTATTGCAACTATGCATGCAATTCCTATAGTCAGTTTTGAAAGAGCCAAAGATTGTTTTGCATTACCACTTTAACAGTACGTTAACCTCAGGGAGGTATAGGGGAATTGTGCTGTTAAAAACGGTTTCTCGGGGCAGTAAGTGATATAAGACCAGAAGGCGCCAGTGGATACATCCATTGCTTCAGTTAAATCCCTGAGATTCGCAATTTTAACATTTTCAGCTGAACTAGGGTGCTGCTTGCCTTGGGTAGTCAGTTATTACTTTCAACTCCTCAGCGGCAAGTCACCTGGAAATCTAAATGACGAAATCGAAGTAGCGAGCTCTTCTTCCCTTTTTTTGGAATGCGGAAGTCGACGACATGTGGTTTGTGAAGGGTGAACTCCCTTGCTTAAATCACATAATGAAAGTCTTTTATGGCTAGGTTCCTAGCGGTTAGCTCCCCATCTCCTTGTGTTCCGCCGGATTGAGCTTCTTGGAGAAAAAACCCAATGGTTGCTCCAGTCGTGAATTCAGATACATTGCAGAAGCTGATCAAAGGTGCGGAAGCAACATAGTATTATTGGAAGCTTAGATTGGTGGATTCCTAGTTGTATGTTAGTTAATTGGAGGACCTTCCCTGATTTTGCTGGAAGGGATATCACTGACTGCTTCCCGAACTTCTGGTGCTCTCTACAAAATAAACTGTTTTCTGGTGGTGGGTTTTGTGTGTGAGTGGAACTTTTTGACTTTGGCCAGCGTGTGTATACCAGCTATCCCAATAGACAGATCTATCCCTGACCAAAAACATCTTTGTTAAGAATCACTACCACTATCTAGCTTTACAACACGTGGTATATAGTTCTTAATTGTTTACCATGCTCTTCAAGGGTGAGGTGACTAATGAGAATTTGTGGCGCGGCAGGATTCGCGGCATTCGAAATTTATTTTAAAATGCTTTCCGTTCGATTGATCACCCGATATGTGCCCTGGTACGATTACTGGTTTCTTCCTACTGTTGTCGCGGAAAGACGTTCGTTGCTGCCGCCTTTAAATGTGCTCGCTTGCTACTTTATAGATTTCGATTGTCGATGTAAAATGCTGCCTTGATTCGCGAAGTTAGACGTTTGTATTTCGTTTTTAGATTATAAGTCGAAGAATTCACCTGCGAGGCTGACCGCCGGAGTGGTGCCGAATTCCTCCATCCAAACTGTGCAAGTGCTTAGTAGCTTATCAGATAATTCTTCCATCCAGTGGATATTATGCTATTGCTACTGTCAGCTGATGCTGAAAACGCTAGATGATACTATTGGCCAGTTTACTGAGATTTGCATTAATTTCGGTTCAAATTGCCCTCCCTGGTCTGAGGAGATCCGGAGCCGAATTTTGAATCTGGAGATCCGTTAAGAAACGCTTAGGCCATTGTGGCCGTCTCTTAATTTTGGGGGTGTCACTACCTGCGATCAACATAAGAAACGGTTCTCCATGGACAATCAGAAATATTACCTCTAGCAATAAGGCATCAAACAGGATCTAGATCCGAATCGGGTTAATGGTGATACGAAGACTCCGGGGAGAGGTAGGTCGTGTACGCTGTTGGAAACCACTTTTCGGATACAATAAGCCATTTAGCATCAGAAAGCGTCAGAAGAGACATTACACTCTAACTTGCAACTGGGGCCTGCCACCATGGAATTGCTTCACTTGAAGCGTCGAGTCTCATTGTTGCGATATTTTGGGCCCTTCATTAGTAGAGCGGGATGTTGCAAGGAAGTGTAATCAATTTAATGACTCAATATGCGATAATGTGCCCGAAATAACGTTTTCGTAATCAGAAGTATGCAAGCTATCGATTGAGTTTTACGAAAAACGAAAGTTAGCGAGCTTTCATCCATAAAGATGATGAACCCCTTTGCTTTAAAGGGCACGCCGCCTTTATCCTAACGCTTTGATTACGTAAAGAGGGATGGAGGAGGTGGAGTGATTGCTTTGAAAGTTTTACTCAATGCTTAGGATTAATTTATTTCAGAGGAACCATTTGGGAAAACTGGTATCCGACAACTGACAAAGGTTTCTTCGTTTGGTTTCTGGTATGTCTTAGATATGGATTACATTGTTTTATCGCAACATCTAGGAACCTACAAGACTTAAGGTAAGACTCTTCGCAGAAGTACTTGTGCATGTCATTTGAAAATTAATATCTGAAGCACCTGCGGAGCGATGCAGCTCCAATTGAAAATAGTGAATGAAATCCTTCTACTTATCTAGCTTGTAATCCTTTCTTGCCATTTCATGTTGAAATGAATGCAAAGGAAATATCTCTGCAGCCATAGAAGCGTCACACCTTGAGACTCCATCAAATACACTTTTCCAACAATTGATCCTGTAAGCAACTCTTGACTATTCAAGTTTATTAATTTCTTAGGTGACGTCGCGAGTAATTATATTCCATGCATGTCTGTGCGCTGCTTACATGAATGCATCCTTGAAGCTAAAATGCGAAAACTCAATCAGAGCTAAATCCCTTTGACTCTCTGCACTTGTACTGCTTTGAGCGTACATTCACTGTGCAGTCATGGTGACACCATAACGTAGGACCAAATTTATGAAATTCATTATTTTGTCCTTTGAAATTCCTCTGATTTGTTGCGAGGATGTTGGGATTCCTCGAGCTAAGAAGCTGCTCGATAGCGAATATTTCAATAATAATTTATGCAGAAATCGCAATGAGAAGTGAAATTCAATATTTGTTAGATATTCTTGGGGAGCTATACAAGTTATATGTAGCAGAAATCTTTTGAGATGTATTGAATATCTGGAGATTTACTGCTAAGCTGTGTGATGCAAGGATTACAAACGCGGAGAGTATACAAGGGTGCCTTGATATTTGGTATGAGAGATTCAGAACGTCTTAATGATTCTCAGAAATATTTTTCATAAATGATTTTTTAGAACGCTCCTTCATCTTAACTTCAAGCTTTGAAAAATCTTTGACAAAGATACTAAAACTCCTTGGAAGCTATTTGTATCTGCCAGTTTTTATTCGCCAACAAGCAATGACCTGAAGAACCGAAGATGGCGAAAGTATTTCGCAAACCTGGCAAATATAGGTTTTCATCTGAAAAAAGAACTCCGAAGGGGATTCAATTTGTTGTCATGCTCTCAAGTATCTAGGTCATATATATACATATATGGTTGCCATTTACCTCTTGGTGGGGTATAAGGCGTCAAGTACAACTACGCGCCATTGTTCACAGTTAACTGAAATGCGCTTCAGATCGATGCACTCCTTTTCTACTGTTCTGCGCAAAATACCCCTATTCGTCGGCCAACTTGGGAGAGTGGATTCCACTGCATTGTGAAGCGCGCAGTGCAATTATCACCCCGCTTTAATGTGTGACCTATCTACTGCCACTTCAGCCTTCCGATCACAGTACGTACGTGTATCAGGCCTGTGCGCCAACCAAATTCTTCGTTTGCTATATTATCATGCCATCATATTCCGATAATATGACGCCAATCTACGCCATAGCAAAGACAAATTAAAAGATATTAAGAAAACAATTAGGTTTCGATAATTTATTAGTTTCGCCTCTTTAGGTGTCCCGGGTCTCTCACACAACCTGGTTCAAACCATGCAGAACTACACCATTCTGCATACGTGCTCAATGTTGCGCTGAGTTTTCAACGGATTCATAAACCTACCACCGGACACCACCACCGAGCCTAAATGCTTGTCATTTAGTGCTATTATTAGGCAGAATCCGGGATCTGCTGCGATTGTGACAACTCCGTCAAAAATTAACAATCAAATTCCGTGAAACTGTACCTCTGGATGGATTTGAAAGAGCATTACTTCCCTTCTTAATTTGCTTCCTCTTTTGGAGGGAAAGAGGGTGGACTTTAAGGTAGTTGACTTTTAGTGCATGCTATCTACAACCAACCAATTCGAAAAGAAAAGCTTCACTAAAATAAAATGGTTGCAATGATTTGGTTATACATATAAGGCACATATGAAATAATTTTTTCATTTAGTGTGGTACTTACGATGGCGTAACAGTCTAATTACGATCCCGGGGCTCTTTGGTACATAGCCTCCAATTCTCTTCGTCGGCTGGCTGTTATTTTCAGTTGGATATTCGAAGAAGGTCTTTAGCGGTTGCATCAATTGTGTCCAAAGAGTTTCTTCGTGGCTGTCAATGTTGGACAGTTACCCTAATTCTGACTTTTCAGTACCATTTTAGGTTCTTTTGTTGTGTCCATTCGTTTAGCGTAAGCAGTGCACTTGATTTTTCCGAGCCTTACTAAAACTGACTCTAGTGACTCGTCAAGCTGATCAGCCTCCAGCTGCATCGCATTCATCATCTTAGAACTAAACATTCCTTGGGAGGAACTCATTGTTAGAAAGAGTCAGTCCCTTTTTGCCAAGACTCTAGTAACCATCCATGGTTGACACCTCAATAGAGTCAAAAAAATTCGCAGTTTACTTTTGTGGTACATTTTTGTCACATCAATAGGAAGATTGCGAGGTTCACTTCGTAGAGCCATTCCGTTTGCTGGAGTGCGATGGTGTTAGGTTTAAAGTGTCAAACCTCCCCTAGAAGTTCTCCTACATCCCTGTCCCTTTATAATCATATTTCTGGGATCAATTGCAGAATCTTTTTTCCCTTGACGATTTCGTTGCCATCCCGAACAAGTCACACTAGGAAAGGATTGGCAGCACTTGACCCAGTCAGTTTTGGTCTGTGATTATTATGGTACCTTCCATTTATCCAGTGGTTTCCATGTGAGTTGATGCTTCTATCCACCATCTGAGGAAGCTTGCGACAAGAATCCCAACATGCTCATGGACATTTACCCAGCCACCACTAAATTGAAACAGATATACGGCTTCATACAAAAAATGTGGTGCTTTTCTCATAGGAAAATCCTGACATTCAGGAAAGACGCGATGGGGATTATGCCTGGAGCAGAATGGGCCATTTCGCTTGGGTGGACGAGAGTATTGAGTGGCCCGACTATACTTTTTGTGCTGAAAACATAGGAATCACTACTTTATTGCGGTAGTTGCTTTGCTTGGAGGGAACTCTTTCTGGAGGCCTCTATTAACATCATCATCATCAACGGCGCAACAACCGGTATCCGGTCTAGGCCTGCCTTAATAAGGAACTCCAGACATTCCGGTTTTGCGCCGAGGTCCACCAATTCGATATCCCTAAAGCTGTCTGGCGTCCTGGCCCACGCCATCGCTCCATCTTAGGCAGGGTCTGCCTCGTCTTCTTTTCCTACCATAGATATTGCCCTTATAGACTTTCCGGGTGGGATCATCTTCATCCATACGGATTAAGTGACCCGCCCACCGTAACCTATTGAGCCGGATTTTATCCACAACCGGATGGTCATGGTATCGCTCATAGATTTCGTCATTGTGTAGGCTACGGAATCGTCCATCCTTATGTAGGGGGGCAAAAATTCTTCGGAGGATTCTTCTCTCGAACGCGGCCAAGAGTTCGCAATTTTTTTTGCTAAGAACCCAAGTTTCCGAGGAATACATGAGGACTGGCAAGATCATAGTCTTGTACAGTAAGAGTTTTGACCCTATGGTGAGACGTTTCGAGCGGAACAGTCTTTGTAAGCTGAAATAGGCTCTGTTGGCTGACAACAACCGTGCGCGGATTTCATCATCGTAGTTGTTATCGGTTGTGACTCTCGACCCTAGATAGGAGAAATTGTCAACGGTTTCAAAGTTGTATTCTCCTATCCTTATTCTTGTTCGTGTTTGACCAGTGCGGTTTGATGTTGTTGGTTGATTCGTCTTCGGTGCTGACGTTGCCACCATATATTTTGTCTTGCCTTCATTGATGTGCAGCCCAAAATCTCGCGCCAATTGCCGCTTGCTCGATCTGGATGAAGGCAGTTTGTACGTCTCGGGTGGTTCTTCCCATGATGTCGATATCGTCAGCATAGGCCAGTAGTTGGGTGGACTTGAAGAGGATCGTACCTCTTGCATTCACCTCAGCATCACGGATCACTTTCTCGAGGGCCAGGTTAAAGAGGACGCATGATAGCGCATCCCCTTGTCGTAGACCGTTGTTGATGTCGAATGGTCTTGAGAGTGATCCTGCTGCTTTTATTTGGCCTCGCACATTGGTCAGGGTCAGCCTAGGCAGTGTTATTAATTTCGTCGGGATACCGAATTCTCTCATGGCCATGTACAGTTTTGCCCTGGCTATGCTATCATAGGCGGCTTTAAAGTCGATGAACAGGTAGTGCAACTGTTGTCCATATTCCAACAGTTTTTCCATCGCCTGCCGCAGAGAGAAAATTGACAGACATTCAGTAAATAAGGGTTTGGGAGACGAATGGCGTCCTAGAAATATTTGTGTACTTAATTAATACACCATCGATACCTGGTTTGGTGGTCCTTCATACAGGGTTTTGTGGGAGAGAAACTAGTTTGCATTCTTCGTTTTTGAATACTTCGTGCGACCAAGCTCTTTCTTTTATTGAGGTCACATCACTGAAGGTGAACCTATTGCAGCACTGGGCTCGTGGTATCAGGATCTTATGCTAGTGTGGAGAACATCTATTTTCAAGTAGCTCTAGCCGTACTGGATGTCGTTCCGGAAGGACACTAAATAGCGAAAGCTTAGGAAGAATCTTGGCCTGATTTACCTCCTACAACCTCCTGAATTGCTTTACTTTTTTGGCAAACCGTGTGATCAACTCATTAATCGTTTTGTGAAAACCAGATATAGGAAAATTTGGAACTGATCGCTTATCTAAAGACGGAAGGAATGTAAAGGCTTCTTAACTAGAAGTACTAGGAAGGTAGGTGTTATCAGTAATTGAGTGGTTGATCCTTACAGAGAAGAGCTTTTCCTGTAGCTAGTGGGTCGGTCGTTTGCTTAGCAATTGACATATCTGCGGGTTTCATCCGTAGTCTCAGTGCAGTAGCTTGGCCGGCATTTCTAATTTGGTGGTAATTTTGGCCCCGCAATTCTATTTTCTTGTGGATCCGACGATGTGAATCAAGATGTAGTCTATTGCTTTGGTTTGAGCAAGTTTTTCAATTTCAAAAGTCGCTTGAAATATGGCTAACCAACGTTGGCGCTTTTCTGTGCGAAGTAAATATGATCTACGACATGAGCACCTAATTAGGTGATGAGTTGATAGAAGAAGGATATTGCTTGTTCTCCACAAGAAGGATTTTAATGCTTAGCGGCTCCCTTTGGTGGAATTCTTTTATTAGGAAGTTACTGCCAGCGGCTTGGGTTATAAGCGTTTACTTATCCTGGCGATTTTCTGTAATTTTCCGAGATCTTGACAGCACTTTTTGCATGTTCCTCCTCCTGCTGCTTAGTGCTCGTCAAAAGCTGGTATATTTAATTGTACATATTGATATGTCGGGAGCCAGCCAATGGAGAACTGCGTTATGAAATTGCTTCACGCATTAACGCAACCTGGATGAAGTGGCGTTCCACAACTGGTGTCCTTTGTGATCGATGTATCAACGAACGTCTCAAATCTAAAATTTACCGCAATGTCGTCCGTCCAGTCGCTCTCTATGGTTCTGAGTGTTGGCCGACCATAAAAGACAATGAACGGCGTCTTGCGGTAATGGAGACGAAGATGCTACGTTGGACTAGTGGCGTCACACGTTTGGATCACATCCGAAATGAGGATATCCGCGATCGTTATGGGGTTGCACCGATCATGGAAAAGCTGCGAGAGAGGCGTCTTCGATGGTATGGTCACGCAATTCGTGCAAACGAGAATTCGCTTGCCAAGATTGGTCGGAACATCGTCGTCGATGGTAAACGACCAAAGGGCAGACCTAAGCAACGGTGGATTGATACGCTGGATGGGGATTTGAAAGCCTCGAGATTGCACCCAGATCAGGCATTCGATAGAGGCAAATGGCGAAGCCGATCACGACGAGCCGACCCCGCTTGTGAACGGGACAAAGGCTGAAGAAAAAGAAGAAAGATATGTCGGGAGCCAGTTGCTCTCTGCCTCAGTGCGTACCACCATGTTTCATGTTCCTCACATTGCGTGTAGTATCTTGTAATTCTCCATGGTAATGTTGTGGTCTTTGTTTAAAATTTGCTTGGTTACTCATGATTTCATTTCATACGCTACTTGTCCCTTCTCTAATGCTACTCGTACTTCCCCTATGGGTGTTTTGATCCTGATTGCCACTATTCTTTTCCCTCTATTGCAGGCAACCTTTTGGAGAACCTAGTTTCTGTTTTAGCTGCTGTTTCCTGCTTCTAGGTATCGGCACTAAGTTTGTATCCGCCATTAATTTTTCAATGCTGCATGTTACCCTTGAGGGAAATTTGAGGGGATCTGTTTCTGTTTTCTACCTTGTCCTGTTAGACGCTTTGATTAGTTTAGTTTTCTCCTCTTTATTGTCTCTCCTTTCATCTCATCTGATCTGCTGTTTTTTTCATTTAACCGTTCATCTTTGCGTGGCTGAGGATGTATTCTTTCTTCTCGAAGTCTTCCTCACTTAGTTTGATCGTGTCATGCGAGGGATCATGGAGTTGAACAGGGCTATTTTTTGACTCCAATGAATTGAAGGCATTTTTGGTGGATATTATTGAGGGTTGACGAATGGAGGGACTATTCCGGCCTTTTCATCTTTTCTTCCATTTTTTTCGTGAAAATTTCGCAAGGTAAGGAGAAAGGAGGTTACCCATTGCGACTCCTGCTGTTGCCTGGTAGAACACACTCTTAAAAGGGAAATAGATTTCGCTTGCGCATAGACAGGCCAATTTAATATATTGACGAACCTCTTTCTCCCACTTAGCCGACCCTTATTTCTTTTTCAGGAGTTCTTCTTCCAGGTAGCACAGCGCTTCATTGATAGTGATGCTGGAAACAGAGCTTCCAGGATATTAGCACTACTCTGCTATTTCCTTCGAATTCGCCCGGATCCGTCCGCATATTTACTTTCGAGCCTTGTACCGCTTAGTTTTGTTAGCAGGCATTTCGACAGTTTCTGGTTTGTTGAGTTTGTTGCGGCGATTATCTCCTATGTTTCGTATGGATGGATTTTAGAAAGGTATCCAATGTTTGGAAGGATTGGATTGGACATTCACACCGTTGATAGATTGTCAATGATAGTTTTGCATTCCTTGATTGTCTCTTCAACCTATTTTATCGATTCTCGTGGTTTTCGTTATTTAACTTGTTCATGGCCGCCTTGTCGTACCCCCTTGCAATGATCACAATCGGATTTATTTTACCTGCATAAGTAAACCGGCTCTTTCTCGAGGCTCGTAATGAAGACATTTTCTTTCTTTCTTATTTTGGTCCTGTTATGATTTGTATCGTCTATTACAATTTTGGCTTAGCCTTTTCTCACGATTTCCTTTACGTCTGTTGGGCGGTATGGGATGGTTGCTACGAAGTTCATTAACATGTTTTGCATTTGGAGTCTTTCTTCCTTAGGAGCGTAATTCGTCCTCTGGTAGAGGAGTGCATCACGAAGTTGTTTATGCTCTCGACTTGGCTATTTTCCATTTCTGTGTTGTCCATATTTTAGTTTCTTTGTAAATATGATTCGGTTTCTTTTCTCCTCGCAATAGAAGGCTCAGTTGGCCCAGGATGTAATTTCCTCAACGGCGCTCTTTCGTCCTTCTGTAGCGTTGTGTTCTATGGTACGTCAAAATTCAACAATGAGCAACGGCGAAGACATTTTTGTGATATCTAAATGTTCTAATTTTATGTATCTTTCGTCAAAGGACAAAAATGCCAAGAAATGATCTCGGTAAGTGTCTTCCTAATTAACCTAACCCCATGTTCTGTTTAAGAAGGGGAAAAGGGGTATCTACCGACGCTCCTCTTTTATAAGGTGAAGGTATCAGTCGATACCAGGTACTCATGATTAATTTCGCCAACCTTCCTTTATCCATTTGGTTTTGGGATAGCTCGCCCTTTTTGGTCGTTTCCGGCCACTCTGGGTGATCTTTTGTCAAATGGCGCCCAACGTGGGTCCGGAGTGTTGGTATCCATCAAGGATCTTTCCTATTAAGCGCACGCGAAGTTCCGGGATTGTTTGATTTCTGGGTGCTGGTCCGGGCTTACACATCGGGTGAACGGTACATGAAGTTTTCTATAACGACGCGTGAGGTGTCTACGTATTAAAGGAGGCCATTCCCGAGCGTGTCAATGGAACACTTCGGTGAAGTTTGCGGTTAGGCCTTCACAATCAAGTTCGATTTTGATGAAACTGAAGGATAAACTTTTGATAATGGACAAACCACAATAAATCATTGCAAGACTTTGCAGAAAATATTAGTAAAGCGTGACGGCTGTTCTTGTTTATATTTTGAGAAGATGATGATGATGTTGAGGCAATAATTGGTATACTCCCAAAACTTCTAGCTTTGAAGCATTTGACCAATTTTGTTACACATATTATCTAGTACCATCATCATCATCAAAGGTGCAACAACCGGTATCTGGGCTAAGCCTGCCTTAATAAGGAACTCCAGACATCCCGGTTTTGCGCCGAGGTCCACCAATTCGATATCCCTAAAAGCTGTTTGCCGTCCTGACCAACGCCATCGCTCCATCTCAGGCAGGGTCTGCCTAATCTTCTACCATGGGCGAACTAAAATAGGCCTTTCCTGAGTATTTTTCATCCAATTTGGTTGAACAAATTTTATAATTTTTAATCTCAACCAGTTTAAACTCCCAGAACTGGCAGAAATAGATATATGAGTTCTGAAAGATAACATTGGAAAATCGGCTCCTGATAATAGGCTAGAATATTGTAAATGACCGATCAGAACTCCGGACAGTTGTGATTGTGGTATATAGATCTATATAGATCCGGTAGATCGCTACAAGAGCCCAATTGGCGCTTTTGATGCTGCAAACTCCTAATGAGGAAGGCGAGCGGAATTCAGACTGCTCAGGTCTTCAGAGCCAGCACATAATTTTCACGAAGGATAGTAGCTCTCCTACTCTGCTCAGTGAATTGAACTGCAATAATGCGAATTGTAGGGTATGTCAACTTTGGCGGCATGGTCCCTTAAAGGCAAGTGTCCGGGCAGACCGTGGTAATCGGGAACGCAATTTTACGCATTTTAACCGAAATATCTCACAATGGCAATTTAACTGTGACTGATTCTGAAATGATGATAAATGTCAGGAAAAAGGATTGCCCTAACTGACAAGAGGATATAGTTAATTCGTGAATGACGATGTTGAAAATTATAAATAGGACTGCCCAAAATTCTCCTGGAGAGGCCAGTTAACATTACGATATTTTGCAAATTCAATTCAGAAGTTGATGGACTTTATTTTGATTGGTTCCTGATTTTCACCTTTTGGTTGTTTGTTGGTCATAGTCAATTCCTGAAGTTATTCGGAAAGCCATACGCGTGATTCGTTCTTTTGGGTTATCTCTCTATCTATCCATCGATTTCTTGTCAATAACCGTCAATTACGTTTGGTTTGAAGACATCCATATTTCCAATTATGTCACTGCCTCGTGCCTGGTTATATTTTGATAGTTTGATTTGTTACATCTTTCTATGCTCTACCATCATCGTGTATCTCTCAGTTTTACCCACATCTCTTCTATGATACTTTCCGTCGATAGAAGAATGGATTCATGAACTTCCATCCGTTACCAAAACCACAATAGATATCTATTAACAGTAAAGATTTTATATAGATATTTAGGTCAACCGAGAGCAATACACTACATTCGAGGCGAGATAAGATACAACCATTTTCATTAGTAATAATTATTTAACTTCAGTAAGCACTCTCAGTTGGAAGCGATAGGAAACAAACGAACAAAACCGCTGTATGCGAATAGTAACATTAAAAAGGAACAACAATCTGACAACAAAAGTATTGCATAGTATCGATTTTAATAGATGGGCCATTATGCAACTATCGAGCTCCATTTGAGCCTGAAAACAGTCAAGTTATTTATGCTAATGAGATTTAAATACCATCTTTATCTCCCACTGAAAGAGGAACAGCAATGGCGAAAAAACAATCTACAAAAAGTTCATGAATTCTTTAGTGTGCTAGGCAAGTGAATTTGGTGTTATTTCGTGGATCAATTAATTCAAGTTGGAAATTGTTGCTTTGTGAATTTGTAAATGGGAACAACAGGTATGTCAACGAGACGGGGTAAAGTACGTCTTGAAATTTGGCGCCCAATGTGGCCTTGATGGTAATCATACATAGTTTGCTGAGTTATATCATCATTACTTGTCATGGTACAATTGACACTTTCATTTTAGATTGAAATCTATCTATCTTGTCAATGAGAGTCTATTGATATTTAACACTATTCGGTGATACTCTTTTCTTTTCGGGGTTATATAATTTTAAATGATGCAGAAACCTCCATCAAATTCATGGTAAAAAACGAGACTGCAAAGTCATATTTGCCACGAAAAGTGGAAAAATAGCAATCCTATATCATTTCTGACTCCCATGAGGTATACTAGCTAAGCTCTAACTTTTCATATTCTAAACTCAAGAGCCATTTGACCCTTGACCTAAACATTGAAGACGAGGTTTTTATTGCCACAACTGCAACCAGTTTTTGCAGATAAAATGACAACCGACAATTTTAACACATATCTATCCATACACCTATAAAGTCCATCTTTTTTGCTTCATTGGATGGAGCTCACACCATTAAGACATGTTTCAAGGAGACACGTCGTATTAAAATTTCACTCGTCAATAAAAAGTTTAGTAACAAATTTTAACACCAGTGTTTCTCGAGGTAATGTAGGTAATTTTCTGTTAAAATTTAATTGTTGATGAGAAGTTGCTGTATGGGTTTTATTACAAGGAGAAGTTGATTCTCTGCGGAAAAGATGACCCTTGTTATTTGCACCCAGTTCCTAATTGCTAAGAGGGAGATAATTTTGTAAACTTGCAAGTTGGACGTCGGTGAATGGTCGTTTTGTTTGCCAAGAACACAATGTCTGAACTATTAAAAGTTGGGTACTTAATTGACGATAATTTGTTGAGCTTATAGTTAATGCAAAAGGGAACTGAAGCCGGGAGATTACTCATTTGTTTGATTATCAAGTGGTTTGGTATGTTTTCACACCTACTCTTTAATAGTTGGTATTAGTTCCAAAATGTGTCCGAATGACTCAGTGGTTAGAGCGCTAGGCAGTCGTTGCCGAAGGTCATGTTCGAATTTCACTGCCGCATAAATTACACCTAAGCACCATCCTTCGCGGTTACCTGAAATATGCATCAGTTCGCCGCACGATTTGCTTAGATCCCTACAGTCTTGCTCCACTGTTCTGTCCAGCTACTCTAGGGGCGACCAAACTGCTGCCATTTTGGAAGGGGGGAATTCCAGTCAGCAATTCAATTATCGCCCCTCCTTAACGTGTGACCTATCCACTGCACTTCTGCTCTTCGAGTCAGAGTGCGAACGAATGCCAAACCTTTGCGCAGAGGAAGCTCTTCGTTTGGGGTAGAGTCAGGCCAGCGTATTCCGATGATTCGACGCAGGCAGGTGTTAAAAAAGGCTTGGAGCTTTTGAGTAACAGTGGAGTCAACCTTTCATGTGCTACTCCCATATAGCAACACAGAAAAAAAAAACACTAGCACGGAAAATCTCAACTTCGTCTTTGTTTTGAGATAACCGCATTTTCAGATTTTAAACAAGGCAGTAAAAGCGGATATAGCGCTGCTAATGCGCGGGTAACATCCAGTTTGGTGCCACCATCGGCAGAAACCAGGCTTATTAGATATACAAATAGATCGACGCCTTCCATGCTCTGCCCATTAATGCAGATATGAAGAGTACTATAACATGCCTGACGGAAAACCCTGGTTTTGTTAGTGTTAATTTTCGGTCCAGTTTTGCTTGCCTGTCTTTCCAAATCCAGAGTCATCTGGCCAAAGTCCAAAAAAAGAAATAAAAAAGTCCCCCCAAAGACCCAGTGAGAGTGGTGAGACAGCAAATAAATATTATCACTGTATTCCAGGCGTTTGAGGAAAGATGCCATGGTCCTTTAAATTCCTCCATGTCCTCCGGACACTCACCGATAACAAGAAAAAATCATATCTTTGACAAGATACAATCATAACGCACTACCCTTTAGACCTTCAAACCCTCCGAGATTTTATCTAGGTCCAGCTCTTGGCATTTTGCGCTATAATTAATATTACTCTTTGATAATAATTGAATGTGCCTCCTGCGTAGAGCACGCCTGATACACTCTCTGTTCACGCTATCGAAAGCTTACTTGAATCGAGGTAAATTCCGCAAATTACTCTAAAATGATCCGTAGGGTGTTGATGTGATCAATGCAGGAGGGTCCGCAGCGAAAATCAACCTGCAATCTGTCGATCAAGCTTTCGAGATGTTCTTCGATGCATTCCAGGATTTTAGCTATTGTTTTTGCATCGGTAAGGAGCAAGCAAATACCCCTCCAATTGCCACACTCAAAACAGGGGCTCTTCTTTGGAATCTTCACAATCATTCTCTTCTTCCCTCTCTGGAAAATGTCTCGGATTCCCAAGATTTCCAGAGAGTGAAAGTAGCAGATCGATAGTTACTGCGGGTGCAGCGATAAATAATTCTGCGGCAAAATCGTCAAACGTAGCGACTGGACTCCTGCTTGGAGAAACAGTCCGTATCCGCATGATAAGGTAGCTGGCCATTTCATCCAGAAAATGAGAAACCTCACCAGATTTGATACAGTTAAGAACGGTGGCGAAGTCTTTTTTCCACCTCTTCAGTTGCTCGCCATCATTAATTTTTAGTAGGACCATCAAACGATTTGCGGTCGCATACAAGCTGTTTCGTTATGCGGTATACATTTCTGCAATCATTGCAACCTGTGACATCTTCCGCTTCCTTGACCAGCGCAATGGCATATTCTCCCTTGTCATGCCGCACTCTACGCCTAACTTCTCGGGATTTCGCTCGGTATCGGAGTTTGAACGCGTCGCACCTGCCATCACTGGCAAGGATCAATAGGAAGCCTCCCTTGAACTGCGCTTAATTGCTCATAGAAAGCGTCCTTCTGCTACTATATCGGAAGTCTCCGTTGGTGCACAGCGCAGTACAATTGTGATGCTCGGTATCGGAGTTCGACCGCTTCGCGCCTGCCATCACTCGTTAAGTTCAATAGAGCCTTCAATCCTTTTCTTTCATCGATCCGCTTCCACGATTTTGCAGTCAGCCAGATTCTATGACTCCCCTTGGGACGTGGCCGACGACCTATGTAGCGCTCGAGAAAAGAGCACTTTCGATAGCGGCCCAATGCTCATCGATATTCTCAGGTGGTTTACTTAGTATGCCTGCCGTCCGATCAATGAGATAACTGTCCCATTGTCGAGCGACAGTTGGATCATAGAAATGGTCGTTGTTGAACTTGGGGAGTCGCAGGTCCCCAACTCTGCGAGAAGAGTGGACGCAGCACGCGGGCGTACGTAATTGACCATCAGATGGTGATTCCTTTTGAGGTCATTGTCAACGCCTCTCCCTTTACGCACATCTAGAAAACAATACCTAAATCTATTGATGATCGCAAAGTGGTTGATGTGATTGCTCATACGGCATTTGGCATTTGAAACCCAATTGACCTTATCGAACAATGTGGCAGCAATGCCGGGTGGTGGAAGTTGCGAAAATCTACGAACCTCCCACCGATATCGTTACGGTTGCCGTGGCATTTAGATCACCCATCAAGATCACAATGTCACTTTTAGGAAGTCTACCCTGAACTACGTTTAATTGCTCATAGAAGCGTCCTCCACCAGTGTCCGTTGGTGCACAGCGCAGTACAATTGTGATGCTACTTAACCTGGACTGAAATATTGCATTGAGAAATTGGCGTCAGAAAAAATCCGACACCAGATTTGCGTTTTCTGGCTTTCCAGAACATAACAGTCAATTGCCATGAGTACGGCAAGCGGGAGAGGAGTACTCTCCAGACTCCCACCATCTTACATCGATTAGGCTCAGAAACTACAGCTTATATCGTTGGAATTCTCAAGTTGAAGAAAGCAAACATTCTGGGGACCCACGCCAACTTTGTCGAGGAACATGCATATTTCTCAGTAACCAACCATAGTCTGTTTTCGATAGCCAAAGGCTGAAGCCGCGAGGTCAGGCCTTATCTGAGGTGCTGTTGACATTTCGGTTGTAATAAAGTTTTGAATTTTGCAGGTTACTAGCCCACAAATTTCCATCTATTTTAGTCGCCTCTTACGACATGCAGGGAAGTCTTTGAGTGTGTTCTTAAGCCCCAACCGGCACGGCTCTAGTGGTGGTGTCCGGTGGTGGATTAATGGCAAATTCCGTCGAGAACACCCCGTAGCGTCGAGCACGTTTCCTGAATGGTGTACTTTGACATTATTTTAACTAGATTGTCTGAGGAAAATTGTGAGGGATATATGTAGCAGAGAATATAATGGCATCTAGAGCTATCATCTGGAACCGCAAAATTTCTTTGATTTTCTGAGGAAGTGGTTCATAGTTTACTTTCTTCTTCCAATGTAAATGGTCCAGCGTCGTTAACCCCGGATCATACATTCTGCTGTGGTCATTGTCCCACCAGGCAGGTCCACAAATGGCTGCCAGAGTTCACGTGCTTACCTTGCATTGTCTTTTATTTCCATTCATCGATCCGCTCTTGGTCTGACTTCACCGCACTTAGAGGATTGAAATATGGACCCTTCAAGTTAAGTGGAATCAGCCCACAATCTGGCCTACAAACAGCCGCATGCAAGGCACTCGATGGCTTTGATTCGACACTTGTCTACCAAATTCCATGCAAATGTCACAACTAAACATGTCTACTATTCGCAACAGGCTCCTAAGGTGTACCAATACCAGCGAGTAATCCACATTTGATTGCGAAACCATGTTTCCTAGCATCATTCTGTAAGCATGAAAGAGGGGTGAGTGTAGAATCATCCAGACGCGAATGAATCTTGCTGGAAGATGACTCTCTGTATATGGGTAGGCTCTGAGGTATTGGCACCTTCAGATGAATGCCCTGATAAGGTGGTATGCCACCTTTCCATGCCGCCAAAAACTTTATTGGTTTGGGTTTCATGCGATACAGACGTAAGCCATCGATTAGACGCTGTCAAAAAGCTTCGCATATTCGATATAGCAACTCAATAGATTTCTTTGGCCTCTAGTTGCTCGTCCCACAACTATCACGTCCATAATGAGTTATATTTTGCAACTCCTTGATTCGACTTGACAGCCCTTCTTTGCTACTCGGACAGAATGTTATTGGTCTCGAGGGGCGCATTGGCCTTTACACTAATAATGGACATTCGTAAGCGGGTAATCAGGTTTGTGTGTGCGGGATCCTGTACCGTGATAAGGTAGGTAATCTCCGTAGTGAGGAAGGATGGAGCTTCCTCAGGTTGGCTAATGATTTGAATTATGCTATTTGCTAACCGACTCTACATATTGGTGATTTTTTTAAGTAAGAGATTCAGCGGCCAATTCAGACCAGGGCCCTTCCGGTTTTTCGAGCTATTTATGACTGGTCTTCGATAACATCTGCAAAATTCATACCCGGCATAGTGGCATGATGGGTTCCTTTGGCGGTAATCTACTCAACACGCTGGGCAGGTAACCGCCCCCCCCCCTTTACACTCCAATACTCGTTTGTTTCCTTTACCACTGGCTATCTGGAAGGTCTGTTTGGATTCATGGAGTGATCTGAAAACGTTCCACTTGTTTTTCGGATGCGTTGCATTCTGGATATGTGACTTTCGCCCTATCATCGTTATCGACTGCATACGGCAGAAATTTCCTGTTTTAGTGTGTGGTTTTGAATTAAGGATGGCCCACTGGAGATAGGACAGTTCCGGTAAATCCTCTCCACTTTGTATTTTACACATTTGCTGGCATTTTCAGATGGATTTTTTATGGTGAATCTCTTCAATCACCCAACTCAGTAATACGGAAGCGGATCTTCTGAACGACCACTCTGATCGCCGCAACTGCATCATAAGCAAAAAGTCGAGACGCAAACTTATCATTGATCGAGATAGAGCTCTCGGACTTGCTGACAATGCAAAGAGTTTGGGAATACCAAGTCTATGCAAAAGATCCAGTTCCGAGAATTCTAGGCACGCTCCTTAGAATTCGTCCCAGACCTCAGCGAAGATTTCAGCTGGTCGGCGAAAAGAACTGTTTCGGTGATTGGAACTATTGCTTGCAGTGCGACGTGGTGTTGTTGATGTCACCGGTAATGCTCCCCTAGGCTCTTGGTCACCAGTTTCCGCGATGACCTCAAACCTAACACGCTTCCTGATTGATGGCTGGGATTGTGTCGCTGGAAATAATAAAGCGGTACTGGTCTGCAACCCGCCGAACTGTCACGAGTGCATATTGTGGGAAGCGCTTGACGAATCTCTAGTGCAACTGGGGAAAGTAAGATGTTACACTTGCCCCCGCCATTATTATCTCGTAGTAGGGGTGGATGATAATGTGGTTCATTTTATCTGTCCACTGCACTCATTCTCTACGCAAATGTACTGAAGAGGACGTCACAGATTGTGGCGAAACCAAGGTCCTGGTCATCGTTGAGGCTAGACATCGAACTGCCGGTGCCAGGCTGTCCTTACGGGAGTCCGACTAAGTCTCCATGTCAGACGACTCCCGCCGTTTATCCGTACGTCAAATTTCTCCTTCTCTTCACTCAGTGGATTTGCATTTTATACCTAACTGTCAGGTGTGGTGATAGCTTCCTCAGTGAGTAATTTGCAAGATTACAAAAATTCCTGCGCTACCCCCCGAGACGACACGGTGGCCTATTGCCATTCAGACTGAAGCCACTCATCCCTCCGCCTCTCACAACCGGACTTGGAAACGGCTACGGAGGACTTTATTTTAAAATAGGGTCAGTTTATGCAAAATTAGAATGAGCAAGGTAATACTCATTCTAAATACTAAATTTAAGATATTAATTGGAATAAAAAAAAGTGGATAAAACTAATTTGAACATAGAAATTTGCAATTTTGAATTTATTACGCGGCCTATTCGTTAACCATTTTCCTTTCACCGAAATTATCGTTTCTATTTTGCATTTAACTTTAAAACAGGAAAAATGGTTGATATTAAATAATTTGCAAAAATACATAATTTAATACAAAACATGGCATATCGCGAATCAATAATTCATTTTGCAATAACAAACACTTGATGGAATTGGTGTTGAGTCAATCATTGAGGCCATTCCGAAAATTCAAACAATGGAAGGCTTCATGAAACCTAATTTCTGAAAATTATGTGGCTACGGAAGAATTTTAGATTCAAATTGTGTTTTTAGTACACAATACTGATATTATGGAGTAGGCGCATGATTTGCACTTCTATCTTTTCTGTTCCATCTATCTATATGGATATTTCGTATTTGGTTTCAAGACAATTACCATTTTGGTCAGAGGCGTGTGCCATTTATTCCATATTCCAAAGAAAAATTGTTTTTTACCGTAAAAGTCAATTGTTATGCTTTCAATTTTCAATTATGAATTCGACAATTTTTAGTACATCGGAAATTTTATTGAAGACTAGGAAATAGTCTAAGTGGATATATTATGTAGTAATCGGCGCACTATAGACTTGGAAAAGCATTACAATCTGGCCAAGTTCTTATTTTCATTTAGCTGCAATTGGAGAATTTCATTTAGTTGCAGTTGAAGAACACAATCGAAAGATACTTTTTAATCATATTAATTGCAATATATTGAGGTTGTAGCATAATTTCGTAGTTTTATGTTTTCCTTGTTTCCAAAACGATTTGTATCTTGTTTTACGATGAGTGCTTTCTCCTCTACAAAACTATGATAGTCGACTTTTGAATAATTTCATTTTTCATTAATTAAATATAATTATCAATTTAATCTAATTTCCGGACGTCAAAAATCGACATTGTCTACATCATAGTTTGGTTTACTTTACATTCAACTTTAAGAGAATACTAATAACTTTAAGGTTTTCGGGATGGCGGCCATGATCATCCGGGTTGACTAGGATCAACTTCGAAAGCAGAACTATCAGAAAACATAAAGACATTGGTGGAATTCCGTCATCACCTGAAAACAGATCTACTGAATGGTCCCCCCACGGATAGGCGCTTGAACTCTTTTCTGCTAGCCAGGCTCGGTATTTGGGGGGGGGGGGGGGGGCTGGGAGGTCGATTGGGACACTTCGATCCTCCTCACGGTTTTACCGGAAATGTATTCAAGGTGATATGTGGCACTAGAATCTGAAGTACAAAACGAGCATCATCGCGGGAATCCAACAAAAAGACATGCGAATCACTCATGAAGCCGAGAAATTCATGACCCGGGTCCCGCCATCCAAAAGGACGATCCACGAAGGATTGCATCCTCAATCGATGCTACTCTAAAGTAAGACCACTACTAAGCTCTTTTATTTAATATGCCCCAAAATCGAGCAAAATTTCGCCACCGATGTCATCCAAATGGAGTGCCTCGCCGATTGCGCCGGAATCTTTTCTAAATAAGTCTCACAACCGTTGGCCGAACTTCTCCAATTTCGTTCCTATCAAGATCAACCTTTTATCGCCCCACTATGGGTATGAAGATAATTAATTCCGCCATGTTATTTACATAGCATGATGGTCTCAAGTCCAGGTAAGGGAGAAGTGTTTGAGGCACAACACTTTGCACTATTCTCAGTAAAGCAAAAATAAAATGCAGACATCAGAGACAGTGATAATTAAAGTATAGTTGCTAAATCCTATCTGATCTCTCTTGGTGACAGGTCCCGCGACAGGTCGACCAAGATAACGCCCACCCCCCAAAATTATCATGCTGAATCCTAAGCCTCGGAGAAATGCTAGGGCGTTCATCTAAGTCGACGCGGCAGGACGGGCCCCGGAGCTGTTGAGAAATGGGCCAGGGTTCTGCTCGGAAGTCATCAAGACGTAAGTAAATTAGTCCGAGCAAAACATATCCGTGTCTGCACGCTAAATATTGGCACGTTAAAAGAAAGACCGAGGAACTCGGAAGAGACCTTCAGAAAAAGTGCACTGTGAGACCATCGCACCTCAACATCGGCCGTTGATTGCCGTCCTGCGAATTAAGCCCCCGATAAAAAGAGCAGGAGGAACGTACTGACCCGCCCCGCATTAAATGGTGGCGATTTGGTGAGAAGAAAGAAGAAATTATCTCACTCACGTGATTACCAACCATTACGAATGTGGAAGAATCGTGGAACCAAAGGAAAGCCACAATCCGCAAAGCGACCCCTACGATCCTCGGGGTATCTAAGCTAGGTAAGTGGTATATCAACCGAGATACTAGCTTTGAAATGACGATGTTGAAATTAAAGCCCGTGAGAAGAAACGCCTCTACCACAAATTTCTCGGCGATAAATCGCTCGCCAATTGGCAAATTTATGATTGCCAACCGGGAAGCGAAGAAAGCCATCGCTATCACCCGAGCGGACTATTACAAAAATCTTTACAATAAACTGGACACTTGGGATGGCGAGAGTGATCTGTATCGACTTGCCAAAAGCCGAAACAAACGCGCACAGGATATCGAACACTTCTGTTCTGGTACTTTGGTTACCAATCGTTGAGCTGCGATGGATAGATGGCGTGAATACGTCGCGCAGATTTCAACTGGTTCTAACTTGTCAACGCAACTGAAGTCAAGGAGGGAATAACACGAATAAAATCGGAGAAAGCCACAGGACTTGACGACATCGTATCTGAGCTCAGGAAAGCGAAGACCTGGGACCCACCACTGTGGCTAAGTGAATTCTTTAATCGGGTTATTCAGGAAGGAGGAACACCATCTGACACGTTTTGATCACATCCGCAATGAGGTGTTCAGAAGGGGCGGGGAGGAAGACGGGGCGGCAACCCTGTTGGCTGAACCAAAACCAAGTGGCCGGGGAGGTCTTCCATAGTGGTGACACCGGGAGACGCTGTATCGCATTGGCTTGTCAGCCGCGATGCAGTAGGATGGACGATCAGACCGGAGTCTGCACGGAGACTCATCAAACTCAAGGGTATGCTAGTAGCATGGGAACCGGGATAGTCCCTGGACTCACATACTTCAGGAGAATTCCTGTTGTATAGACTGGTACCATTTTTGCTTGTCACAGTCTGGCTCTGATTGTGGTCACAAAATCAATCCGTGTCTTAAGAAGATCGTGGGATTAAGTCCACGGGGCAGGTACTCATGTAAAACCCCCTGGGAGTCACAACCGAAATGAGGATATCCGCGATCGTTATCGGGTTGCACCGACAGTGGAAAAATTGCGAGTGAGGCGTCTTCGATGGTATGGTCACGCAATTCGCGCTAACGAGAATTCACTTGCCAAGATCGGTCTCAACATCAAAATCGACGGTAAACGACCAAAAGGCAGGTCGAAACAACGATGGCTTGATATACTGGATGGGGATTTAAAAGTCTCGAAATTGCACTCAGGTCAGGCATTCGATAGAGCTAAATGGCGAAACCGATCACGACGAGCCGACCCCGCTTGTGAACGGGCCAAAGGCTGAAGAAAATAAAGAAAAACATGAACTCTGACAGTTCATGGCAATGGGAGCGACACCGGGAGCTGTTCATGGAGGAACAGCTGATCAACGGGAGTGGACCGGCAACTGGGACTGGTGAAAAGAATTTCAGGGATCGTGAAGTTTTGAAGGCCGGTCCATCATTCGCGCTTTCCGTGGGTGCACAGTGCATAGCAAAGTATGCAAGAAATTCGCCAGAATATCATATGTTAATTTTTTTTAAGGAAAGATATACGGATTTTGATAGGGAAATGTATTTGGCGCTATAAAAAAATATTAACACAAGTGAATCACTTAGAGCTCTGGGTGAGGTTGTGATAGTGATTTTTATTGTTATTGGAACAATTTTATTGCTTATTATTTCCAAGTTGTCACAATCTCGGCAGATGCCGGATTTTACCCAGTACAAGCACTAAATGCCAAGCATTCTGGCTCGAACGATCCTACTTACTTAAATTATAAAGGGACACTGATGGTAGTGGCCGGTGGTAGGTCAATAGGAGAATCCGCCGAGAACTTCCCGCAACAGAAGCACGTAAAAGCTGACTGACGGTTTCGTCCAGGGCAAAGGTAACTCATCAGACGCTGCCTCACCTCTGCGTGATCGAAAGTAATGACAGATGGAAATCGCTCCACTTAAATATAATCGCAAACACGTAATGAGTACGAATTATATTCAAGTGAAATCCGTCATAAGTCCAGACCTAAACCAGCCCAAAGTAAATTTTTGTTGAGGATGCTGGGGAGTCTTGAGGCCGCACCCACTTGATGACGGACCGGACCACTTGAGAAGCAACTTACTTCCTCTTATGTAGTCTACGCACTCCTTTTTTTGGGGGTGCGGACTCAGGACTCCCAGCTTCCTCAACGAAAATCAAGCACGTACTTCTGCATGGTCTCAACCAGACTGTGTGAAAGTCCCAGGACATCATCATTTTCTTTCTATTTCTTTCTGGATTTTATTATTTTCTTTTTATTC
This sequence comes from Hermetia illucens, assembly GCF_905115235.1. Taxonomy (NCBI): domain Eukaryota; kingdom Metazoa; phylum Arthropoda; class Insecta; order Diptera; family Stratiomyidae; genus Hermetia; species Hermetia illucens. Next base: position 169,597,973 of record NC_051850.1, read on the forward strand.
ATTTTTGTTAGGAATTATTTTTGTTTTTTAACTTTATTTTCGTGATTTATTTTATTTTTATTTTATGATTTATTTCCGAGTTATCACAATCTCGGCAGATGCCGGATTTTACTTAATACTAGCACTAAGTGCCAAGCATTTAGGGTCGGACGATCCTACCTACTTAAAAACTAAAGGGGCGCTGATGGTGGTGGTCGGTGGTAGGTCAGTGGGAGAATCCGTCGAGTACTCCCCGCAACATCGAGCACGTATGCAGAATAGTGTACTTCTGCATGGTTTGAACCAGACTGTGCGAAAGTCCCAGGACATCAAGGGAAGCCGTGAGGGATTTAGGTACAATACCTGTAGCTGACAGAGAGCCGCATGCAAGGGACTCGCCTGCTCTTTGCTGTGAAAATAAGTGCGCAGCGAGTCGACTTGGCGATGATGTTGTGCCGCCACGTCAACCACGCCCCTTCCTCCGATGTCACGAGGCAGGTTCGTTCGCTTCACGGCAGAGTTTGGATGATGCATTCGAAATTTGGACATAGTGGTCCGTCTCCGCCGCTGGACGTTTTCCAGATCGGTTTTCGTTCACGGCAATATTCCGAATGCACAAGCCAGTGAAGGGATAGTGAGTACATTCATTATTTTATTCTTCCCTGAGAGATGCGATTTCAGCTTTACACGTCGCAGGAATTCGGACAGCAGAGCTTCTTTCAGATCACCAACTCGAGCATGGGTTCCTTGCAGAATTCCTAGGTACTTGTAGAAGTCTGTCTCGGTCATAGCTTCGATGTGGAGGTCACCAATGCTATGTCCGGCATGTGGTATGTCTAATCCAAACTCCATCCGAATATCACGGCTGAACATGTCTATTATTCGCAAAAGACTTCTGAGATGGTCGTCAGTACCAGCATACAGCTTGATGTCATATAAGTACATCAAGTGTGTCAGTTCGCACTTAGCACGTAGGTCACATTTTATTGTAAAACCATGCCCTCTAGCATCATTCAGTAGCCATGAAAGGGGGTTCAGTGCCATACAAAACCAAAGGGGACTTAACGAATCCTCCTGGAAAATGCCCCTCCGTATACGGATGGGCTCTGAGGTATTAGCACCCTCAGATGTATGGACTGATAAGGTGGTATGCCACCCTTCCATGACTGTCGCCAAAAACTTTATTAGTTTCGGATCAATGCGATACAGATGTAGGATATCGATTAGCCAGGTATGCGGAACGCTATAAAAAGCCTTGGCATAATCAATATAGCAACTGAGGAGGTTTCTTTGGTCTCCAGTTGCTTGTCCTACAATTACCGAGTCGATAATGAATTGTTCTTTGCAACCCCTTGACTCAACTCGGCAGCCCTTCTGCTCCTCGGACAAAATGTTGTTGGTCTCGAGGAGCGCATTGATCCTTCCACTAATAATGGACGTGATTAATTTGTAGAGGGTTGGTAAGCAAGTGATCGGTCTTGTGTCTGCGGGGTCCTGCACCGTGTCCTTCTTAGGGATAAGGTACGTAATCCCCGCAGTGAGGAAGGGTGGAAATTCCTCCGCCCGACTCATGACCTCATTTATACTGCGTGCCAACCGACTGTGTATGCTGCTAAATTTCTTATACCAGAAATTCTGCATCCGATCCACACCTGGGCCCCTCCAGTTCTTCAAGCTGTTTATGGCTCGTCGAACTTCCTCTTCGGTAACATCCGTAAAATTCATGCCAGGCGTATTGGCATGGCGGGTGCCTTCGGCGGTGATCCACTCAGCATGCTCAGCATGCTGGGCGGGTAACCTCCAAAGTCCACCCCAATACTCTTTCACTTCCGTCACCGGGAACTGTATTGTCTGGACGCTCTGTTGGGATTCGTTGAGAGATCTGAAAAAGCTCCGCTGGTTCCTCGCGTATGTTGCATAATGTTCCGGATCCGGAAGTTTACGTGGCCGAGCGATTTTTTCATAATTTCCAAGTTTAGCTCGCGTTCTGTTTTAACTCGTTAGGTCGTCGCGAATTCCCTTGTTTGTTTGGTGATTTTCAAATCTGGTGCGGACCCACGCAGCGATACAGACACTTTGATTTTGTATAATGACAAGTGAGGGATTGAACCATTCAAAGGACCCCCCCCCCTCCTACATTCCCGAGCCTGGCTAGCACAGAGGCATGCAAGAATATGTCAACCGAGTGCTTTGATGGAGCTTCAGTATTTGCGGGTAGACCTTGACGATCCGCTTAATCAATTTCTTTTAGGTTTTGGGGATTGCTCTTTCTTCTAGGTCATCTTGCCACTCATGATTGTCATTTGACCATCTAAAGTTCATTACAGCTAGTAGGTTGATCCTTGGGTTGATCATCTTCATAAATTATTGGGATCACTCTGCGAGTTCATGTCGTTCGGGATACTACAGTCTATTAGAGTAAAATTACCTCCAGCAGATATATAACTGCCATAAATCTTGGTATGTTTAAAGTCCGCTTCCCTTCTCCGTACTCAAGCGAGCTCGCATACTCTCACCTCCGTGCCATAATTAGCAAAAATGATCAAGTTCCTTAACTGGAAAAGGAGACCACTTAGGAAATTTTATTCTCTAAAGGAATCGAACATATCACTGCGTGATTAGCGCTAATTTCCAGAGAGAATAAATTTTTAATGAACTAAAATGAAAAGGATTCGAACTTTCAAACGGTCATTATGGGTTTTGTAAATAATCATGGCATGGAAAGATGACAATTTATATTTTCCCCATTATCGGTGTATCTCTACGTTGGTTTTCCAAGATTATGGGGCCAGAAAATTGGTTTTAACAGAGAACTGTTTTTTCCATTCCGGCAAACTTCCCTGTGACCATTCCCGCCTATAATGGAACTTATAATTCCAAATAGTACATAAAAGGATGTTTATAGAGTGAAGTTTATTACGCTGCTGCTATGGATTAACCAAAAACTCATAACCCAATATTTATCTGGCGTTGAATTATAATTGTGGGCTCGCACAACATACCGCAACATGAATAACATAAACAATGAACAGAACTATCTTACGCGTTATAAATGTAAAGATATTCATGCCAATGGAAATATCGAAGCTGAGGAACTTAGGGTATACAATTAGTAGGTGGGTCATTGTTTTTAAACTGTCATTCGATAAATTCCTTCACACAAGCATTCATCAAACACGTAGACTAGGCGACATCTGATCCGCGTAACTAGGCCAGATATTCGCCTCATGCGTGTCTCAACTGCGGAGGAACGAAATGCTAACGTGGAATGTGACAATTTCATTTTTTTATGGAGTCAAGCCCAGGGACTGCATGCATACGTACTATCATAAGTATCTTTGGTTTGAAAACGATTCCTTGTCTCCACTCAATGTTACCTGTATCTTAACAATCATTAACGTCATTGCACAAGAGCTCTTACATATGACCATCGTACCATCGAGGGTATGAGATGAATACGAACACGTCCAAGGTTCGGTCTGCTTGGTCTACTCGGTCCTCTTCACCATATTGTAGGCCAAGTTCTTTCATGATTAATTGGAAATTAGTACGTAAGATGGGCCGAATTCTCCGTGTCTTCGCGTTCCTCAACAGCCGAAATGTTGGTCAAACCTTTGTTTGTTCCCAACGAATTTATCGCTATTTAATGAAGTTACTGACCGTTTTCTGGCTGTATCTGTTCCGATACACATACTCAGTGGCTTTTGTTAATTGTATGGAAACTATTTGTCATGTTTTTTCGGAAATTGTTCAATTGGCCGAGCAAACGGTTCCTATTCTTTCGTTCAAGTTTTTGAATGATTTTATGTAGTAACGGTTGAACTTTTGTAATTGCATTTTGATGAATAATTGGTTGGAAGAGCAAAGATAAACCGCATATTATTTTACTTTTAAGAGTAAAAAAGTATCGGAGAATAATTGTATTTAGTCTATAGCTGGCCAAATTGAGATAGATTAGTTGAAGACATGGGAATTGGGTCAGTATGTTGGGTAGAGGTAATTCTGGAAAACTTGTCCAGAGCAATGACTTTACGAAATTTTGAACCAATTTGGAGCAAGTTGATGGAAAACATTGTTTCGAGAAGATCCAATTCCTCAGCTACTCCTATCGAGTGCTGCCTCATACTCATTGATTGGAAATGCTTACAACCCAGCTAATTTCAATGCTACTTTGAAATGTACTCATTTTCAACAGTTAGGCGTAAAATAACCTTCAGGTTCACAATGGACTAACCTTATATCGGGGCTAAGAACAAAATACTACTTAAAACTGTGCATCCCTTATCAATTGGGTCTTTCTGTATATGAACCAAATTAAGAGTTCCCAAATTAATTTTGTGTTAATTGAAATTGAAAATTTGAATCCTAACATTGGGAAGGCGGTAAGTAGTCGCCAATATATACATATTTACAGAAAGAACAAATTTTTATTAAAATAAAGAGAAAAGATCCAGAGTTTTAATGCAAGTTTACGGATTGGTGTCCCCGTAACACTGGCCACGTCCACTGGGATCGGTAAGTGCAGCAGGACATCCTGCCTTCCTCCTTCGGAGTAAAATCCATCTAGGACGAACAGCCAAATATTTAGGAGTGTAGGTTGCCTCCATGCTAACGTATAACAGCATCCGAAGTTCTGCAGATTGATCTGTTCTTGTAGGACTGCGATAGATAAAACTTTAGGACTGTCATCACAACGGGATCATTGGATGTTAACATCCATATTAAAGCCCATTTTGATGCATAGTCTAGTCGTTGATACAGAACTTTGCTAATAGCCAAGTTAAATAAGTCCAGAGGCACTTGCGGCGGCATACTCTGTCGTAACCGCCCGTTTTCAAAAGTGACGAGACAGGCCTTGATCTAATTGGATTATGGAGCCAGCGATTGTAATTAGTGCAATATAACTATTGCAAATTTCCGGCTTCTTGGGGATATACATCCCTCATCGAAAAGTTTGCTTATCTTTTGTAGTGATTCATGTGTCGATCTAATTTTTGACTTTCTCAGAAATACGAAAATGCTGAAATCACTTGATTGTGTTTCTTGATTCATTGCCTCCATTTGTCTTTCAATGCTTGCCCAAAAGCAATTTCAGTCAGAAATTAACAACTACCTATAGTTCTGAGTGCTGTCCGACTGCCAAGACAATGAACGTCGCCTGGCATTAATGAACAGCAAAAATTCGCATTGAATAAATGCCTTAAAACGCCATAATCACATTTGGAATGAAACTTTCGCGATCGATATGAAACTGTACCGAAAGTGGCAAAATTGCGGCAGAGGCGTATTTGGTGGTCATGTAATTTACGCTACCGAGGACTCACTAGCTAACATTAGCCTAAATACCAAAATCGATGGGAAAACGACCAAAATGTCGATTGAAACAAAGATGGCTTAATACGCTGGGCTATGATTCGGGAGCCTTTCGATTCCATCCAGTCTGTGCCTATGACGACGAAAAACTGCGCAATCGTTCGCTAGAGACAAATGCTAAAGTAGAAGTGGTCATTTAATTCCAGGCAATTCTGAACTTGATTATTGTGTCTTTTAGTCACTTTATTGTGCACCTCTCTCTCTATTTCTGCGAGTACGAAGCCAACATTCTCAAGCCAAGACCTTATTTCTCAGATATCGTCTAGATGGTATTCCACAACTACTTTTGATGTAATCTCCGAATGCAAAGGCAGTTATATCTTGAAGGAGACGTAGCGTCACCATTCCTTTGCAAAAGCCCTTAGATATATCGTATGTTGTCCTTTAACTGAACAACACTACAGCATCCTATTTACTAGAAATTTGATCATAATGCGGCACCTAGCTTGCTTCATGCATTTATTATTTGGGTTTATCTCGTAAAATTGAACGTGCTTTTATCGCCAAGAGTAATTATCGATGAGCATTTAAAAAACAAAGAAAACCGCGAACTCTTGGCCGCGTTCCAGAGTAGAATCCTCCTAAGAATCTTTGGCCTTCTACATGAAGATGGACGATTCCGTAGCCTAAATAACGACGAAATATGACCGATACCACGACCGTCTGGTCGTGAATAAAATCCGGCTCAACAGGTTACGGTGGGCGGATCACTTAATCCGTATGGATGAGGATGATCCAGCCCGCAAAGTCTATGAGGGCAATATCTATGGTAGAACAAGAAGACGAAGCAGACCATGCCTGAGATTGAGCGGTGGCGTAGGTCAGGACGCCAGACAGCTTTTAGGGATATCGAATTGGTGGACCTCGACCCCAAATCGGGATGTCTGGAGTTCCTTATTAAGGCAGGCCTAGACCGGATACTGGTTGTCGTGCCGTTGATGATGATGATTTACCTTTTGCGATTGTAATTTTATCTATATTCAACACTATATTGACTGCACTGTTTGTTCACTTCATCTTTCAGGATGCAAATCCTCTGTATAATACACCTTCGTTTTTCTGAAATTATGCGCACTCCTATTTGGTTTGGGGAGAATATTGACCTATAGCATGAGGAAAGGATCCAATTAGGAGTTTGTTCGACTTTAGGATGTGCAACAGTTTTTGTTGCTTGTTTAAAGAGTGCTCCGTCTTCGGGACTTGCTAGGAATATTCGGCCAAATATCTTCCTTACTTTTGATGGCATTCTTCGTTACAGCATCTAATTTGTTTGGCAAACTGTCTGTGAGTAGACACCAGGCACCGATGTAAGGAGCAAGTTGTTCCCGAAATATCGGTATTTGTCAAATAAAAGTCCCTACCAGGGACGGAGACAGTGTTGCGTTTCATTCCTTTAACCTTTTCGCTTTTTCTAGAAACGCCGTGGATGCACTATAAACTCTTCTTTTCATTGGCATCAAATTTGGTGGAGGTGTTAAATGTAGGAAGAACCACGCATGCAGGGAATGGTGTCATGATACGTTTTATGTTTAGCCTGTACGGACGATACCACTCATGAACTTGTTTGGGACATGCAACGTTAACGTCTCTCATTTACATATGTGAAGCATCGTTATCAGTTTTCAGGTTTCAACCTATAAGCATTGCGTTAGGATGACCAAATTATGCTAGTGAGAAATTATCAATCAATTTAAGAGGTTCATCCAATGTGAAGGCTGTTGAAAGTTAAATTTTGGTGCCTTGTTGAACTTCTTTTTTGTAAATTTTGCTATTTTTTCAGAAAAACACATTTAAAAATTAGACTGTGATTATTCACCACAAGATCTTAACTGAAAAAATCGATTCCTCGGATCTGACACACAGGATGACCTCCTTAAATTAAAATTTCAAAAGCCGTGGTTTCGCTGTACCTCCAGTAAATCGTTCACTTTATCTTGGGACGAGCTGGCGAAAACATTCCTTTGCTTGTACGCAGCATTTTCGTTTTTCTACTATTAAGCATATTTTGACCCCTAAAGTGTATTTAGCGGTTCCTTCACCTCTTTTCTAATTAAAGTTCCCGTCCCCTCATCATATTACACCCAAAACATGAACGAATTTTCAAATATTAATTTGCAACTAATAATTTTTTTTGAAAACTTTAATTCAAAATTAAAAAACAAATATTTTCAAAAATCCAAAAATAATCATTAACCTTTTTTGTAGTTGTTTCCTTGTTGCATGATATAGCTCGGCTAGATACATGCAATTTTGTATATTACCAAATGCATTTTGTATGTGTGTAATTATAGCTGCGAAATTTGCTGTGAATATGTGGAGTCAGGTTCAATGAAAGCACTGTTGTGCCTTTTTGGCTTTGTTTTGATGGAGAAGTCAGTTTTTGGTGTATTTGTTTGTTTTTGGGAAGACTTAGATTTCACATCGGAAAGCAAAAGGAGGCATGGGGAGGAAAGCTTTCTCCTAACGTGGAGACATGTTTTTGTGAATTTTATGTAGATTATTTAATTTGACATCGTACACCGGGGCAATCTTCTCATAACGGATACAAAAAGGAGTCAATAAACTTCAGTGGCCAAAGAGAGGTACTGCAAATCTTGGCTTAGGTGCGGATGAGCTTATGTCGCAGCAGATTTTGGTTATCGGTATTTGCAGATAGTCCTGCATATCAGCCTATGATATCATCTTGTTCATTGAACGATCAACAGCGGAATAATAACCCACAATACCAGGCCAAATATTCTCGATTGGAGGAAACGCAGGCAAGCCAATACAGTTACGAGTTTTCAACGTTACTCATTATGTTCCTGGTGCGAACCCATTGCTAAAAGCTGTGATTGGGGATCAATCCAACAGTGGAAGTATTAGGTAAAGTTAGTCTTTCTGTGGTTTAAGTTAAATCAACCAATTTTAATGACAAATTAAGCACCATTCAAACCGAAGTGGATTTCGAGGCTCTTTCAATAAAATTCTCGGAGTTACTACTGACGGAAGAGCGTCACTTTTGGGATGGGCAGCAGAGTATCTGAGGTGATAGTGTGCATCGAGTTCAAAACTCACTGTCGGGATTTTGTAATTTTTGTATGACCAGTGAAATTTTTTCCAGGGAGTTTCTGTCTCTGGCGTGAATTTAGCAATTGTTAACACGCGCGTTTGAAGGTAAAATCCATGTTTAGATGCAATTTCAGAAACGTGCTCTACAGTTCGGGGTCAAGTAGAATAATTCAGGCAGACTAATCTGATAGACTGCAAAGGAGGATAGGTGTTGCGGTTCTTCTTTCCTTTAGCCTTTACATTTGTTTGACTGGGAGAAACTATTGCTTTACCGAAGCCGTTGAATGTTGCATCATACTCCACGCAAATTGACAAGGCAGCTGCTTGCAAATCAATCCCTGCGAATCTCTCATGCATAAGCAGTTTCTATCAAAGAAACCGGTATATTGTATCTTGGCCTGTTCATTACTCTTTATCAGGTAAGATGTTACGTTAAATCAGCGACCTGCCTGTTGGCCGCAGCGTCGATGAAACGTCACTTATAGTTGAGGTCCTGCGAATTGGAAATCGTACGGAAGTCCATGGTCGAGGATACTAACCAATCCGAGGAATATGGAGTGAGGGAAGGCGAAATGAGAATGAATGTATATTTTGAAAAATGGTCTAACACTATCAATACCCCCAAGGTTATAGTATTATTTAGTAAATATCACTAGTCTTTCCATTTAACCAATTATTTTTCTTGTACTCTGAGAGGATATCAGGAGAGACTTAGAACCCCAAAAGCCGTACATCTGAGATATCTGAGGCAGAAAAAACATCAATTGAGGGTGTAATCCACCGTGGATCTTCCCTGATTTTTAAGGTTCCATAGGCCTGGTTGACCTGGAATTTTTTTGATTTTATTTTTCAATTTTAGTTCCGTGTACGTTTTCTGCTAGGACTGGGCGATATTCCCATGTTTGTTTTTCAGGTTCCAGTGGGGTCCCGCGGATCGGTTTAAGAACACGTGGAATTTTGTGAAATGACGTGTGAAGTACTTTGCAAGCGCCCAAAAGGACCTCTCAAATCCTCAAGCCTAACTATCAAGCTATTATAAGCCATTGTCGGAGCTTCTGTATTGGCGGGTGTACTTTTCTCGGTCAATTTCACCATCTTTTCTGGTTTTTGCGGTAACTGTCTCATTTAGGTCAGTTTCAACCAACTAGAATGATTTTCTGACCGTCATTCAATCCAACTAAGTTATTACACCAAAGATGATTAATTGTTTCCAGGAGTTATGAAGTTCTGGGTCTAAAGGTTGCATTTTAGAGGGCATTTCTATATACATATCTTAGTGCTGCTGAACTTTAAAATTGAAGAAACATGGATACTTTGTGCATATCACATATCACAAACCAGCGAGCGAGCATACCTGTATATGTTAGGTGAAAATATACGCCGCAGGTGTAGTTGCTTTAACCTTCAAAAAAATTGTGGGTGGGGTGGGGAGAAGGTCAGTTTGGTAAAATATTACAATTTTAAATGAACGCTAGGTGGCTGTCAGAATGCTTAGATACAGCCAGGTGAACTCGAAGCTGGTGAGGGGATCTATAATAAATTGAATACGCTTGACTTGATAGTTTGGGTTTCAAGCCATATTGGCTTAGAAGGTAATGAGAGAGGAGATAAGGTCGTTAAGAAAGGAGCAGAAACGCGGTTGTTTGGACTCCACTGGGTGAATCTAAAAAAAATGGAACAGTCTCGGATGCTTATGGGGAAATATGAAGGCACTCGCAGAATTGTTTAAACCTCATTAAGAAGAACTTTAAGATCATCGTAGGAATACTCACGGGTTATTATAGATTAAACTGTCACCTTAGGAAGATAGGTATATCTGTAAGTACTATCTCCAGATCGTATGAAGAGAATCCTGAAATCCCTGTACATATTCTGAGACAATGTCTGACACTTGCATCTTTTTTTTTTCCGATGGAAGGTGGAAAGCTTCAAAAGCTACCGCAGGCTCCTGCCACACGGTTATGTGGGACTCTTAACCACTAAAACCACCTCCTTCTCCTTCCACTCTCCCCGCGGGACTCCCATTTGGTATTACGTCGGGGGGCTGGATCAGAATTTATTCTGCGCTCATGTCAACATTCGTGTTCCTCTCGCGTTCATTCTTTCGGATGACTTCTTCCTGCCTAAGCTTCTTTCCGATGGTTGTAATCATTTTTTCAACTTCGGTCCATATACCCTTGGCTTTCACCATAAGCTCCATGACATTTTCGGGTGTAAAGTGCTCCCCGGTTGTAGCTTCTAATGTAGCCCTTTGGGTTTCGAATCTGGGGCAGTGAAAAAAGACGTGTTCTGCGTCCTCTGGAATGTTTGCACACTGTGGGCAATATGGCGAATCATCACGCCCAAATCGATACAGATATGCTCGATAGCCTCCGTGTCTCTTGAGCGGACACAGTTAGGTCGAAACCTACTTCGCCGTGAGGTCGCTCGATCATTTTCCAGATATCCCATATGATTTTGTGAGTCCAACGGCCTTTTTCTCCACTTCCCTTTCCATTCCGCGACAGTTTCAGCTCGTGCGAACTGTCGCCGACGGGCAGGAGATTCTCCGGTGAGGTACGTTCGATCGTAAAGTCGTTGTATTTCTTTCGCCAGAATCTCAATCGGGATCATTCCTGCTATCACGCAAGCTGCTTCATTAGAAATTGTTCTATAAGCGCAACATGTTCGGAGTACACTTATGCGATACGCAGCTCCAATCTTTTTCTTATTTATTATATTTTCCAACGCATCTGCCCATACTGGGGCTGCATACAGTAGGATCGAACTGACCACCCTTGAAATAAGGAGTCGACGGCTCGGCCTTGGGCCACCTATATTTGGTAGCATTCTCGCAACCAGCGCTCCGATGTTATATGCCTTGGATGCTGCACCCTCCACATGCGATCTGAAATTCAACCTCTGGTCAATCATTACACCTAAGTACTTAAGTGCAGGCTTGGAATAAATTGTTTGCGTTCCAACTTTGATCTTCATGGAAGTGCACTTTCTCCGCTTGGTAATAAGTACTACTTCCGTCTTATGCTCTGCGAGCTGTAGATCAGCATTCTCTAACCAGGATTTAATCTCATAGACTGCTTCATTTGCATAGAGCTCGGCTTCCTCGAGAAGGCGTGCAACAACCGTCACACCAATATCGTCCGCGAAACCAATGGAGGCCACACCAGTAGGAAGGTCTAGGGTCAGTACCCCGTTATACATAATAATCCACAAGACTGGCCCTAGGACAGACCCTTGTGGAACTCCGCATCTCGCTGTCACTTGCATCTGGGGGAATACGTAATACCAGATGCTAGACTGACCTTTGCGAAGTTGCCAAATCTCCCGTCAAGCGCGTCCCTTCGTGTGGATAAGGGTGCGATGCGTGAATGCGGTATGGGCATATAATGTATGTAACTGGCGATCTGCGGTCATGAACACCCTTATGCACAGTCCAGGGAGGTGGGGATCAAACGTCCAGCAGTAGATAAAAATTGACTACTGGAAGGATACCAGAAATCAAGCCAAATACGAAGGATGAGAACTGAAGTGCATTTACGATGCAGGGCTTGAGCACTCCAGTACCGAGGGTGTTGGAGAGTGGGCAAGTGGGCTCTCGGCCGTCGACATCCAGCGACCGTATTGCCTCAGTAGTAGGCTACTTTAGCATCTAATGCTACAAGAGATCTTAGTGGAGTGGAAATGATATCCACACCGGATCTCTTTCGCAAGGGCTCAAAACTTGGAAGGTCACCATCAAGGGCAACATTACCCCTAGGCAGTTAGGATTCGTCGCGGGACTCGGAAAGGAGCTTGGATAGTTCCGGGCTCGACATGATTAATGATGTTGTAAAAAACGAGCGCAGAAGGTAGCAAACTACAAACATCGTCTGTTTCACTGAGAGAACGCATAAATGAACTCAGTGTGTTCAACAATGAGAGGCGGAATATCCACCAAAATATCAGGGCTCTGATATGGGCCATTAAGTCGTCCTATATTAGGGGGGTCGGAGACATAAAAACCCAAGCGTCATGTGGCAAAATCAGGTGGGAGACATAGGTGACGCCTCCTCAACATAAGGTAGGTGAGAACACAGCCAAACGAAGTAGTGATGGAATAAGTGAACCCCTTGGTACCCAGAAAGCGGCCAAGAAGAAAAAAGCTCGACAGTTCGAGGTAGTATTTCAATTATGGCTCCAACTTTGACACAATGGGAAGAGTCTACAACTCACAAACTCGAACAATTGACAGAGGTACACGGCAAAAGGTAGCAGAATGAGAAAAGGAAGATTCGTCCGGACATAATCATTATTTCAAAGAAAGGAGATATGTCTTATCCCGATATCCTTCGGAAAGTCAAAGTCGACTCAGAACTGACAGGCCTGGGGAGCAGTGTGAGTTGTATCAGACGTGCGCAGAAGAGGCATCTGGTGGTGGAGCTAAACAAATCCAGCGAGAAGACAACGAATAGATATATTGCGAGCAGGTGGAAAAGGTTCTAGGTGAGGTGGCAGAAGTGAAAGCTCGAGAGCAGCAGATAGCAATCGAGTGCAAAGGCCTAGAAGAGGTTACATCACGAGATGATTTCTGTGCTGCGCTAAGGGAACAGTTAAGCCCATTGGTGTTTAACGTAGGTACCTGTCGTGGAGACTTAATCCTACGGTCTTCAAACACGGATTGATTTTGTGACCACATTCAGAGCCCTGCTAAGACAAGCAACAACGTTACCAGTATACACCAAGTGCATGGCTTAGCATTCATACTGGTGGATGCAAGAATTACCCTAAATCTCTACCGAACTAAGGAGTACGGCACCCGTATTGAAACGCAACACCACGCCGAGGCCCGAAGGTCTCTTCTCGCTTGAGTACAACCATAACCACCGCAAATAACCGAGCTGTACTCACATACAATGAGAGTTCACCCGAAGTATGAGAGTCCAGGGGCTTTCCCCGTTCCCATGGTACCAGTATACCCCTGGTAAGGTTTCGTGATCAAATTGCCACTTCAGATGAGTCCCCGTGCAGACTTGGGTCTGATCGCCCTAATTAGGCCTTTGGAACATTCGCCTACTGCATCACGGCCGGCAAACCAAAGTGGGTACAGCGTCTCCCGGTGCCACCACTATGGAGGTTCTCCTCGGCCACTTGGTTTTGGTTCAGCACCTCACCGTCACCTCTGAGCACCTACGCTAAGGGAACAATTCAACCTTAGTCGAATAGAAAAAGGCGTGATTAAGGGGATGAATAAGGCGTATGGAGGTACCCAGACTGCTATTATTAGTTTGCCGGTGGAATCAAGTGTTAAACTGATTATCGCGGGCAAGGTAAGAACAGGTTAGGTCGTGTGCCGACTAAGGGAGTAAGTATCTCTTAAGAGATGCTTCAGATGCTTCGAATTCGGTCAGTTTGCAGTGGGATGAACGATAGTGTAAGAAAGTGCAGGAAGCGTGGAGAAAAGGGCTATTTTACAGTACTGGAGATCCAGGATGTATGTTGTGCAAAGGAAAAAGGTAGCGGACGACCAGCACGTTGCAGGTGGTGGCAGGTGTTCTGTATATTGGAGGCTGGCTGAATCGCATTGCTAAATGAGGATGATACAAATTAACCATTGCGAGGCAGTTCAAGACTTGCTCACCTAAATCATTCAAGAGTCAAATGTGGATGTGGTGGTAATCTGTAAAACTTATCGAAATTACGATAGTGCCACGTGGGTGAAAGACTCATCTAGCGATGATATGGACATGCCGATGGCAAGGAATTCAAGAAACAATGGTATTCCCGGGAACCGGCTTTGTAAGGGCAAAAGTCAACAGCGTTTTGAGTTACAGTTCTAAAAAGTTTAAGGGTCCCCTGTTCGCTTCTTTCAGGAATTTAGTGCATAAACGAAGTGTTTTCCTTCATACTTCAATTAGCTAGTAGGGATATCGGTGTGCTTATCATCAAACTAACCTTTTATTCCAACTGAGGACCGCACTTTTGAATGGCCTTTCAGAACTTAATGAACTTTACATCCAGATGTGTAGATTGGCATTGCATAGCAATACAAAGATTTCAGTATATCCCTTCTTACATTTTGAAGAGTTTAGGTAGATATCTGGCTCCAACTTCAAATTTTTTTCCATGTTACCACGAATATCTAAAATACGATTGTCTGTGAAGTAAAAAATAAAATTTAATATTTCTAAATAGTAAATGGGAAATGAATTATGTATATAAAACTTAATGAAACCATTGCCTGCTCCAGGAAACTATTGCAGTTGCGTGGCTAAACCAGGAGTGAAATCGGCACATGAAGCGGTTTGAATATTTATTTACTATCTCTTTACAACTTACTACTTACTAGCGTCCACGGCACATGCATATGGATGCACATTTGTCCACTCATATGCATTCCCAGAAAACCATCCATGAATGACTCCACATCACTGGAAGCAGACATACTAAGACCTGATTGAAGTAGAACACTCGTCTGGACGCATTTTTTCAACAATTTACACGTCGTGATCGTGAGTGAGAAGTGCGTGGAATAACACTACATAAATATTCATATGTTGGCAAACATAAAACACTATAATCCACGCCGTCTTTCCACTTATGGCAATTCTGATTGAATCAAATAATAGTAAGTTGGCCGACATGTCCAGCACATTTCTTCTCGATTCTCAACTGGCTGCAATGCATACTAATTTGCGCGGTGAGTTTTGAAATTGACTTCGCCAGTTAATGATTTCTTTTTTAGGACAGCAAGAAGTGTTTTGGTTGGGCAGATTGGGAGGGTAAGATGTTGATAAATTAAGATCTTTCCTTGGTATCGGCTTTTTCTTACGCAATGCAATCTCGAATTAGCTCCAGCGTGGTCGGGAAGGCGAAGCTGATTACAAGGTACGTTTCAAGCTATATTTAGCCTGATTATAACTATCGAACTCGTGTACGAACAACTTATTTATGCGTGAACTTTTTCGGATCGGTAGGTTGGCTTGCTGAGGGTATTGAGTTGTAGATTGGTGTCAGTACAATGCACACGAATAGATTGCCATCAAATTCGAATTAAGATGTACACCCTTGACAGGAGCTTCTTCCAAATGTAGCTTAAGATTGAACACGTATCTATAATGCATGAGCTCTGACTATACTTTGGACTAGCTCGCCTGAACAACCCATCCATTATACACCACCTACTCACGCAAATATTGTGAGCATAAGAAAATAAGTTTATATACTTTTGAATGCCATTCCTTGAACTAAAGAGAAATTGTTTTAGTACAAAACTTACCCTGAATCCAATAGATAGTAGTCTACTTATGCTTTCCCTAAAATCAACCCTACTTAATGTAGTTTTCCCTGAACATTCAACAATACAAGGTCAACAGTACAAGGTTTAAAGATAATTCCTTAGGTAGGAGGCTATAAAATTAGTTCTATCACACCCAACACAAACGGCTCGTTTCACAGTAAATACATACAACCCTTGACGGAAACGCCCTCTCAAAGGTACTCATCAAAATGGAACTTACCACCAAATCATGAACGTAAGCTATTGCGGAGGAATTATTCCCAACGTAATCAATTAGATTTGATTCACTTGAACCATCAATTTGGTTCCCGATGGTGCCTATTTTATTTGATTCTGAATAAAAGTAGGTACGTAACGTAAGGACACGCGAACACGTAATCATTTGTTTGTTTTAACTCAAGTGCTGAAATGAATAAAGGGTTGCATTTACTATAAATATGTGATTCCTGCTTGTTATTTTTACTACCTTTGTTGATGGAATTATGCGTTATTGAGATAAGTTCATAGAAATAGAGTGAGTTAATAATAATAGATGTATCTTTGCAATTTGACGAAATCATAAAAAAGTCAGTGACAATCGCACAGGAAAGTGCGTTCACTTTCATGCAGCATTCCTTTGTTTTGTCTTTCATTTTAGCACCTCATTTATATGGAAAAAATTAAATTTTAATTTCCAGATCAATTTAATTTTGATAATTTTGTTTCCAAAATCTATCACCTTGTGCTACTTCCCGAAATTCAATTTTCATTTGATTACTTCAAATTTTACCATAGCAATTTCATAATATTGCAAAGGGTCTTTGACAGTTTTGTTTGCACATAAGCTTGCCTGGCTAGAATGTTGTTTTTTCACAATGTAATGTTTTAATATTGTGAAAAGACCATTTACCTCAAAAAGTCACAAACTTCCACCCTAGCTTGCTGCATATTACTGGGTGTATACTGTGTCGATCGTTTGTTTCTGGCCGAGAAGTTGTTGTTGTTTTCACAACACGAAAGATCTGATGTAATTTTTGCTTTTGCTACCGCCAACTTCGAATTTGAAGTTGAAGGTGGCGAATAATTAGTCGAAGGTGATTTTGATTTGGATAATTTATATAGAGACAAAGTGCGGTACTCACTTGTTTGTACTCCACTTGAGCTTCCAAAACCATTCAAAAACATACAACGAATGCCGGATGTCAATGCAGGGAAGTGATTGGGTCAAGCAGCTGTGTATCGATGTTTGTTCTGCATCTATTATTATTATTCTATTAAGGGAAAGTCGCACCGCGTCCTTGAAGAACTATTGTGCCCCTTTTACTGGTTATAGTGTACCTATTGATCATAGTATCTCCAGCAGGCCTATAACCGTTAGGAACTTTAGTATGTTCCCTACTTCCAGATTTTCAGCTTTGCATCTGGGTATTAAGTGTTCTCCCAGATGCCTCGACCTACTTTGCACAAATGTCGGACACTGTCCCAGGACGTGTATAGAAGTTTCGTCCTCCTCCTCACAAAACCTGCAGGCAGTGTCCGTAGATATCCCTAGCTTCTTTAGGTGATAGTTCAGTCAAGAGTGACCAGTGAGAATTCCCACTATGATTCGGAGGTTATTTTTGGTGAGGTTTAAGCAATCCCCAATAAGCACCCTGGACTGCTCCATCCCTGGTAGGCCCGCCCAGTATAGTTCCCTCAATCGTTCCTCTTCATTTCTTAGATTCATAGCCATGAAACCGTTTCCGTTTCTTCACAGAAGGGTTCTGGCCCGTGTAAACCTTAGTTTTGCAGAAAGCCGGTAATCCCAGGTACAAGTAGAGGAGCAGCTCTCCTCTTATTACACTAAGCCACTAGAGACCCATAAGACGCTGCTCTTTCGACAGCCCTCTTATTACCACGAATATTCCGAAATCCTCTCCCACACCTAACTCTATCAAGATCTAGCGATATGCAAATGACCTCATCGGTAACATCAACACAAGGGTACGTAATACCCGGCCAAGTTCGTCTGAATTACCATTTAAACTATGTAATTCTCCTGTTCATCAGTTAAGTCGGGACAGCGGTCACGAGCGGGCGGGACATCCCAGAGACAAACAGCGGGAGAAGAAAACTTCTATTTCTGGAGCATTTTGAACCAACTTCGGTCGGCATTTATTTTGCAGACCGACGTTAGTCGGACGGATAGCATATTTTTCCCCACAGGTGCAAATCACATCTCCAAGACAAGAGGATTGCAGGTGGAGGCAGCAGCGGAAAAACAAGGGGATGTCCGCCAAAAGGGCGAAGACCGGAGGCCCCTCTGACGAAGAGGGGGACGAGACTCGAGTAGGCTTGCACGAAGAACTCAGGGCGGAAAGAGAAAAACGACAGGAAAAGGAAAACCACCACCGAAAAAAAAACTAAGGTTAGTGCCAAAAATGGAAAGATTACTGGAAGCACTTCGCAGGCTAATATCACCCCAACCCCCGCCCAGAAACCCAAAAACCTAAAATACCGGTAATTACCGGATACTCCCGAAACGTCCCTAAATTCCAAAGGTCCCTTAAGGCAAAAGGGATAAAAACAACATTAAAAAATACGATCGCCGAATCCATCGAGGATCACGGCAAAATCTTCATTCTCATCAAGCGCCACAACCAGTACCCCTCAATCCCTGAAAACGCAGTCCCTCATTATTCGAGGACTACATCGGGATCCCGATACTGCAGAAATCCTCGCGCAGCTCAAAGCAGAGCATCCGGAACTAAAAATCAGATCAGTGACTTCCTGATCAAAAGAGATAAAACTATTCATAAGGAGAATCCTACGCTCCCAATTAAGTCACAATCGGGACTTTTCATAGTGACCTTCGAGCCCTTTCAAGAGTTCAACGATGTCTTCAAGGAGAAGTAGACAATGCACCAGCAGGTTACCCTAGAAAAGATAAGACCGTTGGAACAAATACACTGTTTCAACTGTCCGAATTTTGGGCACGCAGCTCAAAATTGTACAACTGTACACCGGTGCGTCACGTGCCCCATAACGGAGGTGCCCCATTGCTACAATTGCGGCAAAGTCGGACATCTCGCCAGCTACCGCGGTTGACCGGCATACAAAGATATGCTGACCCGAAGAGAGGCTGCCAAAACCCACACAACAGGCAGTAGCACAATTGTCGCAAAGTTTGACCAAACCAGGCGTCTCTGACGCCCAAAGCACGAAAAACTCGCTGCCCCGGGTGGCTCCTGCAACTACTTTCTCTCTGAAAGCAGACATTTAATGGATTACGGAGACTCATCTTATAAGAGGGTATAACGTGAACTTCACCGAAAATAGTGCCATAGACATCTTGCTAACTTGTTCCGCTGCGGTGGCTTTCATTAAAACTGCAGACAGTAAGCGAATTCTCATGGTCTCCGTTTATATAGGATCTTCTTTTTCTTCAGCCAAGGCGGGGTCGGTTTATATAAGATGCCAATCAAAAAATGAGGAACTGGGCCATTACTTAAAAGCCTTGTGCGACCTCCAGTTGAAATCTAATTAGCTTGCCTTTGGAGGCGACTTCAACTACAGGCAAACTCACGGGGGCGACACGACCATTAAATGTAATGGGAAAATCCTGCTCAAATAGATCCACGACCCTTTCTTGTCAACCAATCTCGTAATGGTCTTGCCGGATTCTCCGTCAAGATCCAGTAGTCACTCCATAATAGACTACTTCCTTATGTCTATGGATATGAAATAAAGTTTTCAAGTAATCTTGTTGTTGTCAATACGCTAATCCGTGGTATGGTGGAGACTTTCCGTGTATTCAGTCTCTTAAGGCATTCCCATATCAGTTTAGACCTCACCTGGTTAGACCTAAGTGCCTTGATCGCTGCTTGGCTATCGGTGAGAATAGCTATGCTCTGCCCCCTATAGTTCCTTTGCAGAGTAAAGGAAGTGCATTTGTCTATGGCGTATATTTCCGCCCGGAATATGCTATTGTACCTACCCATTGGCTCAAAGTACATTTTCCTTGGACCAATGACACCGGCATCCGTTCCCTCTGCTGTGCGAGATCCGTCAGTGTACCAAGTAATCAGTTGTTGGTTTAAGCCGTATATTGCAGCCACGATCTCCCAGTTTGCCTTGTTACTCCAACGTGTTTCAAACTTCTTATCGAAGTGAAACCTCGTTGTCCTTTGGTATCAGTAATTCGGGATACTGCCTACAAAGAATATCGATCTTCCTTTGATTTAGGCAGCTCGCCGCCTCACTCATACTGCCTGCCTTCCTGAATATTGCCCTCCTTTGCTGCATCTGTATGGGCAGATGCAGAGGGGTTAATCCCACAAGGACCTCCAGGGATGCCGTTGGGCATGTCCTCATTGCCTCACTGATACACACGCGAGCCAGCCTTAGGAGCTTATGTAATTCCCTGGCTTGTGTGCTGAGTTTGGTTCTTTCTGTCCAAATTACCGCTCCATAGGTAATCATTGGCCTTACTATTGCAGTATATATCCAAAGTAGTATCTTCGGGCTGCAACCCCATTTTTTTCCTGCTATGGATCTGCAAGTCATCAGAGCCCTCGTGGCTTTCCGGCAAATGTTTCCGACATGTGTCTTTCAGAGTAATTTTTGGTCTAGGGTAATTCCCAAATATTTGACCTCTGTTTCTCGTTTCACCTCCATATCATGTAATGTTATAACTCTCAGGTGATCAAGCTTACGCCTCCTAGTGAATGGTACTATGGCGGTTTTGGCTGGGTTGATCCGCAGTCCCACCTTCCTGCACCAGGCACTAGCAACCCTTAGTCCAGTTTGGATTTTATCAGAAAGAGTATCTTCATATTGTTCTGCACCTAAAAGCAGGTATTTGTTGGGAACAGATCTGACATTTTCTGGGAAGGCAAGCATTGAAAGCCAAAATGGATCTTGTCTTCATAACTGGGACAAGTATCTGGGATTCATCTGTAAAAATTTCATTTTCATGAATGTAAAATCTCATACCGCTGGTATTCGGAGGAGGTGAATGTATCGGTAATGCTATGGCTGATTTACTGCTTTAAATTCAATTTTAGATGTTATTTATACAGGTTGGATATTAGCCCCGATTACCACTTTAAGTCGATTCATACATAAATTTAGTAATTTTAAGTCAGTACTGGAATGAGCTTTTAGCTTAGTTAGGTGGTTTTGTGCAATCAGACATGTGCATTTTTTACTCCTTAGTTCATATAAAGATAACTGATTTGCTTGCCATCAGTTTTTCTAGACTCTATTAGGTCCCAAATGAGAGATCTCGAAGCCACCGGAGGAAGCCACTTTCCTCTTCACTTCATAAAAAGGAGGACATAATTTTGTAATTTTGAGCCTCCTCCTTATTTGATATTTCGACTAGATCCAAGGCGTCGGTACGTTTCCGGCAGAAACGGCAACAGGAACTGGAGCAAAGGAGGCTTGAACTGATGGGACCTTGTAAACCTATTCTTGACCTAATTTCATTGATGTAGGCAAAGTTAAATAATAGTTAATGAACGCCGTAAATTGTGTTTTTCTGATTATCGCATAAAACGTATTCAAATGGTAACAAAAATTGGGACGGACCTTCACAGCTTCATTCTAAACATAAATTTATTATTGATCTTATTTTCCATATTTTTTTATTTTTAATTTTATTAATATTTTTATTTTATTTTTTTTTATTGCTTTAAGTTCATTTTTACGTTTTTTATACTTTCTTTCATTCTTTTATTTTGTAATATTTTTCAGAGACTATAATAATTTTTTTTTATTTTCTTGGTCCGTCCACTTAAATTGAATGATAGTTGACATGAATTAAGACTAAATATTTCCAATTTGACGACTTCCCCTTCCCCTCCTTCGCTCTAACACAGCTACGGTCACATTAATGAAGGGTGTCCCCCAATATAATGGGGTAAGAATCCAAAGGCAGGGTGGGAACCTCAATGCATCTGAGACAGGTGAAGCATCGGTGGAAGATGCGATCCGTCACCGAGTTTTACGGTTCTACCCGCGCTGTCCGGCCATTATTTTTTATTTCAATTCTGAGTTAGTTTGTGTGTTAATCGGCAGATAGGTGCGTGCGAAGTCCCGTGTTTGTTTGATTTTCAGTTTCCGGTGCGGACCTACGTTTCGATTAAGGACATGCGAAGCTTCATTGAATGACACAAGAGGGACCACGGTGTTGAAAGCGGTCTCCACCCACTTTTCCGAGCCTGACTAATATAGAGGAAAGCAACCGCATATCAACGGAGCACTTAGATGGATTTTCAGTGGCAATTCGGCAAATTTCTGCTTCCTTTTAGGTTTTAAGATAGTTCTCTCCTCTTGGTCGTCCCCGGATCCATTCAGGACGGTCTCCTGGCTAACGCAGTTTGTCATTACAAATATGAGAATAAGCTCACATTATCTAGACTGGAATAAACTATCTTTCTTGTCGAATTATGTTTTTACTAGCACGAGATAACGATCTAGTAATGCTTCTTCGGTAAACGAGGAGAAGATATTGGGTTGAAAAACTCAGACTGAACATTTCACTGATTGTTGTCCTGTTATCTGCAGCCAATGTCACGAAGAGGGCGAAATGACCTTATCAGCAGTAAGTGCCAAACATTTGAGCTCAGATGATCCTACTTAAGAGAAAAAGCGGGTCTGGTAGTGGTGGCTGATGACAGGTTACTGGGAGAATTCGTCGGAAAGTCCCCGCAACATCGACCCCGTATGCACAATATTGTACTTCTAAATGGTTTCAACCAGACTCTGTGGAAGTCGCAGGACATCAAGGGAAGCTAAGTGTGATTTGGGCGCAATACATGTATTATAGGAACTACAACGACTTTCTCAAGATGCAAATTTTTTTTTGATTTTCTGAGCCAGTGGCACATAGTTCACGTCCGTCTCCACGTATTTAAGTTCAATGTTGCTATTATGATGGATGGAAACGTCAATAATATACACGGAGAGATTCGTCCTTTCAATTAGCGGCTTGTCAGGCTTGATTCATTTTTATAATTATTCTCATACTCCAGATGATAATTTAAGAAAACTAGTTCCTTTATTGGCTAAGAATTTGGTGCAAAAAAAAAAACAAATATCGTATTTCGGGAACCGACTGTCCCCTTTTTCAGCATTTCCTCTTCCATTTTTTACATTGGCGCCGAAATCATGGTCTCTCTAAAAGCAAATTCTTTTTCAATATTTTCTAATTAATACACGAATAAACTAAATAAATATTTTTGTTTTATTTCCAGGATTCCTTGCGTGATTGTGTTACAATTCTGATATCAAGGTAAGCTATTTCCACAAATTAAACAATAGTGAAACAATAACTTTGTGAATCAGCCGTTATATTCAGAACTACAACTTTAGGTTATGTATTTAGGTAAGCCAGCCCCAATTGTTCTTTTCCTCTCTTCTAAATAGGTCTCCCCCGATATATTTGTTAGAATCGTCGATTTACAGCACTTTTTTTATAACCTACTGCGACTTACCAGGAGGTACCCTTGGTAGAGGTATCAAAATTTGGAATCATATTGTGGAAGAATTCCATAAATCATCATAAATCGGCAGGAGCTTTTGTTCTTGCCTTTGTCTCGTTCAGAAGAGGGGTCGGCTTATCTTTATCGATTTCGCCATTTGATTCTGTCAAAGGCCGCGAAGCGTATCAAGCCACCGTTGTTCCGCCCGGCCTTTTGGTCATTTCCCATCTACTTCGTTGGTCAGACCAATATTATCAAGTGAATTCTCGTTGACATGATTTACGTGACCATACCGTTTAAGACACCTCTCCACCACTGGTCCAACGCAACACCCTCGTCTTCATTACCGCGAGGCACCATTCACTGTCTTTTGTAGTCAGCGAACACTAAGAAACATAGACGCGAAATAGCGGACGACAGTGCGGTAAATTTTAGATTTGAGACGTTCGTTGGTACCTCGGTCGGTAATAAATAACACCAACAGTAGAAGGCCACTTCATCCAGGTTGCGTTTATGCAGGGAACAATTTCATTTTTCCATTAGCTGTTGGCCTGTGATATTTGAATCGCTTAGTTCTGAGCAGACGAATGGACCCCAAGGTTTCGAACCCAACACTTCACCGAAATTTGTGAACATATTTGGTTTTCCACGTTGAAATACCTTCCCGGTATTCGCCACCAATATTTTTTTAAAAGGGTTGAAGCATGTAGGAAGCAGCAATATTTTCGTATAGTTTTGTTAATTTTCTTATAAATAGAGCAAATGATACCTTTGTTCCAATTTTCCGGCATAGTTCCATCAGACTTAATAATGTTTCGGAACTTACGAGGCTTGGTCGCCATCTCATACTCCTTGTTTTTAGTAACTTCGTAGGTATTGCATCCTCATCTGGTGCCTTTGTTGCGGAGCATTTTGGGTACATCCTTGACTTCTTTGACTGTAAGAGGTGGAGCAGGTGCCTATTCGGCATGTGCTCCTTTCTTCGAACAAAAAATTGCACGTGATCAATCGCGTTTGTTGAACGAGCTTTTCTCCTCTGTTTATGGTCTCCCCGACCCCTTTGTGCTGCGCTAGAACCCAAATTTACAGAGAAGTAGATGATTTGCAATTTCGTCCAGTGCAAAGGCAGAGAGGAAAGACAACACCTAGTGACCATTTCGGGCACGCTGCTCTCCGAGAAAAGGTGGGGTAGTGTCTGATGAGATACTCCTGCCTTGGACGCAACCGCAAGCCATTTATTTTTATATAAATGTGGCTTCTAGCCCAGTACTGAGAGATCCGTGCAGCAGAAACAGAAGACGAAAGTTTCTTACAAATTGGATTGGTCGACCATCAAAGGGATGTTGAATTCAGGACACCCTCAAGTCCTGAACCTAAACTTACTTTTTCCTTATGCCCTTATTTGAATCCGCAGACACTTCAGGAGCTTGTCGATATATTTCAGTTGCATAGATTTAGAAGGATCATTCCCGCAAAAAACCAAACTGGTTACTTCATGTATGTGCCTTTAGGTGGTTTTCCGACAAACTACCTCATCGTTGATGAATGTTTCCAGATAGAATTCCATCTTTTTGTTTGTGTTCAAGATGGAACGTACTGCATCAGCCCTGTTTCTTGGTTTCATGATGTTAGACACTCACTTTATCTTGAAATGCGGGTGAAATTACTGGATATACCCATCATCGAAGGGAGGAAGTGCTACTAAAAAAGCAACGCAATTGCAGAGAAAGTATGGAAAGCTCATTTTGTAACTTGACACTACTATTAGCACCTAAGTACTAGCTAAGTAGCTTGAAAGATATTGCTCTTTGAAACTTCTTTTATTCGTTTCAGTCCATGCCATCAACCAAAAAGTGGTTCCCATCCCCTGGTGAAACCAGAAAATATAATAACTTAATGACTGGATCGTCTCAACTGTTTTTGATGGACTAGATTTCGATTGAGACACATTTAATTCTTCACTCCAAAACAAGTCCGATTTTCACACCAAAAGATACTCATAACTCATCTGTACATCATAATTTGCGTCAGTAATGGCTTATTCATTGCAAGTTTATCTCTGGTTCAACTGCTAGGCTACCATCATTAGGCGTTACATTTGAATAATCCACTGGTAATATCACGGGTAGCAATATCTTACCACGATGAATGCTAAAATTGCTATATCCATATCTTCTTCTCCCAAATTTTTCGATAATTTTAGGTACGATTATATGCAAATTAGTCTCAGAGAATGGAAGAATGAGACGATTTGCGAGTATGAGGCTTTGTTGTCATCGCCAGTGATATTTATCGGAACATGTGATTATAGAAAGTGAAACGAGAGTTAATGGTGAATGTGAAATGTTTTAAGCTTTTCTTATCTAGTTTCACAAATCGGATGTAAAGACCTCGCTTTTTTGGAAGATAATAATTAGATGTTTGGCTAATTAACTGTGTTGCGCTGTTTTATACGCACAGGTAACTGATGGTGTACAGTTGCGCCAACATGGGACTGAAATGATGCAAAAAGCGTGAAGAGTTATCTTTTATGTATGTGCATTTGTGAAATGTTGAACTATAGCCGTACCAGCAAATCTATTATTAGTGCCGAAATCGGTTGCTAGCATTCCGATTTCCTTGATTTAAGTCTGATTTATTTGTTGGCATTCTTTTAGATATAACATTTATTCAATCACGTTTGCTTCCCAAGTGGATTGGCGATTTCTCTTTCAAAAGGTGTAAAACAAAGGCCTCTGGCTAATCCGGGTCGCAAAATGTAAACTAAGTAAATTAATTGATTTTTCTGTAAATTTGCTGAAGACCTGGCTTTTCTTTCAAGAATTCCAAGAAGCAAAATATATAGTTCGTGTATGAACTTCCGATTATGGAAACATTTGCAGAGGTTGTCTGGACTAGACTGTCTTAAATGAATGACACTTCTAAGGCCACAGTAACCAGTAACAAAGTAACAAGAATCACTGGGACCGTGTTATTATTCAGTGAGCCGGGTCGAATACGGGACAAAACAGGATTTTCTCGATTAATGGCTATTGCCTTGTTTCTAAAACCACGGAATAGGAGGAGGAGTTCTGTGATACGGCACGGGAAAGCCTGTTAGATTTTTTTTGTTCAAGGATGCATCCATTACAATCGAGAACTTTTTCGTGATTTTTATTGAAAATTCTGGAGGGTAATGGGCTATAATATTGTCATCAGAAGGGTCGCAGAATATGCGCTGATATTTCACTTACTAAACCATTAGTACCTACAGCATATATATGAATTTATGTATATTTAAATATGAGCATTCCATTCTATGTGCATACAATTTAGCTCCAAAGTAAAGTAGCGTGTTCTTCTTTTATACATTGTGCCTTAGATCCAAGGATATAAAACTTTTTATGCTCTGCATGCTATGAGATTACATTATACAATGCAGCATGTGAATACTAGCCACAATGTAATAAATCAAATTAACATTGTCAATTATGAAGTTGGTATCAAGCAGAGCTACCTCTTTCAATAATTTATTTTATGATATAACATAGAGAATCATTAAGAAACAACTTGAGACTGTTTGGCAATACAAGCATAAGTCACGAAATTCCTTCTGCAGCTACTTAATAGGGAAAATTAAACGAATTCAGGATGTAATTTTCGGACTAGTTTCGGTAAAAATTTCCAAAAAGTTTAGGGCACTATTTTTTAAAGTCAGCTTACCACAAATTCATCCTTCCAAACCGCCGATTGGGCCTCCACATATTTTTTGTTTTCAAATTAGCAAGCTTTGCTTAGAAAGCAACACTAAAGGGTCACTAGGTTTTCCTTATTGAGATACGGAAGCAAGAATCAAAAGCCAGAGATGAGTGTTTGCTGTCTGTAACATCACAAGGATAGTATCAATGTAAAGTGAAATATTACATTATCAACGCCAAGTATGAAACAAATATCACCAAACATCACAAGAAGAAGAAGTGACAATATTACTCTTGTGCGAAGTAATGCTTTGTAATGTCCTTGTCGATGTGATATCACATTTCAAAATCTTATTAACAAACATCACTAAACATCAACGTTCTTCCTGGTACAAGTGGCGGTGGCGACTATCGATTGTTACTCGTGGAACTGTTGGTGGATGATCCTATTCCGTTGACTGGCTATTTGCCTGGAAACATATTGTCGAGTTTGTTTTGTTATAGCTATTTGGGAGTTTTTGTCAATGTCGAGCAATGCAGCAGAAAATGGATATACTTGTAAGCTCTCGAGAATCATGATTCCCTGTTTTTAACCTGTGAAAACGTTTTGCAGGCCGTTAGAACGTAACAAACAGGGGCATGTTTTCCTATTGACAAAATTGCAGTATTAGCGGTTTCAGGTAGTTCACCATTCCTTCAAGAAATTTTTCCATGACGTCGAAAACGTATCCTCAGTGCGGTTTTACTTTGGCTCACCGACGCTTATTAGTCCTAAAATTATGATAGGAGAAGCTCGTGCAGTTTTTCCAAGTTCAACGTTCGAACGCTTCGTATTTTGCAAGTGTGTACAGATGATTAGTTCTATCAGAGTTGTGGGTGGGGATAGTTTCGTTTTAATATTTGGAATGAGATGTGCTGTTCATTGCACTGCATGACGCGAATTCAACTTTAGGTTGTCATAAAATTTTACCATTAAATATCGGTCCGTTTGAGGTTTTCATACGTTTAGCCTTTCTGTCGGTTTTAGATTCAATAGTTACATGTAACTTTTGGAAGTGTTTTTTGAAATAATAAAAACTTGTTTTTTCTATTCGCTAGTGTTAATATTTATTGCAAATACGATATTTCGGGAACCACTTACTCCCTTTATCACCCCGACTGTATAGTCGGTTAGAAAAGAGGCTGTAGAGGTACTACTATAGATCTTTGTTCTCCTTTACTAACTTACGCAGCTCGCGAACAGGGCTACCAGACACTAGAGAATCTCAGCCGACGTGGTAGCAATTGTCCTAATCTATCTTGTGTTGATAAATTTCCTAACCGATCGACGAGCCAACACCCAGCATTATCTTAGCTCTTCAAATGCAAGGACACTTTCACCAACTCTAGGATATTCTACTTTTAGAATGGTTCCTTAAGGTGTTGTTGGACGAAGGGCACGAAAAATGGGCTCGTTGGTTACTCTGATAACTGGAAATTTAAACACCAGTCTGCTGATTTACTTTTCAAGAGGATATTTGACCACACAATACCAGCCCGCTGTATCGTTAACTTAATAAGTTTATGAGATGATCATCAAGTCCGAAAAGGTTAACAGAACTAAATCTGCCATCAAGGCTGCAAAAGTCACTTCGTCGGTTATTGACATATGCGTTAAGGCGAACTGAGTGGGGTGTGCAATAATTGAAAATCAACCATTCTCGTTCGAACCAGCATTTTAACCGGCGAAGTCATATAGTCCAATCGCCTTTGTATCCTTCCTGGAAGGATCAGTCAAACTCATATGACCTCAGACTCAAAAGGGCGCGAACCTACTGCCTGAATAATGGGCGAAACGCGACTTTCGCTCTGTTTGGATGTGACATATTAATAATTAAAAGGCAAACGTAGGCTGGCGTGTGATCGTTATTTTCGATCGATTTAACTAGTGTTTCCCGACTTTCGTTATGTGCACTAGGTGGGTCTTGAGTTGAAGAATCTACTGAAAATGAAATACTTGCTTAGGAGTTTAAAATTTTGGTCCTCTAACTCAGTTCAGAATTAATATATGGTATACACGGAAACTTTTACAATTTCCCTATTATTTACGGTTTCGTCTTTTCTGGGTTTGTGTTGTCACAGTTGAGGATTTATTTGGAATGAAGCGAGGCATTTTACTAAATATTTGAAGGCGTTTGAAGTCGAAGCGGCATTAAGTTGGGCCTCGATCTTAGGAAGAATGTTCTTAGTGCTTTGACGCAAAATATACCAGGACTGATCACCCTTTCACAACTGTCCTACCGTTGGCTTCCCGGAAGATCTTTCTTTGGTTCTGCCGATTTTAGCCACTTCTATTCTTGGGCAAGTTTTTTTAATGTTTCGTGTAAAGCAAGACCTTATTACTATCGATTCAATGTCTGTCTGTCTGCCGCACCCGATTTACTCTGAAAAGGTTGAACCAATTGTCGCCAGATTTGATGAGAATATGTGGCTTATGAATCCCTTTACATATGGCATTTTGTGTTGAATTTAAAGGTAGTGAAATTCTTTTTCATTGAACATAGCCTTGTCGGGTGTCAAATGAAAATGCTCAATCGATTCAATGTCTGCCTTACTCACTTAAACCACCCCTCTGCTCCGATACGCTTCACCATTGAATTAACGCAAAGTATTACATTGAGAACATGGCTCTACTCTCTCCCTTCGCCCATCAATTGCATTCAAATTCGCGCCAATCTCGTTCCCTCTGCTTCTCTTAACTCATACTAAATCCGTCTAACCATGTGAGTGCACTCCACTGCCCAATAAGACTTTCCGATACTACGTTCTTTCCAATGTCTCCTCTAGACTCCTTCTTCCCTCTGCGAATCTAGGACAATGGAAGAAAACATGCTCCAAGTCTTCCAGGTTACTTTAAACCTAGAAAGGTATTTACAGTATCCACCATGTCCCTTGAGATAAACTGCGTGGAGTCGTAATATATCTCACCATGCATTTTCTATGTTCACACCTTGATGAATTAACCTGGGGGGCACAATAGTTCTTCAAGGACGCGGTGCGACTTTCACTTAACGTGTGGGCACATCGACCCTTTGGAGCTCAGTTCTCAACAATTCCTCTTTTTCGTCGTTTTTCACAAGCCGATCAAAGAAAAAACTGGGCCCATCATAAATTTGCCTAATCTTGTCGGTTAAAATGTTCCTCCAAAGCAAGGTCACACTTATAAAGCAGTCTTTCTATAAACCGCGTTCATCTTTCCTACATTGGATATAATATGCAGTGCAATCGCCCAAACTGCGCTGCGTAGAGTTGTATGCAGCTCAACATTATCTATCATAAATCGAAGGTGCCACTCCGATAGAGGCATACGTTTCGTCTTTTGGCCATTGTGAGTCCAATACCTTTCAGTCACTTCTTAATAGCAGTGATAGCTTCGGATGAATACAACTCCACGTCTGCTAGATATTTTGCAATTTTGCAGTTATGTTATTGGCGTAACCGCGATTGCGGCCCGGCTAGTAACTGAAATTTTGAGGGTATTGTTATACATGATGATCTACAATGGTGATTCCAGAACAAAACCTTATCGAACAGTGACAGAAATGATGTATTCCTTGCTTCCACTTTTGCCATCGGCAAGCGCAGTTAAGTAATTCGGTACACCAACCCTTGCAAAAGACCTTCTTATAAGGTTCTGATTGGCTAACTTGAATGTATTTGACACATTCATGATAATCACTGGGTAGTACTTGCTAATGCTACCTTTTCAAAATTTTTTGGTAAACTAGATTCCCTAGAGTTGAGGCAATCTGTTATGCATTATTCGTTTCAGCATTTTCCCCAAAAAAGTGTCCGATGTACATATAGGATTGTTGGAAGATAGTTCATAAGGGAGTTTACCAAATTTTGGTAACAACAGTAATCTCTGGTGTATAATTCCCTAGGAGATATCCCATCCATTAAGCACTTCAAACAACTCCACAAAAAAATGCTCGGTCTCGATTTAACCGCCAGCTTAAGGGCTTTATTTCGTATACCGCTAAGGCCCGGTGCTTTGTTGGCTCCTAACCTACTGAAAATCCCCAGTACTTCTTTCGTTATTGCTGGAGGTATTACAGCCATATCTAAAGGTATTTGAAAACTGTTACAGCTTATATCCTCCTGAATAAACAAACCCTAAACTTTTTTCAGTAGGAAATCGGGACACATAATTTGATGAACTAACTGTTTTTTTAATTCCTCAATTACAATCCTGAAGGCACTTCTCCATGGGTTTATATCTGCCTCTGCACAGAATTGATTGAAACAATGTCTTTTGCTTCGCTGTATAGCTAGTTTGAGGATTCTTCCGGCTTCCTTCTAGATACGCTGCTTCATCACTTGGTCAATCCAACTTAATGTTCTTGGGCCGCTCATCGGGCCCGACGGCATGCCGGCCGAAGATCAGGCAGTTCACCGTTCCACCAGCAGGTAGGCCTTCTAATGGGAAAGTAAAACATCTCGGTTCCAATGAGTCGCATGCCGTCGCGATATGCTGCGTGACATGGAAGGCTCTCTCCCAGGGCTTGCCTGGTATAGTGTCCTGGTACCACACATCTGTAAATACTTGGCTGTCAATTGCTTTCGCAGATCCACCTGCAGTTCTTCTAATTCTTGAACGTGCAGATTCCCAACCGCTTGGTTTGATCTTTGGGTAAAAGACAAATGCCTGATGATCTCTTTGAGTTTAGCGTTCACAGGCGTTGCACATTTACCGGTTTTTATATATATATGTCCTCCTGTCTGTCTGCAACACGCAGTTTTCTTGAAATGGTTTAATTTTCTTTCTTGTTTAATGATTTGGCGAAGTAAATGGCTCATCGACCTCCAGATTACATCCACTATGGTTTTCTCCAACAAGGTCATGATGTAGTATAATACTTATATACTATGTCGTCACTATCAATTCAAAGCCTATCATAATTATGAATGAGTTGAGTGTTGGTGGAACCAGTCTTCAGCGAGGTTAATATGGGTCGTGGAAGTCTTCTTGATTTATTCATGCAATAATACCTCATCTATCACATAAGCAAATACTCTCTACAACCTCTGATCTTACTTAACTAAAAAGTTTTCCCCTCAATTACTCACCATCACATTATGTCACTTTTACAGAATTATTATCAATTGCAACTTAAACTTCTTCTCGAATTACATGGCAGTGAAATTGTAAGATACAAGATCCGTTACAGACGGACATAGCACCTTATCTGCTTAATGGACTTTAACGAAATTTCACTTTGATTCGCTGGACCTGTTCCAAGTCCCATGAGATTATCAATTAACATTTTATTGCGTTTTGATTTGACTGCAACTGTATTTGAAGATATGCAGATTGTCAGAGAAAGGCTACTGGGTGCGGATGCATTCGCAATATGGTAATTTTAATAAAAAGTCCAATGCAGATAGCAGTGGTCCAAGATTTTAGTGAATTTATTGGATTATATCTAGTGGACATGGGTTCAAAATGAATTAATTTCTCAGGAAAAAGAAACGAAAAATTATTAAGGGAAAGTAATGTTTCCGCAGCGGCAATTTAAATGGAAAAAAGTTAAATATCTTAGAGATAACTGCAACGACCTTCATTCCAAGTCTTTATATTCGTGGCGAATTTTTTTAAAAGGGTAATTGATACTCCAAACAATTCACAAAAGCGAAAAATCACTTAAATACAATAATAACGCAGCGCCATGGAACTAATTAAGTGAAATTGATATGTGAGTAACAATGGCTGTGTTTAACGCACAACAATCAACCTTGCCCTTTCCAATTTTGAACAAAAATTGAAAACATCAAAGACGCCATTAACCAGCTTCATCAGTAAGCATGAATACCTAGTCATTGGAAAATCATTCATTTTCCCCGTAGAAGGGAACCGAAACATTATCCTTGTATGTTACACATACATGCATGCGTTAAGGTATGGAATTCAATTAAAATGAAAAAGAATTTAATTTTCCATTTATAAACAATAGGCGGATGCTAACCGCCAATACCATGCGGAGGATGCTATTCATTTCAAAGCTTCCCAGAACTGCTTGCCAGGGTAAATGAATGAATAAAAATGTTTCAAGCAATTCGAATTCTTCTTTTCCACATTAAAATATTTTGATGAAGGATGATTGTCTTTGATGATGGAATCCACACGAAAACCTATGCATGTTTGGATTGTTCATGAGTCCAACAAACCCAGGGAAGAAAGTGAATTTGGTTCTCAGATAATCGTGTTTGGAATATTTCTTTTTCTCTCCTCTCGCTTTATTTTCCCAATGAATCGAAAAACCGTAAAATTAAAATAGCTTTTTTCTATCTTTTTTTTTGCATTAATTTTGTCTGAATGGAACACAACCTGTGCAGAGTTTAATTTATCCATCACACCGCATGTATAATGCGAGGAAAAAATGCCACTTGAGGTGAAACAATAAGACAATGGCGTGTAATGGAAAAATTAGAAAATAATAAACAATACTTTTCCTCCCTTGTTATGCTTGTGATTAATGTGGATGCAATTATTTATGGTTTAGCTTGCTTGCGCCTACATTGTCTTGAAAGATTTTTAATATGTTAATTTGATTTTGATGATTAAATCGTAATCTTTATTATCTTGTCCATTCATGGATTTCCAGCTCTTGATTTTTCATTATTTATTGTATATTTGCATGACAATATAATGTAATGTAATAGTTTTTAGAAAAGTGACAAATATGACAATTTTTATCTTCCATTTTTAACCTCTTTTAAAAGTAACATAAAATACTCCAAAATTTTAGCCATCTTTTATATGTTTTGGTTTTAAATTTAAACTTTTGGTAATTTTTTTTCCAAGTGATCGTTTGCCTACCAAATTACTTTTGGGTTGTCATCAGAGAATTTATCTCTCTTCTTCCCAGTTTTCGACCTTGGGGGCATCGATTGTCTGCTTCATTGTTCACGTTTTCCTGCTGTAAAAAAGGATCGGCCGAATCCACCCGCCAGTTTTGTATATGGTTAACTTGTTTTTCTCGTATGAATGCATAAACCTGTCGACTCTTTTGAGATTTTAGTAATTGAACGTAATCTTGTTTGGGGTTTCTTTGTCAGCTTTTTCGGAATTGACATTTTATTATCTTTCATTTTTGGGCCCATCTCTTTCACTGCCACATCAAGCGCCGCTAGGATTTCAATGAAATTCAGTTGATCCTTTTCTCAGAAACAGTTGTACCGATTGATACCAAATTTATTGGGAATGTTGGAACTGTGCATGCCCATGCATGCAGTGAGTTACATCGTTCGATGTGAAATTTAAGGGGGTCCTCATATATGCAAAAAAGGGCTGAAGACAGTGATATTAAATGAAAGGTGTCGATCATTCTCAGAAACTACACACCACAAAAATCTGAAATAAATCATGATGATACCTCTCTATGCTGTCTATATTTTTTTATAGTTTACCAAACTTGAAGATACACATGTGTATGTATATACATATCAACGATATATACACTGTCTTCATCCTAAATAAAGAAATATTAGCTATTACCGCATTCATAAATTGATCTTCACACATTTCCGCTTTACTTCCATGACTACATACTGTGAAAAAAATTTACACCCCGTACGTCTGTATGGGGAGCCCTCCTTCAAACTTAACACAAAATGACGTTACTCGTCATTGTAAATGTAAAGGGGCCCACAGACCACATATTGTCACCAAATTTCGTGACATTCGGTTCAGTCGTTTTCGAGTAAATCGGGAGTGACAGACAGACGGACAGACATTAAATTGATTTTAATAAGGTTTTATTTCAAATCTAGTTCCTCCTTTCTTCCGCGAATCTGGGACATTGAAAGAATACGTGCGCTAATTCCTTTGGGTGCCCGTCGCAGTTGGGGCAATCACTATACAGGTATTGATGATATCTTCCATGGGCGGTGAGAAATTGGTTGAGATTACAACTGATCTCCCCATACTTTCTCCCCAACCTATCCCCGATTAAAGGTATCAACCCCTAAGTCCAACTGTCCTTTTCTGGCTGGTCCCCCCGCTGTTGTCATTTGCTTATGCATCTCTCCCTTCGACTTTTTTCACCTGGGATAAAGGAAAGATGGTCCATATATGATCTTCATTTCGACAGCCAGGATGTCCAGCGGCATCATTTCCGAGATGACGAACGCTGCATCATCTGAGACGGTCCAGAAGGCAGAACACACCCATAGAGCTGTTCTTCTGTAGACCGCACTCAGTAAATGTACATTGCCTAAACATGCAGCACTTTTCCCTAAATTGGAACTCAGACCGCAAGATGGAACTCACTACTCTGGCTATGAGCAGTCTGCAAGAATGCCACAGCCCTCCCTCTTTAACAAAGCCACCATGCTCGCGGTGGATGCCTTTTTGCAAGTATGCCCTTTGTGCCGGTTAAAATTGAATTTCGCGTCAACCATGCCTCCTAAGTATTTGATGGCCGATTTAGAAGAGATGATATGATTCTCAATTCTAATACGGACGTAATTTCTCTTGCAGCACATAGCGGGTGTCTATCTACCTCTCAGTCCATCTGTCACACGCGCTTTTTTTCAAAATCAGTTTAACCGATGGACACGAAATTTGATGCGAAAGTGAAAACTGTGACACATGCGGTAAGGTACATCTTTCTACGTTGAGTTTAAGGAGGGTCCTCGTAGAAGCAAAGTTAGGATGTAATTTTTTTCTCAGCGAATGTAGGTATTTTGGGTATCAAATGAAAGGTCTCGATTATTAATTTTCGGAACCAGTCTTAGTTTTGATATTTCTTGGAAAGGCGAGGAGTACGGGAAGTCGAAACTGATGATTTCTATAATGAGCCCATTCTCAGATACTACCCAACCGAACAATCTTAGAGCTGCCTCTATACGATGTCCAAGGCACAAAATACTGTCCATATCAATCTTTTGTCAAACTAAGTTAACAATAGTATATCACTATGTTTTCGGAAAATTGACTAGAAACCCCCCTCCCCCCACCTCAAGTTTATCCTGGAGTTATAAAAATTTGCAGTATAAATTTGGTATACGAGT
Organism: Hermetia illucens; assembly: GCF_905115235.1. NCBI lineage: Eukaryota > Metazoa > Arthropoda > Insecta > Diptera > Stratiomyidae > Hermetia > Hermetia illucens. The sequence goes on from NC_051850.1 coordinate 169,633,828, forward strand.
GGCTTCTTAGGCTTGATTGCTTTCTAGAATCAGAACCGACAGGCTGTAGGAAAGAAAAGGACGAAATGAAATGGTCACCCTTTTTATAAGGGGGATAAATATTTTGTAAAGTCATCCACTGTACCGTCAATACTAGGTCCTTTCATAACCTTAGGTTTCTATCGGCTAGCAAACTTCTTCTAGGAATGAGGAGTCAGCTCTGCATTGCAAGTCTTCCTTTGTAGAAGTGAACAAGTCGGAATACCGGAAGCTCGCGCTTCGGGTATAAAGGTTTTGTGTTATGTAAGAGACGCACATTTCTCTGTCCGTATATAGCTACAAATCCAACATAATCCTTCATATTTTTCCAAACTACGAGACATACGTACATATTAGAGCCATAGATATCATGCTCACCCTAAACAAACAAACTGCCTATTACCTGCTGTACACATATATGCACATATCTAAATTTATCGCACCCATATTTCCGATTTACTTCTTATATCTATCTGAATTAGGCACTAGCCGCAAAGTTCATTAGCACGCATATATTATATACCTACATATACACATGTCTGGTTGACAAATAACTAAAAAACTAAAACAAAATAATTGTCTGCGACCCAATTCATAAAAATTCATTTCGTTGTGGTATTGACGAATTGATATGTGATGATGACGTCATGCGGGTTGTAGAGTGCACGAAATTCACAAAAAATTGTAAAGTTTCACCTCCAATAACTTTGTTAATAATAGTTGGATTTTCTTCAAACTTGACCAAACTGTGCATTATATTCTTCGTTACACTCATGCCAAATTTTGTATTTCTGAGATGAACATAAGGGGGGGTGCCGGGTAAATTTCTAAAATGTGGAAATATACTATTATTAACTTTATTTGTGCAGATATCGGAACCGGATATATTTTGAGGCCTAGATTTCGTAGAGATGCACCACTGTGATTTTTTCCAGATTTTTCGGGTGGATAGGTTCTGAGAACGAGACCTGTTACACTTTTTGTGGGTCATATTTTCAACCCTGACTCCCCAATGTTTCATCTAATATCAAATATTGAACCAGATTCGAAAAGTACTAATTGAGACCTTTCATTTGATACCCTACTTGGCTACATTCTGTGAAAAAAAATTTGCACCCTCCATTCACATGTACGGAGACCCCCCCTTAAACTTAACGCTAGATGGCGACACTTACTGCATGTAAAGGGATCACCAGATTACATACTCTCACCAATTTTCGCGACAATCGGTCTAGCCGTTTCCGAATAAATCGGGTGTGACAGACAGACAGACAGACAGACAGACAGACAGACAGACAGACGGACAGACGGACAGACGGACAGACAGACACCGTCACCATTCTAATAAGGTTTTGTTTCACACAAAACCTTAAAAATCAGCAGGAGGAGTTGAAATGGTTGAGAAGTTTGATCAAATACGATACATTTCTGTAAGTATTTTCTTCCCACTGAAGATGTCATAATTTTTGTTTATCTACATATGCTAATTCCTAGCTGAACAAAGAGCTTGTTACTAATGCTCCTTGACATGTTGTTGATTAGCACTTTTCTATTTTGGCTCTTTTTTTCCTTCGCCATAGGAACAGTCGGTTTCATTCAGAATAGACTTTCTTTAGAAGCAATAGTAACATCTCTGCTTTCGAGTCAACATGTCCAAAGTGGTTGGTAACTGTGGTTCACTCCTTTATATATATATTCATAAGGACGACAGACGATCGAACTATATTCAGCACATAAACTTCCTCGTTGAAGTTTAAGTCGGCTGACGCATATCTAGTTTTTTTTAAAGATTGAACAAGCGCTTAATCCATATCCAATCTGCACAGAGTCGGAAGAAGTAAGGAGGAACTATTTCCCAGTTTTGAGGGCGGCGGGTCCCTCACTTAGGTAAAAGACCTTAACACATTTAAATATGCAAACTGGCGGCTTCGTCCAGTGCAGAGGCAACTCATTAGACACCTAGGATCAGATAACTCATCAGACGCAGATGAAACTGTTCGACTTCTGCTTTGAAAAAATTGGCTTTTTGCCATAAATGAAAGGTCCATGGATCATCGTTACTCTCGTCCATTTGTCGTTGTTCTTGTTCAAAACTTTTTCCCAGATTTTTCGGCTACGTAGGTCATGAGAATGGATTTTTGCTTTAACTCTTTAACAACCTTTCCCCGACTCCGTTGCAACTAACATCTAAACTGAGAAAAATACTAAATACCATTCAGTACTCCACTCAGCCGTAATGGAGGCTCAGGCGGATTTATCGTGAATACCTGATATGTAGGCATGTAGCAGTATTTGAACTGGGCGCGGCTTGATCTTCATATCAGCGGATGATAGATCTGCCTGCTACCTGTGAAAAAATTAACGGGTATGGCCAAGGAGAATAAAAAGGAGCTCTGCGTGCGATATGGGCATAACTGGAATATCAAAGCGTCCCACTGCCAGTAAAGACCTGGCTTACATCAGATTTACCGTTGACTACATTAACGCACATTCTGCCTAGATTGCGGATAACAAATAGCACCCGGCAGACACATAGGACACCTAATCAGTTCTCTAAATCTACAAAATACAAACCTTGAAAACAACGTTCCGTGAGAAGGAAAATTCTTTTAACCTATTACGCCCAGTCAAGAAGATCTGAAACCTAAAATCAAAGGTAGAGCTCCTTCCATATATTACTACCCGTCTAACAACCCGTCTCATCCAACTACCTCTTAACCCCAAGCGTATCTAATTTCTTCACCATTGCTACCGATATTTTGCAACAAAACTGTGCCCCTTCTGACATACAGGGCCCTGTGGCATACTGGAAGGTATGCTAATTAGGCAACACACTTACATGGACGATATAGGTTCTTATTTCGGACCGTCATTGTTTGGTAACACGGTAGAAGGGAGTCGTAAATACCCCTGGCAACGTAAAGATGGAGGGAGTAGAGCATTAGCCTATCGCTCTAAAGCGAATATACTGTATGAATGCCCTATTTTTCAAAAAGGTTTGAACTGGAAACAAACATAAGTAGCCTTCATGACAGTAGCTAGTAGCTCTCCTATAAAGGCCCCAGTTACTCTTTATAACACACATGACCATGTATACAGCTTCACAATAGTTATCCTCAAGTATTCGACTTACTTTGGGTATATTAGATGAGCGGTTATCGCGGTTTGCTCTGTTGAAAGCGACACACCGTCTTTTCCTGACCACATGTTCCTCCTTCTTGAGCTTTAGAAATTAGGAGGTCATCCGCGTGGACGACATATTCAGTGACAAGTTAAGCTCGCCCGTTCGGTATAAATAAGATCCTAATGTATCCCTGCAGAAGGTGATTTGAATGTTTACCCACATATGATCACTAACACCTTGAAGTAGCTCTTCCATGGAGCTTCACAGAGGTAATTCCCAGCAGCCACACGTAGTTTCGACAACAGCCAACTTAGGTAATCAAATGCCATTTCGAAATTTGCAAATATCCTAGGGACGTTCTCGCTCTACGGGCGCAATTTTTTTTACATACATCAAGATACCATTGGTTGACCAGCTAGTCAAATAACGCTTGTCTGACAGCAGAAAATATGTTTTCGATCCAGTTTTTAGACCTTCATTTTTTCTACGAGTTTGCGAAAGATATACATACTTCTGGACAACTGACTCCCGTAGGCAATGGTCATACAAACACCGGGCGTGAGATGGGATAGGCCACCAGGCGGCCTCGTACCTCCTGTTAGCCAGGTAATTTAGGAGATCTGAGTATCGCCGTGCTATACTAGATCTCACGATATTGTGGAGGAATTACCACCGGTCTTGGAAGTATCTCACCCAGCAGAGTGCAAACACCATCACGCCAAGTTGGAAAAGGCACACTGTACACCCTATTGTCCGCAATATCCCTGCCGCCTCTGTTGCTTCCAAACGTACAATATCTAACCTGCAATATAGGGATAAGTGTGATGGAGGCATCCTGAAAGAAAGATTTATTATTTACTTATAAAATGGTGATTCTGAAATACTAAGTGAATTAACACTCTTCATCAGCGCAGTATATTTTCTAGGCAAATCACATTAGCAAGCATGAAAAATTGCCAGTAAATATTGCATCAAGTAATTCCTGGGTTATTAGTAAAAAAGGAACTTCGTTTGATATGGGAGGATTTACACCAAACTTTCCAGTGCGCGTTAAGTGGGATTACTTAAGAATCTAGAGTTGTTTCGCACACAACTCACAAAACCACTGTTCTTTTAGTTTCATCCAATGACAAGATGTATAAGAACATGGGATGAAATTTTACCTGGCTATCTACAAAATCTCAATATGCAACTACCTTGGCTATGACTTCCTCGTCTTTTTCTTCTCTTTCTTCAGCTTTTGTCCCGTTCACAAGCGGGGTCGGCTCGTCGTGATCGGTTTCGCCATTTGGCTCTATCAAATGCCTGATCTGGGTGCAATGTCGAGGCTTTTAAATCCCCATCCAGCGTATCAAGCCACCGTTTTTTTGGCCTGGCTTTTGGTCGTTTACCATCGACTTCGATGTTCAGACCAATCTTGGCAAGTGATTTCTTGTTAGCACGAATTGCGTGACAATACCACCGAAGACGCGTATCTCGCAATTTTTCCACGAGCGGTGCAACCCCATAACGATCGCGGATATTTTCATTTCGGATGTGATCAAAACGTGTCACGCCACTAGTCCAACGTAATATCTTCACCTCCATTACCGCAAGACGCCGTTCATTGTCCTTTATAATCGGTCAACACTCAGAACCATAAAGGGCGACAGGACGGGCGACATTGTCTACGAACTCCCCAGCTTTATTATGATGTATCACCAATTCATATTATTAAATCGAATAAAATTTTTAATGAACTTATAATGAAATCAAATGAGACTTCAATACCGCATGCAATAAACAAGAAAATAATAACAGCCTTATCAACCATTAATTCCCCTGAAAGTCCGGCCGATATGCAATACCCAATTGTAAAATTACCAACGATACGAGTATAAAAAAAAAGATATTTTACATTGTTTTCGATTGAGCGGAGTAGGCAATTATTTAGTGTTTCACATCGTCATCATGAACCAATTTTCACTTTTGTTTACAACCGTTTTCCGTTTTCAATGCTTTTTAAACGGCGACATTTAAAGCCACCAAATAATTAATTTATCGCCGAACCAACTGCACACGCTATACAAAGTGTGTAGATAAAAATCTGCACAAAACCAAAAATTACACACTTGAAAGCACAGAAACTCACTAAAATGCACATATGTACGTATGTATTTATACACGTTCGAAAAATGCTGGTTAATTGGTGTCATACGCTCGTAATTGCATTAATTTTTCAACCAGTTAAATGACGAAATTGAGAACAGAAAAACTTTAGAGTAAGTGGCCTTTTAGTGGAGGAATTTCAAAACAATTTCATAATTGTTGTTTAGAGTTGGATTTATTTTGTTTTGGCGAACTGGGTGTTTGCAGGGCTGGAAAGTTGTAAATTGGGTAGTAATTAGAAAATACAATGCCTATAAATGTAATGTTGACATTAATTGGGTCTAAATAAAGCATTGGGACCTGTATCTGCAGTGGTTGTATGCCGCAATGCTGAGTATGAAGTTCAGGAATGTTGGTTCCCTCAACCCCAAAATCATGGAAAACATCGAAAATGGGATCAAACTCGTATATGGATCCTAACTGCTTCGAAAGCTGAACAACAGGATTGACGCAAAGTACATAGATCAGTGAGTGGTACCATAATTCAATACCTCCTTAAATTTAGTTCACTGTGTCTACTTATTTTTGAAGGGCCCTCACCTAGAATACTCACAGAGAAAGCCTGTCCGACGTCCATAGATGACCTTCGATTATCTTCCTCTCCATTGAGCTGAGGGTTGTATTATAATCTCAAATCTGTCGGAAAGCAAAAGTCAAGCGCAAGTATGAGACATTTTGTACTTTCTCCTTTGTTCCCTACCTAAGTACTAGTTATTTTTAACAGCGCTTAACTTCGGCGATTGAATGATATCGATTTTCTCTCTTCGAGATGTAACAAACCAGTTGATGAGAGTTTTCCTATTGTAGTTAATGTAGCATGTTTTAGAAGAGCTTCCATAGTTGTAACTTTCCCTGTAGCCAGTACAATATCGTCAACGTATTGCCTTATCCTTATGAAAAACTACCTTGATAGGTGACACTCCTTTTCAGCGACGAAGAGTGGTGGATTCAGTGCTGATTCTAGTTGATTTGCGATATTCACTTCCAAGACGTTGGTCATACCAGTGGCTTTCCTTTCCCCTACTGTCGTGTATAGAGAATTTTATCAGTCTATATTCTATTCTATTCTATATAGAGGAATTAAGATTAAGGAATATCTCCATCCAAAGTAAAGTAAAAGGGGGTTTAGCGTACAATATCCAAGTTTAAAGCTCGGTGTTCTTCGAACATGGATTGATGGAGGACCACAATTAGATCCCTTACTGATTCGGTGCTCTATATGGGAATAGAGTTATCGAGATATTGTGTTCTTAGACAATAACAAGTGATAAAACTTCACCGGCATGCAGGCCGGATGGCCGCGAACACATTGATCCGTAGGCGAAATTGACAAGCCATGTTGACAGTCTTAACATGGCCGATAAGTAGGTTTCCGTGAAATTCCGAGTTGTAGAACAGTCAAGGAGGGGTACAAGATTCTCGGAAGGACGTTAAGGGTGCTGAAGGAGGAACCGACAATGATGTCGCGTAGGTGCGGCTGATGTGCTACGCTCCATAAAGGGGTCTGTGGCAACCACATATGAATATAATGGACTACGATAATGATTTTTTAATAGCGAAGGTTAATAAAATTTTTGCGCCATGGTTCCTACTAGTATGGTATTAATCAGAATTCTGAGTCGATAAGGGAGCCCGTTGTTTTAAGCTTGTTTTTGATGCCTTCAAGATTCTTATTTTTTTTGTAAAATTCTTTACAATTTCAATTTTTTCTCTGGAGATGGTGACTTTCACGTTTCTTTTGGTTTAATTGTACGACGCTCGACTATCAGTGGACTTTGTTATTTGCCATTTCTTTAATTTTTTTCATTCAGTTTTGATTACTTATGCTAGCTTTCCATCTCACTACTATAACCCTTTCGCTATTTAGCAGCTGGCGGCTAACTCTTTTGCGTGGTTAGAAAATATTGCCCACATCCGTTCAGTTGGAACCCATGAGGTTTCCGTGATTAATTGTTGGTTTCAATCACCCGGTTGTGAAGATGACGACCTTTTAGGTCTTCAACAGGTACTGTCCTTTCTTGCCAAAAAATGCATTTACACATGTATACCATTTCGAGTAGGCTTCCGCTTTATTTATTAAAGTTCCCATGTGCCCATATCTGCATTCTCATAGAACTTTGCTCCAGCTTCAAAATATAGTATCTATTTAGTCTATCTGTTTGGTATGTTCCTCTTCGCCGCTTCTTGGGTAAGTCGGTTTTTGTCTTCCCGCTATTATTCCTTACATGGATTACAGACTGCGAATTTTAAATGCCCTACCTGATATATATGACTATATGAAGGTTTCGTCGATTTAACATGAATATTCGTCGTAATGACTCAAAAATAGAAAAGGATTCTGAAGCCAGAGTTTACCTCTCGAATAAAAACCAGAAGTGGGCTTTTCCTTTGGGTCAATATGCAATGGTTGTTCAGACTGAAATTTAAGCGATCCCAAGGGCGGCAAACTGGGTGATTGACAAGCGGTCGAAGGACAGACGCATCGCAATCTGGAGTGATAGTCAGGGTGCATTAAGGGCGTTGAGTAGTCCTTTGACCACCTCGAAAATCGTTCAGGAATGTAGAAACCGTTTGAACTCGACCTCTAGATTCAATTCGGTGGAACTACTCTGGGCAGCTGGTCACTGTGGCGTAGATGGAAAAGGAATCGCGGATGCTTTAACAAACGTGGTTCAATCTCACCCATGGCGGGATCATGGCCTGAGTGCTCAGAGGTTTTAGCTTCTCAAGTAAAGTCAAGAATTCACGGTCCTCTTCGGACAAGAGCTAATTCGAATACTACAGTCAGAGTGTTGTCGTTAGTAACACATCGTTACTGATTTGAACTGAATCCAGCCTCAGCAATCGTTTCATTGGATGCGAAACCTATCAATCACCTATGCCACAATTAAAGCGTATGATTGCGAATTGTACCCATAAGAAACTCCGCCCAACATGAAACTCCTACAAAGTGGCCAACCGTCAATATTCGTGCCAAGAACCTAATGTGCATGAAAATTACTGCAACTCCTGGGGCTAACCTCTGCTCCTATGGTACCAGGCAAACTCCGTTGAGACTTGGGTAACAAAAACTTGGCAAACTCCGTTCAGATGGAGCTGTTGAATGACAACTTCGGTTATTATATTAAGCTATATTCCAATTACCCGGTGTGGTCTTTTTCTTTTCCATTTCCTCGGGTTTTTGCTTTCATTACGAAAGAGGAAGTAGGAATTAAAAAGGAGGTGAAATAGTGTACAGTTCACTTTTCCAGTAAATGGTTTGTATTGTTTTTGTATTTTCTCCAGAATTTTTGACTCGGTAGTTTCCGAGAATGGTTTGTGATCCACTTTAGGTCCGTGCCTCTTAACACCTTACTCCCTCCTTCGTAATTATTGTCAAACCTAACTCAATTTGAATAAGATCTGAAGTTGCGCCAAATGAGATAGAGAAACAAACTTATAGCTTAGTAAATGAGGAAAGGGATTGATTCAGTTAGGGAAATGTGGGTAAGCGACCAAAAGGCTGGTTGAAACAACGATGGCTTGATACGCTAGATGGGGAATTGAGGAGTAGCAGGGCAGCAATATGCCTAAAAAGGTAGGGAAACAAATATAACGTCGCTCTGGTACCTAGCAGATCCTAATAAGGACTTTAAATATATCTATGATATTTGTGAATGGCACCATTAGGCAGGTATGAGAAAAATACGCGAGAGGCCAGAGAGATACGTTCTCGTCAAATGAAGTAATCACTTATTAAGAAAATATCCTGGTTTTCTTTGTGACTTTACTTTGGAGTAGTGAAGGAATAAAGTCCTTTTGAAAAGCATGGCCCCTTACATGACGATGAATTCCGTAGCCTACATAACGACGAAATCTATGAGCGATACTATGACCGTCTGGTTCTGGATAAAATCCGACTCAATAGGTTGCGGTGGGCGGGTCACTTAATCCATATGGATGAGGATGATCCACGCCGGAAAGTCTATAAGCGCGATATCTATGGTAGAAAAATAAGACGAGGCAGACCCTGCCTGAGATGCAACGATGACCTAGACCAGGACGCCGGCCAGCTTTTAGGTACCATACTTGCAGTGCTACTAGTGGGGCTGAATTTGAAAGTGATGCCAATTGTTTTCTATTTTTTAATAGCGTTTTGGCTGCGGCAATGTTGAGAGTTACGCTTCAGATCCCAATGTTATTTGCAAGATCAGTATCTTTTCCATTATCTTCAATGGCGGAACAGTCCAAATCGGGCTTTGGCCTCCAGGATACATTGTCTCTGAAAATCTAGACTGTCTAACCGCGTTATCCAATTGCTAAATCCTAACCGCGACATGCTGAAGCCTTATATTATGTAACAGGACCCGTCGCTAAAAGGTGTTAACAGTAATCTCACAGCCAACCAGTAGCACAGATCTCATGATGATTCTGTATTTGATGAATTTGCTCTTCCTGTATTCCTCCAATTAATCTGCTCTAGACCAGAGTACTTCTTTGGTTGCTTCATTTGCTGCTACAATCTTTGCCTCAGTGTTGCCACCATCGCTTGTCTCTTACTTAACCGCGAAGTAGCACCTCCTGCGTACTTAGCAACTAGCATACTTCTGAGGTTGATTAGCCAGTTATCGTGCAACTTCCCAAATCTGCATCACTGTAGCACTCCAAGACTCCTCTGCATGAACTGCAATGATAAATTATCTCCGTGTTCTTGGTGCCAGCGAGATAGCCAAAAACCCTCTTGACTCGAGCATGGTCTCCTGTCGTTGGATTCTCTAGTGATTTCGACAAAAACCTACACTGTATGCGAGATCTGGTCTCGTGTCAACGTTCAAAGTAAAACGTTCAAAAATTGGCTTTACGTACGCTTCCAGATTTTTCTTTACATGATCTGAGTCTTGCTCGTTGTCAAATCCCAAGAAATAGTCTGCTTCTTTAGATGTAAATTCTTACTTCACCAACATCAGTTGCACCTACAACTCCATCGTGGAAGCTCCTCGAGTGTACAAGCATCGAACCCCCACACTCAGTTTGAATCCTGGTTTCACTAGAAAGTGTCCAAAGCTCTTGTTCGTGGACTTTGGGGCCTGTTTTAGTCCATCAAGATGTCTTTTAAGTGTAACCATCTTTTTTGTCCAATCGCTGCACCCTTCTGGCTGTTTCATATGGGCTGTTCCTTCCAGATCTCGGTATAAAAAGGCTTTTGATATATCCAATATTCTCACGCAGCTATGCTCAGAATTAAGCAAATAGTTGCCATTTTTGCAGCTGGGCTAAATATTTCACTGAAATCAACTCCTCCATGTTGACCGAATCCCTTGATGACCAATCTTGCTTTATACTTGTCAACTTATTTCCATAAAGGTTTGTCTTTACTCGGCAAACACATTTATCACATTTTCTCCTTTCGAAAGTCACGACGCAAAGAGAACAACATGTTCGGCAAAAGGTGGGAACAAATTGGTTACCTCGGTAAAATCTACACTGGACGTTGCAGACTCTTAGGTCAGCTGTAATGCGTGTAAGGCCAACATATCTGTGGTGGGCAACGCTTTGTTATCTCCGCAAACTGATGTGGAGCATACACGCTTCCAGCGGGAATTAGAACCGTTTTGCCAGGAGGAGATTAAATCAGGGCCCAGAAATATGAACACAAAGGTGGGAAAGACGGGAATGTATGCGCAAGTTGCAGTTTCGCTTCTGACCGCTGCCAGAGGGATTTCCTCTAGGGAAAGCAAAATATCAGAAGTACAATTAACCATCCTCTGGGAATGTGGAAAAAAATATTGGAACCTAGAATGAGACCAGGATTAAATAATCTAGGCTTTCGTGATAGGCTCTTCCATTAAGAGTGCATTACTAAAACTGCCTTACAGTGGCTCCAGCAGGTGATCCCAGCTTTGAGCTCTGGCGGTCGACCCAACTTCACCATTGGGAGTACCGAGCTGTGCAGGACGGAACATGCTAATTGTTGGATACCTGATATTCGAAGAAAGGCAGTGGACATCATTCGCATACAGGGTGAACAGAACCCGGACATTGATTTTGAACATTCAAGGGAAAAGTTCATGAATGCCAGGATGGAAAAATTCACAAACGTGGGAGGTTTCAGCTGGGTGTTCTAGCTTCACCGGAACAGTCTGGGGCAGTAACCATATGATGCTCCTCTTTTTTGGAAAGATTTAAATTCAGTCACATCAGGAAACTATAGAGCATCACTTTTATTTAGAGGGCGAAGAGCAAAGAGGCAACTCATACCAAATAGATTAAATTTCAGTATGTTCAGTGCGATTCTCCACAATGGAACAGCGCGCGGAGGATAATGCATACAGTGGCGGTGGTCCCATACGGGGGGACTTACACAGGCGACGGGACTAAATCCTACCTAATAGTAACTTTTCCTACACCTTAATGGAATAAGCGACAAAAAGGCAAGCCAGAAACCTTTACAGAACTGGCTTGATTTCAGTTTTGCGGAATCGGACACCGCGAACCAAAGAAAACGTTAAGGGGAAATCAGAAGAATGTTGCTTGTGAAGAGATGAAGCCCTTTGTAGACCAGGTTATGACCACTTCTGTATCTCCTAACAGCGGCAGTTCTCAGAGAAATCGATCATGAGTGAATGAATGACTGGTTTTTGCCTTCCAAAGATGGGGGGTTCAATCCTTCAACTCTGGGAAGAAGTGAAATGTTGGGAGTCATTTTAGATAAGTAGCTTCTTTGAAGCAAACGCGTAGAGGTACCGATAAAAGGAATTCAGATGGTTTCTCTCCCATACCTTCAACATACACACAAGAAGTCAAAAAGTGCAAACTTAAAGCGAAACAGAAGAGGCTACCCAACGCAAAATCTGAAAAAAATCAGGGTGATATGCCCATATGAAATCTAGACCTCAAAATATACCCCTTTCCGATATCTACTCGAATACTGTTAATTATAGTATATAACTTGTGCTCAAGGTATGGGACAGCGAATCAATGCCTGACCATTGGCAACGAGGCATTATCTGTCTCATACATAAAAAGGGAGATATCACACAGTGCAGCAATTATAGAGGTATCACGTTGCTGAGTACCATCTATAAGATATTCTCCACTATCTTGCTAGGCCGGATAGCCGCATACGCCCAGAACATCATTGGCCCATACCAAAGAGGCTTCACTCCAGGCAAATCAGCAACAGATCAGATTTTCTCTCTGCGGCACGCGATGGAAAAACTGTTGGAATATGGACAACAGTTGCACCATCTGTTCATCGACTTTAAAGCCGCCTATGATAACATAGCCAGGGTAAAACTGTACACGGCCATGAGAGAATTCGGTATCCCGACGAAATTAATAAGACTGACTAGGCTGACCCTGACCAATGTGCGAGGCCAGATAAAAGCAGCAGGATCACTCTCAAGACCATTCGACATCAACAACGGTCTACGACAAGGGGATGCGCTATCATGCGTCCTCTTTAACCTGGCCCTCGAGAAGGTGATCCGTGATGCTGAGGTGAATGCAAGAGGTACGATCCTCTTCAAGTCCACCCAACTACTGGCCTATCCTGACGATATCGGCATCATGGGAAGAACCACCCGAGACGTACAAACTACCTTCATCCAGATCGAGCAGGCGGTGCGAGATCTTGGGCTGCACATCAATGAAGGCAAGACAAAATATATGGTGGCAACGTCAGCACCGAAGACGAACCAACCACCAACATCAAACCGTACTGGTCAAACAGGAAGAATAAGGATAGGAGAATACAACTTTGAGACCGTTGACAATTTCTCTTATCTAGGGTCGAAAATTACAACCGATAACAGCTACCATGATGAAATCCGCACATGGTTGGTGTCAGCCAACAGAGCCTATTTCAGCTTACAAAAACTGTTCCGCTCGAAACGTCTCACCATAGGGTCAAAGCTCTTACTGTACAAGAATATGATCTTGCCAGTCCTCATGCTTTCCACCGAAACGTGGGTTCTTAGCAAAAAGAATTGCGAACTCTTGGCCGCATTCGAGAGAAGAATCCTCCGAAGAATTTCTGGCCACCTACATGAGGATGGGCTATTCCGTAGCCTACACAATGACGAAATCTATGAGCGATACCATGACCGACAGGTTGTGGATAAAATCCGGCTCAATAGGTTACGTTGGGCGGGTCACTAATCCGTATGGATGAGGGTAATCCAGCCCGAAAAGTCTATAAGGGTAATATCTATGGTAGAAAAAGAAGACGAGGCAGACCCTGCCTAAGATGGAGCGATGGCGTAGGCCAGGACGCCAGACAGCTTTTAGGGATATCGAATTGGTGAATCTCGGCTTGAAACCGGGATGTCTGGAGTTCCTTATTAAGACAGGCCTAGACCGGATACCTGTTGTTGTGCGTTGATGATGATAGTATATTTACAAATTTTCGAAATTGACAGGGGAATCCTAGGAGAATTAACCACCATGCACCGTCCTCATTTTTGTCTTCTCACAATCGCGACATACATCCAAGCCATTTCATTTCTTGTGCCACTAAGATATTGATGTTCTATCGCGAAAATTGCTGAAGAAGTTCTTTCAATGCATCTCTTCTGTTGGACGTGTGAACGTTGCAAGAACCAACAGCATAGCTCAGTTTTAAGGTTTTGTGTGAAGCAAAACTTTATTAGAATCGATTCAGTGTCTGTCTGTCTGTCGGACCCAATTTATTCGGAAATGAGTAAAGCTATTGTCAATTTGGTGAGAACGTGTGATATGTGAATATTCTTTGCTCTATAAATAGCAAGGGGCATCATTTTGTGTTGAGTTTAAGGGGGGGGGGGGGGGGGGGGGGTTCCTATACATCTGAAAGAGAGGGCATGTGGCATAGCAAATGAAAGGGGCCAATTAGTACTTTTAGATATTGGGTGGAACATAAGGTAGTGAGGGCTCAAAATGTGTCTCGTTCTCAGAACCTATCCAACCGAAAAATCTTTAAAAAAATCCCAGTGGTGCTCTTCTACAAAAGCTAAGCCTCAAAATACATTCCATTCCGAGACCTGCTCAAATAAAGTTAAAAATAGCATAATACCATATTTTGGAAACTTACCTGAAAACCCGCCTTAAGTTAAATTTGGGACCATCACATAAGATAAACACCAAAATTTTATACCTGAAGCGTTTCGGGTATGGTCGTTGCCGCTGATTCGGTCTTATCCAAAGTCCTGTTTCTACTTTCGAAACTTTAGGTTCCTTTACGGTGCGGTTAGTTAGCCCCACTCCAACCCCTAATTCAAATGTTAGATTAGGGTAACCAGCACCACTGGCAAGCTTCCTTTTCCTAGACCAAGTTGCACATCATCTTCATACTGGGTACGGTGCATACCTTTTAGTTAGGCAATATCTCACAAGGACCCTATTGAAAATCTGAAGAAGTCATACATATCCATTGAAGATATTGTCTGTTTAAAGGCTTGCTCTGAGGTGAACGGCACAAATTATTAACCACAAACTCATCATGTAGCCCCAGCTTTCATATTTCAGTGAAAGGTTTCAGTAGCTCCAAAAGTGGAAGGTTCAATTAAATTTCGTTGCCTTAACTACAATATTTCAAGAACATCGACCCATCAGTATGACATCAATTCCACCTACTCTCCTTGGTCCACGTCTGACCTAAATAACCTCATAAAAGCACCAAACCCGTCCAGAATTATAAATAAACAGAAATCAAGGATACGTTGAACTCATAGCTGAAGCTGACAAACACGCAATCGATTTTCCACTAACAGATACAGATATAGATACAGAGTTTCATTCATTCAAGGATTTCTTTCCTTTTGGCATGAAATAAAAGTTGTTTTCACATCATGTTTACACTTAGCACGAGTTCAACCGTGGTCGGGGTTGGGGGTATGCTTTTTCACCGAGGGCCAATTGTTTCTTTCCGCCATCCTATCAATTCAGCTCACTTTTCAGCCATGTATACGCCGGGCTTGATGCCATAAAAATTGAAATATTTCTCTTTTTATGGCGGGTGTTGACTCATAAATAAAGTTGAAAAGCGCAATACTTGCAAGTATTATGTTGCTGTTGTGCTTTAGACTCTGAGTACATCAACTACATCATTTGCAAGGCTTTTCTACTGTATCTTTTTGTATGTTTTTTCGCCGGCTTTTCACCTTTTATTTCGCTTTACCTTTGAGATCATGCACCATAGGAGCCGGCAGAGGGAATGGCGCTCGGCATGCATTAAGCCTGTACTTTCAGGTTGACATCACTTATTGTATATAATTTACAGATAAAAATAGCTTTTGGAGTTTTGTGTTCTTTGGATGATCCAGGGGAGAGGGGTGGGTACATGAGGAACCCTGAAGAGTTTACAAAGTTACTGCTATTATCGTGACCTCACCGCCAGTGATGAGATAATTCTCGCAGCAGATAAAACCTGAATTCCTCCAACAGAATTAAATGAAATTACTACGCAGTACTCCGACTGTGATGTTTGCAGAAGGGTATTTCCGGTGAATATTAATTTCGGAAAATGGACTAAAAAGTTTTTAACTTTTTTTTTTTAGCTCAGATAAATACAAATTGAATTGATATATTATTTCCGCAGAGACCTGAATGATATTTTGAAGTGACCAACGTTTTCCTAAATCAACATCTTTTCCAAATTAGAAAACTACCCAAACCTTCTGCAAAAAAAATATCTTTAAAATATAAACTTTCTACTCATTTCGAAAAAAGCAACAAAAAATCCAAACAATCACGTCACTTTCGCAAGATATTTTGCTGGTTGACCATTCAGATGCCTTGATTGCTTTTATTGTTGACACCGTTTCATATGCTAATCTGCTCTTCGAATTTATTTCTGGAAGCATTTCGCAGTTACTGAGTAGGTGTCAGAGTCTTCAGTAAGGCTTGCTGCCAAAAAAAAACGACAAAACAGCTTCGAAATCTTTGCATCTCAACATCCAAAAAATCTGAGTTCAATACCTTTGCGGACCGGATGAATCTCAACTGGTGCAGAAACCGGTGATGATCAGAGAAAGTGAAATTTTTAATACATAAAGTAGGCCAGTATCTTTACGTCGCCTGGTCACCATCATTCCAATATTATTATATTACATTCATTTAATGCGTATTGAGATGAAAAATAATTTCGATTTCATTTCTCAGAGTGCAATGGACATTTTGATGGCCTTGCGGGTATCTGATTTGAGCGTGGAAATTAGTGTCCACGCATAAGTAAGCTATTAAGGCTTAAATACAATTTATTAACTATAATTCGTGTTTTTCAAAGTGGCCATTGATTAAAACCCACGACTTACAAAAATTAATCTTCTTATACCCTCAAGGGACAGATTTTGTGTAGATAAGTACTAAAAATCTAAGAAAGAAACGAAACTTCACAATGTGTTGCTTCGGAACTAACGTCTATCCCGTGAAGAAAGATTCGACTTATATCTAACCGCATTCACACTGTGAATATCTGAATTGAGCTGAATGGGTGGCCTTACTTTGCTGACGGCAATTATAATAGGATACAACTAATATAAAAAGATTGCATGTCAATTCTTGAATTTCGCATCTATTCAAATCGGTAGATAACTCTCTCCATAATGATCACTACAACAATTAACTATTCATTGTGTAATTCTCAGTCTTTTATTCAACGAAAGATGAATGCATTATATAAATACAAATTGGAGACAACTTTAGTTGGTACTTTCCCTATTCAGAGATATTAAGATTTCGTCATTCTAGACAGAACCCATTTCAAATAGAAAATCTTACTTCCCTTGACTACTTTTGATTGAGAAGGGCAGTAAGATTTTCCATTCGAAATGGGCTCTGTCTAGAATACTTTGGTTGCATATCATTTCCATGTGCGTCTTCACCAGTATCTGAGGAGTAATCGAATTTCTTGAGATTATTTTTGGAGCAAGATAGGTGAATGCATCTACGCATAGAGTGCTGGACTCCCACAATGGTATGTCGTCTGGCTATCAAATAAAGCTTGAAGCATTTGACACATTACTTCGAGCTAGCCTCCTGGGTCGCCCGGTCTTCAAGTAGAGTAATTCCTTTCGTCAACAGGAAGGAAAGAGAGAAAGAAAATTCTTA
Source organism: Hermetia illucens (assembly GCF_905115235.1). Taxonomy (NCBI): domain Eukaryota; kingdom Metazoa; phylum Arthropoda; class Insecta; order Diptera; family Stratiomyidae; genus Hermetia; species Hermetia illucens. The sequence goes on from NC_051850.1 coordinate 169,651,184, forward strand.
CCTCAAGGCGCTTCTTGCCGTCCGGTCTCTCCACCGATCGAGCTCAATGTTTTACTCAATTAAAATAACCGAAAAATAATGAGCAACACGGTTCCAGCTGCAACATTGCTCAGCATCTCTTTGACAACGTTTTCTGCGGGTAGTTCTCTGTGTCTGCATAAAGCTATTGACGAATCCTACCCCATCTTCCATGAGAGAAGAAGGTACCATCGAGGTCGTCAACAAAGGTCAACATCAATCCGGTATCAACTCATACCTCCGCGCCTTATAAAGAGGTGTCTCCTGGTAGATGAAGGAACGTCAATGTTCGTCATTATCCGACTCTGGAACTAGAGTCTTATCTGCTTCATGTTTGATTTGCTCGAAAAAGCTCATCTTCGAGTCGAGAGTTGACCCAATGTACCCAATCGTTAAATTTGGCTATAATCAACTCGCCGATCGATATGGGTGGGATTTCCTTTCGTTTTTTATAGTGCAGGGCTGAAACCATAAGCAGTTGATATGCAGAAGGGAGCTCATGGTCTCGTTTCCTTTGCTTTGCCGCCTTCCAGCGGTAAGAAAGATGGCCCCAGGTAAGCATTGGATTGTGCTGAGTGGTAGGTATGGCCGATGGTGGAATACCAGTTTGAATACTTCAGCCGGGATACTATCAGAAACTGACGTCTTATTATTTTTCAAAGTACGAACTGCCTCTTCAAGCCCTTTCATAGTGAAAAGCGGGCAGTCCTTGACGCCTTCTACCTTGTTGCCATCAACTTGAGTGAAAAATCTCCGTCCAACTTGGTCCACCTGTTCGGTATTAAGTGAGCAGGGTTTCTGTAGACCCTCATTTTCCGCTTGACAATGGATATCCACTCACCTTATCGACTAGGTTCTACCCGCAGTGAGCTTTGCTTTTGTTTATGGCGCCACTGAGTCTCCTATCACTTGATTTGTACTCAGTCCTTGTGGTACATGCCTCATCTCAGGCGTTCAAAAATTGCGTCAAATGGCGGAACTTTTGAGAGGTCCGTAATCTCCGCCGCCCACCAATACATAGAAGACCTAATACGATTAGGTGCACTTTGGGGCATAGAAGTTCCATAGGCTGTCATTGTCAGGTTTACCACTAATTTTGCGAAATTATCAACCGCAACCTCGTGGTGCCCTTCTTCGCGACATTCCATGCGCAGGTTTGGTGCACTCCGACAAATAGCGTTAACCACTTCGAACGCGATGGATTGGTAGCCAATTACCGAGCAGTTTTCCACAAACTGCCGTCGTTTCACCCACGGTACTGGTGAAGATGCTTCCTTTTCAACCTGGGCGTAGAAAATCGATGTGAATCCTGCGTTTGAAACTGCGAGCCCGTTTCTCACCGGCATTTCTAAGATTCCCTTCCTTCTGTAGCCTGTTGGAAGCACGCCTCGACAAGCGCCCTGCTATTCAACGCACCGCTTCCGTGCCTAACACGACGTCTTGCAGAGCGTCAAGTTTACGTCGAAATTCTGACATCGTGTCATTCGGTATTACATAAACTCTAAAAACGTGATTTCTAAAGAGTCATTCCAGACAAAACCTTCCTCTCGGCCTTGGGCGAGAAAGCGAAGTCGAGTGCCGCCGAAAACCTAGATGGCAGCGATATGGGGGTAGAATTCTCGCCGTATCGAGTTGCCATGAAATTGATTTCTTTTTCCAGTCCCAGCGCTACAGTTCCACTCAGATGTAAGCTAATTGATAGGACGGTGATCTTGTTAGTCGCGACCTATCCTTTTCCAGTTTCGCTCTTAAGATTGGAGACCGGGCCGATCACACAGCGGAGAACAAAACTCTCCTTTTTGTTGCAGGTATTCGTTTTGTGATCTAGCTGACCGCATCTGCAGCATCCCCCCTCATATGAGATCGTCGGCAGGTTGTAGACATGTGTCTACAATCTAATCAACTGTAATCCTTGATGGGAGCCATCCGTATTCGCGAGGGATATCTGCTTGGTATACGTGCGGAGATGAAAGTGTTGCTCGGTGTTGAGTTGGGATTTCCGGCTCCCTAGGAATCAAAAGATCAGCTTGCAAAGCCGCTTAGAAGCGGGTCCGTATTTCCTTGTGACAACCAACGTTTTTTTAGGAGTAGTATGTAGGCTTCGTTTGGGGTCATTCAATTGACACTGAGATGAATGTCAGTGTTAGGGACAAGAGGCCTGTGTTCGTTTGGGTGTTGAGACTATCCACTGCACCCCGAAGTCGAGAAGTGTACAATTGGGGTCACAGTTTTTAGCGATAATGAACTCACTTATCCTCTTGAATATCTGGGGGGAGAAAGATAATAATAATGAAAATCACCGAGGTAATGAGCATTGAGAAAAGAAAGGCTGAAATACTTGGACCACATTTTTTCGGAATCTGGATGAAATTTTGTTGGACCTTCCTCTTTTCCTCTCTTCTTAATCCAAGGGGTTGGTTTAGTGTAGGTTGGGTGCAGTAGGAGGTTAGAATTGATAGGAGTCGGCAAATTGGTCGTCAATGGGTGGGGCATCACTGCAGGGCCTGGAGGAGATGGCTTACTACAATGTTTGCCTTTCGGGCGGGAAGATGTGTTGAGGCAGAATTGTGGTTTACTGGGCTGTTCTGTTGAGACGAAGATAAGTTTTAATGATTTCCCTCGTCGTATAAGGGCTCAGGTCGATGTTTAGGGTTAAAATTCGTTGGTGGATTGACCTGTGAAAGCACTGAGTCTCCGCCAGAAGGTTTTTTGTACTTGAAACCATCTTGAACATCATTGGGGAGTAAAATGAGATTACACTAGGTGAAATCAGGCCGGAAGGAGGGAAATTTTTAAGAAATGAGTGGATTTTGGGGAGGCGTACAACAGTGATATTAGTGTTGATGGTAAAGTAGATCAAGTAAAAGTGATAACAATCTTTATCGATTTATTGAAAGTGGTAAGGGTAAAGCAGAAGTGCAGCAGTTTGATGCTAGGGTAAGCGGTAAAATAAAAAGGAAAAGACATTCTTCATTCAGTTCTTCACCTATTCTGTTCTTCGTTGGGAAATTCAGGAAGAGTGAATTCGTTTCAAATTTGGAGTCTCGAGGGACTGGCTTTGACAGCGAACGGAGGCAAGGAAGTCCACGGACGATTGGGTTTCAAAGGAAATTATGAGGAGTTCTTGTGGAGCGAGGATTGACTATATGCGGAGTTGGATTTGTGCTTATAGTGTAACCTCTTGTCCAAAAGCTGTATCTTATGGTTAAATCAAGCAGGAAACGACAAAACTACAACCCGGTTTTCTCTGTTTAAATTAAAAGTCTCAATAAGTGTGTGAGAGATATGGTTATCAAAGAGAAGAAAACTTGTTTCTATTGCTGTCCTCAATGGTTGATTTTCATGCTTTCTTTCTGATTCTAAAGGAGGACTAAATTCATGCGATTCCCTTTTGTTTAGTTAGGCTTTTTCATACTGTACGACTAGGACCAACTTGTCTAGAGCCTTACTTAGGCAGAGGAGTCCACAAGTTTCGTCCGTCATTTTTACATATAAATAGATTATAAGTTCCCATGAAGAGAATGGTAGGCGATGCTGGGCAGGCTACATCCACTATCGGGCGGGATTCAGTGGAAGGAGGGGGGGGGCGTCAGGGGCAATGTAAGACGGGGCATGAAGGGATTGGGAAAGGCAACGCATAGGAAGGTTAGAGAGGACAACTTGAAAGTGGATAGAGGAATTGAAAGGTGGGTGTAGTTTTTGGGGAAGGAGGGGAGGTCGGGAGTAATAGGCCAGGCCAGCATCGAAGGATCAAAGTCGCCACAAAGGATGAAAGGAAGTGAGGGGAAGAAAACCGTTAGGATTTCTAATAATCTTTCGGAAAAATCCTCGTACAGAGAATGGAGGCTGAGACAGGGAAAATATACACAGGATGTGATTTTGGCTGAATGACTCGTATGATGAGGGAATCGAAAGTGGAGGAGCAGGAGGAAAAGATGATTTCGGTGTGGAGAGGAAACTTTACAGCTATTAGGGCACCACCGCCGGTTCTCTTGCCAAGCCCAGCGCAGTCTCTGTCACAACGAAGGACAGAGTAACCTTCGAGGAGCTCGGAATCTAAAATCCAGTCATGCAACCAGGTTTCAGAAATGCAGGTGATGTGATGTTGGAATGCTAAGGCAGACAGTTTGAAATCCGACAAGTTAGACTTAGACTTAGTCCTTAGACCCCTTACATTTTGATAAAAGCGTGTAAACTAGTCGGAATCATTTAAGTTCGGTGAGGTAGGTGGGCGAGCTGGAAATTTTTACGAAGCTTATTCTCGGATAAGGCTTGACGAAGACCTCCTGTGGCCAAAAGGAAGATCGGACGATAGCATCGAAATCGTGGAGATATGCCACTTTCAAGGATGCTATCACTCGGTCAGGAGACCCATCCTTCGTCAGCTTCAGACCTGAGAGAGGAGAATGATTTTTGAGTTGGCTAGTGGACGTCGTAGGGCTGATACAATCTTTTATAGACGCAGTGGCAGATAGAGGCAGAGAATTAGTCGACCGGGTCGACTTAGGTATGGTGCCAGTATTGTTAGCCGCAGCCGCTGGCAGAGTATAAGCAGAGCCATTCAGCGGCATCTCAGGAGCTGAGGAGCCCGATGAAGCAGCAGCTTGAAGGGGTAGAATTCAGATTTTGAAACAGCTTGTTGAATCGACGCCAAAGTCGCCGTGTGTTGATGCAGCAGTTGAATTGCATCAGATAACGTGGTACCGCAGCAGATGCTACAGCGATAGGTAAGGTTCGGCGAAAATTTTGCGTGAATATCTATGAATGCAGAGGGAATCCCCAAACATTTGGCGTGCAAGGTCGCACCACAGTACCCATCACAGTCTAAAACTGGCATTCTCATTACGCAGTGAAGGCTGGTTAGGGTAGATTCCACAGTTGATTACACGCCAGTTTCCATCAAAACCACTTTTATTTGATTCGACCACGATGCACATTTCATACCATTGAGCCTTTCAATTGTCAACTTATTTTATACCGTTATCAACCTATGTTTGCATTTACTAAAGCTAATAGCACTTTTTTCTAAGTGTACTCTCACGGTGTTTGTAGCGAATAAATTATTTGCATAATTGAGACTTACCTTTTCTTTTCGCTAGTAATATTTAGTAATCTTGGAAATACCAATATTTCGGGAACCACTTGTTCCCTTCATCAGTGCTACAAGCCTGTTACGAGTGTTCTTTTGTATTTAACGCTTGCTGATGTTAATTTTCAGTAGGACAATCAGGGCTAGATTATTGCAGTGAATTCAACTCTTCGTGTCTCTTCGAAGAAAATGATGCTTGTACTAAATCTGGACTCGTGGGCACGGAATTTTTTATCAAACGATAAACGAAATGCTGGTATCCAAGCACAGACTCTTAAATTGCGCCTATAGATACTTTTCCTCACTCTTCCAATTGCTACTTATAGCGTTGTCCTGATGGTAGACAGAACTCAGTTCTAGAAGGTATTTCTAGCCCTTGATAAATTTCTGTTCCCTAAAATAATTTTGCGTTCCAAGTCAGGTGTGCCAGGTCTCTAAAAGAAGAGGTAGTCTCCTCGGAGGCAGTATTATTATTGCTTTTCTGCATAAGGTCGTGATCATTAGTAGTCACAGCAAATATGCATGCTCAGCTTGAAGGCTTTTTTATTTACCAAAACTTCATTATATTTTCACATTAAATTCATGAAAAAATCTGAATTCCACTTACATGATCCTGCGCAGCTACACGGTATGTAAATAGCAATTGCATACAAGTAAATTAATATCATGTAAATTTCGGAGCATTAATGGCCTCTTCTGTTAAAAATATTTGTATGTATGCACATGAACTTGGAGGCGAAATGCAAAACGGCTGTTGCAGATCTATCTGCAAGTGGGGGCCAATATTGTTTTCAACAATTATGTAAAACACAAAAAATAAAACTTCAATATGTGTACGAGTAGCAGAACAAAAAAGGGAATTTCGAATTCACAGAAAAGTTGAATTTCAATGATATGCATTAAAAGATTCGAATGGTTGTTTAATTAAATACGAAATGTTCCGGCGAGTAGTTTAAATTAAGTTTTATGTTATTAAAATCGACGGAGCGTACCGGAAATGCAAATTATATATCGGTGAAAGATTGACGTTACTTTGAGGGCCTCAAGGCAGGATATGAACCTCAAAGGAATGAATTTAATTTCACGTCGATGTTGCTATTAATATTGAAGGTTGCTTTCGTTACTGCTGGCTTTGAGTATACTTGGAGGAAATGGAAAACTACATGTCGAACGTGGCTCCATAATTCCCTTTTTAAGGTTTAGTGTGAAACAAAACCTTATTATCGAGTCGGTGTCTGTCTGTCCATCTGTCCGTCTGTCTGTCTGTCTATCCTTTTTTTGAGGAGGTGGAAAACTTCAAAAGACACTGGCCTCGACACGCCAGCGCATGGGATTCTTACCTACTAAAACCACCCCCGACTTCCTCCCAAGCCCCGTGGAACCACCGTACGCTATTACATCACGGGGCGAAGTCAGCTCATTTTAGCTTGGTCCCCTTTCCTCTCTACGCGGCGTACGTAACCGCGAGTGAGATATCTAGTTTAAACCTGAACAGATACTGGCGATATCCTCCATGCCCCGTGAGAAACTGAGTAAGATTATAATTTATCTCACCGTTCCGTCTCTCCAACCACTCCTTGATGGCAGAGATGAGCCTGTGTATCCACCGACCCTTTTCCGAGCATTCCCAACGCTCTTGTCATCTATTTAGAGATCTCTCCCTTTCGGCGTCCTTCGTCTGCGACAAAGAAGAAATAGACTTCGCATTACACATATTCCTCATCTCATCTGCCAAGATGTCAATGGGCATCATTCCAGAAATGACTAATGCTGCATCATCTGAGACAGTCCTGAATGTCAAGCACACCCTTAGAGCTGTTCTTCTGTAGACTGAACTCAGTTTGTTAGCGTTAAATGTAACCTGCAATGCCTTCCCCCAGACTGGAGCTGTATAGAGCAGGAACGAACTCACTACCCTAGTTATAAGCAACCTGAAAGCATGCCGTAGCCCTCCCACGTTTGGCATCACTCTTGCCAGGGTCACACTTGCAGTGGATGCTTTCTCATAGACATACTGCACGTGGGGCTTATAGCTAAGCTTCCCATCTATCATCACTTCCAAGTATTTGATGGCAGGCTTAGAAGTGATGATATGATTCTTACTTAATTCGAATACAGGAAAAAATTTCTTTTACGGCGCTTGGTCACAGGACCGCTTTCGTTTTTTCCTCCGCAAGTGTCGGATCAAAACTCTCTAGCCAACTTTTAACAGTACTGATTGCCTCTTCGAGATGCTTTGCGACAACAACCAGCGCTATATCATCGGCGTAGCCCACCACCGTGGCTTCCGCCGGAAGGGGAAGATTAAGAACATCGTTGTACATGATGTTCCACAGCAGTGGGCCCAGTACGGAGCCCTGTGGGACATTCGCGGAGACAACGTACTCCTGGGGTCCATCATCGGTGACATTCCAAAGCCTCCGGTCTTGTAAATAGCTGTTGACAATAGCTGCAAAATAAGTAGGAATGCCAATCTTCGCCAGAGATTCCCGTATTAGGTTCCAATTGGTCGAATTGAATGCATTTCTCACATCCAGGGTCACTACTATGCAATATTTGCTAGTACTGCCCTTTCCGTGGATTGCATCTTCGGCCAAGCCAGTAACCATTTTGATGGCATCAATGGTTGATCTGGCTTTACGGAACTCATACTGCCGTTCTGACAGACCTCACTGGCTCTCAACAACCGGGAGCATTTTGCCCACAGTGTCCAAAAGACAAATAGGTCTGTAGGAAGTTGGCTCACCTGGAGGTTTGCCAGCCTTAGGCAGTCGTACCAACTTCTGTCGTTTCCATGATGCAGGAAATATCCCCTCGGACATGCAAGCTTCGAACAACTCAGCGAACATGTCCGCTCTGGATTTCACGGTAAGCTTAAGGACCTTATTCGGCCCGCCATCCAGACCCTAAGCTTTGCTATCTCCTATCCTAGCACAGATATTCAGCAGCTCGTCACTGGTGACTGGCGGTATTGCCGTGTCGTTCAGAGGTCGCTGGAAGCTGTCTATGGCCTCCTCTTGTTGAGGGAATAACCCCTGGATAATTTTTAACAAGGGTGAAGCGCACGTGATTTGCGGAGATGATCGGACTGTGAATCGCCCCATCACGATTCTATAGGCACTCCCCCACGGGTTTACGTCCGTCTGTCTGTCTGTCACACCCGATTTATACGGAAACGGCTGGACCGATTGTTATGAAAATTGGTGAGAGTATGTAATCTGGTGTTCCCTTTACATGCAGTAAATGGCGCCATTTTGTGTTAAGTTTATGGGCTCCCCATACATGTGAATGGAGGGTGTAAATTTTTTTTCACAGAATCTAGCCATGTGGGATATCAAATGAAAGGTCTCAATTAGTACTTTTCGAAACTGGTTCCACATTTAGTATTGGGTGAAACATAGGGGAGTGAGGGCTCAAAATGTGACCCCCAAAAAGTGTAGCAGGTTCTCAGAACCTATCCAACCGAAAAATCTAAAAGTGTTCTAGTTTTTTAGACATTTGTATATGAATATCAATTAGTTCAACCAGACATGTGTGTATGTAGGTATATAGTATATGCGTGCTAATGAACTTTGCGGATAGTGCCTAATTCAAATAGATATAAGAAGTAAATTGGAAATATGGACACGATCAATTTATATATGTGCATATATGTGTACAGTATTCGGAAATAGGCAGTTGTTTGTTTAGGGTGAGCGTAATATATATGGTTGTCTCGTAATTTGGAAAAATATGAAGGAATATGTTGGTTTTGGATAGAAAAATGTACGTTGAAATTTCTTACATAAGATGAACACAAAACCTTTATACCCGAAGCGCGAGCTTCCGATATTCCGACTTGTTTCATAAATGATTGATTGTCGTCGCATGTGTCGATTCTATGGCTGAACGAATGTAACTTTTAATTACCTGCTGAGGAAATATCCTATCATTAGTCATTGTGGTCAAGCAAATCACCTATTCACCTAACGATCTACAGATATATGTGCTTGTACAACTCCTGTGCCATAACTTGCCCATTGTCACAAAATAAGCAGACAAAACCGAATACCAAATGGCTGCAATTTGTTCTAAGCGCTAACTCAATAGAGAACTACAATAAATCACATTCTCCCTTCATATCAAGATCGTTATCTAAAGCGTTAAATACATCGCACATAATTCTGGGCGATTGGTCATTAAGACAAAAAGACATTTTCATCAATTTATAGCTGAGAATCCAGTTGGGCTGTAGACCGCATCCCGGCATATATTATCCACAAAATATATGCATGTCGGAACATATGTATGTGCTTTCTTCAGCACAAAAGACGAATTAATAGCCTCAGACATTGGTGTTCCATCCACTTGCACACAGCATCCTTCACGCTCTGCTCTCTATCTCCGACTCCATCACTGAAGTGTGGTAACTTACCTTGCATACAAATTGGTGCTGACCATGTATCCATAATATAAACTGCGTTCTCGGATGCACTCAGCCTCCATAGACCCGTAAAGCCATGCAACCGTACAGTAAGGAGACTTCTTGCAAATACGTCACTATTGCATATGGTAAGCATTCGATGATGGCCGGATAGCCGCATATTTCGAAAAGGCTTATTGTATGCAGATGCCGTTTGTAACCCCGGCGAGCACTGGAAAGCTATCTAGTATTGGAGCTTACTTCTTTATCCTTACAGCCATTAGACGATACGTGCGCTCGCAAGATAATCGTACATGCGAGTATCTCTACAGATACGTGCCATGCAGATAAGTATGATATGCACTGTATTCGGACTGTGTAAAACAATGAGGCCTCCATTTGACTACAATGGAAGCATCACCGGATCCGAACACCAGGATGTAGAGAGGAAATTTCGAAAAATGAATTATGATCTTGTACAGAGGAAAAGGTCTTCTCTGGCCTCAATAGATACATAGACGAAGAAATGCAAGTAAAGGGCCATTGAAACACGATGGATTTACTATGCAAGGAGATACCAAGATATGTAGGTTTCTAACATTAAACCTCCAGAAAACGGTGGACTCCGCGTCGGTGTTGATTTACTAATAGAGTGCGAGTGCTGAGGTAGATCAAGTTGTGAGATATGTTTTAGACCATCACGTAGACAAAATATGTACATAAAAGCGGATATGAACGTGGACTGTGTAGATTTATCTTGGGGAGTCCATTGTTGGATTTCTTTGATGCGAAAAGATAATATAAATATTACTTCGTCAGCTTGGCCCATCAATGGTTTATGCTTCATAGGATTTGATGTTTGTCTGTGTTTCCAGAATTTTAATTCTGTTTGAGCTTGATTTGAAAAGTATGCTACCGTAGTCAAACATACCACTTCCATTACTTTTTTGGTAAATTCAACTAGAAAAAGTTGCCAAGGAATCTAAACTTGTTCTTTGTTAAACAAAAGATGAGATTGCACAATAGGTTTAAGAAAAAAACCTGCAAGCTGCACCAAGGCTTGGAAGTTACGGGTTAGAATTAACTGCCACCAGCACATTGTAGGTAGCACGTAAATTGCCGTAAAGCGCGCGTAAGCGAATCTAGATACTTTGGGCAAGCATTGAAAACGTATTTTCTATATGAACCGTCTTGCCATATTAAATCTCTATGGGCCTTGGGTGACATAAATGAATTACATGTCATTTCACAGAGCCACTGGCATTACTCCTTTTTCTTTGAAATATCCTTTTTCTCCTTTTCAGATTTTGGACTAAAGATTGATATCAACAACAGCAAGGAACAAAGACCAGATAAATTACTTCGTACAAAGTTCAGGAAAATTAAAAATTTCTTGGTAAGTCCTAGGATATTATGAGGATCCTGTTCAGCTTAAAATGTACCCGTCAGAGGTCATGCACATTTCTGAAAGAATACTGAGATATCGTCTTGGTCGAATTTGAATTCTGTGGTAATTTTCCATGGGCTATTGGCTTAATTATAAGCCGATATGCCAAACTCAGCAATAGCCCATTCTCTGACTTTAGTTCAATCTTTCGGTTTCCCATGTTTTTCTTGCAATTTTTTGGAGTTCCTGAAATTACTACACAGAGTTCGGTCACTTCAAATTGCCGTAGATTACCATTCTGGCAATTCTTTACCGAATGTCCCCCAGCATATACTTCATGAAAGTCACTACTATACAAGCTTCCTTTTGTTCAAAGTTCCGCCTTTTTAGGCCTTCAAAGCTAGGGAAGAAGGTAAAAACGTATTGCGCATTTTTACTAAGCCCTTACAGAGAGGGTGACCAAGCCAAATTGGTATGGTATGCGTATCTAGAGGTGGGCTTAACTTGATTTGGAGGGAAGGAGATATGCTTGCCTAAGTTGACCTTAAAATTTTTACACGTCTAGTGTCTTATAATATTGCAAACTGACTTATAAATGATCGATTTCTTTAAGCCTAAATTTGATAGATAACACAGGTCCAAATGCAAATTTGGTTGGGATAACAAGATTTTCTGGTACATTTGTAATATTTAGGATCTAGTAATGATGATTTGATTTAATATTGGAAGGATGGGTTCAATTATGTATAGTTAAACGCATTTTCCACGTCGAGACTACAAGGTTAAATGCCTCCTCTTTAGGAAGTTTACCGACAATCAATCCTCTGAACTTCACGCGGTTTGAAAATTATGCGGAAAATGCGACCTGAAGTGAAAATAATGCGGGTTCCCCTATTATCACTTTTTTCGTTAATACTTCTATTTTGTAATGGTGACTTGGATTGCGATGGTCAGAATTCCATTCTAAATGGGGGGAGACAACCAAGAGGGGAGAACTATCCCGAAAACCTAAAGAGATGGCGAAATTGACCGTCAAGGTCCATCCAAAAATCTTCAAGCTTCATTGAAGCGCTCTGTCGTCATGTGCTTGCACGCTTCTCTGCTAGCCAGACTCGGGAATGTGGGGGGGGGGGGTCCTTTGTGCACATCGATTCTTCACGTGTCATTGCCAAAATTCACGTGTTTCTTTCGATGCTTGGGTCTGCACCTAATCCTGAAAAATAAATCAAACAGGACTCGTGCGAGCTTAATGAAATAAGTAATACCCGAGCTTAACCAGGAAATAAAAGAAGTAAAAAAACGGCTCTATCGTGCACGTGGACCCGTAAAACGCTAGACCCGAGCCCCGCGATCGAAATGGAGGATCCACGATCAAATCCTTGATCCATGTTTTCCCTGCCTCAGATGTCTTGTTAGGCGCGGTCTACGAGGTTCCCGTCTTTATGAACATACTTGGTGCTGTCCTAGTTGCCAAAAACTTGTTTCCTTTTAAATCTCAAAATCTGGCATTCCTCGCAGCTTGGAAAAGACGCCTCATGTATTATATTTTTCTTGAAATAGTGCTTAAAATATTCTGCCGATATCTAGTCAGCACCATCTCCACACACTCTCTTATTAGAATTGGCGGTCTATTCGTCGCTTTTCGAGGGATCAATATATAGGAATTCCATCGTTAGTTAGTTTTCTGGAGTTTTTTTTTATAAATTTTAATTGCAGTTAAAAAAAGCTGCCTGACGGTTTCGTTCAGGGTAGAGGCAACCCATCAGACATTGCCTCATCTCAGCCCTACGAGCAGCGTGACCGAAAGTAGCGAGAGGTAGTAATCGTTCCATTTATCCATATATAATCGCAAACACGACATGAGTGCGAATTATATTGAAATTAAGGATCCTGGGAGTCCTGAGTCGCCATCCACCCGATGATGAACCGGACCACTTGGGAAACAACTTACTTCCTCTTTTGCAGTCGCTACTTTCGGTCACGCTGCTCCCAGGACAGAGGTGAGGCAGCATCTGATGAGTTGCCTCTGTTTTGGACAAAACCGTCAGTCAGGATTTTTGATAAACTTGGGTGTTTATACCTAAAGAGGACTCCGTGGACTACAAGAGAGGAAGTAAGTTGCTTCCCAAGTGGTCCGATCCGTCATAAAGTGAACGCGAAATTCGGACTCCCAGCATCCTCAACAAAAAAAAAATATTCGAGACCTTTCATTCGATACCCCACATGGCTATAGTCAGTGAAGACACACTCCTCTTTTGCATGCATGGGAAACCCCCTCCTCACCGTAAATTTAACATTGGAAGTTGTACATTTCTGCATTTATGGGCGTTCTTAGTCCTTGCCTTTTCACCAAAGTGGGTGCAACTATTTATGAGAGTGTGTGTGACAAACAGATGGGCAAACATACATTGAACTGATTAAAAACGGGTTTTGTTTTACACAAAACCTTAAAAAAATAACTTTTATCAAAAAGGGACCAACTTCTTTCACTTATGATCAACCTTCTTATGCTATTTTATATTTGTGTAGCATCCAGCCGTGCATGTTGAGTAACAGATCGGTTTGGCTTTTGCAACAGTTGTCAGAAGGGTAGACTGCAATAAAACTTAGGAAAATCAAGTGGGGGGAAAGGGGACCCTAACGGATAAGTCTTTGATGGGAAAAGCGAGGCTACAACACGGGCAACATAAGTGACTCTGAGTTCCAAATTTTCCGAGCCTTGCATTCAGGCGAACAGAGAGACAATTTGCCTGAGAATTTACGTAGAATGGGAATAGCTACCAAGAACTCTTTAAATAAAATTGTCCAAAGTCATAATTTTACGATAATCGGTGAGGGCAACAGTTTCCTCCGATAGAAGCAGAAAAGGCAGATGCAGCTCTTGATAATGGGTCTGGCAAAATAGCGATTAATTTTTGATTGAAACCTTTTGTTTGATGTGTTGCAATATTATTACTTTGAGCTAGAAGACATACCTTCTGAAACCTATTACCTCAGCCTAAAGAAGGTCACAAAGATCTGCATATAAATATAACCGAGGTGTAACCGTAGGTTCGGTCTTACGATACCACCTCGGTTTCTGCATAGTTAATATTCTCTTCAATAAGAAAAAAAGGCCTCGTACCACTTATACTAGAGAACTACAAAACTATTAAACTCGCGGAGCTTAATTTCTGGCCAATTAATTCAAAAGCAAAGTCGGCGAGCAGGCTTGCAAAAATAAATGGTCCACCCAGAAATGCGAATGTGATGGATCGTTGCCTGAAAACTTTAACAATTACTGAGGACTTGAGTTGAAAATACCAAAAACAGAGCCATGATCGTAATCCAAAATGAAGTAGAGGAAATAGTAAACGAGATTGGAGACAGCAATTAGAGAAGAAGCCGACCAGAGTGCCAATGTTTTAAAAAAGAGAGGAGCAAGCAGTATCTTTGACACGTGCTTCAACGGATCGGCATCGAATATGACATTTACTGGAAGCAGATGGCTGATCGAAAACTACGACTATACCAGAATTATAAAAGCATTAGGGAATTTATAGGGGGCAACCTCGGAGTCACGGGGCAAGTACTAACTTCTTGCAAGAAAACCGATGGTAAGTTCATTCTCGTTTTCCGCGCTGCCAATGGACTAAGCACTTCCCCCAATTAGCGCTGTGGGACTCCGTTTTGATGCGACAAACTGATAAAACCGTGACTGCTGTTATGAGAACAATGTGGCAGAGTTTAGCCCGTTCAGATGTTCAGAACCAGCCCGTAGCATTTACGAAGGAAAGCAGCTCTCCCAACTTGCAGCTAGAAATCTCTCCGAGGTCTCCAAAAAATAGTTTACCTAGTGTCCGTAGATTCTAGCTAGAGCTGAGCAATCGCATAGGAAGTGCCTGAGAGTTTCCTCCTCTTGCAAATTGTAGGGTATGCCAAGCCTGGCGGCATGGTCCCTTTTGGGCCAATGCCTCGTGCAGATCGCCGTAATCGTATATGTATTTGCGCGCATCTGACACAGGAATTCTCGTGATCGAGTTTTGTTGTAAGTTGGCCAAATCCTTTTTGACTTGGCTGCCTTAGCCATTTGAAGTTCCCGGCTACTGAGCAGTGCGAGTAAATTACCCCCTTGACAGTCGCCAGCGTGACACCGACTGTACTCGCCGAAGAACTCCCAAGAGCAAAACCCTGCCTGACCAATGCGTCAGCCCGCTCATTTCCTTCTATGTTTCTATGACCGGGAACTCAGAGCAGGGTGACCTTGGGCTTGCCGCTCAAATTTTTCAGTGCGTTTTTGCACTGTCGCCGCGCTACCTGACCTACCTTCAAATATACATTAATATACGTTTGAATAGTAAAACTGTTGACCACTTACTGGACTTTTTTGACATACTACCAAAAATGCGGGCTGGAACTCTTGTTGAAACTTAAAAAAGAAATTTCAGGCGCCACAGGATTTCTAAAAAAGTTAGAGCCTGTCGGAATCAAAGGATCTCTGGTCATTCCCCATGGACTACGCCGCACGCAAGCCGAACTTCACGAGAAACTTTTCTCTGGATTTTCCAACCAGGACAGAGTGAAAGATCGGCGGCGTGTTGCAACTCTAAGACACAGTATTCTTTACCGAAGGATCAAAGATGGTCTGTTGAGTCGTTTCCGAAGGCTTCTCGAATATTCATATTGTATCACAGCCGTACGGTCTCTCAGGTTTCGCCAATGTATTCCAAGTGGAAGTACTGGCGATACTAGAAGTCTGTTGATGTCTGGGATATGATTCGAGCCCTAAGTGTAACAAAGTCACAGTCAAGTGGCCGCTAATGGCTTTGATTCAGCGGCCACATCTTTTAGGGTGGTAGATCAGTACCAAAACGTGGTGAACAGTCTGGGCGCTACGCTGAGGGTTACCCTCCACTGGGTTCTTTGGCTGTAGAAACAGAGTGGAATGAGCGAGCTGACGGATTGACCAGGCAGGCTCTGCTGTTGGCGGTCCTTGGGCGGGAACAGTTTGTGTCCTATTGGCGAATGTCTGCTCGACCTACTTAGCAGCCGCGGACTTCAGATGGCAAAGGTTCACCATCTACGTGAATTCGAAGAGGATTTGGCTCGCCTATAACAAAACGGAATCGCAAGAGCTCTACAGCGATCTGCAAGGAACTCTGCCTCTTCGCTCTTGTAACAGCATTCATGGTCTTAGGAGTTTGTGGCAATAAAACGGCTAATTGGGAGCGACCACTGTTACCTAAATTGAGGGCGTCCACAAAATAGTAGATTTTTGATGGTATGGTCATGTAGCCGGTGCTTACGAAAAGGTACTAGCTATTGACCTGTACATACAATCAGTTCGATGCAACCAAAATTCTGAGAGCATCCCAATTGACCTCCACCAAGTCATGACCAAAACTACTGACGAATTTGATCGAGACGAGGCGGCCCAGTTACTTAGCGGGATAAAAGATATTTCTGCCCCACTATTAATAGATACACGTTGATCTAGTTAGTCAAGCAAATTAAGTTTTTTGGGTTCATTCAGCTTATGCAAAATTCTAAATTTCCACACGGTTACGTGAGTCAGGCAGGCCTCACCAATTTCTGAAAAAGGAGCTTGCCATTACCATATAAACCTCCTGAGAGAATATACAGACTTGACAGATGCACTCTGAAATATTTTTTTCAAAATGATCCCAAAACCGTGCTTCGTTAAAGTCTCAAGCAAAATTATGAAGTAACCCTTCACCTACTTGAATATATCAAATGAGCTTCACACGTTACCTTGCGATTGGGTGACAACCAAGCTGCGTTGCATATCACACTTATCAATGAAATTGCATAATTTAATGAAGGCAATCTAGTAATCCGATCCATAACTAGTCACTGAAAGCCAGACGAGCGTGTATCAACTTTCCAATTGCGCCCTCGACTAAGAACCATAAAAAGCCTTGCAGTGCATCCAGCAAGGCAGGCCTGCATGCTGGAATGCAAGCCATTTGATTCTTCGCTCCTCAACCGAGCACACAAATATAACAAACTCTTGGCTCGGTGCATTTTATGGCATTCAATGCAGCATCATCCCTCGCTCTTTATTCCTTTGTGTGTTTCATTATTCATACACAGAATGCAGTATTTTAATAAAATGAAATTTGAGATACCTGACCAATTGCTGACCAGGTAGACTGATCTCACCGTGTATTCCATATGCCAGCTCGCTTACCAGTTATTCTTCCATCTTTTTTTTTTCTGGATTTCATTCAAATTTGCATGCCACCCGACTATCTAGCATGACCACAAACTGTGTAGGTTTACTCTGTAACATTTGCGTTTGTAACGATTGCAAAATGTTGTTGCAATAATTCTGCATGAAATATTGAATTGCATTTAGTAGCTCGCGTTAAATCTACATAACATTTTCAGAGAGGCAGAATGGGGATGTGTTACCAGGCTCCCGGTGGACGACCAAAGATGGGAGAAATGAATCAGAATTTATGGTATTGGAATACGAGGCTGAGTGTTGTTTGTTATCTCCTGTGACCTTTCCCGTGTGAATCGTTCTATGTTTCCCTACTTTTCATAAGCTAACCATAATTACCTACTACTCCAGCAATTTATTAGCTTCCAGTCCCATTACTCCACCAACCCTGCCATGCAAATAAGAAGAGCTACTGTATCACCAGCATCATTCATCTTTTCCATAGGATCCATGCATGTAGTGCCAGATGCATACCTAGAAGCCGCAAAGAGGTCTCAGAATTGAGGTGTCCAGTACAGGACGGTCGATGTGGTTAGTTACTCCCAGAGAGAGAATTTTATGACTCCTCGAATTCAGCCTTCTTCGCACTAACGCCGCTCCATTTGAAAATGCAAAATGCCAACTGGTCTCTTATGGCTGAGCTACCATCCAGTTTAGATATTCGCAAAAGGTCTCGAAAGGTGCATTAACAACAAGTTCTGTTAGATCTGAATGTCAACTGTGCAGTTGCTATACTACTCAGCGTTTTGTTCAGTCACCAGCAGACCGAGGTAGTCGGAATACGATAACATCTGACTGTGCATTCTTTAGCACTTCTCCGGTAAAGTTAGAAAATGCTTTTTCTGTTATACCTAATGAATTGTAGGAAAGTTGGGAGGAAGTTAGCTATTCAATTGGTGGTAACGAGCCCGGCATCGTTAAATTTGTCCCCATAACAACTTTGAAAGTATCTTTTTTATTCAATTTCCCAACCGTTAGTTCTTTGCGGAGATACTTTTAAATTTTGATCTGAATCCATAAATTGCATTAAAAAAGATTGTCATTGACATGAAGGGTTGTAAATGAGCATTGATTAAATTGAATTTAAATGAAATTATTTGCTATTAATAGCGTATGAATGTAGTAACCTCGCCTCTGCAGAATAAGATAATATAACCTGAACAGAAAACTGACGTAGAGGCAGTGTACTGAGATGAAAGATGAAGTTAAAATTGCAATAAAATTGGAATCTGAAGATAAACGTGTTCTTTACAATTCCAATTCAGACATGGATATGCCCTGTGGGGTTCAGCTCGCATACTCATCATCGAGTAGATACAGAGAGCCCAATCTAGGACCTCCGTTTTCCAGAGCAGCTTGGTGTATGAAAAAACTTCGTAAAAAAATTAATTAATCCTCTGCAATTTCTCTAATCCTGTAATGGCTAAGTGTATTTAAGATGGTCAAAGACCATCATGGGTGCCAGAGTCGACCTAAAGGGGAGAGCTATCGCAAAAGCCTAAAATGTTGGCGAAATTAACCGTGAGAGCTTGCCAACAAACATTGAAGTTTCACTGAAGTGTCCCATCGAACCTGGCTAGCGCAAAGGCCTCCAAGCGCGTGTCAACGGGACAATGGAGCTTCAATATTTGTGGGCGGACCTTCACCCTCAATTTTGGCATTTTTTTGTTTGTTTTTGGGATAGCTCTCTCCTACGGCTACCAGGAAGATCTTTCCAATCTTTTCTATGTCCAATCTTATTAGTCATTACAATGCCTTGAAAATCAATTGGCAACTCATCACAAAAGTGGAACAGTATTAAAAGTCGGCGTCAAACCTTTATCCAGGATTCCGAAGTTTGACTACAAGAAATAACTCATTTGTAAAGACGATGTCGGTGGTCTGAGATAGACTTGTATCTACCAATATTGACCTTGTCGACTGGGGTCACTTAAAACTTTATTCCATCTCAGGTCTCGCTGATCTTAGTTACACACAACAAGAGGAAATCACGCAAAAATTGGTTTTCACAGGTGGTGATCCTTGTTCTGTCCGTTACGTGGTGCGATCCACTTGGTCTCAACTTCCTTTAACACTGCGGTATTTATATATATCCTCATATTTGACTTTGTCCGACTTACCTTCACCTTCACCTTCTTCTTTTTAATGTTGCCCAAAATATGGATGGCTGCTTTGTACTAACTTTCCATCGGGACCTGTATTGTGCAAACCCCTGTTTGCCGCTGCACATTTTCTCTTAGATAATAGCAACCATCTTTTTGATTCCGCTGAATCTAATTTTTTTTTGATAACTTTCTCTTCCACACTTCCAGATGTCCAGCCACTAGTGTGTTATGCCTGCCCCTCCGCGGGCCTGTTTCCATAACTGCTTCTGTTGGCTAAAGGCGAACAGCTCTTCTTGTGATGCTAACCCTAGCATCACCCCTTCGCTACTATCAACTTGTTAATTTTTTTCTTGTTTGATTGAGTTTCAATTTCCTTCTTTTGTTTGTGATGCCGGTTTCCTCATGCGATCGATTGCGTTTAGTCGATTATTGGCGTTTCAGTATGTGACTGTTGTACTTATTGGCTTTTTCCTACCTGTCCCCTCTCCCATCATATTATTTGTAATATTCCTAGGAATGTCGCTGGCTGCTTGATGCTGACTTTTCATCAGGAGCTTTATGGGCTTTTTGAATTCCGAAAGATATGACCAAGACTTTTTTTGTCTATTCTCCCAGATTTCGTCGGCATGCAGAAAATTTATTTCCAAATATTTGAAACTATGGGTGTTACTCACTCCACCTCCGTTTGCCGTTGCAGTCTTTCTTTCAGAAACAATCAACCCTGGTGGTCCCGATGGAACCCGGCTGACTTTCATTTTAGATGTTCCGGATGTAAGGGCTGGTGCTTTATGGCTGGTACTTCTTGCGCCCGTTTCAATAATTGCTGCCTTCTGTTTGAAGGCTAATAGCTCTTTCTGTAACGATTCTTTTCAGCTATCATTACTTTTTCAATCTTTTTTTCATTAGGTTTCACACTTTGGTCTCACGAGCAAGTATCTCTCTAGCAGAAGGATGCCAGTGTAAAAGGTTTGCTTAAAATCGAAGGTGCACAAAGTATTCGGTGTTCGCGCCCCTTCGGTTTTGGTTTTGGCTTCATTTTGATTTGTTTTTCGGTGCCTACTGTTTCATCTGGCAGCTGTTACCTCAGCTTTGCCATCAGCCAGTTCTTGTTTGTCCCGAAAACATGAGCACTATACACTTTCTTTTCCAATCCCCATAAATTAACACCATACGCCTATGTAGGCCTTTAGACCTAGTTTGCACAATTGGACTTTTACCCCATTTGAAGTACGGAGTGGTTATTTTATGACCAGTATATGTTAGACTCTCTGGTCTCTGGTTTGGCATCTTTCTGTTCCTTCTTTCTTTCAATATGCCTTTCCTACGTTAGTCATTTGTCCAAACATTAGTCGAGGTGTGTGACTCTTTTAAACTGTGTGATTTGTTTTCCATCCAATCTAATTTGAGGACAGCTCCTCCTCGTTTCCAGGTGGTAAGTCATTTCTGGATCCCATTCAAACTCAAAAAAAGGTGGCGACAACCTGTGACTAGAAACAAAATGACATTTGTAAATACAGATATTAGTAGTAGTAGTAGGTTTTCTTATGGTACTTTGCATTGATTGACTGCTTGTGGTCCGGAGCTCCACGCAATTAGATACGATGCAGAAACCTTGTGAAAAGTGACGAGAAGCAATGCCGTGGTTACGTCTAGGAACATCGCGGAAAAATAATTTATGTTCTCCTTATGCTCGTTTGTGAAGGAAAAATATGCTGAAGAATTAACTTTTGTCGGCAAGAAAAAGTGAAAGTTTTATCAGTAGTAGATAGACTCTGGGGGAGATTTGGTTTGTATCAACTCGTTAGCAACATTGCCAGCCTTGAATATCATTGTAACTAGATTTCCTCCTCCGGGGAGAAGCATTCGCCCGAAATTATTTTATTAAATAACAGAATTAGGCGTTTGACAACTTTTGCTGAAACAATGAAAGGCGATTCATTAGACACTACTTCACATCTGCAGGTGACCAAAAAGGGTTTCAGACACTGTCTCTCCCATCCGAAAGCGCAAGTTAAGCAAGAACTTTTAGTTACGAATTGAAGGATCTTAAGTTCGCATTCGCTTGATGTCGGACCGGACCAAACTGCGAGCTACTTCCTCCTACTTTCTTAGTCCACTGCTCCTTCGGTTAGAGCTCTAGGTTCAAATCTAATTAGTGGCAGTGGGATTTGTATTGTGGCTTAACGTCGGATACTAGTCGATACATCTGTGAATGGGTACCTGAGGCCAGTCAGGGGGGTAACCATGGATGATCGCAATGCTGACCACATTGCTTCCTATAGACTATAGTCCTGTATCATTACGATCTTGAGTGAAGTGCAAGGCCCTGATCCAATTCTGTTGTTACACCAACGGTTACTATTATTGTTAATTCCTCTTTTTGTGCTCATCACCCAAATGATTAAAAACTAACGGATGAAGGCTGCTTTTGGCTTCGACCAGGCAATAGACCCTTCATCAGACGTTGCCTCACCTCTACCCTGAGAGCAGAAAACACAAGGTGAGTTCGAATTATATAGAAAGTATTGAATGTGCGCATTCTTCCGACCAAAGTTTGGCCGACACTAAAAGAATTCAAGGATCCTATTTCCAGATCCACCTGATGTCGGACCGGACCAAATGGAAAGCAACTTGCTTCCGTTTTTTTGGAGCGTTCACCACCTGCGAATCACTTGGATCACGCTGCTCCCAGGACAAAGGTAAGACAGTATCTGATGAGTTGCCTCTGCCTTGGTACAAAACCATAAACCGTCTTCACCCCTTAATTTTCGGAAAACTCAGCAATTTTTTTGTTTAAGTATTCAGTAAGGCCTGAGTCTTTATCAACTTGCTAACGGACTGGGTTCCTTCGAGGAAATCTTTCTCCGTCTTGCAGAAGTGAAAAAATTCTTTCTGGGCTAAGTTCCCATCACGAATTACCTCCAGCCTGGACGAATTTGCAATAGCCGTTTCTCACAAAATTGGATGCTTAACTCAGAAGCCAAATAGAGGTCTGCCAATAAAAAACGGAAGATATCATTCCTTCAATTGAACCAATCCGTCATTACGTGGATTAGGTTTCAATGTTTCATAAACCCAGGAGAGTGGTTTGAAGACTGGCCAAAGTCAGTCGTGGCGCGTTTTCGTTGACTCAAAAATTGATAAGTTCGGGAATTT
The DNA here is from genome assembly GCF_905115235.1 of Hermetia illucens. NCBI lineage: Eukaryota > Metazoa > Arthropoda > Insecta > Diptera > Stratiomyidae > Hermetia > Hermetia illucens. The sequence continues at coordinate 169,673,567 of NC_051850.1, forward strand.
AACTTAGGTGTGGAAAAGCGGTATTTTGACAGATCTAAGTATCTAAGCAGGAATTTAACTAGTGTGCTAATTTCAGCTTGAGCCTTGTTCTCCAAGTACTTATTGTAAAAAAGCGGTGCATTCTTTTATGTTTAAGAGGTTTTTTGTAAGGTTTATTTCAGAGAATGATGAAATATTTATGAAGCTGCCGCGAAAGACCCTGCACAACCCAATCTTGTGCTAACTGATGTCGTTCGCAATTCAGTAACATATTTCCAAGTCAGTCAGTTTTTACCGAATAGAACTGGTACAATTTCCGATTGATTGCGCGTCATCTCAAAGAATATGTGCAACACAGCTCGCAGTTTCTATATATACTAATTTCTGGTAATTTTGGCATTGTATGAGTCCATTTTTAAGCTAAATAAATTTGAGGGTGTTTTTTTTAAAGTTAGAGGAGAAGGGATGTATTTTCTATAGTTCCCATTTTTTTTCCTTTGCCATCATGATCCTTGGAACGGTTAGCAAATGCGTTGAATTATTTCATTTTCTGATTTTTGATTTCTGCGGTTTCATGCTGCCGCCTTTTAAACGCCGAAAATTACAATGAACGGATGGTGATCGATCCCCTTTTCCTTTTAACTTGCATCGAGACGATAATGGGTAACGCCACGAAAGATGGATTAGAAAAACGCATTTTGATGCACAATTATTCGCTTTCTTCATTTCCCCTATGTTTTACCTTCAAAATTTTGTTAGCGATAAATCGTTGATGAATCTCACGACACTTGAAAAAATTAACCTCTTTTTTAATCTAAACAAAGTGCCTTACTAGACCAATTGATTCTTCCTCTTTGGTCTTTTCCCCCATCCTGTAGTAGGGTCCAGATCGAATTCGCCATTTTCTCGGTCATAGACTTGGTCGGTGTAGAATCGAAATGCTCTCAAATCACAATCTAGCGTATCAAGGCAAATGAAAATCAAAAGCATTCCCTGGTTTTGACTTTCACATTTTCCTTTTCTATCTAACACTTGGAAGAATTCAAGAAAAGGGCACTTTAAATTTAGTAGACCTTGGAATAAAGAGGTACAGTGGGACCTCCAAATACTGTGTCCCTTTGCCAACTGAGCCCAAAGGGACCATTAAATAGGGGTGCAGCCCGCCGGGATTTTCTTTCGGTTCGATCGTACATTCCCGCTTAGATGTTCTTCGGCTTTGGCGCACTATTGTTCATTTTTCTCTTGGCCATTTTCGTTTTCTGGTCTGGGTTTCCGCAGTGCCGATTGATGCCTATGAGGCACCTGAATGTTGAAATTTGGAGGGCGCCGATGAACATGTCGGCGAAGCTGCAATCACCTGAATGGTCATAATTTCCAGTTTCTCAAAGGGGAGGTACGTCTCTGTCATTAGCTTACTTAAAATTAGTCAGTCATGGTGAACACGTTATGCAGTCTGAACACATGTTAAGCCAACTAGGGCACGTAGTTGAACCTTCATTTTCACACTCCATTGTCCCTCCTTATGCTTAACATGAGGCATTTGAATAAATGGAGATTTAAATCTTTGTGCTTGGTTTTAGAAGGAATGGTTCTTGTCTTCTCCGGGGCTCATTCCTTCTACAAGGCTGTTAACTTTGTTAAACTTCTTTTCTCAATATTGTGTCTAGAACAATGCTATGTTGTTTCTGGAGTTTAACTGTCAATAAATTTGGTTCAATCAGGCTTTTAAGATTGCTGTCGAACTTTTCAAGTGGGGGTCAAATTTCTTCATGAAATTCCATTACGCACTGAGATTGTTAGGTATGTATTTAAATTTATGCAATAAACTGGATTATATATGGCGTTCATATTTCTGTGTATCAACGTTGTTGAGTGGTGGTTTGGATGTCGACTACAAACGGAGAAAATGCTGAAGGAAGGGTAGTTGGTTCGCAAAATATAGTATTTGCCTTTCTTATAGAAAAATTTTTAACCAAAAAAGGAACTCCACTCCAAAATCTGCCTTAACTCAAACTGATCAGTTGAAATCCGGCCAAAAATCTTTGCTGCAAAATCTTGTAATAACTAACGAAACCACAACGCATTCATTACTGACGTTGTCATATAGCCCTAGCGTAGCTTCATTAAATGTGCCGTAGGTGCTGTTTTTCAGTGGAGATATCCCGCAACGGAACTTTCCATCTAAAAAAAAATTAAATTAAATAAAAAGTTTTATATGTCTATGTGCATTCTTTTCATTCTTCTACTGATGGGTTGAATGATGATGTTATAAAAAAAATTGGTGTTTCCTGTAGAACGTCGGCGCGTGGTGAACCCGTTTTTTCACTGTCAAAATGGCCACCAATTGGTATTCAGAACTCTAAGCCTGCATGGTGAGAAGCTTTCAAAATCTTAAATGTCGCTTTATTTCTCCAAAAAAGATGAGCTGACCGAACAAAAATAGAATAGTAACTATAAAATGATTGAATGTATTAACTATGGGGTAAGTGTTTTTTCCGATCGATTCAAGCTTCTGATGTTGTTAGTCAACTGGTGGTTCACCTAAAGCGTATCTATTTGCCAAATTCAAAATCTTATACAACATTTTCTTGTCACTTTTTTCATACTTTAAATTGGTAAACCATTAGACGTTGCTATTATAAGAGTACAAAATTTTAGTCACTAACTGCAAAGATATTTTTCAAAATTTGACTTTGAAATCGGAAATCGTCATACGATTAGCCTTGATGCATTTATTGGTTCGATCAAAAATTAAAGGCAGGTGCGTCAAGTTCAACGTTTCTTTTTTTGCTACTTTAACACTTTTTTTTGTAGCTTTCAAATGCAAACTAACTTTTCATCCAATTCAACCAAACGCATGATCTCAACCATAAAGACAGGTTTCTGTCTTAAATCTTTTGTATTTCATTTCTGATGATCCTATGCCTATACAATATCTTTCCGTTTCATACGCCAATGATAGGTTGAATTCTATACGTAAAAAGTTCATATTATATATATCCGAAGGCAATATTTATATTCTTGCTATTTTTTTACTTCCTGGTATCTTTCGGGGATCATTGGAAAAATTAATGATTTTAATATTTTATCAAGGCTTTATCTCTTTTTTTTTTCTATCAAAGTACGGTTAAATGACGTTTAATCTGGGATGTTGCGTGCGATTTGCAATAAAATTATGCAAATATTTTCAAAAGACCTTTTGTGATGTGGAGGATGGTGATAGACTTGAGAGTTATATGTGCATATGTAAAAGAGCAGCTTAAAATGCGTTAGAGGCTCGATTGATTGAACTGCCGGTGTGAATCGACTAAGCATTGACATAGTTTTTTAAATTCCCGGTCATGCTTGAGTGTTTTTTTAAAGAGTATCTATGCGGAGATGTAAATATACCTCCAAATGTCATAAATAAATCACTAATTCCAAAGTATCTCAAAGACTTTTTAAGATGTTACATTGATAGTAATGGAAAACATGGTGTGCAGGGCAAGATTCAAACTGCTTACGTTTTAATCGCAGTCTTTATTGCATTGAACAAATATTGTCTCTAATCTCTGGAATTGGTTTGTAACATAATTTTTTAAGTTCTATCTGTAGCGAATATTTCAATGCTTGATTGAGGAGTTAGAAAGCCAACTTGTCTATCTCGTTCGCCTGGGTTCGAATCCCAGCCATTATAGATGTTTATGTTCGATTTGTGCTTGCTTCTCTGTGGTGAGCTCTGTATGCCAGGTTGAACTTATTATTGTGGGTAGTGAGTGAAGAAAAGGCATCAGTTTACTATTCATAAAGTCAAGACCCAACTTTTTTATGAAATCCAGGTCTAGACAGATTTATTTTCTATATTATAATTGTATCTACAACTAAACCGCACCCATAAAATTTTGATAACCAATGTCCAATTGAAACCAAGCTCAAGGAACTCTCTTTGATACATAGGGCACTACAAATGTCAAGCAAGTACAGCCCAAGGGAACCACCTCCAAATTAGGGCGCAGAAAAGCGTATGATTCGGAGCTGACGACCAGGATGTTGTTACAGGCAAAAAAGAGAGTTTGCTGAGTTTCTATGTAATTAATTTACGATTTACATAGTTTGGATGGATCACAATGTGCTTTCAGGTCCACTTTGTAGTTCTATTGTACGCCCTATGTAAGCTTGAAACTCTGAGTTCTGCATTGTACTTACTGTTTTAAAGGGGTTAAAGGCGTTAATAAGTTCACATAGTCCAAACTGTAGAAAAAGGACTAATATAGAATTGTCAAGTTTGTATTCCTCCATGTTATTTTCAGATCTTTTACATAAATCACATTCCGAATTTTCTACTTAGGATGAAATAGATCTAAATTATGGGAACGATGTCATATTTGAATAGACAATGAAATAATTATTTGTACAAGTCCTGCTTCGAGCTACCGGAAAAAATCACAGTATTGCATGCAATATTCTCTTAATCGTATGCCATCATTTGCATTTTTCCTAGCGGCTCAATACAGGCAATCGAGAAAGTTTGCGTTTTGTAATTTTTTTCATACTGAAGGATTCTTCCGTACTGAGGGGAAGATATGAAGATTGGTTCACTCGTACGGGTTGCAAGCGATGTGGAAACCTCTGCGAGGTGTCATGAACAGTTTAGAGCTGCCACAAACATCTCTATATGGATAAAGATGGTATCGCTACTGGTTAATTGTAGTTATTAATACAAATTTCAGGGTTTTACTGACTATCAAGTAGTTTTTTAAGCTCAAAAGCTATGATACCCTTGTAATAATGCAGCTTCGAACTTCGACTTTGGATACTTCCGAAATAATGGGGGCAACCCTTTTAAGAAGGAAAACTAGATATATTTCCAGAATAATTTGTTCGGCTTTTAGCATACTTCCGTCTGCTCTTTATGCATAATTTTCGATTTTCATAAAGTCCATAGAAGGGTGCAAGAACAGCTTCTTCTGGAACATTCCTGATGACACGTCCCAGGTTGATTTTTATTTCCGAGGGATGATTGCGACCAGATTAATGAGACCTTCTTCTTGGTTAGAGATTGTGATATCAACAGTAACGTCATCGGCACGGTGGTGTTGAAAATTTTTTCATGTACCACTGCGATATCTTAGATTTGTTTGGAAGGGATAATATTGTCTCCAATTGTTGTTGGAAGCTATGTTTTTTTAATTGAGAGTGTGGACTCGTCTTTGTTGTTGGACTACTGCAGGCGCGATAGAGCTTCTAGCGCTTCCCTCCCATCGACATATTTTTACTTATTACGGCTGTGAACTGGCCCTATTCCTTGCTGATCAGTCGGTAAAAAAAGGAATCTGGTTCGGCGGTAATTTTTGCAGGTGATCCAATAACCCGTATGTCTGCCCTCCTCTGTGTTCATGTACATTCGGAATCGACCTGAGTCCTCTTACTCCAACGATGCCATTGCCGGCAGGGACTTCTCCGGGTGTGACACCTAATGTGTCGGGTAGTATTCCAGTATGACCACTTTCTCCTTCTCTCGTTGTTAATCTGCTGCAATCTAAGCTTGATCATTCTCGATCAATGCCTTGATCACCCTAAAATTCGTCTCCATGTCCTATTGCACGGCAAAGTATGGGTCATCTGGTTTGAGGAAACAGAGCAACTTATGATGGTTTGCGGAGCATCATCATAAGGGTTTCTAGTTTCTCCCGTTCCTTCAATAGATGCAATCTTCGAAATGTTCCCTGCTTCCTATAATTCCTTTCCAAGATCTCAACATATTTAGTAAGGTTCTATTGCGCCTTTAATGTCGCTTCGGTCATGGCTATTCGGATATTGTTGTTTAATACTTTTCGAATCAACAGACTGTGTTCCGCGCGATTAAGTCCTATAACCGTTGACATACTGGAATTTCAGTTTACCTACTGCCTGTTTGGGTCGGCCTTGAAACCGGAACTACCAGGTTTAGTAAAGCAAGGAACATTGCCATAGTCTAGAAATTGATAATCTCGGGGTCATGAACCAGGTCGTGATGCTGTGCGGCAAGAATATTTAGAACAAGTTCTACGGATTTGCTGAAAATCTGATGACCAGTTGTTGCCATTTGGGATGAAATTCGTGTCTTTTGTATACTTCGGTGAACAAAAGAAATTATTCTCTTGCAAATAGCGCGCCGCGAGCTCATATTCATCAAGCTCGACATAATTTTCTTGATTGAAATTTACTGCAGTAATGACGATCTCTATTTGCAGGATCAAGTAGCGTCCATCCGTTTCGCCTGGGATATCGCTGTTAGATGTAGCGTGTCGTGTTTGTGCTTCCCGATGATACAAAAGTAACCTAACACCATGATTAGTTCTTGATCCTACTGATAGAGCAGCTGATGTCTATTTCATCGTTGTAGTCGATGACTGTTAGGAATGTGGACATGGTTTGCACGCTCAGGCTACCGACATCTTCTTTGGCCACAAGCCACAACAATGCCACCTGCTTATCATGTTGACCGACTTGATGATGTCCAGTTTTTCGTCAAATTCCACAAAGTTTTTAGAGGCACTAACTCTATCCGAGCGTTGAGTAAAACGTTTTTGGGTCATTATCTGCAGAGTCCTAAGCTGATCATGTTCACAGGAGTCGATGTTATCGAAGATCTTATCATTAACTTCAAAAACTGTCGTTAACATTTTTCCGAATAGTCCTCTTCCAATTCTATTCATTATTGGAACGTCAAGGATTTTGTTGATTTTGTTGTCTCTACACATGAAGAGGAGGTGCTGCAATAGTGCCTCTCCTGCCTGCTCAAACATTTTATGTGTCTGGTTCGATACTCCCAGCACATCCTGTCATTGACCTATACTCTCAACCTTCTCCAAATTATTCAGGACCATCTTAGTTTTTCTACGTAGTATCTGGCCTAAGATCGCCAAATTTCGTAAGCTTCGGTGAAGGTAATCTGAGAAAGTATCTTGCAGAACGTGAGGATTCAGGAGCACACTTGCGTCAATGCTTGTTTCAGTTTTCTCGATGGAAGGGGTAGCTCAGGTTCGTCTGGTTCCTCAATTATTAAAAAGTATAAATTCACAATCACAAGGCATTATGATGCTGCACGGTAGCTATACGAACTTTACCACCGCTTCCATAGTGAACTTAATGAATCCGTGCCAGCCGCCGCCTTTCAAGTGGGGTATCTCGTTCTGGGATAAACACTAGTTATCACGGCTTCACCTAAGTTCCTCCGTGATTCACTTTCCCGTGGATCATCTGCTATCCGTATTCCTAATACCATCTACTTCAGAATGTTTGGTGAAGTGCCTTCAGCTGCTGAGGTTCAACTTCCGCTAATGCGATGTCAATGCTTTGATGCCCTCAATGAATCCATTATAGATAATGTGGTGAAAGTCAAAAAGGAGATTAACATTGGATCAGGCCATTCAAGAAAAGTGTGTGAAATGTCGACTCACTGCTATTTTTGCTCTACGTTCATAAATGAAGGGCGAACTTCACAAAGATCTTCTTTGCTGTCAGGGCAGGGGCAAATCTTCAGACGTTGTCTCAATTCCTACTCATTTTGTCGGTCTCAACTATATTGGAGCCCCGAACTCGCCTAGGCATAGATAACAGCACTTGTTTTTTGAGGCCTAGAGTGGTTTTGAGTCTTCGTTTTACCTCATTGGCCAGCCAGGACCTGAACTGGCGGTGTTTCGCTCGATGTAATTTATTCGCATGTTGTGTTTTTGAATCTATATAATGGAATCCAACAATTCCGGTACGCGCGTTTCTTGCTACTTCACAGAGCAGATAGCAAGTAGCACCGGAAGAGTCGTCTCTGCTTTTCGATTTTGATTTTGATCGAAAATTTTTATTTGATACATCTACATTCGGAGATTTCTACATTTTTCGCTTATATGGTGTTTCCTCTTAAAATCCCCGGAAGATTATGCCATCCACTATGTGCGCGGGACCTTATAGTTTACGGACATCCACTAAATTTAATCATAACGTTTCTGAGTGAAGTACGTACGACTGACACACGGATGGATATGCAAACAGGGAGACAGACAGACGAACAAGCAGGCATAAAGACCGTAAACCGATTTTGGGCCCTTGAAATCAAACAGTCCGTAATATTTCATTAAAAACTAGAGCAGTAGCCGATTCATTTTCTGTTATCACATTTTTCCCCAATTCCTTACTTGAACCTGGTGGAACCCGAATTAACTGTAGTTTGAATATGGACAGATATATTTCTCGAAGGCGTCATACTAGATTCAAAGGACTGTCTTCTGCAATTGTTCTCTGTATTTTCGTCTTCAGTTTCAAAAAGATCTATAGGCCCGTTGCCTATTGCTTTCCATCTTACAGGATGGAATTACGGTCAGGAATCAATTGAGTATCACATGCATTGGCAATTCAGAATCGAGTACGTGGGTTGGAATGAAAGTCCTGGGGGTTTAACGTGAGTACCTGCCGTGTAGGCATAATCCCAACGTCCTCTTCCGACACGGATTGATTTTGGGACCACAATCAGAGCCCCGCCATGCAAGCACAGCGGTCCTGGTTTATACTGAGTGCAGGCTCAGCATTCATACCAGTGGATGCGGGGCCTATCTAACACCTCTGCCACAACTAAGGAGTACGGCACCCGAGTTGTACAGCGCAACTCCACGCTTGAGCTCCGAGGAGCTCTGCCCGCGATGTAGGCATAACCACAACCACCATGAAACTCCCACTAAGGGGCCAACCGCAAATAACTGGGCCGAAAACACATCCTCCAGGAATTCTCCTGGAACATATGCTCTCAGAGGGCCATCCCGGTTCCCATGGTACCAGAAACCTCCGGTGAGGCTTCGTGGCAGAGCGACTTAAGATGAGTCCCTTGCAGACTCGGGTCTGATCGCCCTCCTCGAGTACGTGGGGACGGAACTTGCCAACGGGTTAACTGGATTCAGCCCGAAAGTGGGTTAGAATATCAGGATCAATCAAAAATAGTACAACAAAACTCTTAGAGGTTGATCGAACAGAAGGAGAGATGTATACTAAATGGCCAATTTGAGTCATCATCGCAAGTATGGTCTTCCAAGAAAGCAAACGAATTAAGGGTCGGTGACAAATCTTTGCTTCTTTGCAGAAAATATGATAGAAGGAGGACATCTGCTATCCTTAAAAACAAATGATTTCTAAACCAGCGTTATAACATGTAATTTTCTATAGTTGACAACCTAAGGAAGTATCCATAAAGTTATGAAGATATTTTTAAAGTACCACATATCCACTCGTGTATGTTTGTAACTTACCAACCAATTCCTCGTACCACTAGCACCATAAATCATATTCACCATTAAAATCACTACAATTTGCATGATTTCCCGGTTAACTCTGTAACTTCCTTCAAGTGATTGTACTAATAATTTTCATGATTCACATTTATCTTCTTTGCGCTATTTTCAAATCTGAAAAGTTCACTGGAGAAAATTGGATACCATCATCATTTCGAACTACCAAAGTATCTGTTTAAATGTCTCGCCATTCACCTTACCTTCTTAGATGCATTTATCCGTTACAAGTTACTCCACTTGGTACCATATGGATCGCTAGAGTGGGCAGAATTATTTTCGAGCGGCGACAATCTTTTATGCAGGCCAATCTCCAATTTATCCGTCGTAGTTTCGTAGATTGTGGAAAGGTTAACCTGATGTTGTCAATGGGGAGAGTAAAATATTTAAGGAAAATTGGCAGATGGGAAAATTCATAGAATTCTCTCTTGAGATGAACATAGAAACGAAATTAGAAGATATAGATCTATAGTTCAGATAATTAATAGACAAACAATTATTCCGCAACTGCTGAATTATTCGCTATGAATTTTAGATTGCCAAATGCCCTCTAGGATTAATTTAACGTTTCGTGAAAGCAGCTCAATATTATATGCGACTATAAATGCATGTAGTGCAATATCGTTAAGCCGCCGAAGGTGGATAATTGACTGCTGGTGCTGGAAAAGTTATACATTATAGCACTCTTGACTCCAAGCTAGATGCCTTTAAATGGGATTTTGCGAGGACATTGAACCTGTCTATTTCAGTCAAAAGGTAGGAAAAGTAAGAAAATATTTGCGAAATGATTGAATTTCGTTTCTATGGACAAACCACTCTCAGGTTATGGCAATGTGCCCATTTGGCAGAATCGTGATTTTCACTAGAGTGATAATTGACGGAAATTTCGATGGATCAACACTTTGCCGTTAAATTATCTTTATCTATAGGTGAATGACAGATACTTTTTCAAATTGCCACTAAAATAAAAACATAAAGTATTCAACAAATCTTCTGGTTATAACTGGAAGGCATTCAGTTAAATGAATGCTCCCGGAATTGGCATAATATGTAGCATAATGTGTCTATAAAAATGTTTAGGTCAGAAATGTATTTGTTTACAATTCACAGATCCGACCTGCTTTTTATAACGTTAATTCATTGCACTACAAGATTAAAAACCACCATCTGGATTAGAAGTGCTAACTATCAATCTAGATTTCTTCCGGTCCGCAAATAACTTACAAGAAAGGTTGTGTAGAACATCCAGTGGTTTTCATTTAAAATTCCTTCAGTTTATCAATAGAAGATTAAACTCCGGAAATATAAACACTATCAGGTAGTATCTTCTATTTCCGGAATTGAACATAAAGATTGGATCTAATCGAGATCAGCAAATGAAGGGCTGAGTCCAAACTGTGCACACATGCACATAGTCTTGATATTCTTTTCGTTTTTTGCCTTCACCTGCCCTCCAAACACAATGCATATTTTCCTCATGTTTTCAGATAAACGCAATTATGGCCGGTGCAGGTGTTTAAATAGTATAGATGTATGTATATTTTTGCTCTTATTGTCTGTAATTCCTTTCCTGGTTTCTTGCTTCTTCCATGGCATCTTGATAGCAGCAGCAGGTGTTTTTTGATATAGGAGTGATACTTACGCAAGTCTACTTTAAAAAGAATTTCGTTTTAAGTAGGTTAATATTGAGATAGTGTATAATCTTTTTTGCATTAGTTCATATATTATTGAGCTGCGTTGTCAATTTGACTATGCATCTTCTTTCGAATGCTATTCATCAATGTGTTGATAGTCAGTTAAATGGTAATAGAAAAATAATGACCAAGAATCTACCTATCTATCAAAACTGTTATATCGCAAAAAAACCTACTAGTAAAGCGAAGTACTAAAGATACTTTGATTAAAGCATCTTCTGAACAACTTATCTCTTTCATCATTTGCTTATGTACATCATATTTCTTCCTCACTCCAAAAATATTGGCTTCAGCACCAACTAAAACCGGTGATCCAAAGTCAGGCGGACAGTCACGTCTGAACAGTCCATTCGGCCGCCTGTTGGACGGAAAACACTATCCTTGTACCGGCAAGTCGGACGACACCATATGTTCAACTCTGTCCGTGAAAGGCGTTGAGATGCAGATAGATTAGTGGCCTTTTGGAGTATTTACGGAACGTGTTGTTGCTCCTTTACAAACAAGGAATGCGAGCGAAAGCTTTCAGATGTTCGCGGTAACCTCCGGCACTGTTCAACGCTAAATACTTATATGCGCTGATTCTGATACTTCCTAGATTCTGATTATGAGTAGAAATGTGCCCAGTTCAACCGGTCACATTTAAATTCGTCGCTTTAAAAACAGTATCGGACGAAGACCCCACAGAAGTTCGGCGTTTTTTTCTATGCGGCATGGGGAAGGTCGTTAAGCAGAAAAGTGTGTTCGCCAAATGAACCAAAGTTAGATCGAAAATGCAGAAAACAGTGTGTGAGTTGTTGTTTATGTCGAGATCCACTAATTCAATATCCCTAAAAGTTATCTGACATCCTGGCTTTCACCATCGCCCCATCTCCAGCAGGGTTTGTCTCGTCTTCTCTTTCTATCACATTGCCCTCATAAACTTTCCGGGCTAAACCATCCTCACCCAAACGGGTTACGTGACCCACCCACCGCAACCTATTGAGGCGGATTTTATCCCCAGTCAGGTGATTGTAGTATCACTTATAAACTTACATAGGCTGCGGAATTGTCTATTTTCATGTAGGAGGACCAAAAATTCTTTGCAGAATTCTTCCCTCGAACGCGGCCAAGAGTTCGCAGTTTTTTTTGCTAAGAACCCAAGTCTCCGAGGAGTACATGAGGACTGGCAAGATCATTGTCCTGTACAGTGAGAGCTCTGATCCTATGGTAAGATGGAATAGGCTCTGTTGGCAGCCAACAACCGTGGGTGAATTTCGTCGTCGTAGCTGTTATTGGTTGTGATTTTCGACCCGACATTGGAGAAATTATCAACGGTTTCAATGTTGTATTCTCCAATCTTTATTGTTTTCGTTTGACTGGTGCGATTTGGTTCTTCCGTTTTTGGTGCTAAAGTTGGCCCCATGTACTTGCCTTCATTGACGTGCAGCCCAAGATTTCGCGCTGCCTTGTCGATCTGGACGAAGATAGACTGTACATCTAGGGTTGTTCTTCCCATAATGTCAATATCGTCGACATGGGCCAGTAGTTGGGTGGACTTAAACAGGATGGTAACTCTTGCACTAACATCTGCATAGTGGATGACTTTTTCCGAAGCCACGTTAAAGGATGTATGACAGGACATCCTGTCTTAGACCGTTGTTGATGTTGAATGATTTCGACAGTGATCCTGCTGCTTTTATCTGACCTCGCACATTGGTCAGGCTGGGCATAGTCAGTCTTACCAATTTCGCCAGATACCGCATTCTCTCATGGCTGTTTACAACTTCACCCTCGCTATGTGAAAAGCGTATATTCCTCAAAAAATCCGAGGCATAAGAAATTGAAGGTTTCACCCGATCAGCCCTATACACCGGTGTAAAGTACCAGTCGCACGACTTCTGCTGAGACCAGGGGTATGAGGGTGTAACGAATGCTGCTGAAACCGGCTTCAGTAGAGCAGTAGTAGCCGTAATTCATCAATTTGATCTACGTGCTCATTGAAAAGGGGTGAGAATAAGCAGCGAAACATGTCGAAATCATTTTGCAATAGAATAATGCTTCAGGCCACCTGACGATTTCAGCCAAAAACATTTTCCACCATCTTACTACCCGGAACTCTTCTTTTCTGAATGCCACTTACTTGGGCGGGGTGCGGAGCGTTTGTGTGAAACGAAACCTTATTAAAACTCGGTTTACCGTCTGTCTGTCCGTCTGTCTGTCCGTCACACGCATTTTTCTCAGAGAGACTTATAGCGATTGACACCAAATTTGGTGGAATAGTGGGAACTGTGAACGCTCATACATACAGTGGATTACATCCTTTTACATCGAATTTAAGGAGGTAGAGATCCCATACGGGGCTATATTTATGTCCTTTGCCATTATGGGTCCTCATATTGAAGAACAGATACAACTCGCATTTGGAAAGATAGTAGCAAGTTGTGAAAGAGGATCTATCTTCGAAAACCTGTGCGTTCTGAGTGAAGTCAAAGGTCAAAGTGTAGACATACAGATGAAAAAATCGTGCTTTCGTTCATGATGCCTCTTTTTGGTTCTAATATTACCGAGGCCCAGCCAATGGGGTCATACGTACCCGAATAATGTTTAGAGGTGGTTAGATGTGTTAATCAATCTGAAGTTACTTTCCCAACTGATGGTATCAAAATTTCAGCATTGAAACGCAGTTATGCTTCCGTTGGTTTTCGTTGAAAACAAAAGAATAGAAAAAGAATAAACGTAATGATTACAAAGAGGAACTGCTTGCCTCTTTCAGAACTTTTTTAGTCTAGTCGGACAGCTGGTCCTTTTTAGGAAAAAATTAGTTTTTTTTTCGGATTTTCCTTACTACAGTTCCGCTAAATCTTGAAATTTGGCTTCTATTTCTCTTTTTCCTCCTCCCCTCCTTCGGGAATACTAGTATCCCTCTCTTCATGTCTTGCTTTTAGCACTTTCCAAATGGTTGGGCTAAATGTTACTTTATCATTTCAGTTCGTCGCAGTCTCCTTTCCAGGCTGTCTTCTTTTTTCTTGCTTTTTTCCACTCGCTACCTTTTCCTTTTTCCCACTAATAGCTCTATTGCAATTTGGCTCACCACTGCTGTTTTTCTCGACACTCTAGAATCGTCCTCCTTAAGCATCACACAACATAAAATTCACTCACTCTCAATCTTTTGTCGACATTCTCCCACAAATTTTCAAATCTATTCCGTCATTTGTCATTGTGCGTGGCAAAAACAGTGCAAATTTTAGAAGCGTCTTGTGGCCTCCCCAAAATTACTAAGTAGGATGCAAGTCTAAAGGTTAAAGTAAATGAAAAAAGTTGAGTGTGCGTAGTGAATCGTTAAGTTAGATACTTAGACAAGCGACGAAATTGTTTTGGCAGGCCACGAAAGGAAGAACCTTCCAGTCCAAACTGAGACTATCTAGATCGGGTTGCTGATCATCAACACACTGAATCTAGCTGCCACCTTCAATATTCCGGACAAGGAACAAGTCGGCCAAAAAAGAGCGAAAGTATATAGGAGTCAAAAATGTAAATATCTGTTCGCATTGCTGTTGCTATCACTCGTAAATATGTAGTTATTAGTTTATGAGCTTGAACAGCTGCTTCGCAATTTCCTTTTTCTAAATTGACAGATAGAAAAGTTGGCGGTGGCAAAATCGGCAGCCCTCTCCATGAGGGGTGAGAAGCTCTAGTTAGAAAAAGGACCAATTGTTCCAATATTTTGAGAACCTTTCTTCGGTGAATCTTACCTTTTTCTAACCATAACCAAGCCGGACGAAGTGACATACAAAACAGTAGAACAAGAAGTTCCACTTTGGCAGACTGACTTTCATGCTGTTCAGACTCTGAAGACTTGGCACTTTGATGCTATACGGCTATAAGGATTTTTCCCTTTCAAACTACTTGGAAGTGTCTTTCAGTCGTTGTATTTCTTGAGGGATAATTTTATCCGCTTTAGGTGTTTCTGTCAGTTAATTGGATTTGGTTATTTATATGGAGCTAGTCGGGTAATACAGTGCGTTTTCATCAATGTCTCATTTTCGTTTCGTTTTCTGATTCCTAGAAAGAAGGGAGGACCGATTTTGAAGTGGTATCTTGTGGTTTTTTTATGTTGAATTCTTTGTATTTGTCCAGAAAACGTTGGTACTATAATGATATGTTCCATTTAACGCCTCAATTGTAAAGAAACCATCTTGGGAGACCTTCCTTCCTCTTTGTCCTCAGCCTTTTTCCTTTTCCCCTTTCGCCATTTGGTTCTATCAAATGCCTGATCTAGATGCAACCGCAAGGCTTTTAAATTCCCATCCAGCATATCGAGCCACCGTTGTTTCGGCCGACCTTTTGGTCGCTTACCATCGACTTCAATGTTCACACCAATCTTGGCAAGTGAATTATCGTTAGCGCAAATTACGTGAACAGCCAATCGAAGACTCCTCTCTCCCAGGTTTTCCACGCAAAACAACCTCAATTTTTCTGATTACAGTAATTGGCGCCCAACGTGGGGCCCGAAAAGTATTAAGTTTTATGAATGTGTAACTATGAAGGCCTACTCCAGGCTTAAACCTGTGCGAGCCCAGTAAGACCATTGGAGAGTGCCGTCCCCAACTACTCAATGAGGGCAATCAGACCCGAGTCTGCATAGGTTGGAGGTTAGTTCAAACAATGGGAACCGAAATGGTCCCCTGAAAGCATATGTACCTGAAGAATTCCTGGAGGATGCTTTTTAGTTCCGGCCCACATGACGGACAGAATTCCTTCTGTGAAATTGCACTTTACAACTCGAAGGCTGCACCCTCGAGGAAGACATAGGTGTTAGGTATTATTGCTGACTCTGTGCTCGGTATAAACCAGCACCGGTGTACCAGGATGTGGCTTTAACTGTGGTCCCTAAGCCAATTTGCGTCCGAAGATACAATGAGATGGACGGAGAGAGTTGATATTAGTTTTAATCTCGACTAGGTTTCACGTGCAGTTATTATAGTTTGACCGATTTCATGCCTTACCACTATGAAGTAAATGCTTCCATGTAAAGCAGGGATCCATGTCCTTTTCTTAGTTAGTTTCATTTTGGAACTAATATCGTAGCTGCAGCTCTGTCCTCGTGGTTGATAATAACCAAGTCAAGCTGATTTTGGACTAACCCGAACCCATTCATCTACTGCACTTTGGCCTATAGATCATCGAAATCTTTTGCTTGAAAGCGAGTGTGGTTACTTAATTTGTCATGGATTAGAAATTCCGGAGAAATTGCAGCTTTTGAAGAACATGCGTGTTCTTTGCTTAATATCGAGAGTTAATTAGCACCACAAAATATCTTTATGAAAGCCATAAGAATGTATATTTTCCTGTCGTTATTCAAAAAAATTACATCATTCTAACGTAGTCAAAGCCCAGCATGAAGTCACTTGAATTACCCATAAAAGCCTAAAATGCAGGAAATCTTTTATATTCGACATACACATGTGTATATTTGCATTATCTATTCAATTTATGGCAAACAAACTAGACTAAACCATTTCAACAGAAGCACAAATGAATAACTCTTCCAGAATAATTTACGTCGTCCCATCAAAAAGACAATAGACCGAATAAACATACAACTCAGGTGTTTCCAAGGTGACTGTTTAAATTGGAAAAATAAAGATACAACAAAGGAAAATCCAAATACGAAGCAGACAAACACACACACAGAATTTGTGGTCGATGTAAAAAAGAAGTTTCCAATTGTCGAAGGAAACAGATGGAGATGGAGATGGCAACTATACAGACAAGACAAATATAATGACGATGTCGGTCGTCTAGAAATGTAAAAAGATCCCTGGACCGGGTAGACCGGGTAGACCGGTCGGAATTGTTTAATTCAAAGATAATGTTTGTCTTGGAAACTCGGAAAGGACAATTGAAGTAATAATGTTTTGTTTTCCAGCCGGGGTCCGATTGTAATTTTTTTTTCTGGTATTTTTTCAGCTGGGGTGGTTTTCTTTCGTTGGTTTTTACAAATTTATCATTGGAACTTTAAGCAAACATTCATGTATTGTAAGAGAATTTTCAAAGAGTCACTAATTGGTTTTTAGTAATTTTTCCTCTTTTCTATTTCAGGTGAGTTGTTACACATATGGTTTGAATTTACACGGCAGTTATGTAAGTAAATATTTCATGAATTGGGTTTGTGAACTCTAGTCAGTTTGACTCAGAATTCATATCTCTCGAAAATACACAGAATAATTAAGTTTGAAAGCCGACTTCCAAGGCGAATAGCTCCAGCCATTAGAGGAATTACCATATCCATGTTCATATCTATGTATGTATATTTTATTCTGTAATTCGAAACCTTGTATATTGTTTCATCTACTTGCATATTGTTGCCTAAGTTAAGAAAGGCTAGAAATACAATTTCATTTAAAATTGTGTTTGAAAATCGAGGGATTCCTTAGTCCACCATCCACTTAATGGTGGACCGGACCAGTTGGAAAGCAACATACTTTCTCGGATGTGATCCACGCAACCCTCATCCTTCGGGAAAGATCTAAGTTGCAAAACATATGACTTGCGGTTTCGTCCAGGGCAGAAACAACTCATCAGACGCTGTCACACCTCTGTCCTGGAAGCAGCGTAACCGAAGTGGCTAAAAGTTAGCATTTGCTCGCTTATATTATTATTAATTCAAAAACACGGCATGTGTATAAATTATAATGAAGACAAATCGCCTTGTAAAATTCAGCCAACCACTTCGATCCCGCTGCTCACAGGGCAGAAGTGAAGCAGGGTCTGATAACTTTCCTCTGCCCTGGACGAAACCCCAAGTCATACTTTACTTGGAAAAATACGGTCATAACAATCACATGCATCAGTTCAGAATCTAATGTTTCCCGAAATTTTAAGTAAACCACATTTTTCGTCCGAAACTTTTTGGCTTCTCACATAGTAAATTGAAATTTCGTAGGAATATTTTCTGTTACAAAAGAATGGTATGCCCGAAAAGTAGACAAAAACTACACCCTGTAACGCCCTGGTAGATTGCACGATGGCCAAGTGAATCTCCGAGTTAGCCGAAGTCAAATAACAAAGTAGAGCTACTTCAAAACCAAAATAAAAGTAATGCAATTCCATTGAAGTATTCCAACGACACATGCTCATTAGCCTCTGAGTAATACAGGTCTACATTTCATTCCATAAAAATAATCTCCTTGATGAGCCGCCTCACAGTCATTTTATACGTGTTTTGATTTGAAACGAATAACTTATTGCTACTCACCCGAGATCGAGATACAAAGCATCAGCAAGTTGCATGTGTTTCTCAATTGACTGAACCGGTCCGCTAGGGAAAAATTCATTTGTTGGTACATCAACATAGGCATATGTATGAAAGTACATTACAATTTATAGCGAAGCGAAAGAAAAATGTTTATATCATTTTATATTTAGGAAGAATTTATGCTGTTGAATTATTCTAAGGAGGTAGGGTTTTATGCTAGAAATTTGAAAGAGCAATGAAAATGATGGTTTATTATTGAATATTTAAAATGTGTTAACGTTTTTGTATAATGTGAAGTCGAGGTGAGATTTAGGAATTTAAAAGGGGGATATTGGAGGTATTGAAGAAAAAATACTGCCTTTAAGCAAATTCTCTAAGTATCATATTTTTTATAAGGCCACCAGCGTGACACTGCGCCAGTCTAAATCATTAATAATCTCTTTTTGTTTATGGAGGATGCTAGGAGTCCTGAGTCCGCACGCACTTCGTGACGGACCGGACCATTGAGAAGCAATTTACTTATTCTTCTGCAGCCCCCGGACTCGTCTTTTTTGGGTCAAACACCCAAGTTTTCCAAAAAAGAACGAAAAAGTTGGCTGACGGTTTCATCCAGGGCAGAGGTAACTCATCAGATGCTGCCTCACCTTTGCCCGTGACCGAAAGTAACGACAGATGGTAATCGCTCAATTTAGATATAATCGCAAACACGTAATGGGTACGAATTATATTTAAGTGAAATCCGTCATAAGTTCAGACCTAAACCAGGCCAGCAAAATTGCATTCCGAAAGGATACGAGGTTTATACTTTAGATCACGTCAGTAAAATCTAAAGACAGCTCAGCCATCAATGTTGAACTCTGTTCATGAAATGATCTAAATGACAAACAAGTAAGTTACTATTATAAAGCATGAATTACCAAGCATCAATTTCAATTTAGTCGCTTCTATCCATGCTTTCTAAAGAATCTAGATAAAATAAAATACAATTCATGTTTTCCTGAAAAGGGATATATTATTTGTTATTATATACGTATTTCGGGGACAAGTTGTGCCCTATTCTGCAATATAAATATTACAATTTAGCATTTGGGGTCCTATAATTGCTACTCGATTACTAAACTAGAGAAGGTGGAACATTAATGTTCCCTGGTGTCACCATTGCCCGTGTTATGGTTCAATCTGTTCTCTTCTGGGTCCCATAGGATGGCCAAGCTCTTATGCGCGTCCTGCTTTCCCCTGCTGCCGCATTATTTGACGATTTCTCCGTTGCCCCATGCGATGTTATGTCTCTCTTGAACCATGTATCGAGCTATCATTGATTTTAGGTTTGTGCTCTTCTTATTCTTTCTCCTGGCCGTTTTCGTTTCTCTCTCATGCTCTCTGCACCGTATCGAAAGCAGTCTTTCAGTTTGTCCTCTGTAGCAATTCATGCAATCTTGACATTATATATTCCACGGGATTCATGTTTTAATTCTAGTCCTCGGGGGATTCTAGCCCGCTTTTGAGCTGGTTAAAGCCTACTCGATGGCACCATGTCCATGTTTAGCCCTTTAGTTTTTTTCATCAGTTTCAACGAAGCCGCATTCTTCTTTTCCCTTTCAACTTATTAGCGGGGGATGTCATTGTCCTTATTTCTTGACGTTTCGCCTTTTTAAATATCAGTCTTTTAATAATCGACCTTTGGAAGCCGTTCTTCCGTCCGATATCGATTATGTACTCCTTTTCTTTCATAAATTTTTCTGCACTGAGGAACACGGTGAACTATCGGTGAATTATGGCATGGAAAGGGGCCATTTCATGTGAATAGGTCTGGCTAGAATTATCTGGTATCGTTTGCTGCGTGTGCGTAGGCTTCCTATTGATGTCCAAAGAGATTTCCTTCTCCTCTCTAATGATTCTTAAATCTTGAAACGTTCACCATTGACCTCTACCTCCATTGTAAATCTCAGGTTCCAATTTATCTTTTTTAGGACCTCCAGCATCTCCTCCAGTTTGTCTTCGTGGACAATGGTGAAAATGTAATCTACATATCTTGAACACATCTTTATGAGCAGGTCTTTGGAAAGTAGATCATTCCTAACCTTGTCCGTGAACACGTTACTCAAAAATGGTGAAAGGGAGTTACCCATTGCCACCCCTTTGGTTCTTTCGTAGAACCTCCCTCTGAATGTTTTCGACATGCATACTTCTGCAAGTTTCATTAGCATTCCTGTTTCTTTTTTTCATGCCAAGAATGTACGATTTTCACTCAGTAGCCACTCCTCCAGATACGAAAATGCCGCCTTTCTCAATTCAAAAATAAAATTCTCCATAAGAAATAAGGTGAATACAACATTTTGTGGTCCATATTAAATCTAGTGCCAACTATTATACTAATGAATGCAAGGCTTCCTAATCTTTGCTACAATAGCCCAAGTTGAAGTGTCTCGAATTAATATATGTAATTTTACTAATTGAACCTATCACGAGTTTAGCCGACCCCGCTTGTGAACGGGGCAAAGGCTGTTGAGAAAAAGAGCCCATCACGAGTTTTATCCAAAATTTGGGCGACAACAAAGTCTCTTACCCTGATATTCAACCTCCATAAAAGAGTACTTACCATGAAAAACGCTTGAAACTAAAATAGTAATTTATATCCATGTCTAGTTTGCTGGATATAGGAGGGGGGGGGGGGGGGGATCAGGGAGATCAAATTTTTTTTGAATCTGTTTGGAAAGACCTTAAAAATATGCGTCTGCACAAAAGCTCAACCACGTGTTAGGCATCCCCATTGAAAGTCAACGCCTTCCTTACTCCTACCTTTGCTATACGGGACCACTATTAAATATTAATCCATGGGAGAGCCCCAAAACTCGATTCCTTAATTTCCCCTTAAGTCAACATAATTCCCCATTTTAGAGGCACGTCTGGAATTCCTTACCAGTTTTCTCTTGATTTAAGGTTCTGACCAGTTATGCTCCTTGGTCACAACGCTCCGTACGGCAGAATGCACAGAGTCCTCCCTTTCCTCGAAACATCAGAAAGCAAAACAATGGATAATCCGGGTCGTTGCATCTTCTTCTTTTTCTTCAGCCTTTGTCCCGTTCACAAGCGGGGTCGGCTCGAATCCGGGTCGTTGCATGTATTGTCATATGGGGGTAATTTAGGGGAACGTCAATTGCAAATCGGTGCCTCGGTCATATTCGCGTGTTTCGTGAAGCATTGTCTTAGATGTTGATTTACGGCTTCCCTTATTTCACCACTAGACATAACGATACCTCTGACTTGTTCAGGGTCTCCGTGCCAGTTTTCAATAGTTGGTCATGTGGCTCTGAAAATGTCGCATTGATAGTTGGTATTCTCACCATGACTGAAATTCTTTTGAAAACACCCAGTATACCTGTCAATACAGTAGCCTGTTGAAAGGGCTGCTGGATATCGACGATACACTCCCAAAAACTTCTAGTACTGAGCATGTGAACTCTCCTATTGATGATAGCACAAATGTATCACCAATAGAAGAACTGCGCATTTGTCCCAAATTCAGGTGTCGGATCATTATGTACCAAACCGTTACAAAAGCCAGCTTTTGCCACCTCTTTGAACTGTCCAGCCACTATCAGCACACAGCTGCTGAAAATTACGTAGACCTTCGGAAATAGTAACTGGTTCTCCGCTTGAACTAAGTGCTCATCCCTTTGTCGATTTTACTAACTAAGGCGTCCCCCTTAATTAAGTTTGCCCAACCCTTGCAACTTTGAAAAATGCAGTGAAGCGGCGTGTTGGATTTCCCTTAGCCTTACCCGGGTCGCCAAATATTTAAAATTCTGAGAACTGCGGCCAGGTGTAGATACTACTGAGACTCTGAAGTTCTGTCCGCCTCCGCATCCCCAACGGATTACCCCACGAAATTTTACTCTGGTCTTCCCAACCAGAACAGAGTGGAAGATTGGCGATGTCTTTCAAGCCTATGACAAGAATTTTTCACCGATGGATCAAAGATGGTCTGTGGGATCGGTACAGAGCTTTTTCAGGTACGCCTGACGGTAGCCGAAGCATGATCCTAATATCAACCGTAACCTAATCATTTTGAACGAACGCCATTAATGTGTTTCACCCAGTGCCGCTCATCCAAGTTTGGTGTGGCAGTGTAGAAACGCACTGAACAGTCTGGGCGACACGATCAAAGTCTTGTAAACGCTGCAAGCTGATTCTGAAGATCTGTTCGGACTGGATTCTGCTCCTGTTGCCCTTTTCACATCAGTCACCAGCTTAGCAGTATGTGTCACCAAACCGGTGTACCAGGACCCTAATTGAGCCCCTTCTGATACCTATGAATCGACTGAATACTTTTTGCTGATCTTAAGACTCTTTTTCTTCTGAAGGGTCCACGACAGTTATTCTTAATTGGTTTTTCTTTTACACAATAGATATCCATTTTTTAAAGAGTTTTGCTTTAATTTTCTGAAAATAAGGCATGCGAGAGGCACCATCCTCTTCAAGTCCACCCAACTAATTCGCTACGCTGGCGATACCGACATCATGAGTAGAACAATTCGAGATGTGCAGTCTACCTTCATCCAGTTCGCGCAGGTGGCGCGAGATCTTGGGCTGCTTGTCGGTTCGAAAATCACAACCGATAACAGGTATGACGATGAAATCCGCAATGGCATATGTCAGGATGCCAGACAGTTTTTAGGGATATCGAATTGGTTGACCTCGGCGCAAAACCGGGATGTCTGGAGTTCCTTATTAAGGCAGGCCTAGACCGGTTGTTGCGCCGTTGATGATGATGAATTGAGGCGTGACTTTGAAAGATTTTCAATAATACCTATTGTCGGCATTTTGTCTCATTATCAAAAATTTCTTTATAAAAATAGGAATTTGGGTTTCGATAAGAAAAGCATATATGAGTACATGTACCAAACTGTAATCTGCGCCCAATAATTTCCGCATGTCATCATCATCATCATCATCAACGGCGCAACAACCGGTATCCGGTCTAGGCCTGCCTTAATAAGGAACTCCAGACATCCCGGTTTTGCGCCGAGGTCCACCAATTCCGCATGTCATGGACGTCCTAAAACCACAACTAAACTATGTATCTGTTTTCAATGAATTTACGCAAAAGCCATAACGAAATTCCATTTTCTTCTAACTCCTCTACATCCCCTCAGGGATTATCATCGAAATGATTGCAGTATTTCACTCCGTGGCAAGCAAATGGCAAATTTTTAATAAAACCTGATCATAATGGCAATGCTAGCTGGCATTTAATAACCTTCTTTCGTGTAAAAGGTCCATTAGATTGCACCTCGCCATGTATTGCAATGACGATGTCGGCCCCCTGTTAGAGGAGTATCACGAAAATTATAAAATCTTGCACAATTTTTCGTCACGATTTTCACTTGAGCGATTTGTTTGAGGAGGATTCAGTTTGGTTGCATGTTGCACATTCGTGAAGCGCCTGATTGTTGCTGGATTGTATCTGATACGTGTCTGTATTGATGACTGACTGCTCGGTTCTATCTTAAATTCAACCTCCTCAAGCCATGTCTTTCTTGTGAAGCGTTAAACTATTTTCAGATTTGATCCGATCATGCAAGATGATTAGGGTAGTGATGCATTTCCTTGGGTTCTTTGTTGTGTGACCCAAAACTATTGCAAGAAGCTTGTGCTCTCTGAAATTTCAGTTCAAATTGCCTCCAAAAAAGTTCATAGTGTTTGCTACGATATATCACAGAATTCTCCCCTCTATGATTATTCAAACCCATTTTTAAGTATCTACAAGATGTATCTTCTCCGCGCATAGCAAATACTATTGATAGCTCCAGCAAATACTCCAAGACACCTAAAGCGCTGTATTTCCATTAAAACTTAATTGAAAATGTACAACGACAAAGTGCATAATAATATACATCTGGCTCTGACCGCTCCCATTATGAAGCTCGAGAGGTACGTATGGACCCGAGAGGTGACTATTTGAAAGTGATTTACGTCGCCAGAGCCATTATTACCTTGGTCTAATGTCTGCGATCTAGATCTTGCTCTGGAAATAGCCTCTTTACTTAGAATAACAGTCATCGAGGCGTATACGGCTAGTCTTGTTTCAACTTCAAATCCGCCTCCCAAGTACGTGTATTCAAACCATAATTTAGTTGAGTTGATGCTGGCCTCATTTGCATTTGGAAAATCATCCTTTTCAAGAAAAGATAATTTCTAAGTAGTCACAGATGGCCGTAAAGAATAAGTTAACTCTGGAGCGTTTGCAAATATGATTTTCTATGAATTTGTTCTGAGGTGACAAATAATGAATTTAGTTTTTTATATTTCACTCTAAATGGTCAAAAATGCAATTTGTATCTTAATAGTTTCCCGCGAAGTGAAGTTTACAAAGAAAATCAATTAACTATGATCTGAACGGTGCATTTAAAACGGTTTTCAATCCATGAGTCAATTAATATTAGACTTAATATTTTATTGAATTTTGAAAGCTGCTCCGTGGGCATTGTGACGGCGAAAGGTTACCTGGTGTACTCTGCAGGGATATTTTATTGAACTTTCTAATTATAAAATTGCATGACGTTATGAGCACTTTGATGTGTATTACAACTCGCAGCTGGTCATTTTCCGATGACAGTTTCATAACTTGCAGATTGCAATTTATTAAGTGGTTTCATCAAATTGGACATATTTCCGGCGACAGTGCATGCAGTTGACAGTAAATAATGATAATTCCTTTTATTGAATTTGATGATAAATTGAAATAATTCTTGGAAACTGATAATGCATATAAAAAGGGTTTAGTCACATCTCTCGTTTTGATTTCCAATTTATTGCATTTATATCCATTAAATTATATTACACTATTTTACAATTACGTTACAATTTTTCTTTTGCATTTTCCCGGATCGGAGGACGTGATTCGACCTTTTCTCTTGTTGACACATAAAACTGTCATTTGATTCGCCCCAGTCATGTCAGACCGTCAGCAGTTTCTGCGCCATTGAATGCAGCGGTGAAGATGAATTCATGTTGGCGCCTGGGTTCGCACCTCCGATGTGCCGCCACAATGGCATAGTTGTCTTGCCTATGCCACTATTTAAGCCATAACTTCTTGAGTATAAGGCACACAATCCCTTCATTCTCATTGTTATCTTTTCGTCACTTTTTACGTCTAATGAGACTGCGCTTCACTTTTGTTATCATTGGCCTACAGCAGCTAGTCTAGCACAAAGAAAACCATAAACATCCATGACGGCCAGCATTCCACCCAGCGCAACGGGGTGGAGAGGTTGATGCTCAATTAACTCAGCCAACGCAAGTCAGCTTCTGACTTTCTATGTATATATGTTTAATAGAAGTAATAAAAACTTGTTGTTTCCTTTCCGTTGGCGTGGGTATTTTATTCTTGCAAATACCGATATTTCGGGAACCACTTGTTCCCTTCATCAGTGCAAACAAGTTTGCTCATCTGTAGACATTAAGGTTCTATTTATACTATTCTAAATCTATGATATTATAATTATGACTAAAAACTTATATCTAGGTCCTGAAAAAGAAAATAAATATTTAATTTAACCACCTAATAGCTAATTTATCTTAAAACGTATATCTAGGTCCTGAAAAAGAAATAAATATTTAATTAACTTCCTAATAGCTAATTTACCTATCCTAGACCTAGACTAGACTAGTGAGAATTCCCACTATGATTCGGAGGTTCTTTTTGGTGAGGTTTAAGCAATCCTTTGTACGCATGGGTTCATATCCTCCAATAAGCACCCCGGACTGCTCCATCCCTGGTAGACCCGCCCAATATAGTTCCCTCTACCGTTTCTCTTCGGTTCTTAGATTCATAGCCATGAAAGCGTTTCCGATTCCACAGAAGGGTTCTGGCCCGTGTAAAGGCATCCCTGCCCCCTTCTTGGCTAGTTCATCTGCTGCCTCGTTGCCTTCCAACCCAGCATGGCCTGGAACCCAAAGTATCCAGACTTTGTTGGACGAGCCGAGTGTATTCAGTCTCTCAAGGCATTCCAATAGCAGTTTAGAGTTCACCTGGTTGGACCTAAGTGCCTTGATCGCTGCTTCGCTATCGGTGAGAATAGCTATGTTCTGCCCCCTGTAGCTCCTTTGCAGATTAAAGGAGGCACATTTGTCTATGGCGTAAATTTCCGCCTGGAATATGCTAGCGTACCTGCCCATTGGTTCAAAGTACATTTTCCTTGGACCAATGACACCGGCACCCGCTCCCTCTGCTGTGAGGGATCCGTCAGTGTACCAAGTAATCACTTGCTGGTTTAAGCCGCTTTTTATCGAAGTGAAACCTCGTTGTCATGTTGTCCCTCGGTATCAGTAATTGGGGATACTGCCTGGAAAGAATATCAATCTTTCTTCGATTTAGGCAGCTCCCTGCCTCACTCATACTACCGGTCATCCTGAATATTGATTTCCTTGTCTGCGTCTGTATGTGCAGATGGAGAGGGGTTGATCCCAGAAGGACCTCTAGGGATGCCGTTGGGCATGTCCTCATTGCCCCACTGATACACACGTAAGCCAGGCTTTGGAGCTTATGTAATTCCCTGCCTTGTGTGCTGAGTTGGGTTCTTTCTGCCCAGATTACCGCTCCATAGGTAATCATTGGCCTTACTATTGCAGTATATATCCAAAGTAGTATCTTCGGGCTGCAACCCAATTTTTTTCTTGTACCGACTAATTCTAGGGGATACATTTCGCCGGAAATCTCTGAAATGTGAGCTTCACTGAATTGAATGAGGGGCTATGGAAGAGTAACCTCCTATTTACTGGCTCTTCCATTTTCGGCTGATTTCTCAGAAATTAGTGGTTCATAACGCCCCGTGAACTTTCAAGTAGAAGGACAAAAGGCACTATTCGGGTGTGTCCTTTAGAGCAGCGTAGACAGACACTAGCGCCGAACAGTCCCTATTGACGCTAATGCACTGCACTCGCATCTCCTTATTTTGTATCTGTTTTAATATCGTTAATGTCCAAACTAAAGTTCAGTGTGTATTTCCCGGCTTTAGTGGGGATATTCCTGAATAAGCTTTATAGGCCGTTTAAATGTCATGTATGGTATACGCACATTCAAATGTTTGGTATCATCTTACCTGCCTTATTGATGAAACTAGAAGCAAATTTGAGTAAAACAAATGTAAACAATGTAAGTGAAGTCTTAATCTCAATCGAGACGAAATTGAAGCCTTCGTAATTCACTACGTCAAGTTCTATTACAAGCCAGATAAACGCGTTCGAACCCAGCATCATTACATGAATAAGAGTCAACCTGGTCTGAGGAACAAATACGATCATTTGGCTAACTCTGGTATAAGCATCTCAAAGTTATCACCGACTGTATACTAGTGTAAAGTTCCCAGTTTTAAAAAACGCCAACCTAGGGTACTTGGGACAACATTAAATCGGCGTTACCAGGCAACTAAGGGAAGACTTTATAACCAAATCCAAGAGTGATTTTCCATTCAAATTTCCAGGGCTCCCAATACAATTCATACAACAGCAAAATTAATTCCATTTCTCTCGGGCCACAATCATATCAGTAACTTCTAAATCTCGTTTATTTTTGGCGTCGCCCTTAAATGTCAACTTTCGGATAAATTTTCATTGGATAGGTCACGGACTTGCAAACTCGGTCGTCGTACTCTTCTGCAAGCTCTCTCATAAGCCCTCAATTTTATAGGTTTGAAAAATTTATATCGTGGGGTTGCAAAGGTATCTCAAGACCTTAGAAATTATGGCTGATTATTTTCCTCTCGTGCAACGTGACACCTTTCTCATTTTAGGGGACAATTTCTCCCGTATCGAACAACATGCAAAAAATGACACAAATGGTGAAAGAAGTACTTTTAAACGACCGTCAATCATTTCACTTTTCGTGGATGAAATGGGGGAATGTCGCAAAATCTAAAGGTAGACTGCTTCTCCAAACAACAGAGTAAAGTTGTCAAGTTACATTCTTTCTATTCGGGAGTGATATTTATTATGATTGTAAATACCGATATTTCGGAAACCACTTCTTCTCTCCATCAGTACTAACAAGTCCCGATGAAGGCAACCGTCTTGGGTCCAATAAATTGAAGGTAGAAAAATCACAATTTTAGGAATGGCGTCCATTTCACTGGAGGGAAAGGAATATATATGAATCCTGTATGTCGCGATAACACAAAATAGCGAAGGAGGAGCGAGTCTTGATGTGGTTGGTAAACTTTGCTCACACGTGGTCATCGTGCACACAATCTCTTTTGTGTAAAACCAAATCTTATTTAAATCCATTTACTGTTTGTCTGTCCGTCCATCTGTCTGTCTGTCGGTCACACACATTTTTCTCGGAAACAGTTGCACCTATTGATACTGAATTTGATGGAATTACATCATGGAAGTCAATTGTTATATCTAGGAATTCAATGGGGGTTCCCATACATCATACATGCAAAAGAGGGGTGCAATTTTTTTTCCACCAAGTATAGTCAAGTATATCAAATGAAAGTTATCGATTAGTACTTTTCAAAACTGGCCTCAGTTTTGACATTTAATTCCCATGGGGGAGGGCAGGGGCTGGAAACGGGTAATTTCTTTGACAAGGCCATTCTGAGAACCTATCCAACCCAAGAATCTGAACTGCCACTTTATGGTGTCTAGGCTTCGAAATACCCTTCATACTGATATCTGTTCAAATAAAGTTAATAATAGTGTATTTATATATCATTTGTAGTACTTGACTGCAGAGTCCCCCTTAAGTCTGTCCTACAATCATGATATGCATACATGGGCATTAATATGGGCTATAATATAGAGGATGATCCTACCAAATTTGGTGGAAATCGCGCTATTCCTAACTAAGTTATAATATATCAAAGTTATCACTTCACTGCAAATGCTAAGATTTTGAATGTCAGTGGCGCCCAAAAGTGGATATACTGTCATAATATAAGTACATACATTACGTTTTAGGAGTATATACGATGTACGATGAATGCTTGGGCTAATATGTTTGAGACTGTGTATTTTCAGCTATTTCCTCCTCCACTTTCAGAACTCCTAGTCAGTTTCTGCTGGAACTCCAATGGAGTCTACGTAGACAGTAAGAAGCTTGGCAGTTATCACTTCACTTAGCTTGAAACGATGGACGTTAATGATCTACGTAGTTAACGCGAACAACACACTATTCCTTATACCCTCGCTCTTACAGCCAGGATCGAAATTCTTTTCCAACTTGTCTAAACCGCCACTATTTTGTATGGTGAGAAGGCCTGATAGCAGGCTGCTCTCATTGAAAATTCGAGCCAACAGCAACGATTAAAACAAGACCTAGCACTTTGTAATGACCAAATAAGTTTGGCGATGATATTACGCGATCGTGCTTGGTATCCTAAAGGCGAGTCATCATCGTTCGATTTATCATAATCAAACATGTAGTCAGGCCCGAATCTGTCGTTCTCTGCGTAAAAGTTCAAGGATCCAAAGCTGCCGTCAAATCTGTAAAAGTTGTCAGTACTATGTCCATGGTCATGTCTGTAATTTGAATGTGCTGCACGAGTTCAGGCAGGCAGATGTTTTGTGTCCTGATGCTGTTTGGGTTCCAGGATTGACGTTTTCCAACCAATCCTTTAACTCGAGAAGCGAAGTAGCCATCCATCACCATTGTATCCCATGCGGGAGGACTAACCTTCAGGATCGCTCTTCGTGGCTTCAAAACCCGAATATCCTGGCTGAAAGACAGGAGGAAGGGCACGGGGATACTGTTTCGAATAATCTATCTATCTATCTATCTATCCTCGTAAAACTATTCAATGGCTTCACCGCAGGCTTTACCCAATCTGGGAATGTTCTCCATAGGTAGAGAGTGTGCAGATTCTTCATTTAAGAAAATCTTACCAAAGTGTCTTCTTCTGAGATCTAAGGGGGTTAGGCAGCCGCATTTTAAGAGCAGGGTCGTCTCTTCCTTCTCCTCTCATTGGTTGCATATAACCAAAAACCAGCACCTTAATCTTTACCATGTGGTAGTTTAAGGACCAATGTCCCGTTAAAAGCTCTACTGGTGTTTCTATATCCCGCCTTCTTTCACAAGAATTTTCACCTGCCGGCAAGCGTTCAAATTTCTCGACTCTGTTGCGTGAATCCTTGCAATTCCCCATTTTCCTCAGCCTCAGCCAGCGATGTTTGAGTTCTCTGGTACCCATATCAGGAATATTTCGTTCAGTCGGTGAAGTTTCAGTAGCACCTAATGACAACTCCACACCAACTGGCTCGATATGTTGTTGCTTTTTATTCCCGATAATGCTTTCCGACTGTCGGAACAGGTTCGAATGGTGTGACCCCTCCATTTTTGTTGGCATTCTTTCGCTGCAAATGAAATGGAATATATCTCCGCCTGGAGTATGATCGTCATTTTTTCCGAGGGCCCGGGCCAGTTCCATAATCGGGTTAACCGAGAACACCCCGATCCGTCGACTAACAAGTGACTTATTAGCACTGATAAAGGGAACAAGTGGTTCCCGAAATATCGGTATTTGCAAGAATAAATATCTACACCAACGAAAAAGAAACAACAAGTTTTTTATTATTTCAAATAATTAATCTTTGGAAATACCGCATAATTACACTCAGATTATTAACTCTGTTATATGAAAAGATTCATGGCCTCTCTTGATAATTACGACAGAGTATGTCTTTTCAATGACAAAGCTGGAAACCAAATAATTGGCTGGCATCAGAGTTACCAGAAGTTTTTCAAGGAACTTCCAAGTGGACGCATGACCGTATGATTGCCTGGCAGCCCGTTTGTTCCCGAATGTTCTTAATGTCGGGTTCGGGAACGCCGATAGTAAGGAAAATTCCCGGTCTATCGGGTCTCCCCCTTGATTTGCTGCCTAGCAGTATCCAGTTGGAGATGTTGAGGTTATTCTGGACACAAAGTTGTTCCAAAACCTCAGCACCATTACGCTCTTCTTCTCAGAAGTCAGAGGAAGCACCTTTTGAACTATAGCAGCTCAGAGATCCTTTACAGGGTTAGTTGCGCACTCTCCCACACATGGTGGCGGGTTGAGGGAGGAGCAGTACTACCGGAACCGTTCGTTCGTGTTTTCGTCGGTAAAGTTTAGCCATAACCGACTCAAAACGAAGCTTAATGCAGTCATTACAGTTTGGAGGAGTTTCCTCCTGTTTGCACTGCTATGTATGGATGGGTTAGAGTTATCATACAAGACACATCCATTTGTTTGGATAGCCTTAGCTGGAAATGAAGGCGGAGTTCATTTTGCTGCCTTTTGTATCGAAGAGTGGGATTCGCTCGAAGACAGATGCTGCTTTGGGTTCCCCTTAGCCGCAGGTGTCCCGGACAATCCTTTCATCTCAACGTTGGCAACCCTTGGGTTTTGATTTATCCGGAGGTGGTTTGTCCAGACAGTGTTTGCTGTCCGAGGATAGCTGCTTGCCCATGGACAAGGCTTTAGCCTCAGCAGGTGCCACCGAACGGAGCCCGGTGCCAGGAGTGGGGGGCCTGTTTGGGCTCGTCCGTTAACGACTGGATCCCAATCAGATTGCATCCCACTTGAGTAAGTGGAGAATTGGAGTCTAGACTCAGGTTCTTCATCGATGAACTTAGGGTTGCTCCTTCACTCGGGGTTTGATCATCACGATCGAGATTTTATTTTATGATAGTTTCTTCAAAGGTTTTTTGTTTTTTTAGTTTGTCATAATTGGCTGCCATGGCCCCAGTTTTATCGGCAGAGTCCCTTTTCCCGAGACAAGACTAGGTGCCACCTGGTACCTAGAGTTCACCGTTCACTCTTGTGACAATTCAGCTGTTGGTACGGTAGTTACACATTGGCTTTGGAGTTTTCATTACCGCTTGGCTTCAGTTGTTACCTCTTGTTTTCTAAAGAATCATCCTTACTGATCTCCCTCTCCACGACAAGGTAGGTAATCGTCAAGGGTGAAGCTAAATATTCTGTTATTTCGTAAATCAGAATTGTTTGGTTGATTCATGTGTTCGAGGTTTTTCTACTTTGCCAATAAAAGTTGCGAAAATCAATATTATTATCTTCCATTGTATACAAATTTGTGGACCAAGAACACTGTATATAGGAGGAGCAAGTGGCTAAGGGGCACAGAACGTCGTTGCGTATCTGTGGGGTAGGGACGAGGTACCTTACTGGCCAGATCGTTTTCTTCTCATAGCCATGCCCTTTCAACTACGTGGCCACACACCAACGCACTGCACATACACGACACTAACACCAGATCTTATGCGCGGAATTTTTGTCACGCATTTACCGTAGATAGTCGAACATGCGCAATGATTTTAATCCATCATAAAATTTCGAACATTACGACAGGAATTGAATCTCCTGTGTTCAGCCTTCTTGTTGTGGACCCGTTTCCTATTTTCTATTTGCATTCGTTCTAAATTTAGAACTAATACGATCACACGTCGCTACAATGTAGAAGATTACAAATCTCAGAATATTCGTTGAAAATCGCATTTAGGAAAGAAAGATTAACAAGATTGCATATTCCAGTAAAATACATGCATTCAATGTCCTTCTAACTATTCCTCTGTTTTGAAGATTGAGCCTCACCTATTCATAAGGACTTACTACGAAATCTATGGGAATTTCAAGTCCCATCCCGTGCTCCACTAAAATGAGAATGTTTCATCTTTGTGCAGACCAAAAACAATGGTTTTGATAGCTCAACAATATTTGAAATATTTACGTACAAGCATATCTTGCATTCCTTTGGATGTGCTGGGAAACATAGTCCTGCATATTCTCTACTTTTCCGAAGAAACTTCTTAAGCCAATGTTTCATTGAAGCGGTTCTGTAAATTTCTGAATGCATAGATTTTGTCTGAAATCTTCCCAGAACCACATCAATCGTATTTGCCCGCATTTTAAAACAATTGGGCTTTTGGATATTCGGGACTGTCCTTGGCAATTTTGTGATTTTGGAGAACTTCAATCTATTGAAATTCATTCGTTTTGCGAAATATTTGAAGAGGTTTATCATTGTCTGGAAACAAAGAAACGCAGTTACATTTCTCTGGAACATAGTCACCCTTAAATTGAATTTATCTATTTTTCATTCTCTCAGAAAGTTACGAATTCCAAATCAGGCCTAATCTACGTGATCCAAAGTGAAGATTCCAATTCCAAATATGAGTATACACACCTTAACTTTATCGCCTTTGTCCAGGATTCATGAAAATTTTCATAAAATTCCACCACATGGATGATCCTGATAAATGGAAGGAATGACTGCCAGGATTTCAATAACGACGATGATGATTGGCATCTGGAATATTTTTCCACTTTTCAGATATTAACCGACCACGCATTGTATACCTGGAGCTTATATTTCCGCCAAACCAAATATTTACTAACACTTCCATCGTCCGAATTGGAAATCTATTTTGTTGTCATATCGCCATAAGCAAATACTGTCCCCCACTCCTTGCTCTCGTTTTTCCTCGACATTCAACCCCAAATAGCCTTTTATTTGCGGGAATGCTTGGCAATATAACGGCTAGTAAGTACTCTAAATGTATATTACGAAGAATAGACCAGAAAACGCCCTCGGAATTATGCTGTTGAAATACCTACCTAACTCCCCCCACCACTCACCTGCAGGAATGTCATATACCTTGATACTATGTAAGTCATATTTCATTTATCATTCCGAGGACAACATTCAATTTTTCATATTGAAGCGACATTTGGAAGCGACCAGAGAAATATAGAAGTAGGTCGGCTTCGCTTGACATACCTCTGCGTTTATCTTCACAGTGGCGCCCATGTATGGCCAATCCTCCCTTTGGAGCCAAAAGTTCATAGTGGATTATGTATCTAAAAATAGCTACCTAAATACTTTTGGTGATAGAGCTCTTGCTCGTTTGATTCTTGGTCCTAGATTCTGCTGGTTTTTACCCTTGTAGAGTTTAAATATCCAAAAATTTTAGTACATACCATCATCAACTTCAAAAAACTCATTTACAACCCCTACGTTTCACCATGTGTACTTTTGATAAAAAAGATACCTATCTGATGTTATTTCATATTACGAAAGCTTTGCTTATTGCCGCTTCGTTACTTTTCTAAAAATATAAAATTTAAAAAAATAGATCAAGGACTGTTTGAAACATTACCATATACATAGCTCGGGCATTTCGTCTAGAACATCCCCTAACCTACCTACCTCCTAACATTCTCTCCATTCCACGAAAAATGGAAAATTCAGAATTGAAACCAGTCATGATTGCCATGGATGCCAATAAAAGTCCATCAGAACAAGGAAAACTAGTGGATTTGCAGGGAATCTGCAAACATGGGTGAGCATGCAATGCAACTAGTTCTGAGTCCTTGTCATAGTTGTTATTCTGGACGGTAATGGAGGGTTGCTGCATATAAATATGTATGTCTAATAGAAACCGGTGGACGTTCTTTCCGATATTCGTTGGAAGTTTTTAGAGAGAAAGGAATAAATATTGTATGTGGTTTGTAGGAGTGCATGTGGAAAATAGATCACATCTAGGAGTAAATCCCACATATACATTAGAACTAGAACAGAATATGAAATTGCCTATGAATATTCTGGACACTGAAATTTCGAAACCTGCTTAGAATAGCTCCAACTACAGTTTGGTGCCTTGGTAGGGTCAATATTTCTGGTAGCTATGGCAAGGACTACTAGTGAGTTTACGTAATATAGAAATACAGAATGGCGTGAAGCTCAAAATACTATATAATGATCATATTTTCTACGGGTCTAATCCAATTACATAATCCACAATATCTTAAATTCTCTTAAACTCATTGGTAACCCAACTAAATGTATTTATTGCACGCTGACTCTAAGTTTGACACATCTGTCAATGACTAAAGAGCAGATTATGGTTTCGGAGGTGTATAAATATAAAACCGCCCTCCATCCACTCATAGGCACAGTTATTCATATATATATGGCTGTAAAAAAAATCTGTCAGTTGTTTCTTATTATTTTGACATCTGTCAAAATAAATAACACACCATTTGAGGTTTCATATGAAAATATCGTTTTTCACCGCTTTAAAAATGTTCAATCCGCCATCAGGAAATGCGTTTTTGCGCACATTTTTAAAAACCCTCTTCCATTTGAAAACTAGTCCTACTGAATGTCTTCCTTTCTTGGTGGAGACGTACAGTGAGCCTGTTCTATGCCAAACATAGTGAAACAAGTGGTTTCGACCATTCAAAAGTGGTCATTTCGATTTGAGAAATGTAGAACCTGGAAGACCACCAAAAAGGTTTGAGTTTCCTCAATGAGGATGACTCTCGAACTCAAAAACAACTCGCAAAACAATTGACAAAAGCAAGCATCTTCTTACCTTTGAAAGCCATGGAAAAGGTTCGAAGGTGCCGAAAATGGGTGCCTCATGAATTGAACGAAAGACAGCAAGAAAACCAAAAAAATACTTGTGGAATTCTTTTCGAAAGGCACGGGGTCGTGACAAGGGATGGAAGGAAAAACTCATGGGTCGATCAAGGCGAACCATCAACGTCGAATGTAAATCCGGCTTGCTTCAGAAGATAGGCAATGCTTGGAGTTTCATGGGTCCACAAGGGTGTCATCTATAATCAGCTTCTAAAACGAGGTGAAACTGTTGATACGCAATAGTACCAGCAGCAAATTATTAATTGAAATCATGCATTGCTTGAAAAGCGCCCCGAAAGTGCACACACCAAATCCAGTCAGAGGCACCATTGCTGCAATCCGCTGGGATGTCCTATCCCACCTGCCCTACTCACTAGACTTTGCAGCCTCTGGGCTCCGCTTGTTTGCATCAATGGAAGACCCGCTTGTTGAGCACCATGGTTCTTACGAAGAAGTCAAAAAGTGGCACGACACATGGTTCATTTCAAAAGATCAATACTTTTACTGGCAAACATCCACAAATTGGTATACAGATTGCAAAACTATGTAGCTAGCAACGAGCAATACTTCGAATGAAATAAATTTAATCATTTTTTAAAAAATATTTGTCTTTCTTTTCCAATTAAAAAAAAACGGTTTGACATTTATATACCTGGTAATGATCTATCGACTTAGAATGATCAGAACGTCTGGTTCACCAAAGTCACTGAACTATCTCAAAATGTAACCTAAATTGACCGTACCACTAACCCGTAGCTCTATTGAAGTCACCGGAAGGAGTGAGGGGTCCTTAAAGAATATCCCATCGTTACGCAGGAAAATAAAATAAAAGAAATAGAGGCTGGATAGCGATCGGAAAACTCACACTGCGCTTGGTTCAAATCATTTTTTAAAATTACGGCTGAAAAGTTTGTTGTTCCATCATCTGAAGAGGATACTTTCCCTCCTTTCCTTCTTGAATTGTAAACAAGGAGGTACGAGAGTGGTTCAAATTTTGTTTCTCTAAGTGTAGCCATAAAAAGTTCCGATTAGCCCTTGCAGAAGTAAATATCAGCTCTAACATTGGGAGAAAAGTGGGGGGAGTATGAGGATCCGAAAGTTGTCAATTATTTCAAGGAGTCGTGGTACCTAGGCTCCGAAATATTCTCCGTTAAGAAATCTGCTCAAATAAAATTAATAATAGTATAGTGTAAGATTTCGAAAATTTACTGCGAACCTCACTTAAGTTCATCCTAAATCTAGTAGTAATATAGGAAGGATTATGAGGCATCATACTGGAAAGTTTGGTGGAGATCATGATATTATTAACAAAGTTATAGTAGGGGAAATTTGCCCCTTTCGCGTCAACTTGTATTCACTAAGAGCCATATATACATAAATAGAACCACCGTGTATCCAAATACTCCTTTCGTACATGAAGAGCTGAATTCCAGTTTCCGTGTTGTAAATATTGCCATTGTGGTTTTCTCTTGATTTGCTGCCTGAGGGACCAGCTGTGAATTGAATGAACGGTGCATATTTCTATACACCGTTCTGATGTTTCGATTAACAGCCACAACAACTACATCATCCGCACATGTTCCGCGTTTGTTGGTAGTTCCTGCCATTCACATAGCGGGCCGACCAGCGTACTCTTCAGAAGTGCCGATAGATTCTCCCTTGGGGCAGCTTTTCAGGTAGTAGGGCACACCCGCTTCGTTAGCGCTGCATAGATCAAAAGTATCGTCAACAATGTGCCTGGCAGGGCCACAAAGTTCCGGGGGTGGGCGCACGGTCAAAAACCCTTGAATGCCAATGAAAACCCCCGTCGCGTACTCGCCTTTCCACATTGCGTTCTTTATCTTGGAAACTAAAGAATGGAGATCAAACTCATAGGACTTTCGTCACTGGTAAGCGTGCTACTTTTTAAGTGCCGGGTACCCTAGCGTCTTCTTGCGCATGCGACGCCCAACCAATCTCCTTTGTCTGAAAATATTTTGATTTTTCAAGGCTCCGGTATGAAGACTACCTTGATGTTCTGACAAAAGGTAGGCACGTAGCCCAGACCAAGATGTGCTTCCTAGAATAGGATAGGATAGCAACTCTTGCTTTCGTACTTGGAACCCCAGTTTCAGGCTCTTTTGTAACATTTTCGTATTGATATAATCGTAATCGACAATTTTAAGTACATCGGATATGGATATCCTTTCTCGTTGATTTCCGCCTTTGCATTTTTTATTTCATCGTTCTTTTCATTTGATGGCAGCGTAATTTTAAACTTGCCTCCAGATTAATCACGAGCCTATTCGTGATTATTACCTCTTTAATACGCATCAATTCTTAGAGAGGATTTGTCCTCTCCCCTATCAAAGCGCGTTCGACCCGCTCCATCTTTTCGGAACTATTGCCGAGCAGTCGACCCCAAGAGACCTGGACCAGAGGACTCGAAATCACCATTGGACCGCTGAGATGCTTGCTGATTCTCTATCTCCACAGGCTGACGGCACACCTCTCTAATACTTATTCTCCCAAGAGATGACCTTATGAGGTGACGCCTGAAACGGCTTTCATATTTGCAAGTTCGGATGATGTTCAAACTTAGTTTGTCATCAAGGAGGTTCAGCATGAGGTGCAACGTACATCCGCCCCAAAGAATCTGCTTAAAGAGGACCACCTCCGACTGCTGTTTCATTATCGTCTACGCTGCCTACTTTGCCACTTGCAGTCGACTCAGCAGAACACTGGATCGTCACGCTAGTCTCCAAGAAGAATGGCTCACACTTTTCGCTAATGGCTTCACCTATCGATGGAGCATACCCATATGTTCGGAGTTTAGCAATCCATTGTGGAAATGGGTTAGCGGAATCTGCGGGGGAGGGGGGTGTCCAAGAATCAAGTTGATGATTGGGAGCAGATTTTCAGCCGAACATAACGGGAAAACGAATCTTCCGTTGCGATAGCTCATGTTTAGATCACACACAGCAACAAACTAGGTCTGAAATTACGCTCCAAGGATGGATTGACTAATTTAAAAGTCGCATATCTGCTCGGAAGCCAACAGGAAATGCCAGCTTTCAAAACCGGATACGAACCGGACGTTAACAGGAATGAGTAACCGTGATATTCCTTAACACTCTTGCGGATGAGGTGAAAGCCTACACACCAGATGGGCTTAAAAGTTCGCATGCTAACGTAGAAAAAAATTTTATTATATAAAATTTGATTATTCAATATAGTTACTTTCGCGGGCGATACAGAGATTATAGCGGTCATAGAATTTGTCGATTCCATTTTTATGTACGAATTGTCTTTAGCCTTAGAATAGGTCTCAGTTTCGGCGATTTCCGGCGTCGCTGGGGGCCAGATCGAGAGAATACGGTAAATGTGGAAGTAAATAGAAACCCAATTAAACTTTGCCATCTTTTGCATCGACACGGTACATTATCTTGATAAAACGCTACTTCCTTTTTCTTCAAATGGGACCGTTTTCCATGATTTCCTCCTTCAAATACTCTAATAACGCTATGTTATGGTCGCTGTTGATGGTTTCTCCCTTCTCAAGATGATAGATGAATTATACCATGCGCATCCCAAAATACTGAGGCCGTAGCCTCGCCAGCCGACTTTTCCGTCTTTGCACGTTCTGGAGTTGGGTCACCACGAGTAGTCCACCCAGATGACGATCAATTTGATTCTGGTATAAAATGATGGAACCATGTTTCGTTCATTGTCACATATCGATGCATAAATTCAGGTTCTTTTATGGAGGAAGAGCTTCAAACACTGCTCAGAATCGTTAGGTCGTTGTTGCTTTTGGTCCATTGTGGGCTCGCGGGGCACCCACTTTGAACAAAACTTTCGCATACCCAAGCATTCATGCATGATATGTCCAACACGTTCCTTTGATATCTGGAAAGACTCAGCTATCTCGGTTGACCTCACTTAGCGGCCATCCAAAATTATTTTGTGGAGTCTTTTTATGTTTTCTTTGGTAACAGCCTTTTTGGGACGTCTAATGCATGCATCGACCCCGGTGTTCATTTCGCCTCGTTTAAACTTAGCAAGCCACTTCTCATTTTTCTGGTGCAAACTCTGAATAATGTTGATCAAGCTAACCCTTGGTTGCAACAGTATTCTTTTTTCGCCAAAAAAGCAATGCTTTACTAAGAAACGAAATTCCTTTTTATCCATTTTCTTCAAACTACCAAAAGTTGCTTCACTCAAAATGCTCTATCCTACAAACTAATAATTCGGCAACTGTCAAATTTGTACAGATGTCTTTCGAAGGTTAGGGTTAATTAAAAATTTTGTGGATTTAAAACTAGCGGCTCTATGTTTTAGTCCACCTGGTATGTAGTCGCTGGAATTGCAGAGAAACAGGGCACCATGGGCAAGACTGTCAGAGAGAGTGACACAGCTTCTGTTTAGTATGTGGCACTCTTAACGTTCTCAAGAAACAATGCACGCATTGTTCTTCGTCAAAAAACCTGTAGACCTGACTGTCACGATATGTCAGTAGAGCTGTTCTCAGGTGTAGGCGGACCTTTACGATCAATTTCGCATTTTCTTCAGGTTTTGGAATAGCTCAGCCCTTTTGATTAATTGGTCTTCTAGATCATTCTATGGCTTCTCCAATGTTGCATAATTTAGACTATTTCATGATTTTCCCCCATGAAATTCTGGGGATTCATTTAAAGATATTAGTCACTTATATACTCCGACTTTTGCTCCACTGACTCTTATCCGTGTGACACCAGCCAAATCGGTAGGTTGCATCTTCAAAATGCTTATCAGAAACATCATGACTCCAATATAAACACCATACCAAAAAGCTTCATTTGAAGCAAGTTCTTGTCTATGACGTTCTAAAGTAATAGCACATCCCCTTGGAGTACTGTATTGGTTACTTTAATTTCAGTTGGATATATCTCTAGATCACTACTTTTCGCTTGACTAGGCTATCTGTGATGTCTCCCCGTTTAAGAGATTAGAAGGGATTTTTGACATCGTGGGTGATGATAACGAAGTGTTTCCTCTCGCGATTTCCTATTCTACGCCGCTGATTCCCACTTCTGTCAGACTAACCACAGTTTTGATAAGCGGTCGGGTAGCTGCAAAATTCCCTCTGCAGCTGGCCAGGTCGGCAACTTATACACCTTCGGTATTTGCATAGCTAACAGGTGTTTTCTCTCTTCGAAACATCAGCTTGCAGCGGAAACAAAGTAATCCCGCATGAGATTATCCTTAAATATGTGCAGGAGTATCTTTTCGTCAAATATTGTAGAACTCAATTGCGCCGGCCAAAATGATATGATGTTCATTCTTCTTTGCACCATTTCACTGTACAGTGTTCCTTGATGATCACTGCGATTGTAATATTCACTGACTTGTCACATGGCTTCCCACTTTAGTGCAGTATGTACCACGGGTCCTATTCTGCTTATGCAAAGTAAAGATGCTTCCCATCTGTAGGTCATACTTTGAAGTTTTCTATGATCACCGTCGATGCTATAAGTTTGCATCCATGACCAGCTTCTCGTTAAATAAAATTTTCTAAATTGATGAATTCATCAACGGACGGGTTTTTAAACCTGTATTTCGTGGATATCCACATCTATATTTTCTACTTTCAATAAGCCCCTTATTGTGCTCTTTTCATTCCTTTATTGCTCGTTGATAGTGACTACGACTATACTGTATCTGGGCAAACCAGTACAAGCGGCCTTAAGTGGTCTAGCAGTGGTCAAGGTCTTTTCGCATAATCCTTACTTGCCTTTCATTTGCAAGTTTACACAAGAAAGCAAAGATATTCAACTTCCCGCGTTACACAAGCCAATCTCCTTGGCAGCATGTATTCAGCGTTGTTTTGGTAATTCCATTCCAATTTACCTTGCTTCTGCATCATTTTGGAGTGATACCGTTACCTATTACCTTTACCTAAAACAAATTTATAATAGCTTTTCCTCCAAGCCCTTTTGACAGCACCTCTAATTTGAAGGCCTTTTTTACCTGGGTTCTCTTCTGTCATCTGAAAGTGCCCATATAACTTTCTCCACAAGCGTTCTCATTCGTGGTGATTCCATCGAGATCTCTGCGCTGCTTGAGTTAGCTGCCCTTCATTGTTTTTAATCAGAGTACTAGTCGTGAGGTCCTGGCAGTTAGCCACTGTTATCTCTTGCTTCTTCTTGAATTTCATGGAAAATTTTTCTTTCTGGGGTTTCGTAATACTTTACGGAGTGTTTGCGGCTAGAAGAGCTGACATCAGCTGACAGTGCAATGAAAATTCTGTAAATATTCCTTAGAAACCGGGATCTGGGGTTATATCTTCCAGAATCCTCTGGATTTCAATTTGACACTAAACATTGACGTAATTTTTGGTAGTTCAAAGCGGCATCCGCCATCATGTGATTCCTAGTAGTTTTCTCCAGTTCATTCATGGCCAGATAATTTCAATTTCTACAAAAATATTTTGGAGTTAATATTTTATTAAGTTCTGGTTTTTTTATCTTACTATCTTTTTTGGCTGAAGAAATTTAAAAATGAAGTTACCGTGTACTGAGGGGCAAGCAAATTCATATGTTTTTTTTCGTCCTATTGAAGTCGATGTGTGCGAGGCAGAAACACCAATAGTGTAATAGTAAGTTTCATCAAAAGCATCCCTGGGACTCAATTGTTCTGTAACGGTCATATCAGATAAAAGGTTTTCAATTTATCATAACACTTCAAAATAGTACTTTCCCCTTTGCATCGCTGAAAAGGTTTAAACTACATGTGAAAGCATCATTCAATCATTCACAAAGAACATTTCTCCATCTCATCCGTAATACGGCAATTGCGTATTATTAACAAACGACCGAATGTCCATAATATTTTCATTTTGTACTTTCCGCATCTTAGATTTCTCACCTTTCATCTCACCAAATTGAATTTTTCGAAATGATTAATTTCAATATATTCAATAACAATGAATCCGATTGCGACAATGAATCAGGTACTCGCTCGGTAAGTGTGAAAAAATTACGATGAATCTCATTTTCAACTTCTTCGGTAGATTTCCAACAGTTTCACGTATCTTTTTCTCACTAATCATAAGTGACCCCTCATGGTGACCCGCAATCTTTATGAGTCACGTTTTGTACATAGAGCAGAAAACTTGTTAAGTTACATTGGTAAGTTACTCTTGTGATACCTTGGATGGTATTTCAATGTTAGTTATTCGAGAATTGGTGTTTCTTGAGTGTTGAGAAATTTTTATATTTAAGAAATTTGAATGGGTTTGCTTAATTTTGGCAAACATATTTATATCTGTTCCGAAAATTGCAAAATGTTTGTACTCACTACGCAATTTTTAATTCATGCAAACTTTGCCCAGTGAAGATCGAAGGGTGAATATTTGTCAAACCTTTCATTCCATTCGTCCCGAGGATCATGTCCAATGGTCTTCTTACTAACCGTCCTGATTGTATCTTTTAGCTGACTTCATTTCACGCCAATGCTATCGACTTGCTGGTGTCGGCCCACTGTCTGCAGAATTTGTTCTCCTAAAGTTCCGACATATTGCATGCAATATGTAATGGAATACGGGGGGCAGTCCTTCTACTCTCATTATGTAGTATACCGCATCGATATCTTGTTCGGAATGGGTGGTGGTTCCTGTCGATTTACTCCTTCGTATGAGCGTAAATCGAGGATGCTAGATGCAACTTGTATGTCAATACACACATGATCAATCTGTTTAAACGCCGTCTTATCTGGTGATGTGCATGTTCTGTCTTTGATCCTGCGGTGATGAAAGGGTGCAACGTTTATGCTTTAAGCAAATTCTATGCACCTGCTCCCGCTTTTGCTAGTTATTTCTTGGAGACTATGACCCCCAGTAGTGCAATGAAGGAAATGTCTGCGCGTCTTCTTCTGAACGACAAATGCTATCCTGCATTGCCGGGTTCCATACTTCTTTCTGCTTTTAAAAATACTATGTTTCGAGAGTCAACTATTTCCCTGTCTAATAATTTCGTTCCTTGTACCTACAAAAGTCTATCTTACGTCTCTAGACCTGTTTGATAAATGTTGTAAGAACATAGGTTCTGAACAGGAAGCGCACATTCCAGGTTCGAAACTCGTACTCCTTTTTACGTTGGCATAGTTGCCGCTGTATTTCCAACCCAACCCATAGTCTACTTTGAATACTGTGTATATGCTATCAACTTATTGCACAGCCTCCAACCTGGAGGATAAGTGGGTTCATTTATATTTTAGGGCGGGGGGAGGGGAGGTTATTCTACTACACTTGATTCTTTTTGGTTGTACTTAATGACAGTTTCCGCCAAACCTAGACCTAACCTGCCGAATTCACCGCTCTCCTCAAAGGTCCTAAACCTATTTAACAAAAGAGGAGGGGTGGTTCAAAATAGTGTCAAAAGTCGTGCAGGCATA
The DNA here is from genome assembly GCF_905115235.1 of Hermetia illucens. Classification (NCBI taxonomy): domain Eukaryota; kingdom Metazoa; phylum Arthropoda; class Insecta; order Diptera; family Stratiomyidae; genus Hermetia; species Hermetia illucens. The sequence continues at coordinate 169,717,603 of NC_051850.1, forward strand.
ACACCTTGGCGTATCAGCGAGTAAATATGGAAATTTCGGGCCTAGTAACCGTAATCAACCTAAGGCACTTTATACCTCAATGAGACAGTTACTCCCCTTCGAGTTAGGAGACAAGAATTGACTGAAATTATACTCTACTCCAGGTAAAACCCTAAACAGGGACTAGGTTCAGTTCAATGGTGGGTTTCTAGAGGGTGCTTCTCCAACCTTTATGGCGCCTTCATTACTTGAGAGCCGGTTTTGAATAAAATACTGTTTATGGGATTGAACCTGGCAACACCACACACTGGGGCGGGTGATGAGAGGCATATTCTTGGTGATGCTGATGACGAAATATTGTTAAAGCATGGAGACTGTTACAAGATTAATTGGATTCAAACTAACCGGATGATCAGATCGACTTTATTATGATCACCAGTAGAGTTACGAGCTATCTTCAGTATGTGCCAAACAAGAGAAGTGCCGTCGCCTTTAAGGCCGAGAAAGAAATCATCATCTGATCAAAGATTTCTCAGTGAGTAGAGGAAATGGTCATTGAAATTCTGGAAAAGGGCAACTGTCTTGAATAGAATTGTTAAACGGGTATTTGTATGCTCTCTGCTGAGCTTCACCAGAGGGGGAGGCAAGGGCTGATTTGCGTTGATCTCGAAGTTTTCTCGGAAGCCTTGCAAACCGGCAAAATTAAATATATACTTCGATAATTAAGCGGTCCCCTATGACGGTCCCCTATGATGAAGCAACGTTTAACAACAAAACTTTACGGGATTGCGTATATGTGTTTAGTTAATATGCTCCATCAAATTTTATTTTGGCAAATTTCCGAAACAGGTTTTGGTAACCTGCCTCTTTATGCGCAATTGCCGACGACCATCGAAAACCCAGCGAAGTGCAGTTCCTTCTTAGATTTTGCGCATTTGGACATGGTACTGACAGACAAAAAGTCATATCATATATTAATCCTTAAATTAGGATCATTCTAACAGCATCCGCCTCGTGGGCGCTTTCTTTTCTTTTTTAGCTAAGGAAAAAGCCTGTGGAAAGTCCTCGAGGGTCAAAGGGCGGGGACCAATTGACTAAAAACGTTTGTAGAGGTGTCGCTAAATTAGAAATCGGTACTTCCTTTGGCAACAAACCTAATTATTGGTTACAGACTGAATTGCCTAGCCTAGATGTTCATTTTTCCAACGTTTTCTCCCATTTCCTCAGCAACATCAGAGATATTATCTATTTTGGTCTAAGTTCAAGTAACGGATAAACTCGGAAATTATCAGAGGAGAGCTACTGGAAATTTGGTGTAAGGTATTGGGAAACAAGACAGATCTGGAGGGTAAACCTAATAAGGTCTACGAAAGGGCAAAAAAGTCAAGCTCGGAAATGTTGTACAAAGCATGCATTGCAGAGAAGATCTTTCCAGCATCATGGGATTGGTAAAAGCCCAAAGCTGATAACTCTTAAGGCGAACTATCCTCTTATAAAGCCTGAAAGCTTTTAAGATTGGCAGCCTGACTTCCCAGAAATATTCACAGATCGAAATCTGGGAATTGGAGCCAAACCGGGGGTACCTAGCGATGGCTGTTATTTGCAATTATCTTTTTAGTCTTTGTAGGCAGCCAGCCAGAGGAACGAGGGCGGCGTTGACGATAGACTCAAGAAGTTTTATTTATACGGATGTCAAATAGGAATTTCTACTGCCATCGCTATTGTGGAACATTGTGTTATCAAATCGTTGAAGTTAAAGAAATCATAAAGGGTGTTGTATGATTTACGTCCTGGGACCGGATTTTTTTCTCTGTGATATTGCCCCTTTCGTTGTAAAGATAATGAGGGAAATAATTCTAAGAGGCGTTGAAAAGCACCTGAAAAACTTGACAAATAGATGGCAGACGTGCTTTGAACCCTCATGCACTGACCACATTAACGCACACCTCATTACTTAAGAGCAATGTAAAGAGCTTAGACCTTCATATCAGGTGTGCAACCGCTCACCAGTTGCTAGCGCAATTCACTGTGGCTGTAAAGGCGGATCTATTGCTAATCAGCACGCAATACCGGAACAGGGACCCGCTTTCATGGCATCTCGACTTATCGGATACCGCTTCCATCTGGGTTTGGAATGACGTTAGACTTTGTGTCCTTGCCCAAGGTCGAGGGAACGGTTTTGCCTGGATTGGGTATTTAGAGATAACGTTTTTTAGGTTTTACCTGACGCCGGATGAGAGGATACCGGTCTTTCGGCACCAGTTTGATGCTCTAGAGGACGCCGTTTCAGGCAGGCTGGGAGGGGCGGTGGTAGGCGGTGATTTTAATACCCAGTGCTCAGTGATAAACATGATAACGGCACCGTGTGAGGAAGGACCTCAGCCGTGGTAAACCTTCTATGTACTAGTGGACGGCAGCAATCACCAACTTACGGAGGGAGTGTCGTAAGCTCCGCCATTTGGCACAACGTGTAGATGCCAGCGGGGAGACATACGCCATCAGCAGAGCAGTAAAGAGCAAAGCTCAAAGCGACCGAACCTGGTCAACGAGGACTCGTGGGGGCTTGGCTATAAACTTGTCACCTGGAAAATCAGGGCTTACAAGAAGCCTTGGATACTAAGTACCGATCAGATGGACCGCATTGTACGGGCATTATTTCGCAGACATCTTGTGTGAGTTGATGTCAATAGCGCGGAAAGCGTCGAAGATTGCTCCTTTTTCAGAATGGGAGAGCTCCAAGAAGCGGTTCTCACCAACGAAAACTAGAAGGCACCAGGTCCTAATGACATCCCGGCGGAAGTTTACAAACTGGTGTTCTGCCAAAGGCCAGACTTGCTGTTCGGAACATTCAAAGCTGGCTTGAAGAAGGGCATTTTTCCTTATCGCTGAAAGGATCTGAAGCTGTCGTCTGCATATCGACCGCTGTGTATGCTTGATACAGCCGGGAAAGTGCTCAAAAACCTCGTTCGGAGTAGACTCCCGGAAGCGATCTGCGCTGCCGGAGACTTATCCCCAAGACAGTTCGGGTTCAGAACAGGGAGATCCACAGTAGATGCTGTTATGGAGATCAACGGATCGTGCTCCTCACAACGTTTGGTGTCAAAAATGCCTTCAACTTAGTAAGATAGACAGATATGCTAGGTACATTAGAAAACTCATTCTTCGTGCGAAACTATCTCTTGCGAATATTCAGGGATTATCTGGAAGACCGACTCTTGCTTTATGAGATGCTAGAATGCCAGAGGAGCATGGAGAATCACATCGAGAGTAGCACAGGGATCCAACCTAGCGCCGAACCTCTGGAACGTTTCCTACGATAGTCCACTGGGATTCAATATGCTCGAAGAGTCGCGCCTGGTCGGTTATGCAGGCAACGCTACGGTGCTTGTTATCGAACTGTTGACCTTCTGTTGAACAGGCGCGAAGCATACTTGGCATATTGATGCGGCGGATAAGCGAATGGATGACTGCTCATAGTCTCAGCCCTATGATGTAAAAAAACCGAAGTAGTCACCTTGACCAAAAAGAGAATTCCGATCCTGCGTCCCATATCGGTCGGCGAGTTGACCATAAAGTCAAAACTAGCAGTTAAACACCTTTTCGCCCTCCTTGCTAAGGAGTGTAAAGCTATCTATAACCGCAAGGTCAAAAACTTGCCCGTGAAGAAGGTCGACGCACTCTTGATGATTGGCAACGATCTTGGCAAAATGAGCCAGAGGCAGATAGGCTACGCCTCTCATTAAAAATTCAGATCTGTGACTAAACCAAAGGCACGGTGAGGTTGCTTACTGCCTTACCCAACTTCTAAGTAGGTACGGACATCTTACCTGAAAAGGGGGGGGGGGGGGGGGGCGATATCCTGAATGTGTGTTCTGCAATGTAAAGGCGGACGACACTAAACACGTCTTCTTCTCTTGTGAAAGGACGACTTTCATCATCAGCTTTATGCAGACACAGGGGAGCTCCCTCCAGACAATATTGTCAGAGAGGTGCTGAGGAGCGCTGACAGCTGGGTTCGTGTTGCGCATTCTGTTCGGGCTCCTCTTATTGCGAGAGAGATTGAACTCAACCGGCAGGGGGGCCACATGGAAACGCATTCCCTGAACTGACAACTCCCTCCCTCTCATTCTCTCCCGTTGGTGAAAGGAATTCCTTGACTTCAAGGCTCCCAAAGCCAAGACAATGGGAGGGCTAGTCAGAAGTAATGTGTCAAATGGTTCACCGCTAGTTCTCTGATGACAGGGAGGTGTTCAGTTGGTAGTCCGACGGCATACTGTTGCAGGTGTCCAAGACTCTGTGCGTAAATGCATTCGCCTACTCTAATCCTCTCCCCTCCCGATTCGCTACCGTTCAGGAAAGCTCCAAGTCTTCGTCAACACTTGTCTGCGTCGTGTAATTGGGCACTCTTTTTCAGCAGAATCTCGATCGAAAAACTTCGTCGGATACACTGGCTCCAGATGGCGAACAAGTGGATCGCCCCAGTAACGCGAAGTGCAAAACAGTCGAGAAGTGGTGCGAGCTCCTCAGGAAATCCACGAAGGACGTGGTGTAATCATGGTAGTTGCCGTTTGCCTCGTTTAGAGGTGAATTCAATTGCGTCAGGCTTATGACTGCACGTTCACAGTTTACAAATAGGTTGAACGTATAAGAGGAATATCGTTTGGGGCTAGTCATACACTTAGAATTTGGAACTGCCGACTATATTTTTAACATTGTTTTAGCCCTTGAATGTATTTCCCTTCAATTTTTGAAAAAACAATTTTCCATAGATAGATAGATAGTTTTTTTCTTGCATTGATAGCTTATTTGGGTTGCTTTCACTAGCGTTTTTCAGAACTATTATTTTCATTTCCAAATGATTCATTTCGATGTAAACTTCTGTATTGGACTCTTCCATGATCCCAAAAAGTCAAAAGATAGACAATGTCCATAAATCAACACGCAACAGAGTTGAACGACAACCATCAACTCCATCTCTCAAATATGAACCTTGATGATAGTACGGATTGTTTTCACTGCGCTTTCAGTTAAATTTCACCAGATTCGATATGACTGACAATGGAACCTGCACAACTCGATAATCATTAGTAACATCGTCAACAGCAACTACCATATTATCGCCGTGAAAATCGAGACCCTGCTGGTGTTGATAACCATCAAGAGCATCTGAACTTAACATGTTTCAAATCATCTTCTCATTACATCCAACAAAATCAAATCCGAAAGTCGTTAAGATATTTTCAGAAGTGATCAGTGAATAGTTGTTGCAGCATCACTATCTCTTTAAGTTATTAAGTCAGTCGTCAACCGTGAGCCTCCCAAACTTGTACTTGAGTTCGTATATATTCAAAAAGTCATAAGGCCGGTTGGCTACTGCCGGCGAAAGGAAAAGTATCTTAAAAAAGTCACATGCGATGACGAAAACCTGATATGTCAGCCAAACAAGTATTGTTGGTAACTACTCGGCAATATCTGCTTAGTGCAATGGACAAAATATGATTTCGCTAATAAATTTCATTCGCGATGTCAGATATACGTACAACGGCCTTCCAGGGAGATTTCGGGATTTTTTTTTCTGGTTTCTTTGTCAATTTATCAGATTCATTAAGGTGCGTTATTATCTGTTATCTCTGCTTTTATTTGTGAAATTTTTAAAATGTATCTGAGATTTAAGAGATTTCAAATGGGATTACCATGGACCGAGAAAGAGATAGTTTCTAAGGACTTCTACATGAAGATAACCCAACCCAACTGTGGTAATATGATACAGATACTTATTGCCAAAACTTAATAAATGTTTACTTCTGAAAGGGCCCTTCATTATACGCAAACCGAGGTGGAGAGATATGAGTGCAACAAAGTCAGCAATACACATATGTAGAGTACTTTGTACTGGCAATTGACGTAGCAATAAAAGAAATCCCCAGTAGTCACTACATAGGAAAAATACCAGGTACCATTCAAGCTTAATTACTCCTAATTGAATATGATGATATCTATCAGGCCATCTGGTAGAAATCTGTTAAGTCCCATCCCATACAAGTACATCAGATGAACTCAAGATGAAATCGGAGAGGCATTCACCTACCTGGACACTTGAAGACACTAACTTTTTTATGAATTGTCCACTCTTCAGTCTCACCTCTCCAATTATTTTGAGTTGTTTTGATCCATCAAGAAAACTGGTCCAAGGTCTATGCAGTTTTCGTGTATGACTAGAGTCCGCCGTACACAAAAGCAGCAATCGGCAATCAGCGATTCAACGTATCCATCGAAAGTGGTCTTAAAGTGGTTGGTCATCGACGATTTAGATGGTAATCTATGTCAACAACTCATTACGCCAATGCCCACCGGCTACCTTGCCAAATGGGTATGCCAACTTGCGTTGGATTTGCCCAAGTATGATATTTTCGAAGTCGAAGGAGATTGTAAGCCTGAAAATATATTATTTGCATAGGCATAACGAGTAATTTCGTGTGTGATTGAAAATTTACTTTTACTTTTGATAAAGTTGCGGGAGCGGTGAGAGGGGTTCGGTGACTTTTACAAAATTTCTCTTCAGGTGAAGGAACGTCATGGTTGGAGGACATATGTCTTTCTGTGTGTTATCTTGGAACTCTTTTTGTCAAAGTAAATCAACAAGAGATCAAATTTGGTAAACGTTAGCTAATGATGCAAAGGTTACTCTATCTATTTGGTCTTTTCCTCCCTCCAGTTTCCATCCAAACCAAGCGACCAAAAGAAGGGATGAGTCTGACCCAGACAAGCAGACTCCACCCTTATGCACCTATGTTCTGGCTGGTGGACAGATTTAGTCTCTGATCAGGCACACCGCAGGGGTTCATTTCACCCGGCGCCCCCGTTTAATGGAATATCTCGGATTCGTTTATGCATCTTAGAATTTCGGTTAGGGGTGTAATGCTACCCTCTGTAATTTTGGTCTCAAAAAAAAAACAACAGATGTCTGATGCGCTCCTAGGAGGTTCACTCATATGAATGGTTTCTATGGATTCCGCTTTCACCCTACAGGATGAACATGCACCACCTTGTCATAGCCCTATTCTGAATATATGTCCAATTTTCGAATTGTATTCAGTCAGAAAATTCGCAAAGTTTCCAGATCTATTCCCACTTTTCGATACGACAGAACAGACCTTCTCACTATGTGTGTTTGGTTTTGACGGGAAGAGTCTTATGTGCCTATCAGTGGGATGAGTACAAAATCGATCATAGATGAATACCAGGGTAGTTTCAGAACTGGGCGGTCTGCAAATGATCAACTGTTCTCAGTAAAACCGGTGCTTGAAAAACGGAATTAAGCCATATACCTTTGTTGACTTCGGTGGAAGGGAAGCGGTTTTGACACTATGGATCGTAGCGTACTCTATAAAATAATGAATGGTACGAATTATGAAGCTAGTCATGATAAATACAGTATCCCAGGTTACGGTCCTATGATAGTTGACACACAGCTGCAGCACACCCTCGGGTTTGAAGCAAGAAGATAGTTTCAATACAGCTTTGATACATGTCATATGAGGAATTCTCATCGACACGAAATGTATAGTACTAGTAAAATCAACCCAGCTAGTAGTATATGCATATGATACTAATACTGTAGCGCGGCAAGGCAATTTTTCTAAAAAGAACGACTGGCGGTTTCGTTCTAGGCCGAGGAATCTCATAGGATACCGCTCACCTCTGCCCTGGGATTAGTATGACCAAAAGTGGCTAGGGTATTGCGAATTATATCCAAGTAAAAAGTCGGTCTATGTTCAGACCTACACTAACCTGAAGGAAACTATTTCTTGGGAGATGAGTGAGTCCTAAATTCTCATTCACTTGATAACGTGCCGGACAAATTAGAAGAAACCGTAAGTCGTCCTTTTCTTGGACCACAAAAGTGGGGGAAAGCTTCTCTCCAACTGGTTTTAACAAAATAAACACGATTTTACCGAATGTGGAATCTGCAGCAGAGGAAATCCACCTTCTTGAGTTCGTGGGGATGGCATTCCCCAATCGGTTGATTGAAATCAACTCGGCGAGGAGAATCGCAACAAAACTTTTCCACCAATCAATTTTCACTCTGCATGCAATACAACACATAAGATGTCACAAGATAACACTAACACAGAATACACAAGACTGGTGGTTGTCCACTATGACCAGTATGCCCATTCGCCCATCATATTGCAGATGAAGCAACGTCGAGCAATAGTACACTGGACAGGAACAGAGGACGTACCATCAGTCCTCTGAGTGTGACCCACACAGAATACAACCCTGATTGGAGGAAAGGTTCCTTGAGAAGAGGAACACATTCAAGCCGCCATGCCCTTTCGTCCCACTTAGATGTTACAGTCTCGCCTAACAACCTAACGCCGGACTACCTTTAGATTAAGAGCAGGAACACCCAAGAAAACCTGCATGGTGTCGGCCGAACATACAGAAAGATACGTCAATAACGCCATTCGCTGACAATCGTAGATCAGTTTTCTGCCCTGTACCGTTATCGCAAACTCATACAACAGAGAAGGACCTTTATCTGGAACATGCAAGGAAGAGTCCCACATATATGGATCTAGCTTAGCTCTTTTGCTTAGGTTCTATTCACCATCGAATTAAGCTCACCTGTAACCTGGTTCCATATAAATGGACCTGTGATTGATCCCTGTGGTCAGCCGCCCTCCACTCGTTGACATCTTGGCCGAATTTTTCCTAACATGGAAGTCGCTCTTCTGTCTGCAGACACGCCAACGAAGTTTTGATAACTACAAAGATTCCAAGAACGTATTTGCTATGACGGCGGAACCAAAATTTCCCGAAATATCGGTATTCGCAAGACCAATAAATAACACAGGCGAATAGAAAATGCTAGTTTGATTTATTTCAAATAATTTAATCGCTATAAACACCATGTATTTACATAAACATACTGCCTGTTAGACACCAGGGGGGATGTTTTCACTCTAAGTCGCTGAACCATAATCCGTTAACAACAGTCAACATAAGTTGGGATAGCCCGCCACATGGCTTTGCACATCTTGCCAGTCGCCCATCTCAGCCGGGCGATCTTATAACACCTCAGGAAAAGAATATCTTCCCCACCGTCACCGCCACCAGTAGGCTCGGATTTCGGAAATAATCCTCCCAGAAAGGCGTAAATACTATCACGCCATGTTAACATAGGTTCTATCTTCACCTTGATATCGGCAATGTCGTGATTTCGTACCCCTCTGCTTATCCGCTAGGCCCTTCCCTAATGGTCATCACTATGTTCAAATCGCCAGCAGCCAGTAGGTCACGTAGGGTGAGTCAGAACCTAAAAACTACTTTCAAGAGAAACCAGGCAAGGCCGACTTCGGGTATGATTCATCAAGGAAGCACCGAAATGAGGAATCAAATCTCGGCCTGGAAGCAGAGTAATCACGCAGATACCCCTCCAATTGTCAAACTCAAAACAGATGCTTTCCTTTGAAATCTTAAAGATCAACTCCTTCTTCTGCTTTTGAGGAAAGGTCTTGGATTTCCAATATTTCGAGTGAAAATAGCTCATCTGCAGAAACTTCAGGTGCAGCGATAAATAACTCTGCGCGGAAACCGTTGAGTCCAACGGCTTTACTCCGTTTGAATGAATTGTTTGGCGAAATGATTTCTTTTCTACTTGGTGGTATAGTCCGTATCCGCACGTAACGGCGACTAGCCATTTCATCCACAAGAGGTGGGATTTTATCTTTAATGCGGTTAAAAATCGTGGTGAAATATTCCTCACAGCTCTTCAGCTACTTAACATCGTGGATGAAGAGTCGACCGTTAACGTCCTTCACAGGACTATCGAAAGGATTGCGAACACATGCAAGTTCTTTCATAATACACTTCTGAAATCAATCATTGCGTTCTCCGGCAACTTCTGTTTCCCTGAGAGTAGGGTATAGAGTTAGAGCGCGTTAAGTACGCCATGGCTCACAGCGATTTACTGCTGATCGCGAAGTACCAATCTAATTGCTCGTACATGTCAGTCAGTAGAAACCCAACTGACATTAGGGCAAGCTATGTGTTCGAAAAATGTGGTACCACCACCCACCACGACCACAATGGCAATTTAAGTAGCCTCTCCTGAATTGCGTGTGATTACTCGTCGAAACCATCCTTTTGCACTATATCAGATTCCAGTTAACCCGTTGGGGAGTTCCGTCCCCACGTATTCGAGGAGGGCGATCAGACCCGAGTCTGCAAGGAACTCATCTGAAGTGGCTCTGCCACGAAGCCCCACCGGAGGTTATCTGGTACCATGGGAACCGGGATGGCCCTCTGAGAGCGTATGCTCCAGGAGAAATCCTGGAGGATGTGCTCTCGGCCCGGTTATTTGTGGTTGGCCCCCTAGTAGGAGTTTCATGGTGGTTGTAGTTATGCCTACATCGCGGGTAGAGTTCCTCGGAGTGCTGGAGGAGTTGTGCTGTACAACTCGGGTGCCGTACCCCTTAGTTGCGGCAGAGGTGTTAGATAGGCCTCGCATCCACTGGTATGAATGCTGAGCCTGCACTCAATATAAACCAGGACCGCTGTGCTTGCATGGTGGGGCTCTGATTGTAGTCCCAAAATCAATCCGTGTCCGAAGAGGACCGTGGGATTAAGCCTTCACGGCAGGTGCTCACGTTAAACCACCAGGACTTTCGTGCACTATATCAGAAGTTTCCATTGGTGCATTGCACTGCACAATTGTGATGCTCCTTAATCTGGAACGGGGTCACAATCCTGTTAGAAACCGACTCCCTTAGTAAGGGAGTGCATTGTTGTTCCCATAGTTTTTACAAAGGCGGAAGACACTGAAAATCATTCTGTAAATAATTTTCTATTTTATTGGTTTGAAGCCTTGGAGTTTGAAGAAAATAGTCGACCAAATTATAGAACCCCAATGGAAAGAAGTTGCCTAGTTATCTCCAGATGGGAGAAACACTTTATATAAATACAACAGTCCGCCGAAATACGAAGGTCAAACTTCATGTCTATTGAAATTGAATTTGATGGATATGTTGTTGTTGTTTGGTTTTGTTTGCCCTTTGAGACCCGGCAGGCTAACAGTCTAAACAGGACCTGAAACTACCCCACGAAGTACACCAACAGGACTGATGGTAGGCACTTAGCCTGTTCTATAACTTTGCACATGTTACATTTGTCCGAAACTATTTTTCAAACTTCATGAGAAAGACTTTATTGTATGTGTGATTGGTTTGAAGAGGATTCAGTAATTTTTCCTTTGAAGCTGCAAGTATACGCATAGCCTCCGTGTCCTTTTACTCATGACGTTGCCAAAAGGTCATCTTCCTTCTCCTTGCATGAGTACATAGGGGAGGGTTCGACCAATCTTGTGGGATACGAGTTCACAGACTTACGGACCTCTATATTGGCAAGTTCATTCAACAGGTGCCCTCATGAGGCGACCACCAGAGAATTTTTATTGACTTAAAACGGGGGTCAGAAGCTTGGGGATGTATTTTGCTTACTAGATAATGCGATCGCAGTTTTTTTGAGTAATGTACAAGTCTGGAGAGAGTCTGTAATGATAGCAACCTTCTCCTTGCCTACCTTGAAAGCTACCTTGCTGGCCTGAAAGACAACAAAAACATTCAAGTTAAAGCGTGAGACCTGTGTCCGGTCGGGACCAACCACCGCACAGGCCGAATTATCACGCCAGAAAAAAGCATTTGACGATAGGACCAGAAAACCTCTTGATTTTAGGCCGTCGGCCAACCTAACACATGCAGTCGCCACTTGGGCCCCGCTACAGGTTCCTCCCAAATCATAAGACGAACCTGAACCTTATTTGAAATCAGGGGAATTTTATTGGGAACTACAGCCTCCAGAACGACCTATTAATCGATGAGAGACCATTGTCAGCATCCGGGTTTCGTGCCACTAAATTATAGGTTTTGGGATACCTTTCCTTTAGCTTAAGAAGTTCTTTGGCTGCCAGGAGGAGCCTTCTGAAACGGAGCGGCGGCTCCTTAGTCAAAGCAAAAATTTGATCCAAGGGATGGTTCTGGTCAGCCCAAGGCATCTTCTCAGAATACAAGTAGATATAGAGTTAAACTTATTTTCGAAGTACCTAAGATAGACTTTACCACCGATCTATAGAGATTAATGGCCTTCTGGGGTGTGAGGTCCCAGGCAAAATCAGTTGCAAAATTAATGAGCCTGCCGGCCCTTAAAGTTTACGGGGTAAAATAGTTCAAATGATCTCTGACCGAACAAGTCCTCATTATCTCCATGCCTAAGAGGGTGGTAACATGAGCAAGAGTGTGATTATTAACTTTAATGAGCAGGGATGTAGCCCTGCTTTTCTTTGTAGATATGAATTGGAATTTGGTTGTGTTGATTAGTAGGTACAATCTATGGGATTCATCAACATCGCAAACATTTGGAGGTCGAGCTCCAATTGTCTTCGGTTTACAAAATAAGGAAATTGTCCGTACATTGGAAAGTCTCAATAATATCACAACATATGTTGTGCAGAGGTGCTGTATAAAGGTTGAACAAGATTGGAGATAAGACGAGTACTTGGGGGATGCCATTGCCACTTGAACGCTATCCAGTCGTAGTTGAAGGCGTCGATTTGACATTATCCTTGACACCAATAAAACACTTTCAGCAGGAAAACGGAGACGTGACATTATGTCAGACAGAGTCGGAAGATCTACTTTCTCGCATATTACCGAAATATCAATGGCATCCCTTCTATGGAAGCCCATCTTATAGCAGTTTATATTTTACACTTGACTAAAGGAGTAGATACCATTCTCATTCCTGAAGCCTAGACATTCCCTACTCGATCAAGATTTTCGGATGTATCTGTTGTCTTTATATATCCATCCATTTTGTTTCAGTTTAACTAAAAATTTAACAAAGAAAGAACTGGCTCATTTCGAACTACAGAATAAATAATGAGAATGATTTAGTTCCTCTGCGAAGATAAATTGTAAGTCGGTCCAACTTCATAAAAAACAATTAATTAACATATCTCCAATCTTGGTCTCATGATTTTCAAGTATCTTTCTATCTTTTCTCTACAATTCTACATATTCAGAATACATATTTTTTAGGATAATTGAATAGAATCACAACCACTTGAAAGCCAAAAGTGACAATTCGTAATATATATGAATATTATAACGATTAACGAATTGTCATCAACTAGATATTCTGTCGATTAAACATAATTTCCCCAGGGAATTCACAGCCCCATCACTATGTGATATCCTCCCAAAATCAAATCCAAAAGGGTTCTTTTTTGTTGCTATAGAAAACTAAGCTCGTTTTTTGGAAATAATAAAACAAGTCTTGGACTTGTTAGCACTGATGAAGGGAAGAATTGGTTCCCGAAATATTGGTTTTTGCAAAATAAAAGTCAACACTAACGAATAGGAAAACCAAGTTTTATTATTTCAAATAATTAATCGCCAGAAACACCGCGTAATTACACTCAGATAAGCTTGTTTGTTAAACTATTTGATGAATGATCCGTATATATTATATATAAAGAGTTTTAGTGCTATCTTTCAATAAAATGATATAATTTTTTCCCTTATCTAAAATTTGTTATACTGAAATCTGTATTTTCTTTTCAGGTAATTTTCATAACTTCTGTTTCGCCACTAGCACAACTTATCATGTAGTAAGTACTTCCTCTTTTCTATGAGAAATTCAAATGGATTTCAAATTTAGATAAAGGAATTATAGGAAATGAAAAGAAATGTTATATTGAATAATCCTTTGAAGTTCCATCATTGAAAGACAACATTTCAACATTAATGGAATTAGCTAAATTCAAAGTACTTTGCTCTGGTAACCACTCCTTTGGACGTAATCAAACGCATTCAAATACTTATTCAAAGGGAACGCTCAATAAGGATTTTCACTATTTCATACTATTATAATATTGTATTAGGTAGCATCTGATTACCAACTATCAAAATAAGATACTCTATTACTCTGATCTGAATCAAATCATTATGATTCATTCACTCAATGTTGCGAAGCAACCGTAACTGTTAATGTCTACTAGACCAAATCTGATCTTCGCCTTGAGAGGCCTCATAAATTATTTAACAGAATTACAAAGCATTTTAGTGTTTTGAATTTCACTCGGTAGACGCATGAAAGGTATCTTGAAATAAAATAATGCATAATCTCCCCTAAGAGTTGAAGAAGAAGCTTGAGCCACCTTTTTTCTTTGAAATTATTATATAATTCGTGAAATATACTTGAAGCACAGAAGACACAGAAGCAAGATGTAGAGCAGTGAGTGGGTTTATAAGCCTATGCAAAAGTATCTTTTTCTTTCATATGATACTTCAATTCACAAGGAGATTTGATTACTCTTTTTCGTTTTTATCAACATGACGACGGACGTGGCCTTAATTTTAGGTGGTAGGGTATGTCTCACCTTATTGAGCCGAAAAAAAGAGTCACGTACTATTACAGATTATTTGTGCGTGTTCGAAGGTTAATAAAATTGTACAGATACAGATACTTTTATCTTAGCTGATATTGATGTTAAATATAATAATTGTATGTGTGGTATGCGTTGCTTATCTTTTTGAATTCATGAAAAAGTGGCTCCATTGATTATAACTAAATGCACTTCGTAGTGCAGTTCTTTACAATACATTGTTGCATAATTATGTGCATCAATTAAATTCTGCATTCCAAATTACATAGTAGCTTTTGAAAATTTGGAAAAAGAACTCCATAAGGATTGCTTAGAAGTAAAACATTTGGCTACAGAATTCAAGTTTGCATCTTGAAAATCCATCTTCAACCTTAACATTGGAACCTCTGGGTATGAAATAAGTTGCACATTATCTAAAAAAAGCCATGCAATCTTCATATTAATCGAAACAATTAATAATTTTCAAATTTCCACTTCAGTCGAATTGAAGGTAAACACATTTCCGGGTCGGGACGTAAAAAAACTGCAGAGTAACCTTTAAGGTTGAAAGTATCTAAAATAGTTTAATAATCTAGTGGCCTTTAACAAGACCGTACAATATAACATTGACCTTACTTTTGCATTCGCCTGCATGCTACCAAAATCATTGATCAAGGCCAAATTGTTCAGCCAAATTATTTCTTTATTCAATCTTATTAAGCATCACATCTGCCAAAGTAACCGTTGCATGATCTCTTTAATAAAAGCTAATTCAAATTCAAATTAAAATACATTTTCCGTGTTTGATTTGATAAAAGTTTGATGGATGTTTGGCAAACTCGATTGAGCAAATTTAGACAGAAAATTTTCCTAATTTCTATATGAATATATATATGTGTGTGCATATATATTCACACTCGTGGCAATGTATAATTTGGAAAATTACAATAAAGCCTTGATAATGAACGGTCGGTGGAATGGCAGAGTAGATTGTGCGTCAGACTTTCAATCTTGCTCTCGGTTTGCATTTCGGTTTGTCATGGATGCTTGTGTTCGTTCTTGTGCTTGTCCTACTGTTGAAGGTTTGCCACTTGCCGAGCATTAAATGTGGTCATAATGAAATTAAAATAATACTTCACCGAAAGTGAAATTGGGAAAAATAACAATAAGAAAAACCCAACAAATACTGAACAAGGGACCTAGGGTAATCTACTTTCTCCTATGTAAATATTAGGTAAAAAGGAGTATTTAAAGAGAAAATAATGTCCTTCAACTTTCGGAGCAACTGGGAATATCTACACTTACCCCTGCAAAAGTAGGCATATTCTATCCCAATTCTTCGAAACTAATTTTAAAATTTCTTTAATGTCGTTACCCTGACTGAGTTTTCCTGAGTTTTTAAAGAGAGAATTCAAATACTGTTAGGATCAGCCAATTACAGACCTTTTTAATTGTTCTGTTTTATATAATTTTTCAGTTAATTTTCTCCTTTTATAAGACTGTTGACTACCAGATACAGCCTCATAGTTGTTTAAAGATGTTGCTTACTCAGCTGGCCGAATTTGAACTAGTTGTTTTTTGGAATTGACGGAATTTTGGATATGATGTCCACTTGAAGGCAATGATGGCCTTGGCTAAGTCCAAGGTCGAAAAGGTGCGGCAGTTTTCGAGATGGTGCGCACAGTCGTGGATGAGTGGTATGGGGTATCTGTCTGGAACAGTCTGGACGTTTAGCCTTCGGTAGTCCCCGCAGGGGCGCCTTTCGCCGTTTGGCTTAGGGACCATATGGAGTGGTGATGACCAACAGCTGTCTGAAGGGGGGACCCTGTTAAATTAGTTGCTCGAATTCCTTCCGTGCTATAGCCAACTTCTAGGGTGGTAGGGGACGCACCTTTAAGAAGATAGGGGAACCACTGGTGTTGATGTGGTGCCAGAACATCGTGCTTCACTGGTTTCGAGAGATTACATTCCTTAGTAATCTGGCTGAACTTTCTGAGGAGTGCCTGAACACAAGCGGTAATGTCCCCCAAGAGTATGGAAAGCCTATTACTAGGGTGGTCGAGATTTTCCCTGATGAAATAAGGCTGGTTGTGTGGTTTATAATTGACCTGTTCTGCAGATTCACTAGCAACCCATAGTAACACAAGAAGTCTGCGCCTAAAATGGGGAAGCCGACATCCGCTAGGATGAACCGCCATGAAAACATTCTACGCAGGCTAAGACTCACGTTTACTTGTCTGTACCCATAGGTATTTATTTGTGAGGAGTTCGTTTCTGCGAGTTTCAAATTTTGTGGTATTAATCGGTGATGCCGGGGTACGGGAAGAACTGAAACCTTCGCGCCGGTATCCACAAGGTAGCTGCGGCTGCTGAGAGGGACTTGAATTGTGAGGCGACGTGGGGTTGCGTCATGGGTGGCCGGCGCCAGGACCCCCCGCGGACCTAGTTTTTTGTAGAAGTTGTGAAGTTGCACGTTAGTGTAAATCTTGTAGCTTTATCCCCGAATCTACGATGGTACCAACATATGCCTGGGTCCGTAGGTTGTCTAGAAAGCCGGCTACCCGATCACCCTTTTTGGGTGGTAGACCGTGTGCGAGTTCGCGACCTGCTACCCGAACGCTTAGCGTTCCACATCGCTCTCATTTGGGCCATGCTTGCAACAAGAGCGGCCATTTCACATTTTAATGAAGTCAATTCCTCGGTGGGCTCCTCTATGACAGATAATGTAGGACGCGCGTGCACCTCGTGCACTTTGTCAGCTGTGGTAGCCAGAGCCTCCAAAGAGCCTGTAACGAACGTGAGGACCGCCTGGGTGCCTTCTGGAAGTCGCTGCAGCCGGAGTGATTTTAGCAAGTCGTCGTCGATCTTACTCCAGTGATCCAGTTCTGCTGACTCACTTACTGAGAGGCATTTGATCAATTTGCTTTTGAGTTTAATATATGAGGCATCTTTGACAATGTCGGAGTCGACGACGATTTTCTCTTCATCTAAGCCCACCACTGCGTAGTTAAACTGGGTCCCGTCTGCCGTAATTCCCGACATTTGAAATTGTGCCTCCAAGTGAACGAATCATAATTCTGGGTTCCGTCGCCAGAATGGGGGAACACAGCCAGTGCTGTTACCTGCGAGTCTGATGGGACTGCCGTGTCTTTCTGGTCCATAGACATTTTTCGAGAACTACTACTTCGCCACGCGATGAGTCGCGGACGCGGGCTGTAAAGATTTCAAGTAAAAATACTTCTTATGAAGAAAATCGAAAACGGATACCTCCACCAGAACCCCACACTGGGCGGACGCCCACTTGCGCAGACCCTATAATCTAATTTTTTTAATACTTGCCAAAGCGGATGTGACTATGCCATGGGAACCGAGCGGAGGATTCATTTTCTTTTGTAAAAATTTTTGACGTCGACTCTTGCGGTGGATGTTAATTATGTTATTTCACTTTGTAAAAATTACACCGAAATCCTCCTTTTTGCCCTTTTTTGAAGCGACTGGCTAGTAAAGGTGTAGAGCTTGTCCGGTTCATCATGGATGTTTATGTTCGTCCTACCGCTGCTGGCTTATTTTCTGTATAGCACACAGCACGATGATAATGAAACTGAAACCCTGCCCTGTACTTCGCAAATGAGTGAACAAGAGACAACTATTCACTAGCTTTTACTTAGCAATTTACAAACTTATGTTATTTTTTGAATGTTTGTCACAGTATTTGGTAAATGTAAGTATTATAATCGTTGGGTCTAGGATAAATATTCAGATTTGCGTTGATAAATGAACTCTCAATATCCATAAAATTATCACAGTAACATTTGGTTTTATTTGGGGCGACCATGTAGGGCAAGGCAATTTCTACTGAAGTAAATTAGTTTCGAATGGAAGAATTGCCCTTTGATTTGATGTTATCAAATAATCGGTCACTTAGAAGGACATTTTCCAATAGTTTAGTTTAGTGTGGGGAGCCGCAGCTCCAAGCACTCAGACCTTTGTTAGACCCATTGTATTATCACCGGAGGTCACCTATTCATCGGCCTCTCGCCGCGGGCGTTCAAAGTTTTCTCGAATCTGAGAACATTCTCCAGCGACAGAGAATGGGCAGACTCTGAATAAAACCTTAGCAAGGTATCTTCGTCTGAGGTCTGGGTAGGTCGGGCAGGTGCATACGAAGTGCAGGGCCGTTTCTTTTTCCTCCTCGTATTGGTTGTATATACTCGAGATCTCAACGCGGATTTTTTCCATGTGGTAGTTTAAGGAACAGCGGCCCGTTCAAAGCCCTACTAGGGTTTTCATGTTCTTCTTCTTAAGGGGCAATAAAAATGCCGCTATAGTGGCCTCGGGTTCTTTCGCAAAGTTTTTTACCCGGCCCCTAGCAGTTCAAATTTCTCCATTCGGCTGCGTGAATCCTTGCCATTCCCCCTCCAGAGTAGACTTGACAGTAGATGGCCTGATGCCAAAAGCTGGTTCTGAACCCACCATTGTCGATTAAGGGCTATAGCGAGCCAGCCTGTCAGCTTCCTCATTACTAGCGATGTTTGAGTGCCCTGGCACCCACATCAGGAATGATTCGTTCAGTTGGCTAAGTTTCAGCAGCATTTGATGACATTGATGTGTTATTGCTGGTTAGTGCTGAGAATGCCGCCCGACTGTCTAAACCAATTTAAATGGTGTAACCCGTCCATTTTTTCCGCAGACATTGTTCTGCTGTCAATAAAATGGCATATATCTCCGCCTGGAACTTGGTCGTCATTTTTCCGAGAGGTCGCACCAGTTCCATAACCAGATTTCCAAAGAATACCTCTGCACTCGATTCGTTTTCCATAACTCACCCTTCGTTGAAGATCATTAAGTCTGTAATCCCAAAAGATTGGTGGCCATATATCGAATATTCTTCTCTTTTGGTAATTACAATACTATATGTCTTTTCTAAGACGAATCTGGAAACTGTATGATCGACGGGCATCAGAACCACCTAGTGGTTGCTAAGAGATTTCCAGATGGACGCATGACCGTATGATTGGTTGTCTTTCCACGCGTCAATAGTATCTAGCCTATGTCCGTTAGCTGCTTTCCATTTCACCTCTAAGTGCCTCTTTGACATGGATCCGCTTTAGCTTTGAGGTTGCTTGAAGGGAGTTGGTTTCTTCTCAAAAGCGTCTCCATGATGATCATTTGGCCAACGCTATGCTTATTTTAAAGCGTTTTGAGCCTCTTTATTCCGAATTGGACTTTAGAGGTCGGTTGGGGAGCATCCTTGCCGTTCTCCTCTATTTCGCCAACTCCGAGTTCCACCATGGTAGTTTACCCTTCTTTTGCATCGTGAGTGGACAACTGTCTTCGAAAAATTCTCACATG
The DNA here is from genome assembly GCF_905115235.1 of Hermetia illucens. Taxonomy (NCBI): domain Eukaryota; kingdom Metazoa; phylum Arthropoda; class Insecta; order Diptera; family Stratiomyidae; genus Hermetia; species Hermetia illucens. The sequence continues at coordinate 169,737,362 of NC_051850.1, forward strand.
CTGGTAGTGATCATTTGGTTTGTTTTCTCAATTACAGCAGTAGATTTGATGCGTCTCGCAGGGATCGTAACTCAGGCGCTCAGTTCTGTTTTGTACGTGGCCCAATTTGTCTTACATAGATTCTGAAATTGAGTAGATCGAGGTGAATCCATGCCCATTACGAAATCAATGCATCTCTGATCCGAGAATGTAATATTACTTACTACTCTCCACTCTCTGACAAGGGCCGCACTGTCATGACCGTGATGTCTGTCTGTTGGATGACCACGTTAAAGAAAGTGGCTTAAGTACCCGAATTGACTATTTGCAATTCGGTTCCTACCAGATACTCCAGTGGTTTCGATCTTCTCGCGTCGATGTTAGAACTTCCGCAGCATATATGGTGGGCGTAAACATCACATCCTGCTATTATTCTCATACCTTTTGGCATATTGATTAGTCCTGATGAATATCCTCCACTACGAACTTCGTCTACGTCATAGGGGAAATAAGCAGGGCACCACATGATCTCCTTATCTCACTGTTGGTTTTTTTAGTCAATTTGATCGTTGTGGTGTCCTCATCAAATAGGTCGTTAACCAAGATAGCTTGAAGGTCCTTTGAAACCACCATGCAGGAGCGGGGTCTATCACTTACATTGGCATACAACAAGTCAACATGTCGGAAGTTTAAGCCCCTAATTTGCCTACCAACAACCCATGATTCTTGTATGAGGTATATACATGACTTGCAGGTTTTGATCTAACGACTGATAAGTGCAGTCTGAGAGATATGTCACCTCATCTACGATTCAAATGAAGATGCCGTGGACTGCATGGCCGCCTCGATGGTTTTGGGAGCCGAAATTTGTAATGTGACGGTCCCAAGCCCGTAGTAGAGCCGATAGTTTGTTTGTTCCCGAACCTTCTTAATACCCGGGTCAGGAACACCGATGGTGAGGAAAATTCCTAGTCTATCGGCTTTTCCTCCTGCTTCGCTACCTAATAGCATCCAGGTGAGGTTATTCTGGACTCCAAGTTATTCCAGGACCTCAGCACCATTACGCTTCTTTTCTGGAAGCCACAGAAAGCACTTTCTAAGCGAAGGTAGCTCGAAAAGCCCGGCCATTTGTGCCGAAGAGTTGTGATCGTCAGCAGACCGCTGCCGCTTTTCTTTGCCCTTAGCCGCAGATGCCCTAGACAATCCTTCCTTTTCAACATTGGCACAACCCGCGGGGGGGGGGGGGTTGCATTGTTTTGCCAGAAGTCTATTTGCCCGAAGGCTGTCCGAGGACAGATGCTTACCCGTAGGTAAAAATTTTGCCTTAGCAAGTGCGCCAATTGGATCCCGGAGTAAGAAACACTGACGGAAGGGGACTACTTCGGCTGGTCCGTTAAGGATAGGGTCTCAGTAGGGTTGGCTCCCACTGGAATAAGTGGCGAACTTGAGTCTAGAGTTAGGTTCTCCATCGAAGAGTTCAGGGTTACCTCTTCGTTGAGGGTTGGATCGTCATGATCAAAGTGATGTTGAATTCTTTTGTTTTCAGTTTCTTCATAGTTGGCTGCCCGGACCTTTATTTTACCGGGGAAAAATCAGCAGAGCCCCTTTTTGCCGAGACAAGGCTAGTTGAAACTGGCGCCTGGTACCCAGAGTTCACTGTTCACGGCCACATCTTAAGCCCCTGTGACCATTCAGCCCCCGGCGCGGTAGTCACCTCTGGTTTTCCAGAGGGTCTACCTTATTGAGCTTCGAGGGAGCTATTTTCTAATAAATACAGTTACTATTATATATAGTAAAATCCATTCATAAAAAGCGCTAATTGACTTCATTTCCCTTTAGCAGGTGTGATTAACTACAACACAACATAACAATCGTATCCACCCACTTGATTCTCGGAATTTAATGTTGAGCTAATTGTTTTGTTTTACATTGCAAATAGTTCTGCAACTTTCTAACTTTCCCACACAGATTTTGATGTAAAATTATAATTAAATGGGGAGCAAAGTTCATTCCACATTTACAGAGCCAAAACTTTTCGAGCAAATACCATTATCTGATTGCAGGGTGAGGAGGGAAAAGAAACGTTTTGCAAGCTTAATTACGAAGCAGCTTGTTATTATGGGATTTAATCAGTTCCGAACTATTTTCATTACATTATGTAATTATGTTGATTTAATGGTTACTAATTGTTGACGTCATTGCATTGGTTCAATTGCATTGTACGAGTGATATACTTCTATTATAATTATGTGATATTATTTGATTACTGCAATTGATGGAAACCGATCGATGAACTACTGGAATTTTTGAAAATTATTAAGGTCGTAATAAGGCCGGGTTACAAGGCACTAACCTAGATACATTACTTTATTGGGACCAGAAATGTTCTGAGGTACTTATGTAGTACTATCAAACTAATTTGGCCGCTTCTTCAGCTTTCGATGCTTATGTGACATAGTTTTCAACTCGAATTATATAAAACAGAAAAAAAACAGGTAGTTTATTTTACAACGGGCAATATCTATAAATCAGTTTAAGATATTGTGAACACTGGCCCATATCCATATTCAATTCAATATCACTCAATGGAAGCGCATTAGCAAATCAGATGTTCGGTTTTCACTACTTCCTACATGAGAAGGTTATATGTTATCCAATTTTTTTTCTTAGTTTTCTTTAAAGTTACTATTTCGTTTTTTAAATAATAGATACAAAACTATATTATTTTTGATATGCATCAACATATGTATCTAAAACTTGAAACGTGTGGGACTTCTTGATTGCATTGAATGATATGATATGCACCACTTGGGGCAAATTACTTTTACATTTAATACTTCCACATACTATTTTCTGGAAGTTTCTACAGATTCAGATACTTGGAATTAGTATTTTTGTTGTCTTCCTGCATTACGACAATGATAAACTAGCTCCCATCACTTAATGCATATTCAAGAACGTGCTTATTACCTACACATCACTTCCAAAAAAAATAGCTTCAACCACGGAAACAATCACCTGAACATCTCCCACTGCCTCCAATCTCCATAAATAACATATCCTTAAACCTAAACAACTGCCGTAAAATACCGTAAACAAATAATGGCCTATTGAAGTTAATGATGCAAAGGACGATTCCACCCTAATATGTTTGTGTGAATTTCCAGATCATCAATTTTTACAAGATTGCGATTAGGTCGATAAAAAGGGCTGGAATGCGTGAAGTGGATTGAAATATGGTTGTGGATGTAATGAATTGCCGAAAAATTATGTAAATTTGAATTTATTATATTTATATTTGATGTTTATAGGGAAATAAATAGTATAGGAAAAGGTTATCGATTCGTTTTTGTTCCAGGAATGGGGGCTCGAAAATCGAGTGTGGAGTGGGAAATTTTGAAATATTTCCGATTTGAAGTCCTTCATTGTTTCGTTTGTGGGCGGCATCATGAATATGGACCACTTAATGATGAAATTTATTCTTCCGTTTGGAATACCAATACCACTTAACGAGTCCTAGGTCCTGGATCCGTGCCATTTGTAAGGTTGAAATTCGGGACTAATTACCGTGAAAAATAATAGATTTTAAACGTTCCAATCGACACTTAATTTGACCTTTCAAATTTAAATTGAGGAATTTCATTTGGTATCCTTTTAAATTAGCAAATGTGGAGATCCGCCTGGGTGAACACAGAGTCTAGTTAAAAGAAGTTCATGGTGAAGCAACCAAAGTTAGCTAGAACCCAGTTTCGGGGCATTTTTGAAAAACTGAATATTGAAAATATTTAAACACGAATTTCAAATGGGGGTAATTCATATGGATGTATGATTGCCATAAACTCCTATGTGGACATTAAGCGTCAGCCATATGAAAACATTGTCGCTGTCAATTTCTGACAGTTTCAGAAACCTCCAAGATTTTCCGAGAAGTGCACTTCTTTTACTGTTTCATGCCATAGATCCTATGGAGCCCAAAATGTATTACTATAAATAAGGGAAGTATTAGGACAGGTAGGACCGATTACCAAGTATAATTAGCACTCACTTTGAAGGATTTTTTTTCGTAAACTATTACCGAACTGCATAACTCAATACACGTTTTCTATCAGATAAAGCAAAGAAAAAGTCAAGAAATCAGAAGTTGTACTGAAGCGATATCTTTGACCTATTATAACTTAGTTAGTAATACCAAACTTGATAGGATCATTTTTTATATTACAGCCTGCAATTGCCAAATATTGTAGTGATATACTATTATTAACTTCGTTTGAACAGATATCGATATGATGGGCATTATGAAGCCTAGGCATCGTATAGTGGCATTTTAATGATTTTTTTTGTTTAGATTTTCCGGTTGAGTAGGTTCTAAGAATGCATCGACGGCTCCAAACGTAGGGTCAATGATACTGGCCAAAACGACCCGGATCCTACAGAGGGAGGAAAATGCGGCCAACCGAAACGTTTTCTTAATGAGAAAAAAGTACTCTGCGATCCTGGTATTGCAGATTGAGTTCGGCAATCATGTGTTATACCAGACTTTATCTCTAAACGCATTTCCCCGAAAGTTGACTTTTTTAAACATTGTGGCATCACACTAACAGAAATATTTATTAAATTCAATCAAGTTTGTTTCTAGTAGTTCACTAAACATCTCACTATGACTTGCCAAGCCAAGTTTCAAAAACTGCCATTTGTTCCATTTTTACAACCTCACGAGTTTAAAAAGAAGTCGGGAAACCGGAAGCTTCACCCTTCAGGTATAAAAGGTTTTGTGTTTCCCTATGTGAGGAGCATAACGAAATTCTCCATTGGCTGATAGCATTGACATGAGATATTTCAATCGCTTAGTTCTGTTAACGACAGTGACCTGCCCAGAACTGAGTGATTTAAATATCTCGAGTCAATGCAAAATTTGGTAGTCCTAGGATGAATTTAAGGGGGTTTTCCAAAAAATTTCTAAAAGTTAGTAATATACTATTAGTAAGTTTATTTGACCAAATATTGGAATGGGACATACTTTGTGGCCTAGATTTCATCTAAGCGCATTTTCCTGATTTTTTTCGGATTTTTGGGTTGGGTAGTTTCCGAAAATGAGTCCTGTCTTATTTTAAGTGGGTACATTTTGACTCCTTACTCCCGTACTTTACAATTCATGCCAAAACTAATATCAGGTTCGGAGAGTACTGAGACCTTTCATTTGATACCCTACACGACTATATCTGGTGAAAAAAAATTTTAAATCACCCCTTTGCATTGAGCCTCGTTTAAATTCCACCTAAATCTATGTCACTCGCTGTGTGCGTGGGATTTCATAGTTCCCATCTGTCCACCAAATTTGGTTTGGATCGATTTAGCACTTTGGAGAAAAGTACGTGTGACAGGCAGACATACAGACAGTGGATCGATTCTAATAAGGTTTTGTTTTACACAAAACCTTAAAAAGTGCAAAATACAACTTTTTTAATAAAGTATTGCATATTTTTGTCAAATTCAAGAATAATAAAAGTCCCGCTTGGGAAAGCATAGCCAATCATCACTAAGAGATATAATATTTTTGATTTTGGGTAGATAAAATGACCGTTCAGGTGCTACAAAGCCGCCCATGACATTTCAACTAGGATTATGGTAAGGACGTTTCAAGGACATAAAAAAAACGATAGATATTTTTGAAAAATCAAAACATGTACAAATAAAATTAAAAAAAAACGTTAGATTACCTGTGGTGCTTTGAAATTAATTCCCAGAAATAGGCCTGAATTTACGCTTGACGCTAGAAGACCACCTAATTGTCAGAACTGAGACCAGATCTGAAAAGTACTTATCGAGATGTCCCATTTAATACCCCACATAGCTATATTCGTCAAAAAATTGTACACCCACCTTAAATTCTGCATAGAACGATGTAATTTGCTGCATGCGTTCGCATTCACAGTTCCCACTCTCCGACCAAACTTGGTGTCACTCGGTATAAACATTTCTGAGCAAAATGCATGCGACAGACGGACAGACAGTAAACTGATTTTATTAAGGTTTTATTTTGCACAAAACCTTAAAAACGTACACTGAAAGGCGGTTCAGGCCTTCGAAGTCAGATGAACAACGGGTTCAATTGCACAGTAAAAAAAATATTAAGCAGTGGGGAAGAGTGGGCATGATCAAGGCGGCCATCCGAACTGATCCCGACCGAGAAACCCATCAACGATAACAATGGCGTGTAGGCCTGGTTGACGCGCTGTGGTCATTTTCATAAATTATTTTTCATTCTACTTTATAACCTTTGACATGTTAAAATAGGAGCCTGAAATTTCTTTGAACTGTAGAGCTAACAGACCGTACGGGGATCTTTTTTAAGGAAGCTTATTCCTGCTTCCTCCATGAATAAAATAACACATTGAATAGATCAAAGGATTGGCAGATGAGACCTACCATAAATTTTAATTGAAAACCGCTATCCAAAACCATTTCAAGAGAAAGAGCTCAGTCACAGCCAAAATTATCTGTGGGAATTTAGTTCCAGATACGAGGGTCTGTCAAATATAAACGGGACTGGTTTTTTCGAAGATTCCGAATGGCTGGAAAGGATTAATGTGTAGGTAGTCGGTACCTTTATTTAAAAGGGGGCCTAACCATAATTCTTTCGAACTCTTAGTATCGAAAAAACTGTGAGCGAGCAAAAAGTACACGTATCCGTGAAGCAAAGAACAAGAAGAAGAGGAAGAAGATTTTTGGCTACGGAGGGAGTGAATCCGACCAAATTTTGGAAGCGATTGGGCGCATAGTTCGGAGAAAATTTCCTTTCAAGGTCCCGAGTATTTACATCACATAAAGGATTCTTTGGGACTGAAGAAGTCAAAAAGCTTAACCACGATCGCTGCATAAGGACGATTGTTACCGCGGAAAACAAACTTTTTAAGTTTTTGTTTCGTTCATTAGCGGATGGGTTCTTTTGGATCGAATGCGCAATTTTGCATGGTCAGAAGCTTTTTCCGGATACAGTTGAGAGGCTCTAAAATCATCGCCTCGCATTGTTCAGGCCAATCTTAGCTACTGAATTCTTTCCAGGGAATTTCATAATGGCTAAATCGGCCAATAGCCAATCATTTTTTTTACTCGATGGGTGTAATTCCTATCGATTGCGGATATACTGATTTCAAAAGGGATCCAAAACAATATCTTAATTTCCATTACTGTGATGCGTCGTTCATTACCTTTAATAGTTGTCGATAGCAGCCAAAACCATAGAAGACAACAAGGCGACTCTTGATTCGTCGATCAAAAAGAACTCCAGTTATGGAAGAGTATAGCTCTGTGTCTTCTTTGCAGTGTTATAGACTGTTTTAAGCTTTGACTTCCTACAACATTTGCCTCCAACAATTGGGTCTTTCCAGTTGGTTCTACCCTTCTGGCTTCATACAAGTCGTTGTTCATCTGTCGCGACTTCCTTCCTTTCAAAGGCATTCAATATTTTGATTCTTGTTTGATTCAAAGTCCACGCATCGGGTCTGGTGCTCATTTTGCCCATGAATAGTTTCGTTCAAGACGATCTGCAGATACATAGCCGCAAGATCGACAAATATCTATCTCTATTCGAAATCGTTGAGAAAGTCAACGTAAATTATGGAAATGTCCAAAAAATCGTGACAGACGATTTGCAATTTCAAAAGTTTCCGCTAGTAGGGTTGCATGTTTTCTATCGAAAAACCGTGGTAGCATGGATTGGACTCCTCTCAGCGGCTCCTCGAATGATTTCAGCAAAGGGAGATGCATTTTTAGACAGGATCGCCATCTGTGACGAGACTTGAATGCACCCTTATACACCCGAGTCCAAGCAGGCCAGTATGGAATGGAGAAAGTGCGACTTGAGGGCCCCCATGATGGCCAAGCCGAGAATATCAGCCGGTAAGGTAAAGGCAACTGTTTTTCTTTTTATCGGAAAAGTGTTATTATTTTTGCATCATGGACGCAGTGTTAATACGAAATGCTGGATATCGCGAAATCAGCATTTCAGCGAAAAAGAAGGCATGATTTTCCTCGATGACAATACAAGGCTTCACGTATTCAACGCAACGAAACAAAAATTGGACTCCTTTGGCAAGGAAATCTTAGAATATACTCCCTACAGTTCGGGCTTGTTTCCCGGCATTGAAATCGCGTCCAGCTCGATCTACTCAAAGAAGGAAAGGTTTAAGGAAAGGTTCCACACTTGCGAGGCAAAAACGTGCCTATTTTTTGGAAACTGATTACAAAGGATCTAATAAAGATATCGACACAAACATGCTTCATCAAACATCGCTTCAATTTCCATCTTTCCCGGACTTCCTTCATGATTACGATTACAGCCATCGATAACACGGCGTTTTAATCGGCACGTGCAGCTATCTCGTCGTTGAAATAATAAAAACTTGTTGTTTCTTTTTCGTTGGTGTGGATATTTATTTTTGCAAATACCGATATTTCGGGAACCACTTGCTTCCTTCATCAGCGCTGGGAAATGTGAAAAGAACGTCGAAAGCTGGAAGAATTGAAAGTGATTTAGTTGCGAAGATTTGAACCAGATATTCTTATATTCCAACCAAATTGGTGTCTCTTTTTCTGATTTCCGTCTGAGCTAAGAACACAGAACTTTTTGTCATTTTAACGAAAAATATTCTTCTTTACCAATATAACCATATATGCTGATGAGTCTATGCAGGACCGTGAAGGGTGCACAAAATAAAAGGGGAATCTCCACTTCATGATCTTAGGATGCCAAAGCAGTCTCATACAAATCTGAGGCAGAAGAAACATTGATTGAGAATATGATCCATACTGGGTCTTTCTTCTCGCGGCTCTCAAGCTTTTCGGTTCTACGCAATTTTTTGATTTTTCTATTTTTATCCTTTCCTCGTATTTCAGGTTCCGTTGTGGTCCCACGCGCCTGGTAAAGGACGCGTGAAATTTCGTCAATGACGTAAGAAGGAGTGTAGTGTACAAAACTAGCCCCCTTCACAATCCCAAACCTGGCTAGCACAGAAGTGTGCAAGCGAATGTCAAAAGGGCGGTTTAGTGGACATGCAGCATTTGCGGGGGGACCTTCAGGATAGAATTCGCTATTTTTTAAAATTTGTGTAATAGTTCTGCCCTTGATGAAGTCGGATGGTCTTTTGGTCATCGCTTAATCTCGTAAGTCACTACATTTTCAAAAGGACACAAAGTGACAACAATTCTGCAGCACCCATCCCCATTTGGAGTACGAGTGTTATGACAATTATGGGGTAAGGAAAAGGAAGGACGTTCAACTGGTACTTGAATTATCCATACCAATCCAGGATAAGCCAGGTGCAAATAATTCGAAAAGTCATTTTCAGATACTACTTTCTAGATTTTGCGAAGGATATGGGGAGATGGAAAAGTTTTTATAATCAAACCAGCAAATTTCTACTTATTTACAACGAAAACTCTTCTCCAACGCAGAAACCAACGGGCTTTTCCGCCTTCAATCCGTAGTGATTGTAAAAGAATCACAAAACAGAACTGGGTCCATTGTTTTGATTGCTAAGTATTGTGGAAGTAAACGGAACATAAATTATAAAATTTTATGATTTTCATTTCCCAATCTTGAAAGAAGGCGGAATGTTTTCGAAGATTGCGCTTCTTTTAAAGTGCTAATATTAAAGCCCATTTAACTACAGGCAAGAGTTAATTTGTTCTACTCTATTTCAATCTAAATAGAAAGGAAATTTCCTCAAAACATATTTACACCCACAACTGGACATACGCTCCATTTTCTCCAATCAATGCACAAACCTATAAAATCCAAACTTTCAATTTTATCCATACTATTACCTCTGAATACCTTTACACCCAAATAAAGGCGCTAGAAGCGCAAAACAAAGTTCAAAATGAAAGTTCTTAATTGTTTATAGAGAAAAACTCAAACTTTTCGCTAAACAATGAACTCTACAAAGAAATCTATTACTTTTGCCTGAGCATTGTATGAAAAGGGGCCATCGTGATCGAATCAGTAAATACACATACCTCGTGTACCTACAACAATAATAAGCCAACAACTTGGCAAACATTTTTTCTAGGCAGCATCCAAACACTCGTAGTTTGTAGATAAATAACTATTAACAGACATTTACCCAAATTCAAACAAACCAAAAATTCAATAAAACTGTTAGTAAACTTTTTTTTCTTTCTTTTCTTTCACTTAGTTTCATTATGTCCCCCTTTTGTGAGTTAGCCACTATGTCAACTGGTATAGAACCTGTCAGGGCTTGGTTGGGATTTGATGATGGTCCGATATTTTGGGGAAATGTTTTTGAAACGTATCTGGAATGAATTAAAATGAAAAGTATTATAGAACTAAAGACACCCCTAAGGATTTTATTTAGGAAATCCTTAACTAGTTGCAAAAATAGGCTTTTGAAAACAAGATTGATAAAATGGCTGTGCATACGTGAATATAGTAAGCAATCAGATGCAAGTTAATGTGCCATAAATCTTTAAATGTAAATATAAATATGTAAATATCATAAGAAATTTACATCAATTTCTTAGAACAAATCGATACCATATCTACACTTGTAGCATATCCCCTGCGACCACTGCCCAACAATCAAAAACCGGAATAATGTTTGATCCCCCCTGGGCTCGTGACCAACTGAGGTGATAATTTCTGCGGAAAAGCTATAAAAAATGAAAAAAGTCATCTATGGTAATTTACTATAAATAAAGGTGGATATAACCGCGCATATGTATGTATGTACATAACAGACAGCATGTTAGCTACTGGCGTGTTCATTGACCCACTTAGCTCTAAGTCCAAGTCCAAGAAAAATGTCCAATAGAAAGCACAACAAAGATAGGCTAGGCTTGCTAGCGTTTAGCGTAGCCTCGAGTTCATATAAGTAAACAATACGAGAGGCGACTAGAAAGAAAATAAAAGATAAAAGATAAAAAGTTGCTGGTATCGACGGTCGAAAGTGTTCATGAAGCTAAGTTGCATTTGTGGCTGCGATGATCGTTTCAGGTCTTGGCAACTTTGTAAAGGCTAAATCGGGCCATAGCCAATCAGTCGTCACTTAATGGATTGATAAATGTCCAGATCAACTACAATCAAGTCATAAACAACAGAAAGATGGCGGATGCTGTATTAAGGGTGTAATTGAATATAAGGCACGATTCTGAGTTTCAATCTTACTCGGTCATAAATGAGATTAGCGTAGATACTGGAGCGAATCCGGATTTCATCAAGAAGGTTCATTTATCTAATTGTGCAACTTTGAAAGAAAAGTACCTGGAATATGTCGTTATTTTATCCTGTTTACCACTGGAGTTAAATAACGTTTAAAGAAAGAAATGTTTAATTCTGAATCTCAAATGGCTGAAGCCAGTAGAGCGAAACATTTCGTTTTAGTGCCATAGGTAGACTGAGAAATCTAGCCATTGATACGACCGTTAAATTTTTGAGCAAAGAGTAGAAAGTATTCATTCTTCTAAAAGAATAGATACCATCCACGTAGACCTTTTCCGAAAGTGAATTTTTGATCCATTGTACTGAAAACGTTTGAAAAATTGGCAATTTGGGAAGAAATATCAGATTCGTTAAGACAAAATTGGGTGCACCTCAACTATCACCTGGCAACACCTCAAAACGAATGATGAAGGACTTGCTTTTCTGACAAACTTTCATCAATTGCATACCATTTATCTGTCAGTGCTCATTCTGATAGCCTGTATTTGGTTTAAATAGTCTGAAAGCCAAATAACATGTTAAAATAGATGTGGTTTGTGTTACGGGTAGGTAAGTAGCTATCAGTGGCCGCTCCGAGGAGCCCAATTAGCGCTTTGGTGCGCCATTTTCATGCCACAAACTCCTAAGACCGTGACTATTGTTATGGGAGCAGGGAGGCAGAGTCCAGCCGGCCCGGATCTTCAGAGCAAGCCCGTAGCATTCACGAAGGAAAGTAGCTCTCCAAACCTGCAGCTAGAATCTCTCTGAGGTCCCCAAAGGATGGTTTACCCAGTGTCCGCAGCCTGACTCTAGCCAGAGCTGGGCAATCGCAGAGAAAGTGCATGAGAGTTTCCCTTCCTTATCCGCAGCTTCGGCAATGCGAGTTGTAGGGTATGCCGAGCCTAGCGGCATGGTCCTCTATGGGCCAGTGCCCCGTGCAGACCGCCGTAATCTTGAATGCATTTGCACGCGTCTGACACAGGAGCTCTCGTGATCGGGCTATGTTATAAGCGGGCCAAATTCTCCTTGACATACCACAGCTTGTCAGCCTTCGCCATATCAGGTCCGCGGCTGCTAGGTAGTGCGAGTAGACTCGGCCCACGACCGCCGCCAGCGGAACACCGACTGTATTCCCCGAGGGACTGCCAAGAGTAGAGCCTTGCCTGGCCAATCCATCAGCCTGCTCATTCTCCTCTATGTTCATATGCCTGGGAACCCAGAGGGGAGTGACCTTGAGCGTGCCGCCCAGATGGTTGAGCGCGTCTCCGCACTGCCCCACCAGCTGGGAAGATGTCGTTGTTGAGTACAAGGTTTTGATGGCCGCTTAGCTGTCGGTCAGAATGACTATATTACGGTTGGGGCTCGAGTCAC